>NW_027256887.1:37308436-37908436 GCF_029215685.1 Pituophis catenifer annectens
ATGACAGGCTTTGGAACCCCGAGAGGTGGCATGGTGCGAGAAGGGGGTTGAGGGGTTTTTTAGCTAAATTTTTAACCAAAATTTTAAGGGGACCCGGGAGGAAGGGAGGGGGGTGTAAAAGTGGACCCGGCGGGGTTCAGATAGCAACTGAGCGGGGTGATGGATCGATTGGCTGCAACAGAGGGGTCGTGAAAGAAAATTTAACCAGGGAGCAGGGGGACGATAGGAAGGGCTGTGTAATTGAAACAATGAGTGGGAGGGACAGGTATGACGGGCGCAGGAGGCCATATCATGTGCTGGGGATGCGTACACGCTGTTTACGAGCAATTACGCACCCCGGCCCCCAATGCGCGACTCGGGTCCTGGGTTGTGCAGAGTCTCAGGCCCAGGGTCCGCGGCTGATGTTGTGTAATGCCAGGTCGGTCATTAATAAAGCCCCCCTCATTTGTGATCTTATTTTAGAGGGGGGTGCGGACCTGGCAGGTATTACGGAGACCTGGTTGGGCCAAGAGGGGGGGGTTCCCCTCGTTGAAATGTGCCCACCAGGTTTCCGTGCATTTCATCAGCCAAGGGCCCAGGGGAGGGGTGGGGGAGTGGCGGTGATTATTAGGGAGAGTCTTTGTCCGAGGGAGACCATTGTTCCTCAGATAGCCGGATGTGAGTCCCTCTTTGTGAAGTGGGGCCGTGGGGTGCAGATGGGTTTGCTGACTGCGTACCTGGCTCCCTGCCATGTGGCAGCGACCCTGCCCGAGCTACTCGACGTCATTGCCGGGGTGGCGGTTGACACCCCCAGACTTATTGTCATGGAAGATTTCAACCTTCCGTCTGCGGGTGAGGCGTCAGAGGTGGCTCGGGAGTTCATGGCTTCCATGAAGGCCATGGACCTGACCCAGTTAGTTCAAGGCCCAACTCACATAGGGGGACACACTCTGGACCTGATTTTTGTCTCTGGTCAGTGGTTAAATGATCTTGGTAGAGGGGACCTAGATATCAAACCCTTGTCATGGACAGATCATTCGCTCCTTCACTTAGACTTTCCTACCTCTTTCCCCCGCCGCAGGGAGACGGAACCGACCAAATGGTTCCGTCCCAGGCGCCTGATGGACCCCGAAAGGTTCCTGACGGAGCTTGGGCCGTTTCCTGAGACTCTGGCACACAACTTGACTGAAGAGCTGGTGGCCGCCTGGGAGAGTGCGGCCGCCGGAGCTTTGGACCGCGTTGTGCCTTTGCGGCCTCTGACCCGATGCCGATCTCAATTGGCTCCTTGGTTCTCCGAGGAGCTGAGAGAGATGAAGAGTCGGAAAAGACGCCTAGAGAGCATTTGGAGGACTAATCAATCCGATTCCGACCGGACACAGGTGAGGTCTTATATCAAGACCTACTAGTGGCGATAAAAGCGGCGAAATCTAACCATTTCTCCGCTCTTATCGCATCTGCAGAGAACCGCCCAGCCACCCTGTTTAAGGTGACCCACTCCCTTCTTCGGGGGGGAGTACGGGAAGATCCCTTGCAGGGCCGCGCTGAGGATTTTGTGCAATTTCTGCATGATAAAGTCGCTCAGATTTGGGATGGCTTGGACTCCGATTGGATGAGTCCAGGGGAGGAGACAGGGGCAGGTCTTGAGAATATTATCTGGGAGGAGTTTGATCTTGTGGCTCCCGAGGATGTGGACAGGGTTCTGGGTAGGATTAGTGCCGCCACATGTTTATTGGACCCGTGTCCCTCCTGGTTGGTACTGGCCTCCCGGGAGGTTACACGAGGCTGGCTCCAGGGGATTATAACTGCTTCTCTGAGTGAGGGTGCCTTTCCCGCCGCCTTGAAAGAGGCGGTGGTGAGGCCCCTCCTCAAGAAGCCTTCCCTGGACCCGGCTGAATTAGCTAATTACCGTCCGGTCTCCAACCTTCGTTTTGTGGCGAAGGTTGTTGAGAGTGTGGTGGCACGACAACTGCCCGGGCACCTGGATGAAGCTATCTATCTAGACCCGTGCCAGTCAGGCTTCAGTCAGGGGCACAGCACAGAAACGGCATTGGTCGCGTTGGTGGATGATCTCTGGAGGGCTCGGGACAGGGGTTGCTCCTCTGTCCTAGTCCTATTAGATCTCTCAGCGGCTTTTGATACCATCGACCATGGTATCATGCTGCGGTGGTTGAGAGGGTTAGGAATAGGGGGCACCGTTCTGCGGTGCTTCTCCTTCCTCTCCGATTACTCACAGTTCGTGTTGGCAGGGGGGCAGAGGTCGACCTCGAGGCGTCTTGCATGGGGAGTGCCACAAGGGTCGGTCCTCTCGCCCCTTCTGTTCAACATTTATGTGAAGCCGCTGGGTGAGATCATCCGTGGTTTTGGGGTGAAGTGTCATCTGTACGCTGATGATACTCAGCTGTACATCTCCACCCCAGACCACCCCAACGATGCCCTTGATGTGATGTCTCGCTGCCTGGAGGCCGTGCGGGTCTGGATGGGGACGAACAGGCTCAGATTCAACCCGTCCAAGACCGAGTGGCTGTGGCTGCCGGTGTCCCGATATAGTCAGCAGGTGCCATCGCTGACTATTGGGGGTGAATCTTTGCCCCCCACAGAGAGGGCTCGCAATCTGGGTGTCCTCCTGGACGCACGGCTGTCTTTAGAAGAGCATATGACAGCCGTGGCCAGGGGGGCCTTTTATCAGGTTCGCCTGATCCGCCAGTTGCAGCCCTTTCTGGACCGGGACGCCTTGCGCACGGTCACTCATGCCCTTGTCACCTCCCGGCTGGACTATTGTAATGCTCTCTACATGGGGCTCCCCTTGAAGAGCACTCGGAGGCTCCAACTGGTCCAGAATGCGGCCGCGCGGGTGGTTATGGGCGCAACTCGTGCCCGCGTGACACCCCTCCTGCGCGAGCTGCACTGGCTCCCAGTGGTCTTCCGGGTGCGATTCAAGGTGTTGGTTACCACCTTTAAAGCGCTCCATGGCATAGGACCCGGGTACCTTCGAGACCGTCTTCTGCCACCAATAGCCTCCCACCGACCAGTCCGCTCCCACAGAGAGGGTCTCCTCAGGGTGCCATCAGCCAAGTTATGTCGGCTGGCGACACCCAGGGGGAGAGCCTTCTCTGTGGGAGCCCCAGCCCTGTGGAATGAACTGCCCCTGGAAATACGTAAGATCTCCGACCTCCGGGTGTTTCGTTGCGCATTGAAGACCCTGTTGTTCCGCCAGGCCGGGCTATCAACATAATAATTTTAAATTGGGGTATTTTAAATTTTTGGGGTTTTAAATCGGCCAAATCTATTTAATTATTTTAATTTTTAATCATTGTTGTGTCTTGTGTTTTTAAATTGGCTGTACACCGCCCTGAGTCCTTCGGGAGAAGGGCGGTATAGAAATAAAATAATAATAATAATAATAATAATAATAATAATAATTATTATTATTATTATTATTATTATTATTATTATTATTATTCTCTAAACCAGTTGCAAGTATTTGCAGTGGTGCAACATGCTCATTCTACAATGTTGAAGTAGACAGAACTTTCTGGAATAGTCAGGTGACCAGGCAATGTGTGGTTTGCAGGATCATTTCAAGAAGTTCTACAAAAAAGAAATAAAATGAGTATCCAGGCTTCCTTCCCTATAGGAGCCTTTTGCAGTGAGTGTTTAGAATGGTGAAAAAAATATAGTTTTTTTTTTTGCAAAATGGTGATAATTGTGAACTTAGAATAATATCTTTCCAACAGTGGTGGGTTGCTACCGGTTCACACAGGATCTGGTGGCGGCGGCGGGAGGCTCTGCCCACCCACCCACAGAAGCGCCGCAAGGAAGCGTGCACACACGAGCAAACCAGTAGCAATGGGATTTGGAACCTGCCTCTGCTTTACAATAGTATGAGTTATAATTGTATTCATACATTTGTACAAAAATGCAATGTCTTATACTTTTGGGTCGTTTTTGTTATGCTTTGTTGCACACCTAGTTTTGTTTATGCTAAAGAAAAAGAAGATGGTGAAGAAGAAGAAACAACCAAGAATAAGCTCCAGTCAAGAGATGCCTAGGAAACATCTAAATAATTAAAGAGTGAGGATTTCTTATTGGTCAAAGACCAAAGACCAATAAGTTATCATGATGCCTTCACTTCAAGAAATTAGCACATTTTATTATAATAGCTTGGGTTGGCTGGTTTGAGAACATTAATAATTCAGTGATGGGGATAAAAGTTCATAAATGGAATCAAACCCATGAAGTGGTGTCCCAAGAAATTCATAATAATTTGGAGTAATTTTATGTCAAAATGGTGCTGGTAGACAGCAGAAACTATTTCAAGTCTTCAGAAATAATTTGGCTGGGAATTTAGATAAGCTTCCATTTTTTTAAAAGCTATAATATTAACAGAAAGCAAAGACAACAAAATTATAAGATTGTGACAACTGGATAATTCAGCAAGGGAGAGCCTCCCCACCACCACCATTCAGATACAAGGGATATCTCATTGTCATATATTAAATTAGATGGTCTAGGAAACCTCAGAGTTTCAATTTAGCCATTTTTATAGCTATGTCACTCTAATGTCAATTGTGTCATCTAATCCTGTTGGAAAGGACTAAGAGGCATTGTTTATTTCCCAAAAAGGTACTAGTGATCCATGTTTGTACTGTATTAATTGTAGAATTAAGTTTAAATATATATTTTTTTAATAAAGTTTTTTATTTTTTTGACAAACATTTAGTACATCAGTTTTTCTGTCTTAAAAGTCAAGACTATTTTGTTAAAAAGTATAAACAAACAAACAATACATCTAAATACACAACCTTCAACCTCCCCCTCCCCTCCCCCCCCAACTTCCCAGAGAAAAAACGGTATAACATTAAAATAAACATAAGCTAAAATATACTAACTTACTACAAGATTCAAAACTCCCTCACCCTCTTTAACTCCTCTTTTAAAAAAAAAATATTCATCAGCCTCCCCTTTTTTAAAATTCTTAAACATTTTAAAACTTTCTTTAAAACATATCTTTTTAAGAGAAAGGAGAAAAAAAATATTATATTCATTCAGTTAATTAACCATTTTAATACTTCAGTAAAATATTCTTCACAATGTAACCTTAAAAATGCTATTAATCCATTGAATTAAATTAATTCTAACTCTTCTTAAATTCATTAAATTTCAAAACTTGCAGAAAACTATCCATTAATTAAAATTAACCATTTTTTTTATTTAAAAAGCTAAAGTCCTCCCCAAAAGAAATTAATCTTCAATTCTTCCTTTCTTTTTATATTTTTTCCAATCCTTCAGTGATACTTTCTCCTTCAACTTTGCTCCTCCCCCTACTTTTATTTTTGAAAATTTTTGAATATAGATTTGAGACTGATGCATCTTTGAAAACCGCTCTCTTCTAAAAATCATCTCTTTCAGTTTGAAATTTCCATTTCGACTCTTCCTGCTTTTGTGCTCAGTCATTTCCTTATGGTAAAGTTTATCAGTCTGCAGGAAAGAGTCTATTTGCTGCTTTTCAGTTTGATCCATAGAAACCTCTGCCAAAACCTCTAATTCCAACATGCTAAATTCCAACGTGACCCTAACAGCCTCTTTTCCCTGCTCCAAAGACAAATTATTTGGAATTTCTTTCTCTTTTTCTTTCTCTTTTCCAGCCAGCAAATCATTGTTGTACCCCAGATAATAATTTTGAAACCTTTCAAATGCATCCAATACAGCAGAATTATAGAAATTTAAAAGTTCTTGTAAAACCTCTGCAGTTGCAGTCACAACTTGTGAAATTGCTGTCTCATATCCTCCATCCATGATGTCAGCCATAGTTCAATTTCCACTTTAAATTTATTCAGCTGTCAGGTCAATAAGTTCAAAAATTTCCACACAGTTTAGAAGTATAAAGTAGTTGGAGTCCATACCATAGTCTTTTTCATTTCACTGGCACTTTAAATCCTTTTTCTTGCCGGGTAATCCAATAGCTTTTACAAAGTTGCAGTTTTAATGATCACTTTCACTTTTAAGTTTCGTTTTAACAACCTTAAGCGCCATCTTTTTTTTCCTTTATTTTAAACGGAGTTAAAGTTTAGTACTTGCATTTTCTGTTCTCCTGATTTTGCTCTGCCAGCGTCCAGATTCAAATTTTCTCATAAAATTGCTCTGCTGGTGTGGTTGCAACCCCTTGTTCTGCAAAAGCAGAATCGTCCCAGATCCGGAGCAATGAAGGGCTTTCAGGGAGCTCTCACCCTGCAGCCCCAGGCTTAAAAAAAAAAAGCCTGGGGGTCTAGGGGAGCTCTACCCAGACCCTTCTGCTCTTCTCTCCCCTTTTTCCCAGGGGGGGAGTTTCGAGCTGCTAGAACAGCTGATTTTCACTGTTCTTAGCGGCAAACGGATCACGGGGCTGGAGCTCCTGAAGGAGCATCCATCGGGGATCGCAGAGCCACCGGAAGGGGCAAGTTTAAATATACATTTTAGGACTTCTGGCTGACATCGCGGCAATATCAGTCACAGAGAACGGGTTCCCTGTACTGACTTCTCCCTGTTTGTGGGCTCCAAGAGGAGCCAAAGCTGCTCTGTAGGGGCAGTGAAGCAAAGAGGGGCACCCTGTGAGGTCGAGGAGAGTCACAGCTCTCCTGTCTGACCCAGGTTTTGTTTTCCCTCTCAGCCACAGCAAGAAGAAGAGGCAGCCTAAAGATGGCTGCCACAAAGCTGGGACAACCGAGGAACAACTAAGACTAGTGCTGGAGCGAAGTAAATGAACAGTGCTGGAACTGAGGGAGATGATTTCTTTTTGCCTTAAATTTAACCCCAAGGAATAATTTAGAATTATTTGCTCAGAATGATTTGTTAAAGCAGCGTCTTAAGCATTCTGAGAAAATACCAGGTAGGAAGGCGCAAGAGAGAAAAATAATAAATTTTGAAATATACAGAAAATTGGACTCTTAAACTGGGAAGATAAGGTACTGGGAAGGCATTTTAAAATGCTAGAATCATTTACTTTAAAAACTTGTTCTGCTTTTATAATTGATTTACAACTAAAATGATGATTGACTAGTGGCAATACTGAAATTTAAGTTGAGAGTGCCACCTGCTGACGAAAGGAAAAATCACAAGCCTGGGAATACCTATATGAAGGACTCTGAAAATATCTATTGGATTATTCTTTTATTTTTTTTATTGAAAAAGTTTTTCAAATACAGATTTCCCCCCCTTTTTTCCCCCTCCTCCCTAACCCCCCCTCCCCCTCCCCTCCCCCTGTGGCTTCTCCAGAATAAAACCCAAATTAATAACAGATTATATAATACTTTACCATCCTTTTTACTCCACCCCCCATATGCTGACCCTTTCTTTCTAACAATATTATTATATCCCCCTTATACTATACATTTCAAAGCAACATTCAGCTGTAAAATTATATAATAAATCCTAATTTGGCAATTTCAACTCATAATTTATCCATTTCCTCCGCCCCCATACATATATCTCTTAATTCAAATCTTTTACGTATATTAATATAACATAACATCCCTTTTCCTAAACTAAACAATCAGTAAGCTAGCCTATCTCCACCCACTTTCCTGCAGGTCTACCACACATAATATTTTCAATATCTTTGTTCTTCTGCCCACACCACTAAAAAAATATTTCCATATATATATAAAATCCTCAAATGACTTTAAGCTTGTAATCCATATGGTATCTTCTGTAATGTCTTTCAACTGGATTGTTAATTCCATCACCCATGTTAGGGTAACATCAAATTCTAGTTCCAACAGTATGTTCAGTATCTTCAATTACCATCTGCCCCCATCAATAATAAATATTTTCGTATATAAAAAACCACCCGAGTGACTTTATATTTATATTCCATATAGTGTCTTCTGTAATGTCTTTCATCTAGATTATTAATTCCAACCACCGTATTAGGGTAACAACCAGATCTTCTGCATGCCCCAGTCCCATAGTTCTCTTGCCTTGTAGCTCAGCATAAACGTAATCCATTTGTCAAAGAGTCCAAAATAGAAAGTTCCAATCCACTCAATTAAAGGCCATCATCCACATCCAAAAGCACAGCACTGCAGAGATCTGTCACTCTCCTCAAAATAGTATAAACCAATACTTTGCCTCAGCTATATTTTCATGTAATTAATCGTCTCTTAAGTAACTGGCATTACACTGTTGTTTAGTCTAAAATTTTTTATTTTTGTAGGACCTGCTTCTTCTTTTCTTAACTTTTTGTGGCTTAGATCTCCATCCTGGTTGCCTTTCTAGGAGTTGTATATCAACTGATTGATTTCCATGCTGGTCTGTAACTTGATAAGTCATCACATTAGAATCCAAAGCCGCCTCTCTTGTATTTATAGGTAATCCAACTATAACCTCTGAAGGAGTATCCAAAAGCGGCTCGTCCACAAAAGCCTCTGTAACTTGTTGTTTTTCCATTACCTCCACCTCCATCTGCTTAGCCTGGGTTTCAATCTCCTGTTGCTTTTGCTTTTCTTTATTCCCCTCGTGTATACATGGAGATGTTGAATCCATTTTAAGAACCTTATAATTAAATTCTTCCGCTTTTTCAACAGTATTTAGTTGATATCTTTCTCCTTGATATCTCAATATTATTCCAACTGGAGCATCCCACCTAAATGGGATGTTTTGTTTCTTTAGCTCAGTCACCAAAAATCCAAAATCCTTTCTATCTTTTAACATCTTGGGCGGCAACTCTTTAAATATCCAAATCTTCCTTCCATACATTTCAAGAGTGGAGTTAAAATGCACAATATCATTTCTTATTCCTTTATCGGTAAAGTAAATCACCACATTTCTAGGCAACTGCCTTTGCTTTGCCACCCAAGAATTTGCTTTGTAGGCCTTATCAATCTTACAGGATACCTCTTCAGGACTAACCTTTAAAATCCCAGCCAGAACTTCAGCAGACGTCTTTCTCAAATATTCTCTTTTATCTTCCTGTATTCCCCTAATTCTGACCGCAAATTCCATAAATCTGAATTGCATCATTATGACTTCATTTTCAATCCTTTGTTTTATATTATCTGCATTATAAGTCTTGTAGTCAGCTTCCTTTATTTTTGACTCTACTTCTGAGCTATTTTCTTGAATCATTGTTAAATCATTTTCAATTCTTTGTATTTTATTATCCAAATTATGAATCTTATAATCAACTTCCTTCATATTAGACTCTATTTCTGAATTAAACTCTTTATCCATCTTTATCATTGCGTCTAAGAAACTTATCATATGTTGCTTGAATTTATCATACTTTTGTTGAACCAACTCTTTAATTTCCTGTCTAAATTCTTCAAGGTTCTGGTTCACAATCTCATCATGTCTTGCCATCTCCTCCAATACAAATTGTGTTAGATCTTTAAAGCCATTCCTCTGCATCTGCAAGCTCAAAACTTGTTCATGTGGTTTATAAATGGGGGAAACCCCCCCCCCCACAGCTTGGTTATCTGGCTTTGTGAGTTTTAACGCCATCCTGCCACACAAGCAGATTTTTTTTCCCTTTAAAGAAGAAAACTTTTCTCCAAACAATATCAATATCAAGTCTCTAAGAAGGAAGAAGCATGAAATAAGAATTTTTCTCTTCACTTCTAGCCAGCGCTGTTGTCTCAGTTACTTTGTAACATATTAAACTAGTCAAACGGAAGGACTTTCGCTTTCAGCTTTCTTCTCAAGCCTCAGCCAGTCGCCATTTTAAACTTTCTTTTTTCCCCCTTTCCACTCTTCTTTACTTTTAAAGTCAGTCTTAGGGTTGTTAGAAGTACTTGCAATTTAGGGTCCCAGGTCCGGATTTCATCCTACTTGTTCAGAAAATCTGTTAGTTTTTGTTAGTTGGTCTGGTCCCATCGCCTGGCTCTGCAAAGCGCAGAGTTCTCTCGAAGCCCGGAGCAGCGGCGAGGAAAATAGGGAGCCTCATCCTGCTTCCTCCCCAGAGGTAAAAAAGAACTCTGGGGACTTCGCAGAGGGCTCTACCTGCCCTCGCCGGCTCTGTCTCACGTTTCCTTATGGAAACGGAGTTTTTCGAGCCGCCTTTCAGCTGTAAAGGCGGCTCTTTACGGGTGACGGGGCTGGCGGTCTCAAAGGACCATCTGGCGGTGACGGAAGCCAAACCGGAAGCCCCGTATTATTCTTAACTACCCCATGAATACTGGAGACTCAAATATGAAAATAAGGAAGCTATTTAATTAAAGGGACCACAGAATGTTATGCTAGAAGATTGAACCTGTAAAGGGGACGCAAAGAGGCTTTTGATAACCTCTCAGATTATTTAAATGGAACTGATTGTTTACCTATGGGATATAAAAAACTGGGATTAGTGCACTCCTTGAAAGGCAATTTAAGGACTGAATAAATAGTTCTTGGACTGCCAGACAAAAGTTGATTTTTTTAAAACAAAATAAGATGCTTTATAAGGAAGAAATGAGTGGAACTTTGAAGGAGATGGCGTTACTTTTTCCATTGAGAGTGGAGACAGCAGCCAGTGTGGGTAGTGCTAGTCCAATCAGCATGAAGGACTGAGTCTGTCAATCATTATTAGTTCCGCCCTTGTTGCCGGGCAGGCCAGCTTTTGACTCAGTCCTTCAGTGGACAGGCGTGTGGGTCTTAGTTCCTCCTGATTTCTGGCTATTTTGGCTTTAATCTGACTTTATTCTGGCTTTTTGACCTCGGATTTCCTGACTAAGATTACTGGCTTTATTCCCTTATCGGTTGATTGACTCTCGGACTGTTTTTCTACATTGCATATGGTATTGTGGACTTTGTTACTTTGAAAGGCTGGGGATATTCAGCTTCGTTTACCTCCCCTGGGGGTGGTTGATCACCCTGCGCGTTGTTGGGGTTGTTTGACTCTCTAACTCCTTGGCTTCAATTTCGCTGCCTTTTGGGCTCATTTAACTGTTCAGCTATAGTACAGCTTTTTTGCTGCGGTGGCCATTTTGCCTTGAATTTGCCTCATTGACGTCTTCATACCTGCATCGGCCATTTTGCTTGCCAGTACTGCCTCGGCTTCGTCATGAGGGCGGTGGCCATTTTGGATGCCCTTTTTTGGCCATTTTGTTTGCCAGTATTTCTTGGCTTCGTCGTAAGGGCGGTGGCCATTTTTGGATACCCTTTTTTCGCCACGACGCCTCTCAGCCTTACTTTTAAGCCGCGTTTGATTGACAACTCAGGCGGCGGCCATTTTGTCTCTGCCAGTACTGCCTTGGCCTCATAGTAAGGGCGGCAGCCATTTTGGATGCCCTTTTTCACTTCTTTCTGGCCGTTTGAATTGCCTTTTATTACCAGAAGCCTTTCTGCTGGAATTTATTGCAAAGGAGAGCAACTGCCTGGCCTACTTGGAGCAGCTCTCTTGCCTTCTGGCCCTTGAAGCACTCTACTGTTCAGTTGATATTGCTGGGCCATTGACTTTCGACACTGTTGGCTTGTGGAGTTATCACGCTCCCTAATCTTTCTACAAGGCTGTAATTACTCAAGGGCTGTCTAGTGGAGTGTTTGCGCTCCCATTGTAATTTTACCACTGCTTTCTCTATGCTGCTTCCTGTGGAGTTTCCTCCGCTTCCCCCAGTGCAGCTGTGATCTCTTTTACCGGTGACATGCCCAAAGCCCTGTCTAAATCTAAACATGGCCGGAGGGCCAGTAATACTACTAATGGGCAACCTATTTCTGAACCTGTTTTGCAGCCTTCAGCCCGGGAGGCCTCTCAGGAGCCATCCCCGGTTACAATTTCAGCTCGGCCCCACCACAAGTCACATTCTCATGGCTTGACTTCAAAGGCGGAGAAAAGGTGGGACAAAGTCTTGACCAAGCTCTGCAATAAGGCTTCTGCAAATATTGCCTCTGCGGTGACTGTTCCTTCCTCTGTGGTGGCAGTTCCAGTACCTGCAACAGTTCCTAGGCCTGTTACTCCGGATCAACTGTCTCTCCAGGATTGCCCTGTGACTGTCTCCACGGCTGACTTGTGGGGCTTGGAGGCCGCTCCTCCACCGGCCCCTTCAGATCCGGACACCTTGCTGGGACCTATTTTATCTCCACCTTCAGCTCCAGCCCCTGTGCAGGTTCCAGCCCAGTTGTCGTCTGAACAACTTCAATTTATGATTGAGGCCGCAGTGCAGAAATCATTGGCCGCCTGTTCCGGCCTTTCCAGCCGGGCAGGATCTGTGAGGTCCCTTTCTTCCATTTCCCTGGAAAGGGCAGCTCCTGAGATCATTCAGGCCAGGGAACCAGGCTCTCCTACATGTTCCCATGCCAGCCAGACCTCTACTGTCGTGGAGGCTGAATGCAGTGATTCAGGCCTTTCTGAGGATGAAAATCTTCCTCCAGAACAACTGTCCTTCTCTGGGCTGTTCCCACAGTCGCTGTTTAAATCTCTTTTATTCAAAGCAGTCAATACGGCTCGCTTGTCATTTCCTGTCGTGGATCTGCTTCCGGCCTCTGCAGCGGGATCTTTGGACCCCATGTTTGCCGAACTTGTCAAGCCTATCACCTCCATTCCAACTCCACCGCTCTTCCTGGATGTAGTTAAGCGGCAGTGGTCTTCCCCGGCAACGGCCATCCTCCCTTCGGCTAACGACTGGAAAAATTTTCAGGTTGCCGCAGAACTGGACACTCCTACAAATTCCCTCAGTGGACGCTCCTATTGTTGCCTTACTTCCGAATGCTAACGTACCGGGCGATCCTGACGAAGCTCTCCGCCCTGACGAGCGTCAATCTGACTTAGTGTTGCAGAGGGCACATCAGGGTGCTGCCTGGGCCATCTGTGCAGCGACCACTGCTTCCTTCTTCAATCGGACCACGGTCCTCTGATTATGTCAGCTGCAGGACAAACTACCACCTGACGATGTACGGGTCAAGCAAGACCTTAACAAAATTATTGCGGCCCTGCAATTTTCAGCGGACGCTACGCTTAATGCCTCTCGCTTTGCTTCCAAGGCTCTAGCCTCCTCCATCACGGCTCGCCATTTGGTCTGGCTCTGTCACTGGCAGGCAGATGCCCGTCATAAATGGCGTCTCGCATCCGTTCCCTTCGGGGGGTCCCGTCTCTTTGGGGATGCATTAGAGCCCTTCTTCACCAAGAATAAGGATAAGAAAAAAGTGCTGGCTGCTGTCTATCGTAGAGGAGAATCCTGTTACAGTCCATACCCACCTCGTGCGCAATTTCGAGGTCCTGACAGCGGGGGGCCCTCCTCCTTTTTTCCCCCTAGGTTGTTTACTCCCTCTAACAGGCAACGGGGTTATCCGGATAGGTCCTTTCGGGGCAAGCCCTTTGTTTCTCGACGGCCCTTTCGAGGGGGAGGGGGTCGTTCCTACCGGCGCCGTCGTTAATTGCATTTCTGATCCTCCCATAGGCGGCAGATTGGTCCTCTTTTCCGCCATTTGGGAGCGCTCCACCTCAGACAAGTGGGTCCAGGCCACCCTAAGATCAGGCCTGGCCATTGAATTCATTTCTATTCCCCCCAACACCTTGGTGTGTTGTCCGTTTTCTCGTAATCCCAAACGGAAGTCCCTTATGGACTCAGCAGTTCAGCACCTCCTGACTATAAAGGCTATTCAGCCGGTTCCACCTGGTCAGGAAGGTTCGGGGTTCTATTCCCGGGTGTTCCTAGTTCCAAAATCATTGGGGGGGTGGAGACCTATTCTGAATCTGAAGCAGTTGAACAGGTACGTGGTGTACCATAAATTTAAAATGCAATCCTTAAAGTCTATACTTGACGGTGTCCAGAGGGGCGATCTCCTCTCTTCCATTGACCTTACTGAGGCCTACTTGCACGTCCCTATCCTCCCTTCCCATAGGCAGTTTTTGTGGTTTTGTTATGGCAGGGTGCATTACCAGTATAGGGCCCTGCCCTTTGGCCTTTCCTCTGCTCCCCGTACCTTTACAAAGATTCTGGCTGCTCTGGCGGCTTTTCTTCGACTCCGTTCTGTTAGGCTTTTATGTTACCTTGATGATATTTTGATTTTGTCTACCTCCGCCCAGCAGGCTATCCTTGATGTTCGTCTGACTGTTGAGACCCTAGCGGCTCACGGTTTTTCAATTAACTTAGAGAAGAGTCATCTCTCACCCTCTACTAGCTTAGTTCATTTAGGCGCCCTTATTGACACTCTCCAGGGCAAGGTTTTTCTATCTCCCAATAGGCAGGACAGTCTGCGAAGGTTAGCCTCCCAGGTAGAAAGGTGTAGGGTCACGTCTCCATATGTCTTATCGCAACTATTGGGGAAGATGATATCTACTATAGCCATAGTTCTCTGGGCACAGCTGCACTCCAGGGAACTCCAATGGTTTCTCTTGCCATTACAGAAGGCGGGCAGAGGCACTTCTTCACGGCCGGTTCCGGTCCCTCCTGCAGTTCGCCGGTCCCTCTGGTGGTGGCGTTCCCCTGCTCTCGCTGCGGGTTGCTTCTTCCTCGAACCCCCAAGAGCAGTGGTGACGACAGATGCCAGTCTCCTGGGCTGGGGGGCCCATTGCCAGGGCCAACTGGCTCAAGGGACTTGGATGCCCTCGGAAGCTCGTCGTCCCATCAATTGGCTAGAGCTACAGGCGGTCTTCCTTGCCCTGAAGGCGTTCCGTCATCTGGTCTCCGGAACTCACGTCCTGGTCCTGACAGACAACATCGCTGCTAAGGCGCATCTGAACAGGTTGGGGGGCACCAGATCGAAGTCTCTTCTGGTGGTGACAATGACATTGGGACTTTGGTCAGAGTGCCACCTTTGTTCACTACAAGCAGAACACATCTCCGGGGTGCGGAACGTTCAAGCGGATTGGCTGAGTCGCCGTCGGATAGACAATGCAGAGTGGCGGCTCCACCCATGCATCTTCGAGGACCTGTCTTTTTGCTTCGGCCATCCAATAATCGACCTGTTCGCGACTCAAGAGAACGCCCAGCTCCCGCAGTTCTTCTCTTGATACCCGCACCCTCAGGCAGCCGGCGTCAACGCCCTTCAGACTCCATGGCCGTCAGGCCTTCTGTATGCCTTCCCCCCGACGTCCCTCATCCCCAGGGTTATCCGCAAAATTCCGAGGGGGCAGAAGTGATCCTTGTGGCTCCTCATTGGCCCTGGAGACCCTGGTTTGCCGACCTTGTGTCCCTATCGGTGACCCCATCGTGGCGCATTCCCCTTCGAGAACGACACTCTCTCTCAGGGCGCTCTGTCTCATCCAGACCTGGCCTGGCTCAATCTGACCGCTTGGAGGTTGAGCGGAGCACGTTGAGGGCCGTGCACATTCCGGCGGACGTCATTCGGACATTACAATCTTCCCGACGTCCTTCTACGGACCGCATTTATTTTGCCACCTGGCAGGTTTTCTGCAACTGGTGTGACCAGGTCGGAATTTCGCCTCTACAACCGTCTATTGTACATATTCTAATGTTCTTGCAGAGAGGCCTTGCCCAAGGTCTCACTCCTAACACTCTACGTCGACAAATAGCCGCCTTATCTTCAGTGCTTACCTGCGGTTCCTTGTCGTCTCTGGCCCAGCACCCCTTGATCTGCCGTTTTCTCCGGGGTGCCAAGAACTTGTGCCCTCCCGTGCTACATCAATACCCTACCTGGGATCTTCCCCTGGTCTTGGAGTCACTTACGGGTTCTCCATACGAGCCACTTCAAACCACCAGTCTCAGACTTCTCACCTACAAGGTTGCCTTCTTGGTGGCCATAATCCCGGCCCGCCGCATCTCTGAACTCGCTGCCTTATCCACACGTTCAGACCTTTGTGTATTTCATGCGGACCGAGTTGTCCTTTGCTTGAACCTTACCTTACCTTACCCAAAGTCAATTCTGCATTTCACCGTTCGCAAGAACTTATTCTACCTAATTTCTGCCCCCGTCCTACTCACGCCCGGGAGCGATGCTGGCATGCCCTGGATGTCAGGCGGGTGTTAAGGTAGGACCAACGCTCCTTTTCCAAACAAAAGACATCATGGAGAAAGGATTTAAAGAGATTACGGAAAAATGGAAAATACCATACGAGGGATGATGAGTAAAGACCAAGATGCCCAGGAAAGGGAGGAGTCAACAGAAGAAATGGAGGAAGAAGAAGACAAAGAGGAGACAACAATGAAAATAACAGTGACTGATGAATTAAATCAGGAGGAAAATATATTAAGACAGTTGGATGATACTTTTGAAAGGGAGATAGTGACCTGGGCAGAAATTTTGGAAACTAGGCAGTGGAAGAGGGTAGAGATGGGAGAAATATTTAGATTGAACAGCCAAGAAGCAGATGCAGACAGAGAGAAAGATCCAAGAGGCAAGCCAAAAAAAGCAAGCAATTAAAGTATTGAAGTGAGCAAGAGACAATGGATAGATGATTTCTCTTTTTTGTTGTTCTGATTTGCTTTGCTTTTCTCTCTTCTTTTTTTTAGGTAGGTGACATAACTAAAAGTTACAGTAGGTAGGATAGAAAGATTTTAATAAAGAGTGTCACCCTTTTAATAAAGGGTGACATGATTAAAAGTTAGAGTAAGAGATAGAAATAAGAGAAGGGAGAATATTAGTGTACGCATTTTATATAATAAAAGCAATAACAAGAAAACATGGGATAATTGAATAATGACAGACTACAACTTAATATAAATGTGTATTATTATTAGAAATATCTAAGTTGATTGAATGTAATAACTATGATTAATTCTACTAGTTTTATTTGTATTAGAATGTATGACACCCAGCTGCCACAATGTTCATGCATTGATATGTTTGAAAAAAAAATAAAAAATTTGAAAAAAAAAGGTTTAAATATACATTTTAGTTTGATTGACTGTGCTGATGTCACAAGTAAATCTAGAATATGTAGGACCTAAAACAGGGCTGTCAAACTCTCGAGCCAGATGTGTCATGTGCTGGCCACACCTATGCCCAGTTTAGTGAAGGGGGGAAAGTCCCAATATGCCACGTGACGTGGCCATGACGAAATGAGTTTGACATCCCTTGACCTAAAAAGAAAAAAAAATTGTTTCCTGTGAGGATTCTTATTTGGAAGGAGGACAAAATGTTAAAGCCTTGCTGTAAAGGAAAACTAGGAGCTCCAACTGGACAGTTTACAGAAAATGGATGAAATAGTTGTATTCCAGAATTTCATAACCAATTTCTTTCAAACAGCTTTGTCAGAGAAGGAACATCAAGAAGTATACAGCTTGAACAGTCTTGTGCCTTAGTGAGGATTTCAGTTCTCTGATTTCTCTTGAATTAAGTTCACATCTGGGAGAAATACAATTTTGATATTGGCACCTTTATTTACTTACATTTGTCAGGCCTGGAAGTCATCTTTTGTATTGGGCCTTCAGGCCTGCCACATTTACTACTGAGGGAAATTGGAAGGCGGGATTGGGTAGAGCATGGGGTATATATAGTCATAATAACTGTCAAGTATTTGCAAGCCATTGGCACATGTATCATACAGACACTAGTGGAGGCAGAAAGTGCCCCCACCCCTATGTGGAGAGGAGGGGCTTACACTGAGTATAAAACCCCCTCTAACCTTTCCACCATGCTCTCTTTTACGTTTGTTCTCCATGAGACATGATCTTTGATAGGGGTAGTCACACACGCTGTGTGCCCCCTATCCTAATGGATATTAAGACAGCCTTTGTATATAATTAATATGTTTTGTTATATGAATAAATACATTTATCACATTTATTCATGCATCTGCCTTTGGACTCTTCTATGCTCCTGGGTGTTTCTACGATCCCAATTTCTACAGAATGGTAGCAGAGGGAATGGTAGCAGAACTCCACTCCAGGAGCTGTTGAAAAGGCGAGATGCCCTCCAAAATAACCTGTGAGAGAAGCTCCCCTGTTGTGACCAGAGGCCTTCAACGGAGAACTTCACAGCAGCCCCAGTCTGAATCAATGATGGAAAACATTGAAGGGGGTTTCCATCCAGCTGCACCCTGGCAGCCAGAGGCCACCCAGATACAGCAAGAGATCCCAGGGGCCGAGCCAGGCAATGTTGGAGAAGGCTTCTTCAGCACTGACGAAGAGGGGGCAGAAGGACCAGATGAAAGCCTGGACAGGCAAATGGCTGAGATGTCAGAAGAGGAGTGCCGAGCAGCGCTCGCCTTCCTCCTGAAGATAAGGGCAGCAGCCAGAGAGAGGCCTGAGGAGGCAGCACCAGAGATGCCTGCCATCCCGGTAAGGACTCCCCTGCCTGATCTCTCCAAGATGGCGCCTGCCGCCAGAGAGACTCCCCCCCACCCAGTTTCCCACCAAACAAAATGGCCACCAGGCCACTTCTGGAGGCAACTTCCTCCAAGATGGCTGCTCCCCTGGGCACTTTGCCAGAACCACGAGCCAGGCCATCCCCAGCTCCACAGCCCAGGCCTACAACGCCAGCCAGTCAGTTCAGCATTCCAGCGGCCCAGAGGACCACTCCGAACCCACAAGCCCCTTGCCAGGCCCCGCCTGCCAAGGCAAACATCAAAGAGGCCATAGAGGCCCTGGTCGCTGCCCTGGAACTTATGGAGCAACCACCCACCGGCCGCCCCAGCTGCCCACTTAAGGAGGGCCCCAAATCCAACCTCCCATCCCCAGAGGAACCCAGATGGACCTGCAGCCTCCCAGCCCCCACTGCAGAGGCACTCACCATTCACTGAATGCTCCACGGAGGCCCAAGCTGAGGCCTCCGCACCTTTCCGGTCCTGCTGGGATGATCCGGAGCTGCAATCCTGCTCCTCTGATGGAGAAGAGGAGATCCAGAGACATTTCCAGGCTTATCCAGCCCATGGACCTCATCTGATGGGCCTCCAGTCTCCAGAAAGATCTCCAGGCCTTCTTCCAGCTCCTCCAAGGTTTCCCTGCCACTCCACTGATGTCCGGGCCTATGCTGAAGCTCCAGCCAGACTTGACTTCAGAGCTCAGAGAGGGAGATTGGAGCTCCAACAAGAAAAGGCTTTGGAGCATGCTCCATTTCCTGCACGTGCCCAGTTACTTCAAACTACAAAAGGACTACAAAAAGGAGCCAGACCTAAGCAATCAATCCCAGGCTTAGGGATCCCAATGCCATTCACAACAGGCTCTTTTCAGCCATTTGAACAACTCCCCATGCAGTTTAATGGCAATAATTTTGTAACTTTGCCAAATAATTTTGAAAAATTACATTTAAGTGGTCAGAATTTTAAAAAATGGTGTAAAGAGATTCAGATAATTCTCTTAAGAGAAAATACTCTGGACATGATCAAAAGACCACCCCCTTTACCTTGGAGCCCTGAAATTGAGTTCCTGCATAAAAGAGCTTACACAATCCTGTTAAGTTCTATAGACACAGCTCTGTATGCCAGTCTTTCAGACAGCCTCACAGCTCAGGAAGTTTGGACTGCCCTATATAATTTGTTCCATAGTGACAATATGGCTGCAACCAGCAGATTGTCAAGAATTTTCCACAACTATAAACTCAAACCTGGTGTCAAAATGGGGGAACATTTGGCAACGCTTAAAGCCATGAGGGATGAGCTTATACAGAGGGGGGAGCCTGTTTCTGAATCCACTTTAATTAGTGTGATGTTGAACTCCCTAGACAAATCCTGGAGTCCCTTTATTATTTCTCTAGAAGGGGTTTCTAGGGAACAAAGAAATATAGAATACTTTTCTGGCCGCTTTATTGAGGAAGATTTAAGGCGCAGAGATGAGGAACAACAAGAAATGAAGGAGGCATATCACAGACCTAGGCCTCAGAGGAGGCGCCAGGACACAAGTGAAAGGATTAATACCCTTCCCACCTGCTTTGACTGTGGCATACAAGGTCACTTTAAAAGGGAGTGCCCTCGCTCTAGGGCCAACACGGCTGGACTTAAGCACAATAAAAATAAAAGAGGCCATGGAAGAGGGGGAGGTGGTCATAAAGGATACCAATTCTGTAGTGTCACTAGTGACAATCACACCTCCCAGGTAAAGGATGCTGAGGGGCTGTGGCTTCTTGATTCAGGTGCATCAACGCATATAGCCAACACGAAGCCACGATTTAAGGTTTTACACCCACTTAAGTCCTCAGTAAAAGTTGCCACTGGGGACAAGGCAGAGGTAACTGGGGAAGGCGTGATCAATGTGCCTGGTATAGGAGATGTCACAGGGGCACTGTATGTTCCCTCAATCAAGAACAACCTTTTAAGCATCTTAAAATTGACTGAGGATAAAAATGTAAAACTGGTTTTTGAGAAGGGTGGAGGTTATGTTTTCGAAAGTGGGGGTGTTGTTGGCGATATTGTAAAAATCAACAATTTGCCTTATTTTTCCCCAAAAGCAAAGATCAAAAGGCACAAGAAACCTAACAAGAGGGCTCAGGGAGCTAACGCCCAGATAGAGCAGAAAGCGTCTGTGCCAGCCCCCAGGTTGTCCAAACTCAAGGACCCTGGACCTAAAACCAATGAAGCTTTTAAACCAGCTCCTAGGACATCCAAAGACATTAAGGCTGAGCCCATTAAGGTCACAACTCCTCAGCCAACCCTGAGTAACTCTAAGGTGACCATTAATCTAGTGCCTACTCTCATTACTGAACAGACCAAGGCTTGTAATGGTAAGATACATAAGGTTGACAAAGTATGCATGGGTAAACCTTTACATTTGGATTGTGCTCATATATTACACCGCAGGCTCGGCCATGCCAGCTTCCCGGTTATTAAGAAAATGCAAGATTTTTCTGATGGGTTTAAGATAAAGAATTGTAATACCTATTTGGAATGTGCCATCTGTAAGACAGCAAAATCTAAAACTGCTGCTATACCTAAGGTCTCTTCCCGTCGTGCAAGGTACCCTTATCAGCTGGTACGCATGGATTTGGTTGGTCCTTTTAGACCCTCCCTTGGTAGGGGGCGTTATTTTTTAACAGTAGTAGATGATTACTCTTGTTATGGCCACGTATTTATTTTAAAGGACAAAACTGAAGTCTTTACCAACTTCAAATATCTTTATAACCAGATCCAAACGCAACACAAGGTGTGCATCGCTCAGGTACAGAGTGATAGGGGAACTGAGTTTACATCCAAGACTTTTGAAAAGTGGATGAAGGAGAGAGGTATCCTCCATTTTAAATTATCCCCTCGAACTCCGTCCGAGAATGGCATTGCAAAAAGGAGAAATGGCGTACTGCAGAATGTCATGAACTGCCTACTTGCAGATGCTGACATGAGCCAAGTTTTTTGGGCAGAAGCAGTCAAAATGGCTAATTATCTAGTCAACAGGACGTGGAGTAGTGCCATTAACCAAACCCCATACTTCCTGGTCCATGGAAGGAAACCTAGCCTCTCACACCTGAGAATTTTTGGTTCCTATGCCTGGGTCCATATTCCCAAGCACCTCAGAAGAAAGGGGGGCAAGGCATCAAGGAGGCTCAGATTTATAGGTGACGCAACCGGCAGCAAGGCCTCTAGGTTTGTAGACAAAAATAACATTGTCATTGTCTCTAGATCAGCTTCCTTTGAGGAGGGGTCAAATTAGTCAAAAATTCATTCCAATGAACCCGGTTATTCCCCTATTAGAAGCGACACTGAACAAGCAGCACCACCTGAAGAGGATGAACCAACAAACTCCAAGCAACTGACCAGCGAAGATCCAGATGGTGATGAATCCCTACCTGACTCTGACGATTCAGACAAGGAATCCCTGGGTGACTTCACACCTCCTGCCTCACCTAAATGACCATATCTTCGCAGCGCCTGGGACAGAGGCCCACCCCATTTTGATTGGAAAGATACCTCTGGCAGCTCCAATTTTGACACCGATGCTCCGGATGACAATGATGATGGTGAGTGGCATTTTCCCAGAATGTCAAAACGCTCCAATAAAGGGGTGCCACCCAAAAGGTTGGACATTGGCTGTGTTGCCTCGGTCAACAGCATTACCATGGCCCCTAAAACGTACTCAGATGTCCTCCAGCTTCCCGAGGAAGAACAGCGCAGGTGGAGGGTGGCAATGGAGCGGGAAATGGACAGTCTCAAAAAATTGAAAGTCTTTATCCCCATGGAAGTCCCCAAAAAGAGGAAAGCAATTGGCACCCATTGGGTCTACAAGGTCAAGCCAATGCCCAACAACAAACTCCTCTATAAGGCCCGGCTGGTAGCACAAGGCTACGCACAGCGCTACTTGCAGGACTTTGATGAAACATACTCCCCCACCGTGAGAGCGGAAAGTGTGAGGGCTGCTTTGGTCACCACAGCAGCACATGGGGAACACATTTTTCAATTTGATGTGCAAACTGCTTATTTACACGCACATCTAAAACAAGAAATTTACGTCAGAGGTGCCCCTGGATTTCAACGGCAGGAAGGCCACACCTGGCTTCTGAAGAAAAGTTTGTATGGCCTCAAACAATCAGGCAGACTGTGGTACAAATGCCTGACTAAAACTCTCAAATCACTGGGTTTCCATCCATCTCCAGCTGATAAATGTACCTTCACAAGGGATACCAAAGGGGGGCTGGAGAAAGTCCTAGTGTATGTCGATGACCTTTTATATATAGGGCCTGACAAGGGGGGATGTATTATATTTGCCAGGACCCTACAAAAAAAAGTTCACTCTAAAGTCTTTAGGATATGTGGACAAGTACCTAGGCGTACAAATCATCACTACACCAAAAGGTTTTGCTCTCTCCCAAAAGGAAAAGATAGAGGAACTCTTGGTGAAATGTAAAATGGAAGATAGCAAGCCAACGGCTATCCCAATGCAGACCGACTATTATGGATTGGCACACAAGGATAGCCCAGAGTTTCAAAATAATACTCTATTTAGGTCAGTGATCGGCTCATTACTATATATAAGTAACTGGAGCCGTCCAGATATTGCCCTGGCCGTAAACCTGCTATCTAGACAAGTGGAACATCCTACCCAGTTCCACTGGTTGGCCATTAAAAAGCTATTAAGGTATCTCAAGACCACAGCAGATTATGTGCTTCGCTTGGAACCTGAGAATAGAGACAAGGCCCAATTAAAATGCTTCGTGGATGCGGACTGGGCCGGAGATACCAAGACACGTAGGAGTACTTCGGGCTTCTTGGTACTATTAAATGAGGCACCCATACATTGGCATGTGGGGCAACAGAAATTTGTTTCGTGCTCCACTGCTGAGGCCAAATATGCATGCTTATCAGAGGCAGGGAACGATCTGATATGGTTTGATGCCTTAATTTCTAGCATCTGGATACCACCGACTTTGCCCATCCAAATTATAGAAGACAACACCGGGGCCATAGGCATTGCCAAAGCCTATGCGGTGGGAAAAAGGTCCAGACATATTGATATCCGCTATCAAAATGTTAGGCAACTAGTAGAGATGGGGTTTATATCTTTATCACATTGTAGACCAAATATCAAACAGCTGATATTTTCACAAAACCTCTACCAGCAGATAGGCACAAAGATCTGTGTAAAAAGTTATGTCTCACAGGGTAAAATCTGTTGTGCATTGCATTTGTATGTTTGCATGCCATTGGCTCGCAAGGAGGGGAACTGTCAAGTATTTGCAAGCCATTGGCACATGTATCATACAGACACTAGTGGAGGCAGAAAGTGCCCCCACCCCTATGTGGAGAGGAGGGGTGTAAGCCCCTCTAACCTTTCCACCATGCTCTCTTTTACGTTTGTTCTCCATGAGACATGATCTTTGATAGGGGTAGTCACACACGCTGTGTGTTCCCTATCCTGATGGATATTAAGACAGCCTTTGTACATAGTTAATATGTTTTGATATATGAATAAATACATTTATCACATTTATTCATGCATCTGCCTTTGGACTCTTCTATGCTCCTGGGTGTTTCTACGATCCCAATTTCCACAATAACATTCCTTTGTCGGGTTCAAGGACATCTTGCCCTGCACCTGGGAGGCATCTCCATTTGGGATGGTGCTCTGATTGGACCATGTGATGGACTTGTGGGTGTTGGACAGGGACTTGAACTTTGGGTGGGGGAAACCCTGGAAGCTTTCAGATTCGGGTTTCCCGAGATGTGCCAATATGACATCTCTAATAAAATGTAACTTTGAGGAAATCCAAGCCTCGGAGTTTTCTTTCTTTGGGGGTGTTACTTGGAATGCTGACATTGTTACACCAATTTATTAGTAAAGCAACTATACTGATCTGAAAACAATTTCATCCTAAGTATAATCAGTAAGTTGTACACTGGGCATCTTTAATGGAAATGAATCAGCTGATACAATATATTGGCTAGTGTGGGATGGTCAACATTCAATATAATGTTGGATTAGTTGGAAAAGTAATTTCATTGAAAATGTTCTTTATACTGCTTCATTAACTAAAGGCAATATTTTCAATTATATGCCCTTCCAGCTATGTGTATAATTAAGGAATAATTAAAATAATATTTCATAAAATGGTAAATGCCCTTTCAGAATCTTCATCTTGGGACAAAGAAACAAAATTTAAGTGCCTTTCAAAATGTCAGAATAATAGGAAAGTAAGCGCTGTTACCAAATAGGTCTGTCATCTTGTCTCCTCTCTTGCAGTTTCACTTGCCTGTGAACAAGGTCTCTAGATAACCAAATGGGCCAGTCACATTTTCCCAAATAGTCCATGATATAACAAGACAGTGTTGTATAGGTGTTATAGATAATAACCAACATTTTGTATTGGACTAAAAGCTTGTTGACAACTAATGTAATCATGGTAAAATTGATTGACTCTGCCATAATAGAGTTCCCTGATTAGGAATCTGGCTGCTGCATTCTGTGTCAAATGCAGCTTCGTCAACAACAATTGGACATGTTCCTCCATATTGCCAAATCCAGAATGAAGTACTTAGAGAAAAGAAAAATAATAGTTTCAGAATGGCGTTTAGAGTCTTCAGACTTGAATGTTACTGAATATTTATGTGGAGATGTCAAACATGCAAGGTATCCAAGGAGAGATAATAATATAGCTGAATTAATCAATTATTAATTATTCCCAATCTTCCTCCTTCTGCAAGGAAGATTGGAAATAATGTTCCAAAACCAGGATAGAAAGAATATTAGCTACAGGAAATGTTTGAAAGTTCTTATTTCTGTCCATAACAAGTGCTGCCTAAAAGATAGTCTGCACTGCCATATTCACTGTTTTCTTACCTTGAATTTTTAAATTATTAATTTTTAAATTATACCTTCCAATTTGCAGGAAGGTCTCTTGTGTTTAGTGCCATGCAATGGTTTTCTCAAGCATCTGCTCACTTGAAACATACAATTTTACCAGCAATGCCTAAATTTTTGTATGCAATTGTAGCTCTAAGAACCTTCAAGCCATTGGGTCTTTACAAGTGTTTTAGAAGATAAGTTGATCAGGCATGTCTTACATGATTCACTGCTTTTTTATTTGAAAAGATAGAAGTTCTTTAAAAACAGTAGAGTCTAAATATTTAAATGTCATGCTCTGAATTCCTTGGAATATGGAGGATCGAGGCTCTCTTATCTCTCAAAAAGGTTATTAGCCAGACTTTTTTATGAACAATGCAGTCCTGTGGTACTTAGACAAGGTCATTTCTGGAAGCAGGGAGATAGATGGAGCTGAAAAGTCTTCAACATGGATAGCTAAGACCTAGCAGAGGAAAGGAGATGTTGGTTAGAGAAGTGGTTGCTGTCATAAGGATGTTTTGGAGATACTGCTGAAGAAAATAAATAGAAGTCACAATGTCCATAGAAAATGATCTCACTCAGAAGACAAAGTGATGACATTTTTGGTGAGTCTTAACACAATAATGCAAAAAAAAAAAAGTGGACAATTGCAGGAATCATCCAGTTAAAATCTCCCTAAAGTTAAAAAGAGATTGTCAAATTACCCACTCCATACAGCTGGGCTTTTCCAAGCAGATGGCAGGAATTGCATTTTTGTAACCAGCTTGTGATCAGCTGATGGTTGTGGGATTTCATCATGCTTATGGCCACTAATCTCAAGTATTTGGACAGGTTTGGTGGACTCATCTCTTAATCAGTTCAAACTTTTTTTTTTTTTTGCTTTCTTTGAGGGTTAAGAACCTTTGGACTGCAAGTCTTGCTGACAACACTGGATGAGTGTGTTCAGTTCTTGAAAAAAACAGTTTATAAGTTTCAAGACTTAATTTTTTGGGGATATATAGCAAGAGGGTGATTACAGTTGGCTTTGGAAAGTTCCAGTGCTTAGGGACAAAGATAGACTTGATTTAATATTTTGAACTTGATTGAAAGGATCTTCTCCCATAAGAAAAAACTTTGAAGATTAGACATTATGCATATTTTCCACCTCAAGCTGTATAAACTTGAATGCTTAGTGGATATAAGAATATCAGATAATATATGTGTGTAATGAAGGAGAATGTGGCTTAAGGAGATCAACACACTATATCAAGATGTGCATAATTATTAGGAATAAAACTCCATGATGAAGGGAGATGGCTCTGTTAAGACTTTCCATGAAATTTTTATTAAACCATTAACTAAGGCAGGGGTGGGCAAATGTGGAATTCTGGGAGTTGAAGTCCACAGGTCATAAAGGGGCCATATTTGCCCACCCCTGAACTAAGATATTAAGAGGGTCAGCAATGTCAAATATTTCCTCCTTCACGCCAGGAAGCTCTATTGTATTTTTAAAAAGGAACAACTCAACTAAATCAGAGTTATGTAGTTTTATTTCTTTATTGAATGAGGATTATAAGCTTTTTATAGCAATAGTTGCAAAGATGATATGGCCTTCTAACTGAATTAATACATCCTGATCAGAGATGCAGGAAAGTTATTGTTACATATATTTTGAATGCTGTAGATAATATAAATCAGAAAAAGAAAGCACCTATTATTTTATTGACCCAGGAAAAGCTTTTGATTACTTAGCATTAATTTTCTTATTCATGACTTTGAAAAATACGAATTGTGGTTTAGGTTTTCTTAAATAAAAAGAAACATCTATGGTAAATGGACTTTTGTCATTAAAAAGTACTATAATGAAAAATACAAAATATGGTAGTCTCCCCTTTATTTCTACTGGCCTTAGAACCATTTATATAGGGGTTCATGGAGATTAGTTTGGAGAAGCAATCTAGGAACTGTTCAGACAACAAACACTGCAGAAACATACGTCAAGCCCAGGGAGATTGACAAATATTAGAAAAAGACTCCTAGTGCTTACAAGGAAGGGAAAATAGGCAGATTTACATGATTCTGTTATAGCTTATCTCAGTAATATATAATTCTAGTCTTTCTGTGGAGGCAGTTTAACTGATGTGATCTACTTTGTAGGACCAACAATCAGCAACTAAGATATAATACATCAAAATTTCAAGAATTATTAAAGCCAATTAAAATTAAATACAGATGATGCACTTAGTGATAGTGAAAGACATAGAATAATATCAACGTATCAGAAGAATAAAATGACATGGAATTTATCTGAATGTGAAATATAAATATGATATGAAAACTGCCTTTAGGAAAAACATTAAGAAAATTCATTAAGACGTGTTTCCTTTCTCAGGTGTTTGGATCCAATTTAGTGGAGTCCCCTTTAAGTTGTTAATTATAATATTCGATTTCCACATTATATTTTATATCTTGAATAGTTTTTTAAATATGTGGTCATTTTTTTCTTTTGTTGTGTTATGCCACCCAGAGTCATATTTTTAACTTTTGTGGTCATATAAATC
This sequence comes from Pituophis catenifer annectens, assembly GCF_029215685.1. Lineage (NCBI taxonomy): Eukaryota > Metazoa > Chordata > Lepidosauria > Squamata > Colubridae > Pituophis > Pituophis catenifer. Next base: position 37,336,008 of record NW_027256887.1, read on the forward strand.
TACTAGAATATAAATATATACAATACAAACATAACATACATTACAATGATCTTTATGGAAAGCAATAAGGGTATGTATAACCATCTTCAGCATCCATTGTTCTAAACTGCAATTAGCAGACTTGGCAAAGGGCTAAATTTCCACCTATTGTTCCTATAAGAGCACAAGTCCAAGAAGACTGCTGGTCTGATTTCCAAGGGGGAACCCTAGTACATTGAGAGTCAAAAATTATATAATCTAAGAATCTGAATGCTTTGAGTTGAGTCTGAATTTATTATTCCTCATCCAAGTTCTGATGGCCTCTAAATGCTGCGTTAAAAATGCATCCCCCATTCAGCCTAGTAAGGAATGTATAACAGGTAACATTGGCATGCTGATAATATCATAGTCCAAACCAGTGGATGGCCAATGTCTCTCTGTAGCTTTTAAGTAGATAAGGACATAAAGCCATGGATTAAATCTGACCTGTCCCTCACAGGACAACTGTTAAAATAAGTGAAATAGTACCTCCAATTCCCAATTTCTTTCATGGTTCATGAATTTAGGCTATGAAAGCCTGAAAATAACAGGCTCCCCCAGTACCTGGATGAAACGACGTATCTGGATCCGTTCCAGTCGGGCTTCAGGCCTAGGTACAGCACAGAAACAGCATTGGTTGCATTGGTTGATGATCTCTGGAGGGCTCGGGACAGGGGTTGCTCCTCTGTCCTGGTCCTATTAGACCTCTCAGCGGCTTTTGATACCATCGACCATGGTATAATGCTGCACCGGTTGGAAGAGTTAGGGGCGGGGGGCACTGTATTACGGTGGTTCTCCTCCTTTCTCTCTGACCGGTTGCAGTTTGTGTTGGCAGGGGGGCAGAGGTCGACCCCAAGGCCCTTCATATGTGGGGTGCCACAAGGGTCGGTCCTCTCGCCCCTTTTGTTCAACATTTATGTAAAGCCGCTGGGCGAGATCATCCATGGTTTCGGGGTGAAGTACCATCAGTATGCTGATGACACCCAGCTGTACATCTCCACCTTGGACCACCCCAACGATGCCCTTGAAGTGATGTCCTGGTGTCTGGAGGCCGTGCGGATCTGGATGGGGAGGAACAGGCTCAGGCTCAACCTATCCAAGACCGAGTGATTGTGGTTTCCGACGTCCCGATATAGTCAGTTGACGCCATCGCTGACTATTGGGGGCGAATCACTGGTCCCCACGGAGAGGGCTCGCAATTTGGGTGTCCTCCTGGATTCACGGCTGTCTTTAGAAGAGCACTTGACGGCCGTGACCAGGAGGATTTTTCATCAGGTTCGCCTGATTCGCCAGTTGCGTCCCTTTCTGGATCGGGACTCCCTACACACAGTCACTCATGCCCTCGTCTCTTCCCGCCTGGACTACTGCAACGTTCTCTACATGGGGCTCCCCTTGAGCATCCGGAGGCTCCAACTGGCGCAGAGTGCAGCCGCGTGGGTGGTTATGGGAGCAACATGGCGCTCCCGTGTGAAACCTCTCCAGCGCGAGCTGCACTGGCTCCCGGTGGTCATCTGGGTGCGCTTCAAGGTTCTGGTTATCACCTTTAGAGCGCTCCATGGCTTAGGACCTGGTTATTTACGGGACCGCCTACTACCACAAGCAGCCTCCCACTGGCTGATATGCTCTCATAGAGAGGGGCTCCTCCGGGTGCCGTCAGCTAAACAATGTCGACTGGCGGCCCCCAGGGGGAGGGCCTTCTCTGTGGGGGCACCCACTATCTGGAACGAGCTCCCGCCAGAGATACGGAGGATCTCGGATCTACGCACTTTCCGCCATGCTCTTAAAATTCTTCTATTCCAGCAAGCCAGCCTGGCCTAATTTTCTCCCCTGTTTTAAAATTCTTTTAAATTGAAATTTTAATTTGTTTTAAATTATTGGGATTTTTTAATTATCTTGGGCTAAATTATTTAATCTGGTTTTAATTATATCTTTTAACTTTTGTATTTATGTATTTTATTTTGTGCCTGGTCACCGTCCTGAGTCCTTCGGGAGTAGGGCGGTATATAAATCTAATAAAAGAAAGAAAGAAAGAAAGGTTTTCAGTACTGCGTCATCTAAAGAAAGTATGAGTGGCTGTTGAAAGGCTGTTGATATTCTGGTAGATTCTGAAGAGTATCTACAAGGCCATAAAAACCTAGGCTAGACTACAAAAAAAAGAAGTTATAACCCAGTGGTACTGAGAAGAGAATTGAGGGGCCTAATCCAAAGGGATTGTGGCTGCTCTCAAAACACTCAGGCTTTTTCGAAGTTTGGAGCAACAGAACTACATGGAAATCCCAGCTTGGCTCTCTACACTAGAGGTGTTGGTGCATCCAAACTTCATGAATTTGGCGAAAGTAGTCACATATAAGGATATCTTAAACAAAGGGGGGAATTAAAATCTAGAAAAGAACTACAAGATTAAGGGGTAGTATTGGAATATTTACAGATTAAATCACGCCATATGAAAGATAGAAAGGAATGGGGTATTAAGAAAGAATTAATGGCGCTAGATAAAATTTTATTAGGAACGGATGACAAGGCGATAAAGAAAACTTATCAATACTTATTGGAATATAAAATGGCATAAGAACAAGTGAAGGAAAGCATGGTAATGTGGGCCCAAAATTTTGGGTATAATATTGATCTGGACAAATGGCAAGATTTATGGGAGAGAAACAGGAAACTAACATTAGCCACCGCATACAAAGAAAATCTGTATAAAATGCTTTACAGGTGGCACCTTCTGCCTACAAGGTTAGCAAAAATGAACAGGAATTTATCACTGCAGTGTTGGAAATGTAACTCAGTGTTAGGATTTTTTTTTATCACATGTGGTGGTTATGTACAAAAGCTAGGGAATTTTGGCATCAGATAAAGACATGGTTGGAAGAGATACTGGAACAAAACATAGATCTGAAACCAGAATTATTTCTACTAGGAAAAACAGAAGATAAATATGGCAAAGAATTGATATACTTAATGCTGCCTGTCATAACAGCAGCAAGGTTGGTTTATGCGCAATACTGGGAAAATGAAGGACAACCCCCCCACTCCACCCCCGGAAGAGGAAATAATAAAGAAAATCTTGGTCTGCGCAAAAATGGACAGGCTGACACTAGAACTCAAAAATAAGGGTGAGATAGAATACTACTGTTAGAAGAAATATCCTTCTGGGTTCAGCTCCAAGTGGGGAAAAAGGCACTGGAAACATGGAGACTGCTTGGAAAGATAATTTAATAGTGGACAGGATCACATGGTTTGAGTTCCTGAACAGAAAAGGGCCGAGATGCTGAGCATGATAACTACGATATCGGTGGATCCTTAAGGAGTAGTTCAGGCATTGGATTAAAGTCTTGTCCTGTAACCAGTCTTTCAACTACGATATCGGTGGATCCTTAAGGAGTAGTTCAGACATTGGATTAAAGTCTTGTCCTGTAGCCACTCTAAAAGGAGTGAACCCCGTGCTACAGTGCACAGAATTATTATACGCTACTTCTGCAAAAGGCAACTAATCAATCTAGTTATGTTGCTGCTAATTGATATAACACCTAAGATACTGTTCCAATACTGAATTCATATGTTCACACCCACCATTAGTTTGGGAGTGGTGACTTGAGCTACGTTCCTAGTCAGTACCAAGCAGGTTAAGAAAAGCCCTCCAAAACTTAGAGGTGAATTGGACCCCTCTGTCTGAGACAATATATTAGATGCTCTGTGTAGCCTGTAGACATGGTGCAGAAATAGGTTGGCCAAACCCCATGCTAAGCAGGTGCATTTTGTCCCCTCTTTTGACAGGGGACAAAATGCACCTGCTGAGAAAATAAATCAGTTATCACCCGTATTTCCTGAGCTTTCTGGAAGTTCCACAGTAAAATTCATGGAGATTTCTCTCCAGGGTGCTGAAGACTCCGCCACAAATTGGAGGAGTCCTGGGGCAGGGGTGAAATGTAAAATTTGTTACTACTGGTTCTGTGGGCGTGGCTTGATGGGGGGGTAATGTGACTGGGTGGGCGTGACCAACTTTTTTTAAAAAAAACCTTTTCAAAGCATTTTTTCTACAACTCTTCGGCTGAAGAGGTTACAAAAAAATGCTTTGAAAAGGCTCTGCCGATCAGGCAACTCAGCTGGGATTGTCAGAGAGGCTTTTAAAAAAATGCTTTTAAAAGCTTCTCTGATGATCAGGCAACTCAGCTGGGAACATCAGAGGCTTTTCAAAGCATTTTTTTTACCACCTCTTCGGCCAAAGAGCTTGCAGAAAAAAATGCTTTGAAAAGCCTCTCTGCTGATCAGGCAACACAGCTGGGATCATCAGAAGCTCTTCAAATAATTTTTTTATCACCTCTTCGGCCAAAGAGGTTGCAGAAAAAAATGCTTTGAAAAGCCTCTGATGATCCCAGCTGAGGCGCGTGATCATCAGAGGCTTTGTTTTTTTATTTTTAAAAGCATTTTTTCGGCAGAAGAGGTTATAGAAAAAAATGCTTTTAAAAGTAAAAAAAATTGATGATTGTGCGGCTCAACTGGGCATGGTGGGGGGGCGCAGGGATTTTTGCTACCAGTTCTCTGAACCACCTGCCGCCATCGCAACCAGATTGGGTGATCTGGTCTGAACCGGAAGCATTTCACCCCTGTCCTGGGGTCTTCCCTTGCCATCACTTGGCTGAGGCACAGATAAGGAGGTTGCTACATTGCTTTCAATGTCTTTTTCAGAGACAGCCACCAAAACTGCCTTTTGATCAAATGCAAAGTTTTTACAAAACCAAAATGTCCAGCAACCTTGGAGTTGTGGCTCTTCCCCAAGACCATTAACCTCTGGTTCTCAGACATATATATCTTAGGCCGCACCCAGGCTAGTCCATCCGGAATGAGCAAATGTTGCCATAGTTTGGAAATAATTTGTCGTCTTTCAGAGTGTGGCTGTCACCTTGTTGTTGATTTGTGGTTTCTCTTTTGCTTGCTCTCAGGTGGTGACTTGGGCAACCAGTTGACTGGGTGGGAGCAGAGGTTTGACTACTTCTGCTTTAGAGCAATTATATTGAGGCATTCGAGTTAAAGCATTGGCCAAGAAGTTCTTGCCTCCTGGGAGGTAGCATAATGCAAAGTTAAAGCGGTTAAAGTATTGTCCCCATCGCACCTGCTTAGGAGATAGCCTCCATGGGATTTTTAATGTCTCTAGGTTCTTGTGGTCAGTCCACACTTCAAATGGCACTTTGCTCCCTTCAAGGAAATGCCTCCAGGTTAGGATGCCCAACACTTCCTTCTCCCACATTGCTCACCTTTGCTCAGTCCCTGATAGTTTTCTGGAAATATAAGCATAGAGTTGCAGCTGGCCACTGTCATTTGTCTGTAACAACACAGCCCCCATGGCAACATCACTAGTGTCAGCCTGAATAACAAAAAGGGTGTTTGGGTCAGGATATTTCAGGACTGGCTCAGCTGGAAACAACCCTTTGAGCTTCTCAAAAGCTGTCTGGCATTCTAAAGTGCATTTAAGGGGCTGGCTAGGTTTAGGCTTCTCCTCCCCCTTTTGTTTTTAATTGCTTTTTACTGGGGAGTGCTACCTGCGCAAACGATGGAATGAATTTCTGGTAAAAGTTGGCAAAACCCAGAAAGCTTTGCAGTTGCTTTCTGGTTGGGGTGGAGCCCAGTCCAGCACTGCTTCAACTTTTTTTGGGTCCATCTCAATTCCCTCATGTGAGATGCGATAACCCAAATAGTCTATTTTGGTCTGATGCAACTCACACTTGGAAAGTTTGGCATACAGTTTTGCAGCTCAGCCCCTCCTGGCCACACTTGAAGCAGGCAATGGAATGTGTCTGCAGATTGTGTGGCTTTGCCGTCTCTCTCTTCTACGGGGAGAATTTCTTCCATGAAATCTGTGTAATACTTATTTAATGTTTGGTCAATTTCCACCTCTTTGACCAGAACATACCAATCGTGGAGAATGGTGTGGAGTCCTCTTGAAAAGCAGGCATTTTATGGGTCGTTGTTCAGTTCATGTTTGAAACAGCTGATGATGATGTCCTCCAGCCAGTCGTTGAGTCGGCATGCCAGGTCACAGAATTCCTCAGTGTATTCTGCCACCGCCCTGCAGCCCTGGCACAGAGTTTGGATGTGGTCCCTCACTGCAGCCCCCACCATGTCTAGCGCTGACACTCGTCCCCCATCTTCCTCCTATTGGGTCTGTTGGGCCTCGCTGGTGGCAATCGTAGCATATGACTCACGTGCCTTCAGGGTTTGGAAGGCATGCATCATGAACCGTATGGCTTGCTTCATCAGTAAGTCAGCATAACCAGATTCTCCGCCTTCCTTGTCCTCATCCTCAAGCTGTTCCAGCTCCGGTTGCCTTTCTTGTTGTCAGAGTCACTCCTCTGTTTCTTCCTTTCCAGTCTTTCTTCTTTCTGATTCCAATGGACCACCTAGATATTGATGAATCTCTCAGGTTCCCAACCTCATCCATCCACTCAAGGTCCAGCCAAGGGGGAGGCCTGGTCAATGCTTCCCCTCAGCAGTCAGCTTCCTCCTAGTCATTGTCTTTGGCTGACATTGCGTGCACGGTCCCCATGGTAGGCCAATATGCCTCCAGGTTGACCAACTTTAAAGATTTCACCTAATGTAAGGACCTGTCCCAGCTGGTCCCTCAGAAAAGCAAAACTCTTGGCTCCATTGAGTTGAATCAAAATAAATTTTATTGAGTGTGGTTGTAGTAAAATCAGGGAAAATCTAAAAAAGCCCGCACAAAGTACAAAGCAATTATTTCATCCCCAAACCCAACCCCCCTGACAAGTTCACTGGCAGCCAGTGTGATGCCGCAAGGTTGTTTTGAGAACTCCGAGGTGCTAGGCAGATAATGGTTCACTCTCAGGGCATGATGGCCTTGAAACCAGGCTGGAATCGGCTGGGAGTCTGCTCCGTCTCCAAATTCCCTAATTCCCAAGAAGTTACAGGAAAAGCAAAGATATGAAAAAAATGCCAGCAAGCCATCTCCCCCCCCTCCAACACAATGACAGGACACCATTTGGACCTGACATTAGGTTTCCATGCTTGTTTCTTAGAAAAAGAGTTTCCAAGGTATTGAACAGAGATGGGACAATACCTAGGGTACACATTGTGGATGGGATGTAGTAATTATAGTGAACAACCCAGTCGTTGAATGTGAAGTGGTGTGCACATAACAGAATTTTCTAAATTAGCACAATTTAAGAAGAGGCAGACTCGTTCCAGCTTAGTCAAAAGAATTTATTAGAAAATATTCTGAACTACATAAAACTCTTTAGAATATTGTTTTCAGTATATTTTATTCCAGCCCTATGCTACAGACACCAGAGTCTGGATATTAGCCACTGTGATCCTGATTTTAATTTTCCTATATTTAAAATGCTAACACATTTAAGCCACATGCACACCAAAAGACTGGAATGAGTGCTCAGTGCACCATTTCAAGAAATATCAATTATCATTTTTTCATAGCAATTTAAAGCAGTTGGATGTTATTACTGAAATTCTTGCAATGTACTACTAAGAAATAAATATTTCAGTCAATAAACACAGGAATACAAAAATAACTTGGCTATTCTGACTAATCCTGTCAATTCCAGATGCCCTAATGAATTAATCTTTGTTGGTAAGAATGCAATCTTATAATGAAGAAATGTTCCTAAACTTGGTTACAAGCTTTCCACATATATTTGTGATAAGGCTTGTGTTGTTGTTTTAATTAAAAAATAGTATAGATTGGCCAAATTTAGTCATATACATACTTCATAAAGGTGTCCAGCAAGAATCAGCATTTCAGTACTGATAAAGTGATCAGAAAAGGAAAAAATGTTGGATGCAATCACTCTACCCTAAGTGACCAGCCCCAGAAATACTTCAAGCAAAGCATGCCGACTTATGCTTGCAGTGTTTAATTCAGAAACAGATGTGACTTGAACTAACAATTACACAGTACCTCCATTCACTGTTAGTTGAAGTGCTTGTCACATAAAGCAAACAAATATCTTTCAGTTCAGCCTGAACCATCATTTAAAAGGCTGCATATTAGGGAATGACTTTTAAAAATACTTAAGGAAGTAGGCCAATAGCGTGCTAGTCAATATCCCCTTTCATTCAGTTTGGAAATGCAGTGAAAGTTTGCAATCTGCTGCTACTATACTGGAGAGATATGGGACTAAGATATTAAGCAAACTTCCTAATCCATCATCTCACCAATAATAATTATGAAGATTGTCTCAATCTCAACAGGAATCGACTTTCTCCTTTTCAGCACTGTACTGGGTCCCTAAATTAGTTTTGCATCAAGAAGTAAACTAACTCCATGGTCAAACATAGATTTTTAAAGTCTGATTTGTGAATATGAAATCTTATGCAGACAAAAGAGATATACTCAGCAAAGAGAAAAGAAAAATTAATAATGAGCATGTAAATCAGAGAAATTTCATGAACTTCTAAAATAGACCTAAATTTAGAAACACTGAGAAAATAACACAGATGCACCAAACCAACACATAGTATACTTATGAATTCCCATCCCATCTTAAATGGTTGAGAAATACACTTAATTATAAAATGCAAATTATGAGTTTAAACAAAATTGCATTCTACAAACTTAGTGTCAGCAGCCAGTTTATATTGAAAATTAGCATATATGCTATTCTAACAAAAACTCTCTTCAGAAGACTAAGCATAGCACTTGACTGTAAATAAAAACAATATCCACACTAAAGACTCTAAGATAAATATTATCTTTAGTTATACAAACAATATAGACAAAGAGTTCACTGTCTGAAATAGAATGTGAATTAATAACTGTGATAGTGGTCTGCTTTAACCTCCTGGGTGATCCCTTTGTCTTGGGCCTTTCTGTGGAGCCTGCCAGAAATACAAGTGCTCTCAAGAAGACATGTTTGCCTCTCCCAGTTACACCTTTAATTGACCTAGATTCCAAGTACAACACCTGCAATGAAATGCAAGGCAATTACTGCATGAGGGTTACATTTTGTTGCAAGGAATAATCAACGCCTGTTATTAGCTCTTAGCTCTTCATTTATGAAAAAAAAAACAGCTGATAGCAAGAGACTGAAATATAGCTGCAATATGCTTAATGAATTACTTTTAGGTAGCAACCTTCCTCACCACCCGCTACATATACATTTAAGATCAGTATAACATTCTCCGCTTGGACTTCATGTAATAAACTAGTACAAGGTCATAATGACATGGTGTTATGAATTTGGCATGCTGCCTTCATCATAGTATAATCCTTGCTAGAATATTCTTTTATTTCACAGGCCTCAGACAACTGCTTGCTTTAAAATCAATGTCAATACTTTGTCATAGGTAACTTGACTAAGATTGTTGCTTACACAATCCACCTCTTATATTCCCTCAGACATTTCAAATGGTTGGAAGATTAGAAGTATGCTGTATTGAAACATATTAAACACAAATTAAATTAGGCAAGGAATAACCCAAAGTTAAATGTAATGCAAAATACTTTTGTGTAATATATTAACAGGTTGGTTCTTCAAAGGTGAAGTGCTAGATGAAAATCTACACTATGCCTTTCAGAACTATTTTGGGATTTAACACTAGCAAATCCTCAAGAGGAGAAATGAAAAGACAACACACACATACACTGAGCCTATGAAGTGAGACATTTTAAAATCATTTACTATGGTTTAAAAGAGTGGCAAGAAAATCAAAGAAAAATCTACTCCAGTCTTTTCTCTGACTCATTATTTTATTATCCTGCCCAAAATTCTGACAGATTGTGTGAATCAAAAATACTGTACGTGGCATTCAACAAACTAATTGGGAATGGTGGGTGGTGTCTTTTATTCCTTTTATTTTCTTTTTACATAGCTTTTTGCAAAAGGATAAAGTTTAAGCATTAATCTATATTTATTTATAAGAAAACATTATACACTATATTGAAAAATAATCTTATCAAAATCAGATTTCAGCCACTATTTCTAATTAAAAGTCCAAGTCAAAATTGCACTTTGCAGTCATCGTGATGGCATTTTTTTCATTCTGGATTTATTTTCTTTCCACAGAAACAGTTTCATCTGGATTTTTCTTTCGCGAATGTTTGTATTTGTCCACATAAGCTTTTACCAGATTTGCTACTTTTGCAGAATTAACTTCCCCACTTTTGCTATGGCAAACCTAAATGAAAAGTTAAAAAAAAATGTTAAAGTATTATTTAATATATCTCATTGTGGGTACAGATGAAGATAGTAATTCCTAATCTGATGACTATTGAATGTCAGGCTTCAGCAAAACTAGAGTGATTTCTGGAAAAATTCTATATCAGAGTTCTCCAACCTTTCTGGCTTTGTGGACTGGCGGGGGGGGGGGGGGGGTTGAGGGGTAATCGAGGGGTGGTTCCGCATAAGCAACTGGCAAAAACATACGCAGCTCCATTTGCTTTTGCGGCTTAGTTCCAAACAGATCACAGCCCACTAGTGGCTGCGGCCTGGGGCTGTTCTATTTAATGCTGATAGAATATAATCCAGAAAAAAAACCATAGTGGAAGCTTGGAATGAGATGAGAGAACGCCAAATACATAATTAGACTATTCCTAGATCCAAGAATGAATGAGAATGCTGATTTTGATGAACATCTGCTTAGGAAAAAGTTTATTTCAAATACATAAAGTATGTATGTATTGCATGTACACACACACACGTACACACAAAAACATGCATACATAGAAAATAAATGAATCAAAAGCACAACTGATCTGATTACTTATGACAGCCACAGTATGAGATATAAGTATGGCAAGAGTTCTTAATGTGGGATGGACAATCTTTGGTAACGCCAAGAGTGATTTATGGAGAAAACAGATGCTTCTTTGAAGGAACTGAAAGAGCTGGGAAAACTGTGTATAAGAGAATGCTGCAAAACTAAGAATGGGAGAAAAATACAACATAAAGATAAAACAGTTACAAAGAAGGAGTCAAGGAAAACAGGTTTAAGATTAAATGAGACAGAATTCAAAACCATTTAGACAATACAATTTTAAAAAACTGTTCTGGAAGTGGCCAAGGAGAACTAAAGAAAGTGCTTCCAATAGCGAATACAATTTTAAAAATTTGAATGAAACAGTAGTTAGGGAATGCTGGAAATATTTTAAAAAATTTGCATAGAAATGAGAAATTATATATTAAAGTGAAATTAAAAGAATGCTATAAACGTTAGTATTTACAAATATTAATGAAAATGAAAATAGTATGTTGATAAATGGCAAGGACATAGATGTACACTAGATAGTGAAGTCATTTATGGAGTAGCTGTGCAATTTGCTTAATATTGCATCTGTACAAAGGCTATATCTATGTGTGACCTTTGGAAGAATGCTTCCCTTATACTAAGTGAAAGACAGTAAGTGACTGAAAAAACTGCAGAGGAATTAGTTTGTTCCAATTGCCTTGAAAAAGTGCAGCCTGGCCATCTTCACTTTCCTTCAAGCTTGCTGCAAGCTGCCATGGAAATGGTATGGGGAGGGAAGCAATGGGTATTTGAGAGAGGAAGTGTGCAGGAGGTAAAACTCAGATTTCTGAGAAGCAATGGGGAAGCCTTCACTCAGAGAAGCCAGCTTGATTTGTTTAACATCTCCAAGGCAACCGTCATGGAAATGGCATGCATAAAGGAGGAGCGATGCACCTGGACCAGAGACTTTCAAAAAATATCTTCCTGGCTGAACTCTGGTTGCCTAACTATTGGGGTTGGGCTCTGGGGTTAGTTTCAATTTGTCTCTTTGCATGTGTTTTGCTTCAGACCTTGACTGACTCTTGCTGCAATCAATTCTTTCCTAGTAAAAGTATCCTTTTTTTGAATCTATGGAGTCAAAGGTCTTCTTTCCTAGGGATTGATTGGAGGCAGCCCTGACAGTTTGGCAGAATTCTGATTGAAATGGTATGAAAAGTGACAATGAGCAAATTTTGGTAATGCACAGGATATACAGATCAGACTTGCTCTTTATATATAAATAATTGAGATAGGCATGAATGGATGCCTATCATTGATTTAGCTAAATTTTATAATAAAATAGAATAGAGCTGGAAGGGACCTTGGAGGTCTTCTAGTCCAGCCACCTGCTCAAACAGGAGAAACTATACAATCTCAGATAAGTGACTGTCTAGTTTCTTCTTAAAAACCTTCAGTGATGGAGCACCCATGATGTCTAAAGGCAAGCTGTTCCACTGATTAATTGTCCTTACTGTTAGGAAATTTCTCCTCAATTCCAGGTTGCTTCTCTCTTTGACCAGTTTCCAACCATTATTTCTTGTCCTGCCCTCTGGTGCTTTGGAGAATAATTTAACCCCCCCTCTTCTTTTTGGCAGCCCCTCAAATACTGGAATACTGCTATCATGCCACCCCTAATTCTTCTTTTCTTCAGACTCACCAGACCCAAAATCTGCAACCATTCTTCGTATGTTTTAGTCTCCAGGCTTTGATCATCTTAGCTGCTCTTCTCTGAACTTTTTCCAGTCTCAACATCTTTTTTGTAGTATGGTGACCAAAACTGGTTGCAGTATTCCAGATGTGATCTTACTAGGGTTTTATAAAGCGGCACTAATACTTCATGTGATCTTGATTCTATAACCCAGGATTGTATTAGCTTTTTTGGCGGCGGCTGCACATTGCTGGCTCATATTCAAATGATTATCCACTAGAACTCCAAAGTCCCTTTCACAGTTACTGTTTTTGAGCCAGGTCTCGCCTAATCTGTACTTATACCTTTGATTTTTCCTGCCTAAATGTAAAACGTTGCTTTTTTCTACATTAAAATTCATTTAATTGGATAGGGCCCATTGTTCAAGTTTGTCAAGATCTGTCAAGTTTGTCAAGACCTAATAAACTGAATTGTGTTTAATTATGGAAGGTTTTGAGCAAAAATGGAGTTGAAAGTTGGAGGTTAAATGGGTTAGGAGCTGAGTATCAGGAAAGTAAATCATGTGTGAAAATAAATTATTCAGCATTGAGGACAAGTTTTCCCCTTCCCCGATTCCCATGGCTCTCATCTTACAAGGGTTCTGCAAGTCTTTGAAGATGAGGCTTTGCTCCCAGGCATAGGGTTAAATCATTTGTTGAGCCCCTGGTGGGTTTTCTATAAGGTAATGGATGATTTTGTCTGGACCCACATGTCCGTTTCTCTTTTAATTGTTTTTCCCCCTATTTTTTACCTATGTAAAATGTCTAGATTCATTTGGCCAGGCAGCCTTCCAATTCAAATTAAATCAACGAATGTTGGAAATATGTTCATCAAGGACAGGAAAGCGTGCTATATTTTTTATACAGAAATATTTTATTGGCTGAAAAACCCAAAGATTTTTAGTATGATACAATGAGATGGCTCTTATAATTAATGTATCAAAAACCAAGGTTGACAAGAGAAATTGTCAAAGCTGACTCGCTTTCATCATTACCTGCATCAACTTCCAGCTTGCAGTTTGTAAAACAGAAATGGGAAGGGGTTTGGTAAATTCCTAGGGTAGGGGGAAGGCTAAGGAATGCATGAGAGCCTTCTACTGCTTTGAGAGGAGATACCCACCAAAGCCAAGTTCTTAGAACTACTACCGGTGCAGACCAGGCAGACTAGGTTTTCCCAAACAAAACTACTGAATGTAATTAGTGGACAATAAACTGTGGGCAGCCCAGGGATGAAAAGGGGGTTTTACCTATATGGGTTTTTGCGGGAAAATCTCAGAACTGACTTTGCTTCTGCTATGCCTAAATGAATTTTTTAATAAAGTTTTACTCTTGGTAGTTCCTACATGCCAGAAGTTTCTTTTTTTGGGGATGTGCCAAATGATATTTATTAATTCAATTTATTAATTCAATTTGTATGTCGCCCCTCTCCGAAGACTGTGAGCTGGAACAGAGAGGTGGCGGATGTGGAGAAAAACTGCTAAGCAGCAAGAGCTAGGTAGAGTGTAGCAAGCTGGCCTTGCTCCTGCAGTTAGGAAAGTGAAAGTGGAAACCGCAAATACACTAAAAGGGTATACACCTTTTAGGGTCTAACCCATACACTGATGGGTAAGAGCCTCTGATTCCAACCTAGCTGAGGCTTTCAGCGAGAAGGAATCACGTCATGCTCTCACCTCACTGACTGCACTATAGAGATTGTGCTATTCAAGGAAAATACTACTCAGGGTGCCGTCGGCTAGACAGTGTCGACTGGCGAACCCTAGAGGTAGAGCTTTCTCTGTGGGTGCTCCCACCCTCTGGAACCAACTTCCTCTGGGGCTCCGGTTGGCCCCCGACCTCCGCACCTTCCTCCGTGACTTAAAGACATGGTTGTTGAACCTGGACTGGGAGTTATTTTAACACATTTTATTGGATATTTTATTGTTGTGAGCTGCCCTGAGTCCTACGGAGATAGGGCGGCATATAAATAAAATAGAATAAATAAATAAATAAAGGCAGTTGGGTCCCTTAGGCTGTGCATGGATTATAGAATGCTAAACTGTTTTTGTGTGAAGAACATGTACCCCCTCTCCCGTACTACCTCTCCCTGAGGAGGGACATGCTGAGTTATTTGGCAAAGGGGAAAATCTTCACTAAACTGGACTTGAGAGAGGCGTACTATCGAGTGAAGATTAAGGAAGGGCTCAAGTGGAAAACTGCATTCAATTGCTCCCTGGACTGCTACCAATTCTGAGTAATGCCCTTTGGGCTGCAGGGGATTCCTGCCATATTCATGCAGATAATAAATGAATCCTGCAGGGGTGTCAAATTTGATTTCATTGAGGGCTGCATCAGGGTTGTATTTGACCTCAGGGGGCCAGGGTGGGCATGGCCAGGGTAGCCAGCTGTGATGGCCTCCTGTAACCCTCTGCCAGTGAAAACAGAACTCAGGAGGGCTGCATACGGCCCTCATGAGATCTGTTTTCGCTGGCAGAGGTGCTGCAGGCTGGTCCTTTCCTGTTTCCAGGGCGGCCCTGCGGGCCGGACCTCAGAACCCCAGGGACTAGGGCCGGTCCCCACGCCTTGAGTTTGACACCCCTGATTCATACAAAGGGGTCTTGGTGTAATTGGTGATATACACTTGGTGTAATTGGTGATATACCCTGAAACCCCTGAACAGCACATGAAGCTAGTCAGGGCAATACTCAAGACACTGCAAAGAGACCAACTGTACGCAAAGCTGTCCAAGTGTGAGTTTCACAAAATTTGCTTGGACTATCTGGGGTACTGTATCTCTACTGAGGGAATGGAAATGGACCCCAGCAAAATGAAAGCCATACTAGAATGGGAGCCTCAGAAATCAGGAGGCAGTTATAGAGCTTCCTAGGCTTAGCAAATTTTTACCACCAATTTGGTGGCATATAAGCCGAATAAAATAAATAAATAAATAAATAAATAAATAAATAAATAAATAAATAAATAAATAAATAAATAAATAAATAAATAAATAAATAAATAAATAAATAAATAAATAAATAAATAAATAAATAAATAAATAAATAAATAAATAAATAAATAAATAAATAAATAAATAAATCATTCATTCATTCATTCATTCATTCATTCATTCATTCATTCATTCATTCATTCCCACATTCACCCAGACAGCCCTGCTGATCACCAACCTGCTGAAAACCGGGGGGGGGGGGGGGGGGGGGGAGAGAAACCAAAAACCAGCCAAGCCCCCAATTGGTCCCTTTACTGCCAAGCCGCTTTTGAAAAACTGAAATGCCTTTTCACTGCACAGCCAGTCCTGAAGCATCCTGACTCAGAGAAGCCATTTGTAATACAGGCTGATGCCAGTGATGTAGCAATACGGGCAGTCCTACTCCAAAAGAATGCCAACGGGGAATTGCAACCTTGTGCCTACACATGTTCTGACCTAGCCTTAACAGAAGCAAGAAACAGATTCTTTGTCACGAAAACTCCTGCAAGGAGTTAACGGCAGCAACAGACTTTACCAGTTCATTGTGATAATTGCAAGGCCGTGAGCTCCCAGTTGAGAGGCTGCAAATTAAGTTCTGGCAAGCAGTCTTTGATGCACGGAACACAATGAGCAAAACCTCCAGAAATATGAACTGTTGTCTCCTACGACAACCACTCCCCTTTCTTTCTATTTATTCCCCAGCCAGGGAGTGGCCATTCAGCGTCCATGTGTGCTTTGCTTCCCCAGTCGACTCCTTGTCCTCCGTTGTTCACCTCTCCTAACTTTTCTGTACATACATGCATCTGGAACAGGCTGTTCTTCCTCCTCACTCATCTCAGCCTCCAAAGACAGCTGCCTCTCCGGTGGCTGGGAAATGTCAGGCAGCCTTGGCTTTATCTCTGTGTCCGACGCAGAGCATCCATCAGAGCCTTCCCTAGACTCTAGAGGGTAGCAAGGTCCCATTTGAGGTCTGGACAGACCACAAGAAGCATTGAAGATCCTCCCCCCCCGAAACTGTCCCCTAAGCAAGTCGATGTGCTCAATATTTTAATTGGTTCAATTTCACCCTCCAATATCTGCCTGGAGGGAAGAACTTCCTTGCAGATGCCCTCTCTGCAAGAAAGTGCCGCAGTACAATAGCGCCCGAGAGGCAGTAATGACTTGCATCATCCCATCTAAACAGTGTGCAGCATCGGCCATCATCCGACAACAGGCAGTGGTCCAACTAGAGCCAGCCCAGGACATAGTGCAATCCCTGAAAGATACCCTGGCAAGAGATGAGTAGTTTCAGCAGCACAAAGACAACCTATCTCTGAAGGAAGGGTTGGTGTGGAAAGAGATAAAATTATATGTCC
This sequence comes from Pituophis catenifer annectens, assembly GCF_029215685.1. Classification (NCBI taxonomy): domain Eukaryota; kingdom Metazoa; phylum Chordata; class Lepidosauria; order Squamata; family Colubridae; genus Pituophis; species Pituophis catenifer. Next base: position 37,352,766 of record NW_027256887.1, read on the forward strand.
CAGCCAGCCAACGGACCTCGATTTTGCAGAGGAGTCATGACACAAAGGCAGGACATTTTGGGTTTATAAAAACTCTTCACTTTAGTAAAGAGGCAGTTCTAGTGGCCAAAGATGAAAAGACACATAGAGGCATACGTAGCCAGCTGCCCTGTGTGTGCTTCAATGAAACAGCTACTTGGGAAGCCCCCTCGTCTACTGCAGTCAGTAGCCGAACTGATGAAGCCCTGGGAAGAGATTTTTATAGACTTTATTGTGGACTTGCTGGAAAGTGCAGGGAATATTTTAATCTGAACCATCACAGACTTATTTTCCAAGCAGGCACATATGTAGCGTGCCCAAAGATTCCCCCCGCCTGGTCTGTGGTGAAGATGTTTGTGCAGCACATCTATCGGCTGCATGGAGTCCCAAAACACATCATTGCAGACCAAGGGGTGCAGTTCATGTCAAACTTTTGGCAGGAATTCCTCAGCCTAATTGACTCAGCACAGGGCCTTACCTCCAACTATCATCCTAGTACCAATGGAGTCTGTGAATTTATGAACTCAGTTTTGGAGCAGTACCTGAGGTGTTATGTCAACTATCAACAGACCAATTGGACTGAACTGCTACCTTCTGCAGAAGTTGCATACAATAACTCCATGCATAGTAGTACAGGGTTTACCCCTTTCTGGGTAGCTAGAGGAGTAGAGATTGGGCCCATGACAGAAATCGTGCAGGGGCAGCCTTTCACAGCATCCTTGGCCAAATGGATGAAAACGTTGAAGGAAATATGGTTGGTGGTGCGCAGGGCATTGCAAAAAGCTAGGGAAATGCAGAAGAGGCAGGCGGACAAGAAAAGAGCCCCAAGGGGGGAGTTCAAGGTAGGGGATAAAGTATACATATCTACCAAGTTCCTTAACCTGAGGCAGCCTTGTAAGAAGCTGGACCCATAGGACCCTTTCAGATCATAAATCTGGTTACTGTAGAGATGCAGCTGCCAAAAAGCCTAAAGAGAGGCTTTCACTGCAGTCTGTTGAAACCTTTCCATAGCTCGGAATTAAGACCTGCTATAGAAAAAACCTTCCCCTCCCACCCTAGGTAAAGGAGAGGAGCACTATGAAACCAAGGAGATTCTAGACTCTCAGTACTATAGGGGGAAACTGCAATATTTAGTGTTATGGAGGGGTTATCCCTTAGCCGATACACATGTGAAGGTAGCTAGATTAGTGCAGATTTCATGCTGAACATCCAGGTTGGCCCTAGTGAGGAGAGAGACAAATAATGTGAGGAGGGCTAAGGAATGCATGAGAGCCTTCTGCTGCCAAAGAGGAGATACCCACCAAGGCCAAGTTCTCAGAGCTATCATCCGATGCAGACTGTTTTCCCAAAACAAAAGTACTGAATATAATTGGTGGACAATGAACTGTGGGTAGCCAGGGGTGAAAAGGGTTTTTTACCTAAATGGGGTTTGTGAGAAAATCTCACAGCTGACTTTGCTTCTGCTGTGCCTGAAAGAATCTTTCAATGAAGTTTTACTCTTGGTAGTTCCTAGATGCCAGGAGTTTCTTTTTTTTGGATGTGCCAAATGGGATGGAGTTGATGGAGAAAATTATTGCAAGTTGCCCAAAATGGTAAAAAATGAGAACAAGTATATTATGTTGTGTACTTTAGTAGAATGTTTACTACAGGTGGGAAAATAGAGGGACAAATGTTAAGATGTGCATATGTGGCAGAAAGTTAGTAAGTACTAGGTGACTTGTTACCAGAAATAAATGTATGTTGAAAGCAGAGAAAAGGGCTGTGCATAAGAACAAAATTCTGGCCATTTGTTACCTGGAAATGAGAAACAAGCATGTCAGAAAAAAATGGAATTGGAAAAGTTTGCTTGGGACTGGGTTCAAGAAGACTGTGGTAAGAGAGCCAAGAATGGCTGCTAAATAATGTGAACAATATAAATGTGAATGAACACTTGAACAATAATGGAAAGCAATGTTAAACCAATTTGGTCATATACAGAGACTGAATGAAGGAGGATCAATTTTTAAAAGAATAAACAAGAACACAGAGGAAGAGAGCATAAGTTGAGTGTCAACCCTGAAGCTGACCTGGCCAAAGCCATCTTGGAGCTTCAGTGCTGCCACACTGGAGCGAGGGATAGGGAGGGGGGATTAGAGATAGCTGGGATTGTATAGTCAAAATAAAACTTTCTCTTGGGAACCAAGGACATTCTCACACCTGGCCGAAAGAAAGAGGAGTGATGTCACCAGACCAACAGATATTGCCTTGATTGGACCATGTGACTGTTTCGGATTGAGGGAAAAACTTTTCCTTTAATTTGGTGAAAACCAAGGGGCCCCTTGGTTTTCATCAGATATGTGCCAATATGATATTTCCAATAAAGCTATTCTTTGAGGAATTCACCTGCCTCGGAGTTCTTGCTTGCAATGGATCTATTACTTGGAATCCTGACACTGAGATAAAGGGAAGAACAGGAAAATAGTGGTTAGATGGAGTTAATAAGAGAAAAAAGTTTAAGAATGAAAAACTATGTAGGAAACAGTACATGATTGAGGTAAAAACAAGGATAATTCACAAGGATACAATTTTGCCTTCATACCTCATTTTGCACCACATACTTTGCTGTGCTCTAATTCCTTAGCCCAAAAATGAAAAACATGATCAGTATAATGGTGATTATATGTGAGAAACAATATCTGATATACTAAATGCCTGTAACAGCTTCAGCTATATTATAGAGCTAAAGCTATTACCTCCTATGTCCAAAAGCCTGAAAGTATTAATAAAACCAGACTGCTAATCACTGATGAGTATATTACTTACCTTATCAACTGCTTTTCTAACTATCTCTTTATATTCTTCTTTAGAAATATCTTTATTTTGATAGAAAGGCTTAATAGCAAGTTTTACTTCTTGTGCAGCTTTTTCTTGAATTAATAATTTCTAGAAAAAATAAAGGGTGCATCTTATTTAGGGAAACGGCACAGATACACATCAACATTTTTGAAGTGATTAATACCCAATTCAAATATGCATAAATGCTACTCTCCACAGCAGTGTAATCTCTGACTGCAAAGCAGCACCCCCCCCCCCATACTTTCTAAAATATAACAATAACATTAATGCTAGAAGAGATATATAACAATTAACAAAAATATATTACTTGGTGGGGATATTTATTATGGATATTAGATTGTTCATGTCACCTCTAGCCATAAGTGGCTAAAGATTATTCAATAACTGACTGAAACAAAACATTTGTTCGTCTAAAGAAGCTTGTTAACATGCTATTGCTTGCACAGGTGCAGGTTCCAACAATTTAGTAAAACTACTTTTACTCTACCTCCATCTTTTCCTCTTTTATAAAAAAAACCCAGCTAATATAGGTAGAAGAGTGGCTTGAGAACATATTATCAAAGTAGATCTGATGTTATGTATTTTTTGTATCAGTATACAAACTGTAGAATTCTTTTAAAAAAACTTTATTAAACATAAAAAGATAAAATATCAAATCAAGTACATACAAAATACATTTATATTCACCCCATAAAATAGAAAAATAATACAAAACGAAACAAACTAGATATATATATCTATATATAGAAAGTGACTTATTACATCATTTATCTTATTGACGGTGCTTGTTGTTAATTTTATTTTCTTGTTTTCTTGTGGAATTTTACATTTATTCTTTCTTTTGACTTGTCCAATCATACCATCTATTCCATACAGTATAATATTTTGAGTCTACCTTGTCTTTTAACTCAAATGTTAATTTAGCCATTTCTGCACAATTGTAAATTTTTTGGATTACTAGGTGATCTGTTGGCAATTGATCCGTTTTCCAATGTTGTGCTAATGCCAGTCTGGATGCCGTAATTATGTGTAATATTAAATATTTGTTTCTTTGCTATGGTTTCCTTTGATCATGCCTAATAGAAAAATTTCTGGTTTCAGCTCTATTTCCTCTGTTGTTATTTCTGTTAGCCAAGTTCCCCCCCCCCCCCCAGTATTTCTTAATTTTTGGGCAAAGCCACCAGACATGGAAGAATGTCCTGTGCTTGTTTACATTTCCAACAAGTTGGATTTAAGTTCTGATACATCTTCGCTAACCTCGAAGGGGCCAGATACTATCTATACCACATTTTATACTGATTCTCTCTATAAACTACTGATTTTGTCATGATATAATTGGTTTCCCATGCATTTTCCCAGTCTTCTAATTGTATGTTGTGTCCAATGTTTCTTGCCCATGCTATCATTTGTCCTTTTACTAATTCCTCTGCTAGGTCGAATTCTAATAAGTATTTATAAATTTTTGATATTAATTTTTCTTCCTTGGCTTCTAACAGTTTATCTAATCGGTTCAGTTTTAGTTCAATTCCCCCTTCCTCTTGATCCTTTTTATATCTTTTTTTTATCAGTAAATAAGGCCACCAGTCTATCAATATTCCTTGTTCTCTAAGTTCTTCTTGTGTTTTTAATACTCCCTAGGAATCCAATATTTCCTTATATCTTATCATTTTTTGTAGTGCCAACGTGTTGGGGTGTATTTGTGCCTCCATTGTGGATAACCATTGAGGAACTTTTATATAATGTTTGTTTTTAATTTCTCACCATGTACAGATTAGTGAATCTCTTAGTATATAATTACTGAAGTTTTTATATGTTTTGTTCCCGGTGTTCCATAAGAAGGCGTGCCACCTCATCATCAAATCATGCCCTTCTAATTTTAATAGTCTTTGGTTTTCAAAATTCACCCATTCTCTAATCCATATTAGACTTGTTGCTTTGTAATATGTTTCCCATGCTGGTAAACTGAATCCACCTCTAGTTCTATCGTCCTGCAATATACTTAATTTGATTCTTGGTTTTTTCTCTTCCCACACAAATTTTGTGGTTATTCTATTCAAATTATTGAAGAATTTTTTATCTAATTTTACCGGAATTGTTTGAAATAAATAAAGGAGTTTCGGCAATATGTTCATTTTTATCGCTGCAATCCTCTCTAATAGAGATAATTTCAATTTCCCCCATTTTTCTAAATCTTCGTTTATTTTTTGAACCAATATTCCATAGTTGTTCTCCTTTATAGTTGCACTTCTGGCTGTCAAATTTATACCTAAATATTTCACCTTTTTTACCACCTGTAATCCTAATTGATTAACTAATTCTTCTATTTGTTTTGCTGTTATATTTTTCGTTAACATTTTGGTCTTATCTTTGTTAATTTTTAAACCCACCACTTTTCCAAATTCTTCTATCTCTTTTATTAAAATTGGTCCTGTTTTTAACGGTTCTTCTATGAAGAATACAAGGTTGTCGGCAAATGCTTGGACCTTGTATTCTTCTCGTTTTACATTTAATCCTTTTATTCCTTTATTTGACTTGATTCTTATGAGTAAATTTTCCAATGTTAAAATAAACAATAAAGGTGAGAGTGGACATCCCTGCCATACTCCTTTACTTATTTCAAAAAATTTAGTAGAGTCTCCATTTACTAATATACTTGCTTTTTGTTTTCTATATATAGAGGCTATCATTTTTTCAAATCTCTCCCCAAATTTCATGTTTTTAATTTGCTGAGTCATAAATTGCCAATTCACCTGATCGAAAGCTTTTTGTGCATCCAGAAACACCAGTGCTACCTCCCTCTCTGGATGTACCTCATAATATTCTAATACGTTGATTACTGTTCTTATATTGTTTTTTATCTGTCTCGTTGGTAAGAAGCCGTTTTGATCTGGGTGTATTCTATAATTCAATAATTTTTTCATTCTGTTTGCCATTATATTCATGAAGATTTTATAATCAGTGTTTAATAGAGAGATGAGTCTATAATTTTTTATTTGCGTTGTATCTGCTACTTCCTTCGGTATCAGCGAGATTATGCTGTGATTATGCTCCATGAGTCTGGTAGCTTTGCCTCTATCAATGTTTCATTATATAGTTGCAAGAAAAAGTATGTGAACCCTTTGGGATTACGTGGAGTTTTGCATGCATTGGTCATAAAATGTGCTCTGAACTTCATCTAAGTCACAACAATAGAAAAATACAGTCTGCTTAAAATAATATTACACAAACATTAGATGTTGCCATGGTTTAATTGAACATAACATGTAAACATTCACAGTGCAGGGAGGAAAAAGTATGTGAACCTTTGGACTTAATAACTGGTTGACCCTCCTTTGGCAGCAATAACCTCAACCAAACGTTTCCTGTAGTTGCAGATCAGACCTGCACAACGATCTGAAGTAATTTTGGACCACTCCTCTTCACAAAACTGTTTCAGTGTAGCAATATTCTTGGGATGTCTGGTGTGAATCGCTCTCTTAAGGTCATGCCACAGCATTTCAATCGGGTTGAGGTCAGGACTTTGACTGGGCCACTCCAGAAGGCGTATTCCGTGCTGTTGAAGTCATTTTTTCGTTGAATTACTTGTATGCTTTGGGTCATTGTCCTGTTGCATCACCCATCCTCTTCAGAGCTTCAGTTGGCAAACAGATGGTCGTACATTTCCCTGCAAAATGTCTTGATAAACTCTGGAATTCATTATCCCATCAATGACAACAATCCGTCCAGGCCCTGAGGCAGCAAAGCAGCCCCAAACCATGATGCTCCCTCCGCCATGTTTTACAGTGGGGATGAGGTTTTGATGTGCCTTTTTTTCTCCACACATAGTGTTGTGTGTTCTTCCCAAACAACTCAATTTTGGTTTCATCTGTCCACAGTATATTTTGCCAGTAGTGCTGTGGAACATCCAGGTGCTCTTTTGCAAACTTCAAACGTGCTGCAATATTTTTTTTGGACAGCAAAGGCTTCCTCCGTGGTGTCCTCCCATGTACTCCATTCTTGTTTAATATTTTCCTTATTGTAGATGTGTCAACAAAAATGTTAGCATGTGCCAGAGATTTCTGTAGGTCTTTAGCTGACACTCTAGGATTCTTCTTTACCTCATGAAGCATTCTGCGCTGTGCTCTTGCAGTCATTTTTACAGGACGACCACGCCTAGGGAGAGTAGCAACAGTGCTAAACTTTCTCCATTTGTAGACAGTCTGTCTTACCGTGGATACATGAACATCAAGGCTTTTGGAGATACTTTTGTAACCCTTTCCAGCTTCATGCAAGTCAACAATTCTTGATCGTAGGTCTTCTGAGAGGTCTTTTCTGCGAGGCATGGTTCACATCAGACAGTGCTTCTTGAAACCAGTAAACCCAAAACAGGTGTGTGTTTTTAAAGGGCAGGACAGCTGTCAGCAACACATCCAATATCATCACACTGATTGGAGTCAAGGTTGGCTCACTCCTGGCTCCAATTAGCTCTTGGAGAAGTCATTAGGCTAGGGACTCACATACTTTTTCCTCCCTGTACTGTGAATGTTTACATGTTATGTTCAATTAAACTATGGCAACATCTAATGTTTGTGTAGTATTATTTTAAGCAGACTGTGTTTTTCTATTGTTGTGACTTAGATGAAGTTCAGAGCACATTTTATGACCAATTCATGCAAAACTCCACATAATCCCAAGGAGTTCACATACTTTTTCTTGCAATTGTATGTTTCTAGTAGAATCCAATTCAGTGTCTCTCCTAATCCTTTATAAAATTCAGTTGGTAGACCATCTGTCCCTGGGGTTTTATTATTTTTTTGCTTCCTAATCGCTTCCTTTAGCTCTTCTATGGTAATATCTCTATTTAGTATTTCTTTTTCTTCCTCTGACAATGCTAACATTCCCTCCCCACTCAGATGATTTATTTCTTCTGTTGTCTTTCTCGTAAAGTTCTTGAAAGAATTGAGTTGCTATCTCCTTTTTCTTTTTTAAGCTCTGTTGCATTTTATCCTTTTTGTCCTGTAATTGTTGGATTGTTCTTTTCTCCCTTTCTTTTCTTAATCTATAACCAACCACCTCCCTGGTTTATTTGCGTGCTCAAAATGGTTCTGTTTTATATATTTCAATGCCGTTATATATTTTTCCTGATCTAATATGTTCAATTTATGTTTAGCTGCCATCCATTTCCTTCTAATTTGCTCATCCCCAGGGTTGTTTTGTAATTTTCCTTCCCAATTTTTAAACTCTTCTTGTACTTTATTATATTCTTTTTCCTTCTCCTTTTTTCTTTTTGCATTATAAGCTATTGTCAATCCTCTCACATAAGCCTTTGTTGTATCCCATAAATTCTGAAGGGAGGTGTGATATTTTGTGTTATCTTTAAAGAACAATTTTAATTCCTTTTCCATTTGTTCAATATATTCTTTTTCTTTCAATATCTGTGTGTTCAACGTCCATCTACTCTTTTTCCTCAGTTGTCCTTTCCATACCAGCATTACTGGATTATGGGCCACCCAATTATTTGAAATTATTTCAACTTTTTCTACTTCTTGTATCAATATGTTGGTTACCCATGCCATATCAATTCTAGACCAGGATTTATGGGGGTTCGAATGATATGTAAAATTTTTTACCTCAGGGTTATAAAATCTCCAATTATCAACTAAATTTAATTCCTCTACTAAATCAATAAAAGTTCTGGGTAGTATATTTTTCTTTTTTTTATTGTTCTGATCACTTTTGTAATCCTTCCTTACATCAACAATTGCATTAAAATCACCAATCAAACATACGTTCTCCATTTTTTGTTCTATTATTTTTTCATGTATTTTTGGAAAATTCCGTTTGTCCACTATTTGGCACATATATAACCACTAATAAAATACTTTTAGATTTAAATTTTACCTCTATCATCAAAATTCTTCCTATTAAATCTGCGTATTTCAAGTTGCTCTCTATTCCTTCTTTGCTATTCCTCTTTTCTTTTCTTCTGCTAGTATTACGAAATATTTACCTAATTTTTTGCATTGTAAATATTTTTCATCTTGTTTTCTTATATGTACCTCTTGGAGGCACACAATTGTTTTTTCACAGCTTTTCTAAAAAGTTGATGTCTTTTGACTGGGGAATTAAGGCCATTTATGTTCAATGATAGAATTTTAAGATTTTGTTCCATTCCTTAATGGATGTCTTATACGCTTTTTCTATTACTTTCTGTCTTTTCTCTTGGCCCTTGTTCTCACTCCTTCTTCCCCTTGTATTTCTCCTTCTTCCTCTTTATCTCCCTCTTCTAGTACTTTTTCTTGTTCCTCTTGTCTCTGTTTCCCTTTAGTACTCCTTTCCAGTTCCTCCCTTTTATTATTTATTCCTTCTATGCCCATCACTTGGTCGTGCAGATTTTTTGCTTTATATTGTGAGTCCACTTTTATTTTTTTCCCCTGCCACGATACCAACATTCCTTCTGGTGTTATCCATCTGAATGGTATATGCCGCTTGTTTAATAATGTGGCTAAGAACCAATATTCCTTTCTCAGTTCCCTTATTCTGTTAGGGACTTGCTTTAATGTGATTATTTCCTTGGTTCTGTAGAACATCGGTTCATTTTTCGTTATTTTGTAAACAATGTCTCTCACTTTTCGTCTCACAAATCTTATGTGGACCTTCCTTGGTAGTTTATATTGTCTAGCATAATTTGTGTGGACTCTATAGACTTCGTCCAACTCGTTTATTATTTCGTCCTTATCACATTGGAGGGCCTCCACAATCATTTCCGCCATCACTGATGTTAGGTCCTCCTCTCTATCTTCCACCACGTTCTGAAAGCGCAGGTAGAATGCAGCCCTCTCCATCTCCAGATGTGCCACAGTATTTTCCAATTCTTTATTAAATCCCATCATTTTCTGGTCCAAAGATTCCATTTTTTTCCCCGTCTGCTCTGTTTTCTTTTCTATAGCTATTATTCGTTGATCATTTTTTTGTATAATTTCTTGTACTGAGTCCATCTTTTCATCTATCTTTTGTTCTGTTTTTTTTTATTGAAAAGTTTTATAGAAAGTACAAACATTTTCACCCCCCACCCTCCCCCCTCCCTCCCCTTTCCCACCCCCCCTTTCCCTCCTTCCCCCCCACCCCCCTCCCTAGACTTCCCAGAACAAGCACAGGGTATAGCATTCACAAATGAAAAACTAGAATATGCTAACAAATTGTTACATTTCATATTCTCCCTAAATCCTTAACTCCTTATAATTCAAAAAACAAACATAAACTACTCAAAGTTACTTCATTCATATGCTATATGAATCTTCTTATTCGGATACTTCTTCTGTATGTAATCGATCCATCTTCCCCATTCCGATATATATCTTTCATTTGAATGGTCTTTAAGATATGATGAAATTTTCGCCATTTCTGCCAAATGCACAACTTTTAATGTCCATTCCTCAATGGTGGGTGGATTTTCCTTCTTCCAGTACTGTGCCACCAGTAACCTGGCAGCCGTTATTAAGTTCAAAATCAACTTAGTCTCTTAGTACAATCCATGACTATTCCCAACAAAAAGAACTGTGGTGTAAATTTAATTTTTTTCTTTAAAATGTTTTGAATAATCCACCATATTTTTATCCAAAAAGCCTTAATTTTTTTACATGTCCACCATATATGAAAATATGTAGCATCTTTACATTCACATCGCCAACACTTAGGTTGTAGATTTGGATACCTACAGGCTAAATTTTTTGGGTCTAAATGCCATCTATAAAACATTTTATAAAAATTCTCTCTTAAATTTTGTGCTTGTGTAAATCTTACATTTCTGACCCATATCTTTTCCCATGTTTCCATCATTATTGGTTCACCTACGTTTTGTGCCCATTTTATCATACAGTCCTTGACTAACTCTGTTTCTGAATCTATTTCCACTAGTGCATTATACAACCTTTTTATATGCATTTGACCTTTATCTCTTGTTTGCTTTATCAAATTCTCATCCTGCTGCAAAATACCAATTTTTTGATCTTTTCTCCATCTGGCCTGCAGCTGTCCATACTGAAACCATGTCCTAATAATTCCTTCTTCTCTTAATTGCTCCATTGGTTTTAATTGTAATCTGACTCCTTCCTTATAAAGAAGTTCCTTATATGTAATCTTATCTTGCTTTTGCTCTAAGTTTATATTCTCTATCGCGTGTCTGGGTACTGTCCATATTGGTAACTTATCACTTAATTTATATTTGTACTTTTTCCAGACCCGCAATAGAGAATTTCTTAATATATGACTTTTAAAAACCTTATCTACTTTCTTGTCATAGACTAAATAAGCATGCCAGCCGTAGACCAAACCATATCCTTCAATATTCAATATCTTTTCCTCCGTTAAATTTATCTAGTCTGTAATTGCTGAGGGCAGCGGCTTCATAGTACAATCTTAAATTGGGCATTTTAAGACCACCTCTTTCTCGGATATCTTGCATTATCTTTTGTTTAACTCGAGGTTTCTTCCCTGCCCACACAAACTTGTTTATGCCCTTCTGCCATTCCTTCAAATTTTCATCTTTTTAAAGTATAGGTATCATTTGAAAAAGAAATAAAAATTTTGGTAAAATATTCATTTTTACAGCGGCTATCCTTCCCAGCAAAGACAATTGTAGTTTTTTCCAGTTTTCCATCTCCTTTTGTATTTTGTGCCATAGTGGTTCATAATTGTGCTGATATAATTTCATATTCGCAGTCATAATATAAACTCCTAAGTATTTAACCTTCTTAACTACTTCAAATCCTGTTAACCTTTCTATCTCTTCTTTCTGGCTTCTGACCATATTTTTAGCTATTATTTTTGTTTTGGCTGCATTTATTTTAAAACCAGATACTTGTCCATATAAGCAGGTTATGTCCATCAAGGCTGTAATTTCATCTATCTTTTGTATGTCACTTTTTACTTCTCTTTTAATCTCGTCGATATCTCTCCTTGTTTCTTCATGATTCTTGGTCATACATTCTTGCATTTTAATCATGGTCTCCTGTTATAAGTGTAGCCTGCATAGTTGGCATGCTTAAAGCGGGAGGTTGCTTATCTGATGGGAACATTCCTTCTGTTGTCCTCTGTGCTGCAGGGGAAGCCGATGATCCAATCAGTGTCGAAGTAGTTTTCTTTCCCGTTTTCACAGTGGTTGTGGTGGTACTAGTCATTTCCTTTAATATTTTATACTGTTCCCTTAAGATTCTGTCTATCTTCTCCCAAATCACCATCCACTTTAGAATTCAATTTCCTTCCCTCCCTTCTCTATTCTCTTAATATAGTATAATACTAACTTAGTTAATAAAGTTCTATTAAAAAGAAAGATTCATAAATATCTTAACTAATACTCTAATTATTAAAATTCTTATATGATTACTAAATACTAATTAATTTAATCAATTGAAAAGATCTAGTATTAACTTTAAATAATTACTTTAAATATTCAATAAGATAATATGAAGTAAATGTACAAAAAGGAGAGAAAGTAAAAATAGGAAAAGGAAGAGAGAAAGCACAACAGCTATAAATAATTAATAAGTAATTAGGAAGTACTAATTTGCTAATACTAAATTTCCTCTATAAGTACCATATTTTTCGGTGTATAAGATGCACCTTTTTACCCCCAAAAAGGGGGTGAAAATCTGGGTGCGTCTTATACGCCGAATGTAGCCCCGCCCACTCGCCAGCCCCCACCCTTCGGCCATTTTCGGCCAGTTCCAGGCGGCAGGGATCTGGGTCGGGGCACAGCCTGAGGAGCAACCCTCCCTCTTCGGGACAGTGGCGGGGGAGGGGGAATCTGCCCAGCAGCTTTGGGGAACAAGGCGGGTGCCATGATTTGCGGCTGGTCACCCTTCTGGCCGTGCTGACTTCACTCCCCAGCAATGTGAGGAGCCGCTGCCGCCACTGCCTAACTCTTTCTGCACCCAGGAGCCAAGCCGAGCTGAATGGGAGCCCCTTTCCAGCCATCGCTGCCCGGATTCCAAAATGCAAACCTCAAGAGTCGCGCTTCAGGTGGCGGCCAGTTCCCCTGCAATGTGCAGCGGGGAACTGGGAAGTGCTTTGGATTCGGGGAGGAGATTGTAGCATTGACGCCTAAAAGTGTTTTTCTGCACATTGCAGAGCCGCGTGCCCCCGTCCTCCTTCTCAGCAGACTCAACTTCTCTTTCCTCCTGGCCAGATCCGCCGCCTGAAACACGGTACACTTTTTTTTGTCTCTGCACACACCCCATGTTTGGAATCGGGAAGGGGATTGCGGGTCTGCCGCCCGAACCCGCGATCACATTGCTCCTCACATTGCTGGGGAGCTCCTCACATTGCTGGGGAGTGAAGTCAGCGCGGCCAGAGGGGTGACCAGCCGCAAATCGTGGCACCCGCCTTGTTCCCCAAAGCTGCTGAGCAGATTCCCCCCCCACACTGTCCCGAAGAGGGAGGGTTGTTCCTCAGGCTGTGCTCTGTTCCTCCCTCCAGAGCATGCTAGGGGTCTCTTTGGGGGAAAGTGAGTAGTCCCTGCACCTCTCGCTTGCAGGAGGAAGAGGAGGGCGGCGCCACCTTAAATGCTGGTAGGCAGAGGTAAAATACTTTTTTCCTTGTTTTCCTCCCCAAAAATTAAGGTGCGTCTTATACTCCGGTGCGTCTTATACACCGAAAAATACGGTAACTAAATATAGGTTTATGTAGGTTATGTAGGTAACCTATATACATAACCTAAATGTAGGTTATGTATATAAATAGCTATAAATATAATTATAAATGTGTGTGTGTGTGTGTGTGTATATACACACATACATATATATATATATATATGTGTGTGTGTGTGTGTGTATATATATGTGTAATAATGTAATAATAATTTGCTAGTAATTAATTATAAATATCAGATAAATACAAAAATACAAAAGTTTCTCTAACAATGAATAAATATGTCAATATATAAGCTATGTATCTAAAAGTTCACAATATTTCTAGCTTTTGTATGTTCTTTAAAAAAGTTCAGATGTGCTTCAAATATAGTCTTTCTTTCACACTTTCAATTTTCACTCACAAGTAATTAAATATGGCGATCTCTAATCAGCACTGTCACTCTTGTGCGTCTTTTACTTTTTGCCAATCCACATTTCTCCTTCCATTGGAGCAGCTAAGGTAGGGGTAGAAATAGAACCTCGTATTCAGTTCACTTCTCTCTCCCAGCTTCCTAGAACACCCGTTTTCCTTGATATTTCACTGGTGTTTTTTCTGCTGGTCCGAAATTCGCCTTTTCACTTTTGCTCTCCTCGTTAATTGCCGTCCGTTTACAATCTAAGCCTTTTTCAGCCCACTGCGCCTCCGGAATCCAAATTCTTCTTCTTCTCCAATTATCTGAACAAGTTTAAAATCTTTATTTTTCTGCTCTCACTGTCACTTCTCGCACCGTACTCACTCTCTGCTTCCAGTTGTTTTCGATCGGGGCGTCAGGCCTCTGAGTCAGGCATGCCGGTTGTCTTCTTCCACGCTTGGATTAAGGGTTCTTCTTGATGTGGTGGGAGACCGCACCTCTCCATGCCTCCTCCGAAGATTCCCCTCTTTCTGCCGGTCCCACCAGGACTGAACCTCGCCCTTAAAGGGCACCAAAATGCTGGAAAATTGGCACTGGGAACGGAGCAATTTTTCCCATGTTGCCTCAACCCCACATCACCGCCAGAAGTCACAAACTGTAAAATTCTTAAATCCCATGGAAAAGATTATAAAAATTGACTGATGCAAACATTATTTTCAAGGCAATTTATACCTATTTTTAGTTATTCAAAATTATTCACGTTATTCTTTGCTTTGAATTTACCTGGTCTTTTTTGGAACTATCTGCGCTGGCTTCCACTGTGACATTTACTTTCTTTTCCATCAATTTTACAGCAGCATTTGAGGATTTGATGTTATTTGATGATGCTGTGTTACCCAAACTCGATCCCTGGATAGATTCCACAGTTCCCAGAGCTGCTGTTGGAGCAGACAAGTGTGTTGTATTCACACTGTTAGCAACATGGGAAGTAGTTGGAGCAGCCTGTTTTTGAAAAGTTAAGAGAATTAAGTGTCCAACTAGTTATATGCAGTACCATTAAACAGAATTCTAAACTGCAAATGAATTAAAGGGATGCTGCTATCTCCAATATATATGCGACTTGCAGAACATAAAATTAATGGGTAAGGGAAAAACCTTTATATTATTCAAGTTGAAAGAGAGCATAATATGTGTGAAGAAAGTTGATGTTCAGCAAGTTGTATATAGTAGAGGATCCTTTTTACATTATTTCCCTTTTCCTCATTCCAATCATTTCAGGCATTTTTAATGGTGGCCTAATAAGTAATGGCCTTGTTTAGGGAGAAAATCAATTATGTGTGAGCACCGTTATGGACAATTATAAAGAGAGAAGAAATCAAGTAATGAGGCTGATTCTTGATGTAGTAGCAGCTAGCTGAAATGCTCATAAAACAACACTACAAGGCAATGTGATGAGCAGTAAATGTCATGAACTTGATTTTATACCTAGATCAGTTAACTGAAATTGGAAGAATCTTATTTTTTGACTTTACTGTCTTAAGACTCCTTGAGACATCAGCATTATAGCAAACATTTAGACCCCTTTCCCAAGATGGCTTAGATAGTCGTCTTACCAAAAATGTTTATGATATGGCAGAATAAGCACTGGCAAGCAGAAATAAGTTGTAGTGCAGGGCTGAACACTACAACTTATGGCCCCTTGACAACCTGTGGACTTCCACTCCCAGAATTCCTGAGTCAGCCTGAGTCAGTTTCACTCAGTTACAGCAGTTTCCATATGGTTTTGGGTCAATCACATGCCTCAGCCCAATCTACCTCTCAGGTTTACTGCTATACAGATAAAACAGATGCATGCCACACTGCCTTGAATTCCTGAAGGCACATTACGATTTATAACACATCAGTTAGAAGAATTATAAGAACAACAACAAAATCACATACAACACCCAGCTTGGAATATCACCTTTCCATGTCCGTTCTTGAAAAGAAAAAAAAAAAAAAACAATCTGGATGAACTCCAGCCTGCACCAAGACTCTCCCTATTCGCCCATCACAACTCTCAAATTCTCATGACAGAAGAGGAGACAACAGGTGAATGGATATTTTCCCTATTGTACCTCCATGCCAAGACTTGATAACTGTTGAAAGGCCTATATATGTGACAGCATCACAAGGGAACAGCTTAACAGTATTGTCTTTTAACGTGAAAGAATTAAATGTAAAAATATTAAAAATCCATTTTAGCAACCTCTTGAGAAATTATTCTGCAAATACCAGGGCCAGGTTTTCTCAAGAAAATAGTTTATTCTATTGATTCATTTATTTACTGCTTGGGTGCATATGTTCAATTCATTTCAAAAAATCTATGTGGCTAGTATGACCTGGTTTAAAGATGCCTTGCTTATTGTTTTAATTCTAGAAAATTTAATCAGAAAATTAAACATAGTAACTCTGCAAAACTAAACACTTGATCCTTTGGAAATATGAATATAAAAGGAACTTCTTGTGAAGAAAACATCTAACAGTTAACCCCATCACACAGAAACCTAAGTTTCTTTTTCTAGAATCAAGAAATCAGTTATATGGAACCATGTTACAAAGATGATACACTGAACTTGTCAGTTAGGGCAATTTTTTCATTAGTCATAGGAATCTGGGATTTGGTAATATGGGGAAGTATAAAACCCTGTCTTTGGGCCAAGTACTGAATATTTTGCTCCTTGTGTTAGAAAACATGAGAAGTAGTACCCCACCTTAGAGTTCAGAGGTTAGCCTAGCCTCCTTAAAATCAAAATGATTCGATTGAAAACACTGAGATTAAAGCTCCATTTACTTGTGTTCAGATATTCATTACTGAACCACATTTGCCATTATGCTGAAGGTTTCTTACAGGTTTTCTTCAGTCCAGGAGATAGACTAGTTGCTTCCTTTATCAATTGCCTAATAGGTAATGTAACACCAAAGTTTACACCAAAAGATATGCAAACCCCCCTCCCTCTCTCTTGAAGCAAATTTTGGTGGTTACATTGTCTGTTAGAGGAATAATACTTCAATTTTTTTAAAGCCTGAAAATTGCTCAAAGCTAGTCATGCTGCTTCAGCTCAACAAAGTTTATGTGCAGCTTCTTTTGCCAAAGATTCCTGAGCAAATTGGCCAAACAAAGTATCTGATATTGGCTTTACAGTAACTTTAAACCTGGTATTCAAGGATTCCTGTTCCTGGTAAGGATTTTCAAAAGTCACAACTCTTATTACTTTAGACAGAATCATCGCTCATATCTAGGATCTCTGGGCTATTAGCTTCAGAAAGGAGAGGAACAGATACTGTAATTGGAATTCTGGCTATGGTATTAAAATTATTTAAGTGATCATCTAGCCTTGGAAGATGGCAAATCAAGAGATCAGATTGGGCTGGGCAATCTGTAGAATTTATGTGATTAGTTGCTTATTTCCTCTTCTTTGATAAATGAAACAGGCCTTTATGATCAGACCTATAGACAGGTATTGTAAGTTGTAAACTAACAGGATATGTCTTTATTGAACAGAAACTCCAAATTGTCAAGGTTATGCACTATGATTCAGACATCCTTTTTCCATATTCAGTTAATGAGAATTGGACCAACATATAGGGATAACATACATACTCAAGGGTCAGCAAGGGGCTATGGTGATTACCATCATATTCATGCATACCATGGGCGCAAGAGACAGGCCAAATAGAATATATTGACAATTAGCATCCTCATATTTGAATCTCAAGAACTGTGCTTGTTGGGTGAACTGGAACGCAAAAATTGATCCAAAGATTAACTTCTCTAAGTCTAGTGAGACTAACATCCTTTTTTCTGGATATGTTCCACAATGGATCTCAAGGTTTCCATCTGGAATTTAACAATACTTAAATGTTCACCTGATTTGTGTGATCATCTACATATTAAGGAAATGATTTATGACCTTCAACAATATTTGGTGTTTGGTTAGCTAGTGATGAAATGAACTTATCTTGGAGGAGCCATGCATCTGATGTAGCCCTATGAATCATGCATTTGATATTATATGGGTCCATATTATATGAGTCAAACTCAAGGTTCTTATTAATGCTTTGGGAAACATGAAATTCTGCACAGTGATGTCTTGAATCATATGTTATCTAAGTCTCTCTCCTCGCCTGACAGTTTCCCTGAGTGATGGAATCAAGTTTGTTCTCTGCAAAGGCCCTGGGGAGAGGAATTTCAGGAAGAGTATGGAGGCCTGTCACTTCCCTACAAGGAGAGCCCAAGGTAGTATTTTCCATCCACTAGGATGGATAAGGGATACAGCAGTTTTGACCAGGATAGCTGTGATACAGTTGAAGAAACCATGGCTATCTCTGGGGCTTCTTGAAGCATAGGATAGAGTAGGGATTGTATGGCATAGTTCCCAGTGGAGCCAATCAAGAAGATTCACTTGATGAAAGGAGAAAGAAGGATTGGGTATCTGGTATCAAAATGTCTTTCCTCTTCAGCGCTCACAGTATTCACATTCCCAGAGAACTGGAAACAGCCCTGCTGACAGTTGCAGATGGTATGCAGGTGGACATTGTTTGTGTTATTTGCATTTCCCTGGAGAAACCATGGTGGAGAATTGAAGGGTACACTGTCACACTTCTAGGGCTTGGTCTACTCGATTTGTCTCAAAACATTAGCAACAACCTCTGAGACATCTATAGACAAACAGTGCTGGCTGGAGGGCAAGTGAAAATAAAAAAGGAAAGAAAAGGTGGGGAGGGATTAATGTTTACTATAACTTGGTTTAGCCATGGAGAAGCTGGAAAGCAACCATGTTCTTTAGAGCAACACAATGCAAAAAGGGGCAATAGAAGCAGAATTAGAATTTTAATTCAGGCTCAGAAATACCCATTACAGGATGTCTTGGTTCCACAATTGGGAGATATACTAAAAATAATTGCTTACTAAAATACATCTCCAGAAATTGATGCTTGTAGGCATATGCAAACAAATCAACGTATATACATTTTGTTTATCCAGAGCTTAAGTATCTTGGAATAGAAGCAAATATTTTTCAGTGAGCTTCCACATTAATAAACATGGGTATTCCTAATATAATAGCCATACATACATACAAATATTTGGCATTAAAAACTTCTACATATATTAACAGTTTGGAGGGTTTTTTAACAACTAAAATAGGTACCTGCAACAGCTGTCCATCAAGTTGGGAAGCAATGAAGTTAATTTGCTGGGATGGAGGTGGTGGTGGTGGTGGTGGAGGTGGTCCCTGAGACATACTGGATGAAGCTGCTACCTGGACAAGAGGCAGTCCTGAATGAAGGTGCATGGGCACTGGTGGAGGAAGGTTAAATGGATTGTGTTGAATGTTCATAATAGGAGTAGGAACACCCATTGTATACGGGAAGATACTCATCGGTTGATGCTGTGTGTTTACTGATGTCATTACATTCATCTGAGATTGCAACACATTTACTGGTAGCTGAGAAGCATCACTTTGTTGGCTGATTTGTTCTTTGAAATTTGGATCTATCAGAGAGGAACAGACATTTTTAAAAAGAAGGTATACAAAAACATTATCCCTCCCTCCCAAAAAGTAAAGCGGTGTCCATGAACAGAAGAGAATCTTATACCAGATGTCACTTTCACTCACACTCCCCACATACTATTAAAATTAGTCCCAATATATCAAGTGCTTTAGCACATTAAAATAATATTTATCGTGGAATTAATTGGCGATTCCACACCAAATCACTTACAGTAGTCCTCAGTTAATAACCTTAATAACTTGAATATTCTATCACTATGCAATGCAATAATTAAGTGAAACATCACATGATCATGACAAGCTTATAATATTAGTCCACTGTGGTCATTAAGTGCAACACCTGTGATCATTAAGTACAACATCACATGACCATGACTTTGATTTTATTGCTATTTTCTCCATTGACTTTGCTTGTTGGAAATGGGCTGTGAAGCTTGCAGATGGTGATTATGTGACCACGGGGATGCTACAAAGGTCATAACTTTAAGGACTGGTTGTACAACTATTTTTTCAGCACTTTTGTAAGTCTGAATGGTCGCTAAACAGAGCAGTCATTAACCAAGGATTACCTGTATTAAGCTTCTATCAATAATTCAGATCCATTTTTTTGTTTTGCTTGGGACAAATCCAGGATCTGTTAGAATCAGTCTGATTTATTCAAGATTCATTCAAGTTTTATGCATATACATAGGTTTATCATACATAAGGCTATCAAGTTTTTTAAAGTTGGTATTTGAATATACATATTGAAACTCTAAGAATCAAAACTAGTTTGGGGCAGGAGGTCAGGCAGCTTAAAGACTCCATTGGAAATTAAGTATCTTAGGGACTTGTCAGTTCTGTTGCATCATAAAAGGAAATTAAATAAAACAAAAACCAGCTTTCCACAAACCATCAACAGTACACTGTATGCACAATAGTTAGGTAAGTGAATATTTTGACCATATCATCATTTTTATGCATATTTTCCACCTCCAAGCTGTACAAACTTGTGGATATAAGCATATCAGGTGATATGTATTATGTAAAGAGGGAGGGTGTGTGTCCTAAGGAGATCAACACTCTATATCAAGGTGTGCATAGTTATTAGGCAGCTTCTTTTCTTCAGGCAAAATGGGCCAAAAAAGAGATTTAACTGACTCTGAAAAGTCAAAAATTGTAAAAAGTCTTTCAGAGGGATGCAACACTCTTGAAATTGCTAAGATATTGGGGCTTGATCACAGAACCATCAAACATTTTGTTGCAAATAATCAATAGGGTCGCAAGAAACATGCTGAGAAAAAAAGACGCACATTAACTGCCAAAGATTTGAGAAGAATCAAACATGAAGCTACCAAGAACCCATTATTCTCTAGTGCTGTCATATTCCAGAACTGCAACCTACCTGGAGTGGACAGAAGTACAAGGTGTTCAGTACTCAGAGACACGGTAAGGAAGGCTGAAACCCGACTACCACTGAACAAGACATATAAGTTGAAATGGCAAGTGTAGGCCAAGATAGCTTTTTATGGTTTTATGGACTGATGAGATGAGAATGACTCTTGACGGACCAGATGGATGGGCCCATGGCTGGATCAATAACGGGCACAGAGCCCCACTTTGACTCAGACACCAGCAAGGTGGAGGTGGGGTACTGGTATAGGCTGGTATTATTAAAGGTGAGCTAGTTGGACTTTTTCAGGTTGAAGATGGACTCAAAATAAACTCCCAAACCTACTGCCAGAAGACAAAAAGATTTCAAGCAGTGGTACAGGAAAAAGTCTGCATCTTTCAAAAAGATCATGATTTTTATACAGGACAATGCTCCATCACATGCATCAAAGTACTCCACTGCGTGGCTAGCCAGTAAAGGCCTTAAAGAGGGAAGAATAATGGCATGGCTCCCTTTCTCACCTGACCTAAACCCTATTGAAAACTTGTGAGACCTTTTTAAACGGGAGATTTACAGTAAAGGAAACCCGCACACCTCTCTGAACAGTGTCTGGGAGGCCATGGTTGCTGCTGCACAAAAAGTTGATTGTCAACAGATCAAGAAACTGACAGACTTCATGAATGGAAGGCTTATGACTGTAATTGAAAAGAAGGGTGGCTATATTGGTCACTGAGACATTTTTTTTAAAATGTTTATTTGTACCTTTTGAGTTATTATTCTCTCTTTAACAGATACAAATAAACGAGTGAGATGGGCAAATGTTAATTTTTCATTTAATTGCATAATAATTCTGCATACTAATAGTTGCCCAATAATTATGCATAGATAGATATTCTCCTAAGAAAGCCAAAACCTCACTTTTATTTTCTTAATTATTTAGGTTTGAGGTTTATTAACATTTTGGATTGGCTAAGAAAATATAGTTGTTCAATAATAAAATTAATCCTCCAAAATACAACTTGCCTAATAATTGTGCACACAGTGTATATTTGCATACTGTTTACAAATAAGTGTTTGTAAAAATGGGATTTGGGGGCTACATGTGGATTTCCACCTACGAGTTAAGAGGCATAGGAGAAATGATTACCTTGCTCAGATGCTACTTCTTCTTTTGTCCATATAGACTGTGGGCTTGAAGAATTTTTACCTCTTCTTGAATAATAATTCTGTACATCAGCTGGTAAAGTCTTTCTTACAGCCCAGCTTGATGCAGATGTCCACCCAGATCTATCAGCAGGTGTATCAAAAGTGAAATCTTGTTCTGCTTTACGTTTAAATGGATGATGTTCTGGAAATCTAGAAGTTTCATTACCAGAACTATTTGCATTACTTGAGTGGGCTTTCCTATTTTGCCAGCGACTTTCAGCCTGCTCTCCATATGTGAAACCACCTCTACCACGGCTGCCTCTGCCACGACTGCCTCTGCCACGATTTGAATTCCAACTTGAGCCATAATTTCCACTCCACAAAGCCCCTGAATCATTGTGCCTATTTTCTTCCCGTTGCTGATTATTAAAATTCTCTCTTTCTCTATTCCGTGTTTCTGGAACTGAATTTATTCTTTCCATCACCCAGTCTGGATAATCCTTTCTGTACTGATCGGAAGAACTCTGCATATCTGCATCTTTATTTACACTATCTCTTTCACTTTTCATACACTCTGTTTGTTTCTGCTGTTCATTTCTTTTGTATCTATCACTTCCTCTGGGACTTCTCCAATTATCATTTGTCCATCGTTCCTTCCATCGAGGTGGTGAATAGCCATCCCTCTCATTTCTAGGGAATGAAGGCCCTTTACTTCTTGGCCTAGATCTGGACCTGGATCGAGATCTTGATCGTGACTGTGACCATCTCCTCCTACTTCTCCCTCTTTCATTATCTCTTTTAAATTCATTTTTATCATTAGCTCTGTCCCTATTGGGAGACCTACATTTGTGCCATGGAGGCGATTCCTTAGCTTGTGTCCGAGAAGATCTTACTCCATCTTTGATATAATCCTTTTTTGGAGAGATGGTTGGAGAATCCCTTTGTTCTCTTAAATGATCTTTTCTGGGAGAACTCAGCAGTGACTGTTTCTCTTCTTTCAGGCTATCTGTTCTGGGAGAACTGGACGATGTTGTTACAGGATTTCTTTTAGGAGATTTGGATAAAGATCTCTGACTTTCTTTGGAAATATCCCTTTTGGGAGATCGAGAGATTCTATCTTCCCCCACAATTTCCCTGTTGGGGGATGGAGATTGAGATCTTTTCCCCTCTCGCTTGGATGGGGACCAAGTGATTGATGGAGAATGAAATCGTGATCTTCGGGTTCGTGTCTTTTTATCTGTGAAACTTTCTTTTGCTTCTTTCTTACCAGAATTTGAAAATGATACAGAATGTTTACTATCATTTTGTAAGAAATTTGCTTTCTGCTCTACATTGTCATTTGCTAATAGTTGGTCAAGCTGAGATGCATTCTGATTACTATTAAATGAGTCGTATTCTATAGATACTATCTCACTGTCATCTTTGTTAAAGTGTTTAATACTTTCAGTACATATCTTGGGTGATGTATTAGTTTCAGTTTCTGCTTTATCATTTTCAAAAGACAGATTAAGTTTATTTTCTGAGGAAACATTTATTAATAAGTCATTATTATTTAGATATTCATTAGTTATATATACATTTGATTCTTTTTTTTCAATTTCAACATCTTGCACACCTAAAGAATACAATGGTACTTCACTTGAGATATTATCTAGCGGCTCCTTGACTATTTCTTCTGCAAATTCAGTTATGGGTTTCTCCAATATTCCATCTATTGCTGAAGGTTCTGGTTTTCTTAATTCATTTCTATGACAAGACACTAGTTTATTTGCTAATGCTTCAGATTCCAGTTTTTCCTGGAACTCATTTCTAGTACCAGCCAATAAATTATCTGCTACTGGAACAGATTCTGTTCCTCCTAGCAACTCATGTCTAGAAACAGCTGAAATATCATCTACTATTAACATGCATTCTGTTCTCCCTAATTCTTTCCCAGGATTTTCTACTATTTGATGCGTTACTATCAGAGGATCCAATTTTGCTGGCAATTCAATGGTGGGGATACCTAGTTCTGGAGACTGATGAGTAAATGTAATATTATCATCACATAATTGTTTCCCAGAAATATTTAAATCCTGATCTTGCTCAGCAGTATTTTTATAATATAACTTGTTTTCAGTTTCAGTGTCAACTTTTTCTTCACATTTTTCAGTGTTTCCCTCTAGAGGGAGCAAAGGAAGATCCTCAACACAAGAACCAGCAGCTTTTTCTAAGGCAAGTGGAGGATCTTGAACATAGGAACCAGTTTCTAAGATATCCAACGTATCTTGCCCTTCATAGCAGCATTCCTTCTTATATGCTACAGAGTTTTCTAAGCCATTAGAAGATTCAGTGTCAACATCATTTTTATGAATAAGGTCAGGGGTGCTATTTTTACTGTCTGCTAAATTGCCTTTGTCTAATAGCAAGGTTATCTCTGTATCATCAGGTTCATCAAAATCTATATTACTAGATGCTTTTCCATAACTCCCAGAACTTCTTAGTTTCTTTTTAGCCAAAGGTTCTTGCTGTTTAACATTTCTTTTAGCTTTCTGTTTGGAGGTTAATTTCTCCAATTCTGTAAAAGAAACAAATGAGCTACCACCACCACCGGTCTCATATCTAGTGTTGCTGGATTTTGGTGAACTCTGACACTGATATGAAGTTTCTGTTTTAATATTTCGGGTAGATCGTCTTCTGGGAGTAGTATCTGAAACCTTCCTTTTTGTTCCTCTTGTGCCAGTAGTATTGGAAGTCTGTTTTTTTTCTTCTCCTTCATGGACACATGTAACAACATGTCCTGATTTAGAAGATCCTAATATTTAAATAAAAACACTTTGTTGTGACACAGTAAAACAATTATTATTTTAGAAATACTGACAAATTATTCAGTGAGAACAGATTAAATTATTTTATCATTGCTGTAAATTGGTTATTTTGTAGTCTTTTTCCCGCCAGAAAAGTTATATTACAGTTTAACGTACAGTCAACAAAGTCACTAAACATCACTTCAGCTGATGTTAACTCCTATCCTTTGAACTCCTCTCTTATAGCACTTAGACTTATATTCAGTTCCATACTGCTTTACAGCTCTCTCTGAGCTGTTTACAAAGTCAGCATATTGCCTCCAACAATCTGGGTCCTCATTTTACTGACCTCGTAAAGATGGCTGAGTCAACCTTGAGCTGGTCAGGATTGAACTGCTGGCAGTCAGCAGAATTGATCTGCAATACTGCATTCTAACTCACGACCACAGTATAAATCACAAATGTAAATACAGGTGATCAATGAATTACGAGTGTTCTGTTAGCGAACGTTTGATAAGCACCCCCTAGCATTTATGAACAAGTCCCGAAACTATAAATATTGCAGCACCACGAGAGTTGTTTGCTCTTACAAACAACTGCAGAGGCCTGGATACTCACCTTATGAAGATCTAGAGAGCCTTCACTTTCTTGGCCTTTGGTGTGTATGTAAAGAATGGAGGCCTAAAGTACCGCAATATCACACTAGATCAGTAGTGTGAGAACTCACACTATTGATCTCACGTGATCTCATGGTACTTTAGGTCTCTGTTCTCTGTAAACAAGGTCTGGATGAGAGCTGCAGCAAAAGGCTTTGCAAATGGAGGGAAGGCCTAAAATGTCGAAGCTTTCCCTCCGTTGGCAAAACCTTTTGCCATCTTTGCAAAAAGCCTTTGCTGCTGAGAACAGAGAACCCAGTGGGAGCACACATTGCTCTGAGCTCCATTTTCGCCAAGAAAGGCCTTTCCTCAAGGCCTCTGCTGAAGAGAAGCTCCATTTTCAAGCACCTCATTTCCTTGCAGGAAAAATTTCCAGTCTCTGTCAGGGCAACAAGTGTTTGAGCAGCCCTTGGCAGGTTGGAAACAGAGCAAATTGGAAACAGGTTGAAAATGGAGCTTTTCACTCCAATTTCAAGCGCCCTATTTCCATGCAGACGAAGCTTGGCAGTCTCCATCAGGGCGACAACTGTTTGAGTGACCCTAGGGCAGTTGGAAACAGAGCAATTCACTCAAACACTTTTCGCCCAGACGAAGACTGGAAACTTCTGGAGTATATGGTCTCACACAAGTTCAGGCACCCATTCGCTTTTGCAGCGAATGAGTGCCTGATGTCCTGCGGGATCAGGGCACCCAGAAGTTTCCAGTCTCAGCGGGAAAAGTAGTTGTACTTTAATGAGGAGGTTGGAGCAATGTGCCTCAAAGCCGCACTTCGGGCAAACGCTTTTCCACACGGAGCCTGGAAGCCTTTGGAGGAGACTCACTGAGGCTGCCCGCTGCTCCAGAAGTGGTAGGAAGTTTTGGTGATCAGAGAAGCCGAGCAGGGTGTGCTTGTCATGTTCTCCCTGTTCTCACCATACCCAGGCAAAGAAACAGAGATACTGGAGAGGAGACAGATCTTTACAAGGTAAGTGATCTGACATGACAGTTTGGGGGGGGGAGCAATTGTGGGGAGCCCGAGGTATTTCAGTGGTTAGGGGGAGGCCTTGGATGATCTGAAGCAGGTGGACTGTTCCATCACTAGTCTCCCCCACCCCATGGCCTTCCCACCACCTCATGTGCACTTAGCGAGCCTCACATTCGGTTAGCGAATGCATAGGTGAAAGGAAGGAGTGATTGCATTCAAGGTACAAGATTAACTCCCACGAATCCTCAGGTTACGATTGGAATGGGCAGGCTCCATTACATTATTTGTAATTTAAGGACTACCTGTATATAGAAGATTTGTACTGGTTTACTATAAAGCTATCTGAGCAGCTAATACCAAGCACTTTGCACATTTATGACGAAGTCTTGGACTCTTGTCAGGAGCATTCCTAATATCTGAGAACAACAAAAACTCACAACTTGCTCCCAGGAATTATATGATTCTCCAAATATGTTGTATTCAATTCACTCAAGAATCTATCCATTTCTCCTTTTATCCTCAAGGTGGAACTTCATTCCAATCATTTGTAATACTGATGTTTTCAACTCCAATTTCAAAAGCTGTTTCTTTCGTGCAGCCATTTATTCTCAAATCCCATGGAAAGAATCTCAAATATGTGAAAACACATTTATCTCTAGGCTGTTAGTTGGAGCTCTGAACTTGGCAATTTAGTTGCAAATGTTTTGTCACCATTCAAGGAGACATCGCCAGTGCGTTTTGAATTGTGCTCGTCTGTCAGAACACAGGTTTTCAAATACCTTTTTATGAAATGCAAATTAGTCTGAATGTTGTTTGTTCGGATATTTCTGAGTCATGGTCTGATTTCAGACTGTTTGATTGACTGGCTTTTGTTGCTGGGTTGTAGTTAAGTACTGTCTGTGTGATGCAGATTAAGATTAGACTTGTTATCTGGGTGCTTCTAAGTCATGGTCTGGTTTTGGCTTCTTTGATAGTTTGAGTGGCTGGCTGTTGTTATTGAGACGTGGTTTTTGTGATCCAATGGGTTATAATTTTGTTGCTGCTTAGTGAGGTGTCTGTTTGTTTGTTTTAAATGCTACCTTCGAGATTGTGGTTGATGCAATTCTTTCATTCTCAGCGATTGGTAGATTGGGTTGATGTCAATGTGTCTGTTTACTGACGCAGTCTGAAATCAGACCATGACTCAGAATTATCTGAACAAACAACATTCAGACTAATTTGCATCTCATAAAAAGGTATTTAAAGACCTGTGTTCTGACAAGCACACAGACAAGCACAATTCAAAATGCACTGACAGATGTCTTCTCAAATGGTGACGAAATGTTTGCAACTAAATTGTTAAGCTTGGAGCTCAAACCAACAGCCTAACTTCCAACCCAAGCTACTAATATTCAAACACATTTCACATTTATCTCTACTAATGTTGTGCCAAATGTATGGCATAGTTGCAAATTGTTTTATTCTTAAAAAGTAGAATGTTGTTAAAATGGGCTCTAGACCCAAAGCTGCACATTCTGTTCTATCTTCATCTCAACTTTTCATTTTAATAAAGACTTACTCAGTTTTTCATATTAAAATGTTCACACACATGCAAAATAAGAAGATATTTTTATACCATTATAACACACTGCTGAAATATTTTCATAATAATTATAATAGCAGCACAGCTATTAGATGAAGGTGATTTAATTTTTACAATGTTTTATATAAACTAAATAAAACTTACAAAAATAATTTACCAAAGTTTTCCAAAGGTGAAGTACTTATTGAAAAAACTGTTTCCAGTACAAGACAAGGTGCTATTTCTGCTTCAGAAGATATGGAAGGAATTCTGTAAAAAAAAAAAAATGAATCCACCAAAAAACAAGCATTACATGAACACGTTTTTTTTAAAGCTTTGCTATGTAGTCAAATTCTTTACTGGTTTCAAATACTTTGGCATCTGTAAAACACATAAGATTTGGGAAACACTTTCCCCAAATTAAGAAACCCCAATATTTTATAGTCTGATAAATTATGCAATCTTTAGCAATCATCATCTAATCTTCAAAATATCTTAACATTGAATTTATGAAATGTCCCTAAAAACAAAGCATTCGTGTAAATGGAATTTAATTCATGTAATTTCCTCTTGCTTTGGTTCTGAGTTATTGATTTAATTTGCTGGTTATAAACCAAAAATAAAACAAAACAACACAGACCTCATTCACAGAGGATGAAAAGAAAAATGAAAAAGAACAAAAATGGTCTGTACGTATATGGAAAAAATACATATATGAAAGATTCTTGCTTCTTTTGAAATTAAAAAAGTTTGTTTCTTCTGAAATTAATCTTAATTAATTTTAACCATGGCTGCTTTTTTGGGTGGGAATGAATCATACTTAATCAAAGCCAAATATTTCCGAAAGCACTCCGTTAAAAATGGAGGAAACCTAAATATTACTTGATTTAAGATATTGGTAACAGATGGTATAGATTTATTACTAACTCAAACATTTTTTAATAACAAGTTTCTAACCAGGCATCTATTTTACCTTGCCACTCTTGCTAATACAGAACAAGACAGCTCCAATTCTCTTCTCTTGTGTCTGATAATTGTGTCAATTTTGCTGATCTCTATACTGGAATAAATGGAAACATTTGAAAATAATTCAAATTATAATTCAAATAATTTAAAATAATTACAGACACTTCATTTTAATGTACATTTTAATACCACATATCAACTCTTGGCAACTGGCCCTAAATAGCCCAAAATTGGCTATTACCCCTAAGCAAGATTATGCAATGCCTTTTTCCTTTTTATATCTTATAGCTTCTTACTGACAGGTTCTGCCTACTAAAATCCCATTATGGTTTCACAAGCCTACATTTACAGGAGAGTCCTTACTTAACAAACACATCTGGGCTGGCAACTCCATTGCTAAACAACAATTGAGTGGCACCTAACTTGTCACTCAATGTTGGTTTTTCTGCAGCTATTAAATGAATCATCTGTGGTCTTAAGCACAATATTATGCGACCATAACCTGTGACTTCCTACTGGTTTCCCCACTGACTTTGATTGATGAAAGTTATCTGTGAAGGTTGCAAGTGGTGATCAGTCACCTGAAAATGCGACATCTGTCATAAATGTGCACAATATTGCCAAGCACCCAAATCATGTAATATTAAAGTCCATATACTAAGTTTATTTTTCTAATCCAATAGAATGTTAGACAGCAAGCAAGATAATTATCTAAAAACAGAACAGAACAAATTTGACAGGGAGACAGGGAGAAGCTGTTTGGCAAAAGAAAAACTGAACCCGAAAATAGGCCAGGTTAGAAACTGTGTGTGGGGCGGGGAAGGGGGGACAGAAACCAAACACATTTTCCTAATGGAATTGGGCAGTAATCTGGAATGTTTCTAACTAAACTCCCTTCCTTCTGTTCTCATGATCCAAAGAAGAGCTATTATTAAGGGTTGGAAAGAATTCCAGAAATCATATTTTTTAAATATTTGTTTTCTAGTTACCTCTCTACGATAACATATGGCAGTCTGGGATGAAAGCTAATAACACAATTTCTCCCAAAAGCAAAGAGAACTATACTAGTATTTACAATATTACAAAATTTTGGATTAAAAATAGATTCATACTGACCTTTCACTTTGATAATTAGTAGATACATCAGAGAAACTACTATTAGAATAAAATCTATCACACCAATTACTTTTGAAGAATCTGTTCAAGCAGGTCTGTCTTCTAGGCTATAAAATAAAATATTTATATTGGACATCCACCATAGTTTTCTTCCCTCAAAATCTAACATGCATACACACAAATCTTTCCAACTTGAAATGGAAAAGCATTTGCTTTATATTGTACTCATGGAAATGTATTTGTTTATAAATTGCTGTAATCAAACCAATCTGAATAGTACACAATTTCCTAAACATGCATCTTTGGTTAAAAACAAGCACAAAACGGGGTTGGACTAGAAGACCTCCAAGGTCCCTTGTAACTCTGTTATTCTATTCTATTCTATTCTAAATAAATAATCAACAATATAATCAATAATTGAATTAAAAATCATAAATCCAAATTCACCATAGATAAAAACCAGAAACTGAACTATCAAACCCAAATAACAATGCATCATGCAGAGGAAAAGTTGCAATAACCTCATCTCAAGGCTTAATAGAATAACCAAAAACCAGGAAGGAGGTTATTCAAACATCAAAGGAAAGGAACAGTAACTGAAAAGGCATACTTCTGTATCCCCTTACGGATGGCAATTCAAGTAACATGAAGAGAAACTGTCCTATCAGATCATGTTGGGCAGTCAGATATTCAGAAGGTGATGTGGGTCCTGACTCCAAAAGGTATTAAAAATGACAACTAAACCCTTAATTTGAACCCAGAACCAGGTTGGTAACTAATGCAGTTCTTGTAGTAGAGATGTTTTATGGGTGCCTCAAAGTTCTCTTTAACTATCTGAACTATCAGTTTGGATCACATGTAGCTTCTGAATGCTCTTCTCTTATCACAGTCCAATAAAGAAGTGGCCAAGATTTGAGTTACAGTGAGTAATGTACTCTATTCCAGGAAATATTGCAATTGGCATATAAGCAGAAGCTGCACAATGACCTCTTGGCCACAGCTGCTACAATCACTCGAGCAAGAGTTGCAAATCCAAGAAAATTCCCTAGTTCCCTAGTTGCAAATTCCCTAGTTGCAAATCCAACAAACTTCCCTAGTTCTTTTCAGGGCACTATGATCCCATTCAAATTAAAATACCATATTTCTCTGGAATCAGATCTGGCTTTTCAACCCAAAACACTCAATCTCTTCATTTCTACTGTCAAAGTAGAGGTTGACTCAGCCTTCCATCCTTTCTAAGGTACATAAATTGAGGACCCAGTTGTGGGAGCAATAAGCTGACTTTGTATAAATATACAAAAGGATGAAGGCTATTGCTTAGCACATTGTAAGCCGCCCTGAGTCTCCGGAGAAGGGCGGCATATAAATCAAATTAAAAAAAAAAAGTGCCTTGGCACTTTGACAACATTGACAATATCAGTTTTTCAGACAGGGTCAGATATAAACTTGGATATTGTTTGCATACTGATGACATCCATACTTGGGATAATGGATGGTCATTGGCTTCATGCAGATGTTAAATAGGAGTACAAAACCATCCAGACACTATACTTCTCCATATATAGACAATTTCCAACATACTCTGAATCTTATTTTGCTAGACTCTACCTGCATGAGCCCCTTCATGGATTACTGCCTTGTCATGGCAAAGGGGCTTACATAGCTCAATGAAGCTATGAGCTATGCAGTGCAGGGCCACCCAAGACCACCCAGGTCATAGCAGAGAGTTCTGACAAAACATGACCCACTGGAGAAGGAAATGGCAACCCACTCCACTATCTTTGCCATGAAAACCCCATGGACAGTACCAAAAGGAAAAAAGATATGATGCCGGAAGATGAGCCCCTCAGGTCAGAAGGTGTCCAATATGCTACTGGGAAAGAGCAGAGGGCTAGTACTAGTAGCGCCAGAAAGAGTGAAACGACTGGGCCAAAGCAGAAAGGACGCTCAGCTGTGGATGCATCTGGTGGTCAAAGGAAAGTCCGATGCTGTAAAGATCTATTCTCCATAGGAACCTGGAATGTAAGATCCATGAATCAAGGCAAGCTGGACGTGGTCAAACACGAGACGACTGAACATCGACATTTTAGGAATCAATGAACTAAAATGGACAGGAATGGGTGAATTTAATTCAGATGACCATCAGGTATACTACTGCGGGCAAGAATCCCTCAGAAGAAATGGAGTAGCCTTCATAATCAGTAAAAGAGTAGGAAAAGCAATACTGGAATATAATCTCCAAAATGACAGAATGATCTCAGTTCGAATCCAAGGCAAACCATTCAATATCACAGTAATCCAGGTCTCTGCCCCAACCACTGGTGCTGAAGAGGATGAAATTGACTGGTTCTATGAAGCCCTACAGCACCTTCTAGAATTAACACCAAAAAATGATGTCCTTATCATCATGTGGGATTGGAATGCTAAAGTAGGAAGCCAAAAGATAACCTGAATAACAGGCAAGTTTGGCCTTGCAGTACAAAATGAAGCAAGGCACAGGCTGATAGAATTCTGTCAAGATAATACGATGGTCATAGGAAACACTCTTTTCCAACAACCCAAGAGACGTCTCTACACATGGACATCACTAGACGGTCAACACAGACTATGTGCTCTGCAGCCAAAGATGGAGAAGCTCTACACAGTCAGTAAAAACAAGACTAGGAGTTGACTGTGGCTCAGATCATGAGGTTCTCATTGCAAAATTTAGACTTAAATTGAAGAAAGTAGGGAAAAGCAATAGGTCACTCAGGTATGAACTAAATCATATCCCTGATGAATATACAGTAGAGGTGACAAATAGATTCAAGGAATTAGATCTGATAGACAGAGTGCCTGAAGAGCTATGGACAGAGGTTCGCAACATTGTACAAGAGGTAGCAACTAAAACCATCCCAAAGAAAAAGAAATACAAAAAAGTAAAATGGCTGTCTGAGGAAGCTTTGCAAATAGTTGAGGAAACAAGGAAAGCAAAAGGCAAGGGAGAAAGATACACCCAGTTGAATGCAGAATTCCAGAGAATAGCTAGAAGAGATAAGAATGCCTTCTTAAATGAACAGTGCAAAGAAATAGAAGAAAACAATAGAATAGGGACGATCAAAGATCTCTTCAAGAAAATTGGAGATATGAAGGGAACGTTTCATGCAAAGATGGGCATGATAAAGGACCAAAATGGCAGGGACCTAACAGAGGCAGAAGAGATTAAGAAGAAGTGGCAAAATTACACAGCAGAACTATACAAGAACGAGCTTAACATCCTTGATAACCACGATGGGGTGGCCACTGACCTCGAGCCAGACATCCTAGAATGTAAAGTCAAATGGGCCTTAGGAAATCTGAACAATAACAAAGCTAGTGGAGCAGACAGTATTCCAGCTGAGCTATTCAAAATCTTAAAAGACGATGCACTGAAAGTGCTACACTCAATTTGCCAGCAAATTTGGAAAGCTCAACAGTGGCCACAGGATTGGAAAAGGTCAGTTTACATTCCAATTCCAAAGGCAATGCCAAAGAATGTTCAAACAATTGCACCATTGCACTCATCTCACATGTTAGTAAGATTATGCTTAAAATCCTACAAGTTAGGCTCCAACAGTATGTGCATCGAAAACTACCAGAAGTACAGGCAGGATTTCGAAGAGGCAGAGGAACTAGAGATCAAATTGCCACCATACACTGGATCATGAAAAAAGCTAGGGAGTTCCAGAAAAACATCTACTTCTGCTTCCTTGACTACGCTAAAGCCTTTGATTGTGTGGACCATAACAAATTGTGGCAAGTTCTTAAAGAGATGGGAGTACCAGACCATCCTATTTGTCTCTTGAGAAACCTATATGCAGGTCAAGAAGCAACAGTGAGAACTGGACACGGAACCAATGATTGGTTCAAAATTGGGAAAGGAGTCCGGCAAGGCTGTATGCTGTCGCCCTGCCTATTTAACTTATATGCAGAGCACATCATGAGAAAGGTGGGGCTAGATGAATCAAAAGTTGGAATTAAGATTGCCGGGAGAAATATCAACAACCTCAGATATGCAGATTATACCACTCTAATAGCAGAAAGTGAAGGGGAACTAAAGAGCCTCTTGATGAGGGTGGAGGAGAATGCAAAAGTTGGCTTGAAACTCAATATTAAGAAAACTAAGGTCATGGCATCCAGCCCTCTCTATTCCTGGCAAATAGATGGGGAAGAAATGCAGGTAGTGACAGATTTTATTTTCCTGGGCTCCAAGATCACCGCAGATGGGGACTACAGCCAAGAAATTTTTTTTTTATTGCAAAAGTTTTACAATTACATTTTCACCCCTTTTTCCCCCCCCCCACCTCCCCCCCCCAAACTTCCCAACCTCCCTAACCCTCCCCTCCCCCCAGACTTCCCTATAATATACTCATAATCATGAAGAACCCTAATATAACACTTATATATAAACTTGAGCCCCTCCCTCCCCTGTATAATTTTTCTCTTTATCTCATTACATTAAAAAATTTCTAGTACATTATTTTCAAGTAAAAGCTATTTGATACTTTCTAGTTTGATATTTGTTCTGAACATATTCTATCCACCTTTTCCATTCCCACTCATAAGTCTCTTGTGAACAATCTTTTAAATATGCTGAAATCTTCGCCATCTCTGCAAAACTGGCCATCTTCAAAGTCCATTCCTCAATAGTGGGCAAAGCTTCATTCTTCCAATATTTACCTATCAACAATCTTGCTGCTGTTATCATATACAATATCAATTTTGTTTCACCCGATGTAAAACTCTTAACTATACCCAATAAAAACAGTTGTGGAGAAAATTGAATTTTTTTCTTCAAAACATTCTGCATGACCCACCAAATTTTTATCCAAAAAGCCTTAACTTTCCTACAGGTCCACCAAACATGATAATACGTAGCATCCAAACATTCACATCTCCAACATTTTGGCTAAACATTAGGGTACATACATGACAACTTTTTGGGATCTAAATGCCATCTATAAAACATTTTGTAGAAATTTTCCCTCAGGTTCTGCGACTGTGTAAATTTAACATTCTGAACCCAAATTTTTTCCCATGTTTCCAGCATCACTGGTTCTTCAAAATTCTGTGCCCACTTAATCATACAGTCTTTAACTAATTCAGTTTCTGAATCTCTTTCTAGCAAAACATTATAAAGCCTTTTGATATGCATTGGACCTTTCTCTTTTATATGTCTAACCAATTCTTCCTCATGCAACATAATACCATTTTTTTGGTCCTCTTTCCATCTCAATTGTAATTGATTATATTGTAACCAAGTTAAATTAATCCCTTCATCCAACAGTGTCTGCAATGTCTTCAGCTGCCATCTGCCCGCATCTGTAAAAAGAACCTCTTTATATAAAAAACCCCCGAGTGACATTATATTTGTATTCCACAAAGTATGACCAAGATCCAGCCATAGCGGTATTTTATAATCCCATTTGAGTCGGTGCTTCTTCCAAACTCTCATCAAAGAATCTCTAAGTATATGACTTTTAAATACTTTATCTACTTTGTCGTCGTAAAATAAGTAAGCATGCCATCCAAATTCAAGATCAAAACTTTCTGCATTCAATATTCCAGTCTTTTTCCTTCCAAACCAATCACTTGTTAAAGTTAAAGCTGCTGCATCATAATATAGCTGTAGGTTTGGAAGTTTAAGACCTCCTCTTTCTGGAACATCTTGCATAATTTTCAATTTCACTCTCGGCTTCTTCTCGTTCCAGACAAACTTATTCACTCCAGATTGCCAAACTTTCAATTGTTTATCACTTTTAAGCACCGGAATCATTTGAAACAAAAAAAGAAATCTTGGCAAAATGTTCATCTTAACTGCTGCTATTCTTCCAAGTAAAGACAGCTGCAGTTTTTTCCAAGTCTCCATGTCTTTCTGCACCTCTCGCCACAACACCTCTCATAGTTATTTTGAAACAATTTCATGTTTGATTCTGCAACCTGAACTCCTAGATATTTTACCTTAGGTACAGTCTCAAAACCTGCCCTCCTTTCAAGCTCATGTTTACGATCTTGTGTCATGTTTTTAACTATCATTTTAGTCTTTTTTGAATTCAGTCTAAAACCTGAAACTTTACCATAGTTTTGTAAAATGTCCTTCATCAGGATTATTGATTCCATTGGTTGTGATAGGGTAACAACCAGATCATCTGCAAATGCCTTTATTCTGTAATCCTCTTGCCTAATCTTTATACCTTTCAAGATATTAGAGTCCCTTATTGTATTTAACAAGACTTCTAGTGTTAAAATAAATAAAAGTGGGGACAACGGACATCCCTGTCTTGTTCCTTTTTCAATTTTAAACTCTGTTGTCAAACTTCCATTAATAATAATCTGTGCCTTTTGCTCTTGATAAATTGCTGAAATCGCCTGTATAAATTGATCCCCAAAGTCCATCTTTTTTAAAGTCTTTAGTAGAAAATTCCAATCCACTCTATCAAAGGCCTTCTCTGCGTCCAAAAAGACCAGCACTGCAGGAATCTGTTTATTCTTATCAAGATATTCCAATAAATCTATTACTTGCCTTACATTGTCCTTCATGTGTGTGCCCTCGATAAATCACGCTTGATCCTCATGAATCACCTTTTGGATTACTGGCATCAACCTGTTGGCTAATACTTTCGCATAGATTTTATAATCTGTATTCAAAAGAGATATTGGTCTATAATTCTCTGGTTTTTTAGGACCGACTTGTTCTTTTGGTATCAAAGATATGTAAGCTGTTGTCCATGATGGGGGTATTTTACCCCCTTGTTGAATATTGCAAAATAAATCTCTAAGTTGTTCCACCATTTCAGCTTGCAAAGTTTTATAATACATTGCGGTCAAACCATCCGTACCAGGAGCTTTGGCTGTTTTTAACTGTTTAATTGCTACTATTATCTCCTCCTCTGTTATAGGATAATTCATTCTTTCCTTTTGTTGATCAGTAATTTTTGTAACTCTTTTATCATTTAAGTATTTTTCCATAAGTCCATTCTGCACCTCCTCTTTAGCATATAGTTTGGTATAATAGTCCACAAAAGCTTCTTTAATTAATTTTTGTTGAAAAATTTCTTTCCCTCCAATATCAATACTATCTATAGTCCGTATACTTTGTTTTTTCCTCAATGTGTAAGCCAACCATCTGCCCGGTTTATTAGCATTACAAAATGTATTATGCTTCGCATATTGTAAGTTTGTTGCAACTTGTTCCGCCATAAGCATTTGAAATTGGTCTTTCAAAAGTTTTATAGCACTACTTATTCTTTCATCTGTTGGATTTTTAATAAGTAACTGTTCTTTATTCTTTATTTCTATTTCCAATTCAGATCTTTTCTTTTGTCGAAACAGTCTATGTTTAGAATTCATGTGGATAAGTACCCATCTCATATAAGCTTTACTTGC
The DNA here is from genome assembly GCF_029215685.1 of Pituophis catenifer annectens. Taxonomy (NCBI): domain Eukaryota; kingdom Metazoa; phylum Chordata; class Lepidosauria; order Squamata; family Colubridae; genus Pituophis; species Pituophis catenifer. The sequence continues at coordinate 37,390,165 of NW_027256887.1, forward strand.
ATCCCAAACAATTTCAATTGGGGTACCTTTATTCGAATTTATTTCAAAAAATTCTTTCAAGTGCTTTTTAAGTTCTGTTGTATTTTTTTCATATCTAAACAAGTTCTCATTTAATCTCCAAGAACGTCTCTCAACCTTATCCATCTCAATTTCTATCCATACTGGGCTATGGTCAGTCAAAATTCTTGGAAAAATCTTTGTTCTTTTTGTCTTGACAAGTAAATCATCTGACAACAAGATAAAGTCAATCCTAGAGAAGGATCTGTGTCTATCAGAAAAGAAAGTGTAGTCCAGTTCTTTTGGATTATGTATTCTCCAAACATCTTTTAGTTCCATATCTTCTTTCATGTCAAAAAAAGTCTGTGGTAGTCTGATTCTAGACTTTGCCAAACTCTTTTTATCTAATTTAGAATCAATTACTCCATTCCAGTCTCCCATAATTAAAATAGATCTGTAATCCCATTGCAGTATTTTAGTATGTAACATCTTATAAAAATGGTCCTGTTGTTGATTGGGAGCATAAATTCCAATCAGAAGAATTTGGCCATTTGCTGTAAGCAATTCAATTGCTACAAACCTACCATCTTCATCTGCTTCTATAACTTTAGCTGTTAACTTTTTATTTACATAAATAACCACATCGTTCTTTTTTTGCGAGGTTGAAGATATAAAATGTGTTCCTAGTTTGGAGTTTATCAAATATTTTTGATCTTGAGTTGTGATGTGCGTTTCTTGTAAACAAATTATATCATTATTAAATTGTTTCAAATATGTAAATAATTTCTTCCTTTTCTGTGCTGAATTCAACCCATTAACATTCCAAGATAAACACTTAAAGGCCATCAGCCTCTTTCTGGAGCACAGAGCAAAATACTTGAAGGTCATCCGAAAGCTTTGATCTCGCTCCTCCCATAGCTCCAATCTCTTGTGCAGTACTCTTAACTACCTCCTTGTCTTGTCTTTCCTGTTGTTGTTGTTGCTTTTGTTTAAGTAACTTAGATTGAGCTCTAGTTATACGTTGATCCTTAACTTCAATCATCCGAACCGAGTCCAAAATTGGAGAAGATTCCAGCAAGGGCTCATCCAGAAATCCTCCTTCTGCACCTTGCACTTCTTCTAATTCCTGCTTGGACTGTTCTTGCAATTCTCGTTGAGGTTGCTTCTCTTCACTCTCTTTAATCTCCAGAACTGTAGATGTACGTGGAGATGGTGTTCTTTCCTTAAGAATAGTAGTATAAAAGTGTTGTGCCTTCTCCACGGTATTCAAACGGCATCTTTCTCCCTTGTATCTAAAAATTACTCCAGCTGGTGCGTCCCACCGGAAGGGTATCTGTAAATTTTGCAATTCCTTAACAAGAAAGCCAAATTCTTTTCTAGCTTTCAACATTTTAGGAGGCAATTCTTTATAAATTCCAATTCGTGAGCCCCCGACTTGTACAGAAGTGTAAAAGGATTTTTGCAGGATATCATTTCTTATTTCTCTATCTGTAAAATATATGACCACATCTCTAGGTAATTGTCTTTGTCTGGCCACCCAAGAGTTCACTCTGTAAATTTTGTCTATTTTATGAAAAACCACATCAGGATTAACTTGTAGAATCTTAGCCAAGGCCTCTGAACAGACTTGTCTCAAATCCTGTCTTTCCTCCTCTCGAATTCCCCGAAGCCGTATAGCGAACTCCATTGCCCTGAATTGTATCATAACAATCTCGTCTTCAACTCTCTGCATTTTATTGTCAACATCAGCAATTTTATAATCATTGTCTTTCATCTTAACATTAACTTCTGATTTAAGTTCTTCAACTGTAAAGTCAACTTTCCCAATAAATTCTGCCAGGCCAGATGCCACTTCTGATATTTTTTTGGTCACCTTGTTTTGATTCTGTTTCACCATATCTTTAACTTCATTAATTTCCTGCATAAATTCCTGGTGTGATTTTTGAAGTTTATCATCTATCCCCTGATGTGATTTTTGAAGTTTGTCATCTATCTCCTGTTGAGATTTTTGAAATTTATCATCCAAAGTTTTAAAAAAATAAATTCTTTTAAATCTCCCACATCAAATTCTTTTTTCTGAATCTGTAACTGTTGAGCAGGGGGAAGCTGCGTTTCATGTTTGTGTGTGGGGGATCCCCCCCCCCTGTTGCCTTCCCTTCCTGCTTCTTTGAAGCCATTCTGCCACGTAGGCTAGTTTTTCTGAAGAGGGAAATTCCTTTTCCTTTCCCTCTTCCACAGAAACTTCTAAAAAAGTCCCCCAGATTTAATCAAATGAAACTAAAGTAAAACAAAGTCAAATTTTAGAAAAAGAAATTTTTTCTTTAGATAGAGCAACTTTGTAGCAGCTTTATAACTTTGTAGCAAAGCAGGAAGGCTTCACAAATCCACTTTCACTAGCTCGTTAACTCAAATGCTGGGCGCCATATTTTTTCAAATCACTTTCACTCACTCGCTTTCTCTTTTGAATTAAAAAGTCAACAAAGCACTAATACTTGCAATTTTCAAGTTTCTGGATTCAAGTTGATACAGCCAAGAAATTAAAAGACGCTTGCTCCTGGGGAGGAAAGCTATGGCAAATCTAGACAGCATTCTAAAAAGCAGAGACATCACCCTGCCAACAAAAGTGTGTATAATCAAGGCTATGGTTTTCCTAGTTGCAATGAATGGTTGTGAAAGTTGAACCATAAGAAAGGCTAAGCGCCAAGAACTGAGGCCTTTGAACTATGGTGCTGGAGAAGACTCCTGTGAGTCCCTTGGACTGCAAGGCGATCAAACCGGTCAGTCCCAGAGGAGATCAATCCTGACTGCTCTTTAGAAGGCCAGATCCTGAAAACTCAAATATTTTGGCCACCCAATGAGAAAGAAGGACTCACTGGAGAAAAGCCTAATGCTGGGAAAGATTGAGGGCAAAAGAAGGAGACGACAGAGAATGAGGTGGCTGGAGGAAATCACTGAAGCAGTAGGCGTGAGCTAAAATGGACTCCAGAGGAGGGTAGAGGACAGGAAGGCCTGGAGGAATGTTGTCCATGGGGTTGCGATGTGTCGGACACAACTTCACAACTAACAGCAACAACAAGAACAACAACCTGCATGAGAGAGCTCACATTTTGCACACAAAAGTATGCACCCTATCCTATACATTTGGTCTGAAAGCGCTACTTGGAAATCAAAGAAGCTGAAATATACGTTATAGTTAGGCCATTTCAATTAGAATGTGTTTTTTTAAAAAAACAAACACCGATGATGAATATTAGTGATCACAGATACACTGTAGATATTTTAAATGTACTAAAACCCCATGATAGTTTGAATTCTCCAGTTACTTTAAGTCTTGGTTACGTGTGTGTGTGTGTGTGTGTGTGTGTGTGTGTGTGTGTGTGTGTGTCATTTCATGAATGTTAGTTCAATCTTCTCTTAAAGTTCTGAATATTTTAGAATTTGAGTTATATTTCTGAAATATTATTTATCTCTTTGTTACTAAGCATCTGCATAGATCTAATGATTTGTTTAATTATTAATTTTATAGAGTATTAACATTATCAGCAAGATGCTGTGGCCTGAAAGCTACACAATGACTACACACAAGCTAAAGATATGATCTGGATTTAACTACCCCTCTTTCACTAATCAAAAAGCCCTCTCAAGGTAGAATAGCATGGACTTTGCTGAATGGCATAGACTGTAAATTAAAGATACTGTTTTAACTTGATTTTTGTAGATTTCATTTCTTTCCTCATCACTGTCAAACTATCAGAATTATCCTGATCTTGTGTGATATATGTTCATCTACATCTCAAGTTACCAAAGAAAAAGATTTCATTGAATTTATGGGATTTACTTCTGACTATGCATAAAACTGCAATATTATCAAATAATATTTTTTTAATGACAGAATGGTACATGACATTGGTTGTTGAACTGCCAGTTAGACATTATCAGCACCAGTTCTACAGCACTCAAATTTCAACAGCCTTCCAAAACAGCTAACTTTATGTCTCAAATTAAGCAAACAGAATCAATAGAGAGAAGGGTGTTTCAGTGACATCTAGGCACTGAGCCATAGAAAGTTTTGTTAAGTGATAACAAGCACCTTGAAGTTCAATCAGAAACATGTTGGTATCAATGCATTTCCTGCAGCAATGGAATTATCTAGAAGTATTTTCAGTAAGTATATGGACTATGCTCTTTGCAGCATTTGAAGCTTCTGAGTTGTCTCCAAGGGCTTGCTGATATCAAGCAAATTACAGAAATCCATAAGGAAGGTATGAAGGACATGTGTAATCACTTTTAGTGTTTCTTGTTCCACAAAATAGTGCACCAACCTAATTTAACCTGGCCAAAGTTCCTGCTGGCCACTGCTTTCTAGCAGGAAATGTGACCCAAAGATGATTCCTAGATTGCAGATTACCTCTCCATGGGGCAACACCATCCCATTGAGTATCAAAGATGAAATAATCCCTGAATAGGATTCTAAATGTAAAGCCACTCTGTCTTGCTTAGATTGATTTTGATCATGAATTCCACTATAATATATCCTTCATTTAGTCTGAGATAGAGATGTCTAACTTGAGTATCATCTGCATAGCAATAGCACTTAGTGCTTTTACAGCCCTCTCTAAGCGGTTTTACAGAGTCAGCATATTGCCCCCAACAATCTGGCTCCTAATTTAACCGTCAGAAGAATGGAAGGCTGAGTCAACCTTGAGCTGGTGAGATTTGAACTGCCAAACTGCAGCTAGCAGTCAGCTGAAGTAGCCTACAGTACTGCACTCTACCCACTGCACCACCTCGGCTCTTATACTGCATACTGATAAAAACATTAGGGAGATGAATGTAATAGTGTATACTGTAGTTTAACAGAGTTGAAAGGGATTTTATAGGTCTTCTAGTCCAACACCCCATCCAAGCAGGAGACCCTACACCATTTCTGACAGATGGCTGTCCAGTCTCTTCTTGAAAGTTTCCAGTGATGAAGCTTCCACAACTTCTGAAGGCAAGCTGTTCCATTGGTTGATGGTTCTCACTGTCAGAAAATTTCTCCTTATTTCTAGGTAGAGTCTCTCCTTGATCAGTTTCTATTCATTATTCCTTGTCTGGCCTCCGGGTGCTTTGGAAAATAGCTTGACCCCCTCCTCTATGTGGCAGCCCCTCAAATATTGGAACACTGCTATCTTATCTCCCCTGGTCCTTCTCTTCACTAGACTAGCCATGCTGAGTACTTGCAACTGTTCATTGTATGTTTTAGCCTCCAGTCCCCTAATCATCTTGGTTGTTCTTCTCTGCACTTTTTTTAGAGTCTCAACATCTTTTTTATAGTGTGATGAGTAAAACTGGATGCAGTAAATTAAATGTCATATTAAATAAATCCACTTTTCTTTTCAAGAACTGTACTTTTTTAAATAAGCCATTCAATAGTTTAAATTATGACAAATCAGTTAGCATGTAGGCATTTGTATTTATTTAAAACAATTTACAAGCTGTTTTATGTAGGTATACTTTTCATTTTAATGAGATTTCAACGAGACTTTCTTGTAATGTGTGCTATTTTAAATAGCAGTTTAAGAAATTGAAAATGTTTAACATATTTAATTTTACCATGCTTAAAAATGACATGACTTTATAAAAACAGTAATCCAAAACAAATATATTATAAATTAGTGTTTAAAACAAATCATAGATGTATTTATTTCAATTGCCCAATTTTACTTATATTACTGTATTTTTCGGACTATAAGACGCACCGGATTATAAAATACACCTAGATTTAGAGGAGGAAAACAATAAAAAAAATAGTTTTTGGCCTCCACGTGTCCTGATTTCCCCGGCCCCCAGAAGCAGTTTGCAGGCCAAAAACAGACCCGTTTTTGGTGAAAACGGGACATATGGAGCACTGCAGAGTGATTCTGGGGGCTGGGGAGGGTGAAAACGAGACATGGAAAGGGTTTTGGAGTCCAAAAATGACCCCATTTTTTGTGAAAACAGGCCCGTTTTTTGGTGAAAACAGGATGTAAGGAGCACTGCAGAGTGCTTCTGGGGGCCGGGGAGGGCGAAAACACGACACACAGAGGGTCCGGGAGGCCAAATACACTCCTGTATTTGGTCTATAAGACGCACTGAAATTTTCACCCACTTTTAGGGAGGAAAAGTGTGTCTTATACTCCAAAAAATATGGTATATCCTTTAGTTCAGGGGTGTCAAACTGGCGGCCCACGGGCCGGATGCGTCAAGAACAGGCCATGCCCACCCCATCTCCACAAATGGGAAAACGTCGCAAAAGGTCAAATGACAGCAATGTGACACAGCAAGTTTGACACTTGTGCTTTAGTTAGAACTAATTAATATTATAAAACAGTACATTTTTCAAACTTAAGATTTCTAAATTCTTTCAAAAGTACCATAAGTTAACTTCACAATGATTAGTTTAAATGTCAACAAAACAGAAAATGCAATAGCTCAAACATATGAAGGAGAAGAAAAATTTATCTAGGAACATATTAAAAGTGAAGATTTTTAAAATGAAATAATTTGAAATCTTCATTATTTTAAATATACAATATGAACAGACCTTATTTTTCTTCACTGAATTTGTAACTTCTTCCTTGTTTGCAGGATCTTTATATTTAAAACAAAAAAGAAAATATTCAACTTGAACTTTTAAGACCTATGGCAAATGTAATTGTCAATCCTAATTAATTTTAAAGAAATTCTATTGCAAGTATTTAACTACTGAAAGAACTTAAAATGCAGGGGGGGAAAACCAGGGAAAAAGTTATCTAGAATGACACGTAAAATATATATTTCTTTTTAACCTCTTAGTTAAGTCAATAAGCAAGCTGCAATTCAGTAATGCAGCAATTGCAAGGAAAGTTTTCTGCAAGGGAAACTTTCATGTCCTCATCACACAGCATTAAATGCCATAGCATTTAAAACCAAAATAAGAATTCTGCTGGATACCATATAAAACTAACTTAATCCAACAACTTGTTTCCACATTGCCATGACAGATATCTATGGCAAGTCCATATGTACAACAGGCACATCCAAGTTCCCCAGCAATTGATATTAAGAGGATACTTCTCCCAATACTAGAAATGTTATCATTATGAATGCTAGCTATCTAGAGATATTTGACATACATGGTTTCCATTTCTTTTAAAACCAACATTGTTGGCGTAATTACATGAACTATGGAATGTGAGGAAGAGTCATTCTTTTTATAACTTCAAACTATTAAACTTAATTGAATGACCCCCGATGTCAAATTATGAGAGAAATTTTTTCCCAAATATCAAATTACGAAAACCTTTATCTGAATCTTATGTATTATTCATAATCATATAGCCTCTATACAATAATTATATATATTTATATTGTCTTCCATACTTTGATTTTTTTAAGGCTACAAAGCATAGCTGAATTATAAAAGTTCAAATTAATTTTAATGGAATTAAACATGGATTTAAATGATGCCATGGTACGTATTTGGCCATTCATTTAAAATTTATCATTAGAGAAATATCTGATCCGCTTCCCAACTGGACCACTCTATTGAAACAAAAAAATTCCTCTTCCTTGAATTTTAAAATGCAGGAAATAGGTTACAACAGTATATTGATAGTATTTTAAAAACCAAATAGGCTTTTTGAATCACAAAACTGGACTTCATGCAATTTATGAAGTACAGATTTTGCCTGATATGTCTGTCTGCACTTAGATCTGTTAACTGAAGTACAAAAACATCTGCATATGCAAAAACAACCTTAAAACACTAAAATATGAGTATGAACAGATTTATGTGAACAAAGGATTTTGATTTTGCAAAGATTTTTGTGCTTTGGGGAAATTTGCTCAAGATATGTACTAAACTATAACTCATAAAAAATTAAGCTATAACATAATTACTTACAATTTCTGTTAACTTTTTGCTTTAACAGGCTAATATAGGAAGACTTTTAGAAACTTTAAGGTAGTGAATTTGGCAGAAAAACAAATATACTCAAAGCATTCCTCAGAACAGTTTAACTGCCCAAGATAGTTAATTAGTTAGAATAGCAAATATATCCAAAGAACAAATAACACATGGTTTGTGAAAATGTCAAAAGAAGGCCAAGAAGTTGACCAAAATGACTCACTGTATTTTGGATTCCAGCTTTTATAGATTACTGGTAAAAAACTTATGCCAGCATTTTCCTGTTTTCTGGGAAAAAAACATACCAAAGATTACTTATAATTAAGTTAATTTTATGTTTGTGTATATTATTGATGTTATGTTTGTAATAATGAATCTGAGCACCTTTTAAAAAAATCTTAAGATATCTTAACAAAACTACAATCCAGAATAACGCAGACCTGGCTTGTATCACTGAGACCTGGCTGGGACCGGAGGGTGGTGTCCCTCTCGTGGTTTATGTCCCCCAGGTTTCTGGATACTTCACCAGCCGCGACTCCAGGGGAGGGGCGGAGGAGTGGCGGTAATTATTAAGGAAAGTCTCAGTCCTAGGGAGGTCACCGTTCCTCAGATAGGTGGGTGTGAATCCCTTCTTTTGAAATGGGACCCTGGAGTTCAGTCAGGGCTATTGATCACGTACCTCTCCCCCAGCTGCGTGGCCTCAACCCTGCCCGCACTACTAGATGTCATAGCCGAATTGGCAGTGGAACTACCCAACCTTTTGGTTGTGGGAGATTTCAACCTGCCGTCGGCTAGTGAGACATCTGAGTTGGTGCGGGAGTTCATGACCTCCATGACGGTCATGGAACTAACTCAGATTGTACATGGCCCAACTCACATTGGAGGACACACACTCGACCTGATTTTTCTCTCTGGACGGTGGATAAATGTCATGGAACGATCATTCCCTCCTTAGGCTTGATTTTCCCACCGCCATCCCCCGTCGCAGGGGTGCGAAGCCGGTAAAATGGTTCCGCCCCAGGTGCCTGATGGAACCTGAAAGGTTCCTGATGGAGCTTGGGTCATTTCCCGCCTCCTTAGCTCACGATTTATCCGAGGCCCTTGTCGCAGCCTGGGAACGGGCTGTGGTGGGGGCCCTGGATCGAATCGCGCCTTTGCAGTCTCTGATCCGATGCAGATCCCGGGCGGCTCCTTGGTTCACCATGGAGCTCAGGGAAATGAAGCGTCGGAAAAGACGCCTGGAGGGTGGTTGGAGATCCTCCCGATCCGAGTCCGACCGAACACAACTAAGAACTCATATTAGGTCTTATCTTGTGGCGATGGAAGTGGCGAAACGTAACTATTTCGCCACTCTCATTGCATCTGCAGAAAACCGCCCAGCAGCCCTGTTTAGAGTGACCCACTCCCTCCTTAATCAGGGAGCGAGGGAGGATCCCTTGCAGGGCTGTGCTGAGGATTTTGCATAGTTTCTGCAAGATAAAATCACTCAGATTCGGACCGGGTTGGACTCCGACTGGACAGAGTCCGTTGAGGTGACAGGGGCTAGTCTTGGTGGAAACATCTGGGTTGAGTTTGAGCCGGTTTCGCTGGATGACGTGGACAGGATTGTGGGTAGGTTGGGGTCCTCCACGTGTTTATTGGACCCTTGTCCCTCCTGGCTAGTTTCGGCAGCCAGAGAGGTGACTGGAGACTGGATCCAGGCTGTTGTCAATGCTTCATTAAGGGAGGGGGTCTTCCCCGCTGCACTCAAAGAGGCGGTGGTTCGACCCCTCCTTAAGAAGCCTAACCTGGACCCTGACGTTCTTAACAACTACCATCCAGTCTCCAACCTTCGCTTTTTAGCGAAGGTTGTTGAGTCCGTGGTGGCGCAGCAATTCCCTCAATTCCTGCAGGAAACTGACTACCTCAATCCTTACCAATTTGGTTTCAGGCGTGGTCACAGCACGGAAATGGCATTGGTCGCCCTAGTAAATTTCATTTCATTTCATTTTCATTTTATTAGATTTCTATACCGCCCTACTCCCGAAGGACTCAGGGCGGTGCACAGCCAAACAATAAAAACACATACAATACAAAATTTAAAAATAGAATAAAATCAAATTAAATAATTTTGGCCCCGACAAATTTAAAACCCCAAACTTTTAAAACCAATTTAAAATTGAATATATAAATACTAAAAGATATTTAAAATTTTAAAAATCTTTTATAAAAGAGGGGGAAATTTAGGCCAGGCCGGCCTGGTGAAATAGTAAGGTCTTTAAGGCGCGGCGGAAGGTACACAGATCCGGGATCCTCCGTATCTCTGGGGGGAGCTCGTTCCAGATAGTAGGTGCCCCCACAGAGAAGGCTCTCCCCCTGGGGGCCGCCAGTCGGCATTGTTTGGCTGACGGCACCCGGAGGAGCCCCTCTCTATGGGAGCGTACCGGCCGGTGGGAGGCTATTGGTGGTAGTAGGCGGTCCCGCAAGTACCCAGGTCCTAAGCCATGGAGCGCTTTAAAGGTGGTAACCAAAACCTTGAAGCGCACCCGGAAGACCACCGGGAGCCAATGCAGCTCGCGCAGGAGAGGTGTTACATGGGAACACCATGTCGCCCCCATAACCACCCGCGTGGCCGCACTCTGCGCCAGTTGGAGCCTCCGGGTGCTCCTCAAGGGGAGCCCCATGTAGAGAGCGTTGCAATAGTCCAGGCGGGAGGTGACAAGGGCATGCGTGACCGTGCGTAACGAGTCCCGATCCAGAAAGGGACGCAACTGGCGAATCAGGCGAACCTGATGAAAAATCCTCCCGGTCACGGCCGTCAAGTACTCTTCTAAAGACAGCCGTGAATCCAGGACGACGCCCAAGTTGCGAGCCCTCTCCGTGGGGGCCAATGATTTGCCCCCAATAGTCAGTGATGGCGTCAACTGACTATATTGGGACGTCGGAAACCACAGCCACTCAGTCTTGGATGGGTTGAGCCTGAGCCTGTTCCTCCCCATCCAGATCCGTACGGCCTCCAGGCACCGGGACATCACTTCAAGGGCATCGTTGGGGTGATCCGGGGTGGAGATGTACAGCTGGGTGTCGTCAGCGTACTGATGGTACTCCACCCCGAAACCACGGATGATCTCGCCCAGCGGCTTCACATAAATGTTGAACAGGAGAGGCGAGAGGACCGACCCTTGCGGCACCCCACATATGAGGGGCCTCGGGGTCGACTTCTGTCCCCCTGTCAACACAGACTGCGACCGGTCAGAGAGAAAGGAGGAGAACCACCGCAACACAGTGCCTCCCACCCCCAACTCTTCCAACTGGTGCAGCATGATACCATGGTCGATGGTATCAAAAGCCGCTGAGAGATCTAACAGGACCAGGACAGAGGAGCACCCCCTGTCCCGAGCCCTCCAGAGATCATCAACCAACGCGACCAATGCCGTTTCCGTGCTGTACCCGGGCCTGAAGCCCGACTGGAACGGATCCAGATACGTCGTTTCATCCAGGTGCTGGGGGAGCTGTTGCGCGACCACACTCTCAACAACCTTCGCAACAAAGCGAAGGTTGGAGACCGGACGATAATTTACCAACATTGCCGGGTCCAGGGAAGGCTTCTTGAGGAGAGGCCTCACCACCGCCTCTTTCAAGGCGGCAGGAAAGTCACCCTCACTCAGTGAAGCGTTTATAATCCCCTGGAGCCAGCCTCGTGTCACTTCCCGGGAAGCCAGTACTAACCAGGAAGGACACGGGTCCAATAAACAAGTGGTCGCGTTCAGTCTGCCCAGAATCCTGTCCACGTCCTCAGGGGTCACAGGATCAAACTCATCCCAGATAACATTCTCAAGACCTGCCCCTGTCTCTCCCCCTGAGACTACCCAGTCGGAGTCCAAATCTTCCCAAATCTGAGTGATTTTGTCATACAGATACTGAACAAAATCCTCGGCTCTACCCTCCAAGGGGTCCTCCCGCGCTTCCTGGTGGAGCAGGGAGCGAGTCACCCTAAAGAGGGCGGCCGGGCGATTATCTGATGACACAATAAGAGCAGCAAAATAACTACATTTCGCTGCTTTTATCGCCACTAAGTAATTCCTAATGTGGGATCTTACTAGTGTCCGGTCAGATTCAAGAAGACTGGCCCTCCAACTACTCTCTAGGCGTCTTTTCCGGCGCTTCAACTCCCTCAGCTCCTCGGTAAACCAAGGAGCCAATTGAGATTGGCGCCGGGTCAGAGGCCGCAAAGGCACGACCCGATCCAGAGCACCAGCAGCCGCCCTATCCCAGGCGGCCACCAGGTCTCCAGTCGAGGCGTGTGCCAGAACCTCAGGAAATGGCCCAAGCTCCGTCTGGAATCTGTCAGGTTCCATCAGGCGCCTGGGGCGGAACCATCTTACCGGCTCCGCCTCCCTGCGGCGGGGTGCAACGGTTCGAAAGTCGAGAAGAAGGAGAGAGTGATCTGACCATGACAAGGGTTCAGTAACTATATCCCCTATATCAAGATCCCTCAACCACTGTCCAGAGACAAAAACCAGATCCAGCGTGTTTCCCCCTGTGTGGGTAGGGCCATGAATTAACTGGGTCAGGTCCATAGCTGTCATGGAAGCCGTGAACTCCCAAGCCATCTCTGACGTCTCACCCACGGACGGCAGGTTGAAATCCCCCATGACCATAAGCTTAGGGGTATCAACCACCACCGCGGCGATGACGTTGAGTAGCTCGGGCAGGGCTGTTGCCACGTGGCAGGGAGCCAGGTACGTGATCAGCAAACCCATCTGAACCCCATGACCCCATTTCACAAAAAGGGATTCACAGCCGGCCGTCTGAGGAACAGTGGCCTCCCTCGGTCTCAGACCTTCTTTAATGATAACCGCTACCCCCCCGCCCCTCCCCTGTGACCTCGGCTGATGGAATGCTTGGAAACCTGGCGGGCACATTTCAACGAGGGGAACCCCCCCTCCTGGCCCAACCAGGTCTCCGTAATACCTGCCAGGTCCGCACCCCCCTCCTGAACAAGATCACAGATGAGGGGGGCTTTATTTACTACGGACCTGGCATTGCACAGCATCAGCCGAAGGCCTGGGTCCTGAGGGTCTATGCAACCTGAGGAGCGAGTAGAGCCTTGGGGGCTGGAGCACGCCACCGCTCGTAGACAGCGAGTGCGCACTCCCCTAACACGATATGGCCCCCTGCTCCTGCCATATCTACCCCTCCCACCTACAGTACTGATGTTCAAAAAACTATCCGGACAAGCTCTAACCCCCCCCTCGATCCCGGGTCCCCCATCCCCCACGCCACGCTTCACTGCCAGACCCGACCCTCCCCCTTGTGGGTTATCCCCCATACCCACAACCCGAATTCCAATCTGACCCTCCCCCTCCCTAGGACCCCTTAAAAATTTGACTAAAAATTTTGTTAGAAAACCCCTCAATCCCCTCGTTTTCACATGCCACCTCTCTGGGTCCCAAAACCCTTCCTTGAGGTGGGCCCTCGATAGTGAGGAGGGCCACATCTGCGAGAAGGGGGAATCTCGCAGCGCAAGAAGATCTGCAGTCGTATACATCTCCAAAATGCAGCGATGGAGGCCCAAAGCTCAGACAGGGGACTTCACAAAAGATGTAACACAGCCAATTGTTCATTGATGTGCTGTTGGTATCTCAACTGTTCTCCCACAACAGCAGGAGGGTCCTAAATTATCTCCTCCAATGGGGGCGACCTCCGGCCCGCCCTCTCACGGCGGAACCCCACGGGGCCGTAGATTGAAAAAGTTCTCCCACAGACAAGAGTCATGATGTAATAGAGGACCCCTCAACAGTTGCATCAGTTTGGCTGACCATGGTCGGAAGAAAGATTTATCAGTCTATCAGTCAGTCTATAAGTCACGCCAGGGGCGAAGATGGAAAATCCTTGGCAAAGTCTTATACTCAAGATCATATTCGAGTAAGTCCCGATGAAAAAGGGAAAGAAGGGAAGGGGAAGAAGGAAGAGGGGAAGAAAAGGGGAGGGGGGAGAGAGAAAATTCCCTCAATTAGGGCGAATAATAAGCCCATTTAGGCAGACACAGTACCTGGGAGGGGGAGGAGAAAAGGGCTGGTATCTATGTGACGGAAAACTCCTCCATCGCCCCCAGCCCTACATTCCTCAGATAGTTCAGTTCAGTTCAGAGATCTGAAATGATTTCTGGCGGGCCAGGGATGGGGGTTGTTCCTCCATCCTGGTCCTTCTTGACCTCTCAGTGGCTTTCAATACCATCGACCATGGTATCTTGCTGCAGCGGCTCGGGGAGATGGGGTTAGGAGGCACTGTTTTACAGTGGTTCTCCTCCTATCTCTCTGGTCATCTGCAGTTTGTTTGGGCGGGGGGTCAGGGATCCTCCCAGAGGCCTCTCACTTGTGGGGTGCCTCAGGGATCGGTTCTCTCCCCTCTGCTCTTTAACACCTACATGAAACTGCTGGGTGAGATCAATCGTGGTTTTGGGGTGAGGTATCATCAATATACTGATGATACCCAGCTTTACATCTCCACCCCTGACCACCCTAGGGATGCCCTTTCCGTGATGTCCCACTGCCTGGAAGCGGTGCGGGTTTGGATGGGGAGGAACAGACTTAGACTCAACCCTTCCAAGACTGAGTGGCTGTGGATGCCGGCATCCCGGGATCTGGAGGTTCCATCTCTAACGATCGGGGGAGAAACTCTTGCTCCCTCTGATAGGGTCCGCAACTTGGGTGTCCTCCTGGATTCTCGGCTGTCCTTAGGAGGACCATCTGACGGCCGTAACCAGGGAGGCCTTCGCACAGGTGTGTCTTGTGCGCCAGTTGCGCCCTTTTCTAGATCGGGATGCCCTCGCCATGGTCACTCATGCCCTCGTTACCTCTAGGTTGGACTACTGTAACACCCTCTACATGGGGCTGCCCTTGGGATGCGTCCGGAGGCTCCAGCTAGTCCAGAACGCAGCTGCGCGGGTAGTTACGGGGGCGTCTAGATACTCTCGTGTAACACTTCTCCTGCGTGAGCTGCACTGGCTGCCGGTGGCACTCCGGATACATTTCAAGGTGCTGGTGCTCACCTATAAAGCCCTTCATGGCTTAGGCCCGGGATACTTGCAGGACCATCTCGAGCCGCTCTCCCACTGTCCTGTGCGCTCTCACAGTCAGCCTCCTCAGGGTGCCGTCGGCCAAACAATGTCGGCTGACAGCCCCCAGGAGGAGGGCGTTCTCTGTGGGAGCCCCGACCCTCTGGAATGGATTGCCCACCGAGCTCAGGATAGCCCCCGACCTTCTTTCCTTCCGTCGCGAGCTGAAGACGTGGCTCTTTCGTCAACTTAACTGATCCGTTTGGGGATATACTGTTATAATTTTAAACTGTTTTAATAGGGTTGTTGATTTTAATTTTTTTTATTGTGATTTGTATTGGAATTCGTCATTTTGTAAGCCGCCTTGAGTCCCTAGAGAGAAAGGCGGCATATAAATCGCAATAATAAATAAAATAAATAAATAAATAAATAAATAATCTAGTAAAAAAAGAACAATCAGTGACCCAGTCCATTAAAAAAATAAGCAAATAAAACTACATTTGTTCTTCTGAGCAACATGAAGGTTGATAGTACATATAATTAAGAATACAGCTATTCCCCAAATTACGACAGTTCAATTAGAGTCTGTTCAAAATTACGACCCCCCAAAAAAAGTACTTACAACCTGGTCCTGAACTTACATATGTTGCAACAACATACCGGTGGTTCACCCTTACAACCGATCACAGAGACACTGCAAAATGCCCCCTGCCTTCTCCCACCAATCCTGCCCTGCGGGGCCTCCACAGGCACTGGGCCTGCTGTGCTAGCCTCCCAGATTCTGCTCCTTCCCATCCTATTTCCCATCACTTACTTACTTTTCAAAGATCTCCAGAGTTCTAGAATTGATTGACCCACATGGCAGAAAAGCCAAAGTCATTAATTCAGATGCTGGTGAAGCTGTAAGAATGTGAGATTTAAGGAAAACAGCTTCGCCAGCATCTGAATAAAAGACTTTGGCTTTTCTACCATGAGGCCAGTGTTCCTGAAGGCTTTGTTTCGGCCCAGCCTAGGCAGGCTGCAGCAAGCTCCTGCTTGCTACTTACTGGCTGGTTTGAATAAGCTACTTCAGGAATTGGGGTGTGAAAGCAGCAGCAGCAGCAGCCAATCAATATGGAGCTTGTTTTCTTTGTCTCATTGAGCTAAACTGCAAACTCCATATTGATTGGTTACTTCATATGCAAAAACATATTAAAATCGAAGTATTTCAAATGTGAAAATGTTTTTTTATATGTAAAGAGAGTTTACATGTGGTATTGCTAACCTTTTGCAAGTTTTCATAGTTATAGGGCAATTCTTGCCCTTATTACAACTGATGATGTCATCTTTTTTGCTTATTCGTTGTTTTATTTGAACCTGCAAAGAAATGAATATTAAAAATAGTACAAGTTTTCCAATAATTTATTCTAATGTTTATTTTTTAGGAATAAATTATTAATGAACCTATAACAATATTCACTTGTTTAAACATTATTTACAAATACTGCTACAAATTCAATGTATTATTTTCCACATGAACTTAAAATCAAGTTAAGAATATATTGTCAATCTCAGAAAGAGTAAACCAAAATCTCTAACATATTAAGTTTCAAAGCAGAAGAGGAAGGAAGGCTTCATGTGAATTAAAACTATAGCTGCTACATCTGCTTTTGTTACTGAAAACAAACACTAGAAAAACTTAATTTTATTAATTAAATCTTGGAACGTACCTTTACAGAATCTTCTGAAGTATTTAGTTTATACACAGCCTTGAACTGTTTGCGGTCCACTGGACACGAAGCTCTTGTCTAAGATTTAAATTAGTATTCAGAATTTTAAAATGAATATTTGAAATTGTTTCTTTTAAATTATAAGTACAAGTTTTGGTTATAATTCATGAGGGATATAAAACATAAACTTGAATCATATTATCCTGGTATCCACTTAGAGCTCTAAGTATTATCATTTATTTATTTTTCACATTTAATGTATACATTTTAATTTTTATATACTGTTTTTATATTCTGAAGCTTAATAGTACACTGCCCAGAGTCCTTGATAGAGACAGGCAGTTCACAAATGTAAAAAATAAATATTATCATTTACATATACTAACATGCAACTTTACATGAATAGACTGCTGCTTGAGCAATGCACCTATTATTTACTCACAGAGATAACCCACAAATGCTTGGATGATCCTTGAATTAACACAGAATGAGCAAAATTAAGAACCATTCCATGAGTAGAATAACAATATAATTCCCTCAAATATTTAGCAGTTACATAATTTCTTTTGAGGAGGTGGAAGTAAATAGTTGTTTCATTTTTATTATTTTGGAAAGCTTAAGTAACTTTTCTTTCTAGGAAAAATTGATTTTTTTGGTTAGATCCCCCCCACCCCCTACATATAGTATGAGAAATGGATTCCTTATATAAAAATATATTACATGGCAAGGCTTTGCCATATTACATGGCAAAAAACTATGGCACTTAGAATATGGTTTTTGAAGAAACAATTTAAAAAATAATTAAAATAACTTAAATAGAATTGTAGCTGTTTAAAGCATAGTATAAAAATATATAAAAAGAGTTAGTGATTAGGAAAAAAATAAAAAAATAATGAACTAAAAATTGGTTTACTTGAATGCTTTTTCCTATAGAGTCCTTCATATTTTAAATTTTTATTTCAACCTTTTCCTTACAGAAGTTACAAAACAATACTAACTCCTCACAGGAATAAATAACTTATGAGTTAGGGATTAATGTATGCTTTTAATGTATGTACACATATTCATTTCCTTTTTTGTTTTTTCTATTGCTTTTCTAATTAGTAAAAAAAATTAAAATTAAAGAACATACGTACATAACCACAAACACAAGTTATTTATTTGAGTGTGGTGGCAGCTAACTCCAGACTGAATATGGGATCCAGCATAGACTGCAGCATCAATTTGGCTGCAATTAATTGTAAAGAATAAGGGAGAGGACCTTGATAGAGTTACACATGAACTGTTACATAAAGAAAGAGGGCTGAAACATTCCTTAAACCCTGAAAGCACAAGAGCATTGGGAAAAGACTCAGGCAGATTCCTCTCTGATTCACTGTGGCTTAAGAAGTGGTGGTGATGTAAAACAGAACCATGTTTGCAAGAGATTCTGCTATTTCAGCCTGTTTCAATAAAATAATTTTTTTCTATGGAGTTGATTTTCTGGTCTGGTCTACCTAGTAGGATTGAAAAAAATAGATGCATACTCAGAAATAAACTCGAATTAAAAAAAGATTTATTTCTGAACAGAAATGGTTTTACAGTAGTATTGAAAGGAAAACACTTTTGAAGTTTTCTGGATAAATTATGCAAATGATAGCTAAAGAATAACTGGAACGGTTTTGCTGTGGTTAGAGAATGCTTAGATTGAAGCTTATGTTTTTTTTGCTAACAACTAAAAATTAATATTTGTTCTATACAAATGAAAGTATTATTCTGGCATCTTATTTAACTTTCAGATTAATCCAAAATATTATAAAGAATATTATGATCCAATGTAATTTTTAATGGGACAATGATACACCTGTATCTAGCTGTTTTTTGGCAATAAAGAGGATGCGTGTCACATGGCTCAATATTTTTCCATTACATCAATCCTCTGTACAAGCTAGATATAAGTTTCTATCTGCAATATTTCTGTTTGGAACAGCATTTAAAATAATTATAGAAACTCGGGATTTTAATCTCCAACTATAAAGAAGAGAGAGTATTTCTTTAGTTCTATACAGCAAAAGAAAGGAACGAGTTTGGTGTTTATGTTTACAATAAGTATTAATCACTATTTAGTATTCATGGGACCAGAACACCTTCAGCAGTCATGTAAATATTTTAAATGAATGAATAAAAAATACAAGAGCAAGCTGCAGGGACATTGTACAATCATATGAATATTTATTCAGAATTAAATCCTACTAAGAATAGACTATGAAAAGAAGGAAATTATGATGTAATCTTGGACAGAGAGGATAAAATATAAATGCATTTATAAGCATTTTTATTCTTTTTATTTTTATTCTTTTATTTATAAGCTTTTTTATTCTTTTTCTTTCACTCCTTTTTATTTTCTAATTTTCTCTTACTTTCTTATCTATTCACTATTTCACTAGGACGTGCGGGTCGGGATGGGGAAAAATAGGCTCAGACTCAACCCCTCCAAGACCGAGTGGCTGTGGTTCCCGGCGTCACGATATAGTCAGCTGGTGCCATTGCTGACTATTGGGGGTGAGTCTTTACCCCACACAGAGAGGGCCCGCAATCTGGGCGTCCTCCTGGACGCACGGCTGTCTTTAGAAGAACATATGACGGCTGTGGCCAGGGGGGCTTTTTATCAGGTTCGCCTGATCCGCCAATTGCGGCCCTTTCTGGACTGTGCCTTGCGCACAGTCACTCATGCCCTTGTCACCTCCCAACTGGACTACTGCAATGCTCTCTACATGGAGCTCCCCTTGAAAAGCACCCGGAGGTTCCAACTGGTCCAGAATGCGGCCGCGCGGGTGGTTATGGGCGCAACTTGTGCCCACATGACACCCCTCCTGCGCGAGCTGCACTGGCCCCCAGCGGTCTTCCGGGTGTGATTCAAGGTGTTGGTTACCACCTTTAAAGCGCTCCATGGCATTGGACCTGGATACCTTCGAGACCGTCTTCTGCCACCAGTAGCCTCCCACCGGCCACTTCGCTCCCACAGAGAGGGTCTTTTCAGGGTGCCATCGGCTAAATTATGTCGGCTGGCGACACCCAGGGGGAGGGCCTTCTCTGTGGGAGCCCCTGCCCTTTGGAATGATCTGCCCTCAGAAATTCGTAAACTCTCTGATCTCTGTGTGTTTTGCTGGGCCCTCAAAACCATGTTGTTCCGCCAGGCTGGGCTATCAATGTAAAGATTTTAATTGGTTTTAAATGGGATTTTAAATTTGGGGTTTTATAAATTGGGCCTATTATTTAATAATTTTAATTATTTTTAAATTTTGTCTGTCTTTGTGTTTTTAATTAGACTGTACACCGCCCTGAGTCCTTCGGGAGAAGGGCGGTATAGAAATAAAATAAATAAATAAATAAAATAAATAAATAAATAATATTTTCTAAAATGTGTTATTATTTTTCTTATTAAATATCTTTAATAAAAATTATATTTATAAAACAGAATTGTCCTACTGAATCAATGAGCGCTTATTTTAAGCAATGGAAATAAAAAGTGACAAGGGATCAGTAAAAGGTATTATAGTATCTTTCAGAACAGAGGAAGATGTGATACTACTGTTTACAAGAATTGCTTTAAGAAATTAAGGCCCTTTTATACCTGTATGCAAAGAGTGTGGCACAATTTACATTTGGGCTACTCTTCAAAGAGCTACTTTAAGAATGCTCTGGTATGAGAGTGAAGTTGTTTTAAAAACTGGACTTGATCTATCAATCACTGTCTATATTGCTTTTGAAATATTTTTTTATATTCCAAAGCAAACTTTCAATACATATCAAAATTTAATGCTTACAAAATACTATGCATGAGTATAGGTGGTCCTCAATTTACAAACACAATTATTGCTAAGCAATATAATATATATATATATATATATATATATATATATATATATATATATATATATAGAGAGAGAGAGAGAGAGAGAGAGAGAGAGAGAGAGAGAGAGAGAGAGAGAGAGAGAGAGCAATATGGTATAAGCATACATTACTTGGATTTTATGATTTTTACCATAGTTGTTAAGTGAATCTGGCTGCCCCCACAGACTTTGCTTGTTGGAAGCTCCCTGGAAAGGTTCCAAATGGTGATCATGTGACCTTAGGACATTGCTACCATCCTAAATATATGCTGAGTGCAAATTTCAACAATTGATCAAATTTTGATCATGTGACTGCAGCGCCTCTATGACAGTCCTAAATGTGAGGACTGGTCGTAACTCATTTTTTTCAGTGCTGTTGTAACTTCAAATGGTTGTTAAAGAACTGGTGGACCTGCCCTAAGATTAGGAAATGTTGGTGGAAGATAAAAAAATGGCTGGAAGAGATAACTGGGTGGAAGATAGAAAGAAAATCAGAACTATTCCTCCTGAGTATTTTGGAAGGGAAAATGGAAAAGAATTTACAATATATCATATTGCACATATTAACTGCAAGTAGGATCGTCATAGCACAAAATTGGAAACAATCGGATATCCCCCCAGATCAAATTATAATTTTAAAAATATATGAATAGCAGAAATGGATAGATTATCCATGGAAATTTAGGAAAGGGAAGACACTGAGCATTATTTAATTTGGAATAGATGATATTCCTGGCTGGAGAGTAAAGCTAAAACGCAATATTATGTCACGAAACTGAATAGAAGTTAGTATAACTTAGATAAGGATGTAAATTAAGATAGTGATAGATAAAGTAGAATTTGTGTATGGAAGTTAATTAGGATAGAGATACCAATGTTGAAAAGCTGTTATTAGTGTTTAAGCTTTGATGCATTTGTTTTTGTATGTTTGTTTTTGTTGTGTGTTAAAGTTTTCTATTTTTTGCTCCTTTCTATTTTTTGTACTGCGTATTTTAAATATTTTTTTTTAAAAAAGAAATGGTTGTAAGTTCAGGAGTATTTGTTTGGATGCCAACCAAAACAAAAAATATATATATTAGTTTTATTAAGGTTTTTTTTAAAGTTAAGTAAACTATTTTTAAATTTTGTTTGCCACTCTTAAGACTTACTTCAGCCCATTTAAGAATGCAGGCCATGCAGAAGATGTGGTTGCAATTTTCAGGAAAGCCAACTTCCTGCTCTGCCAAACAATTTAGACAGATTGGGCAGCGATCATCTTCATCAGATAAAAAGTCAGAGGAGCAAGAACAGTTTTCTTCATTCTCCTCATCTGTTATGAAATACATATAAGTAGATTGAAATTACTGATGTACAGTTATACAATAAAAATACAGAAAATAAAGAAAAAATTAAACAGCTAATCTGAAATTCACTATATAGAATGAGTATGTATGTATGGTCAGAACTTGATTTATTTTTAGATAACAGTACATCATTACATGGAGAAGGAATTCCAAAAAATTTAAGGAAGAACCAATTATTTTAGTTAATATGTACTGTGTTTCTAGAATAATCACCAAATGTAGACGTCCAAGATATTTTACTGAATCATTTCCTAGTGACATATAGCCCTTTTCAATTGTTAATCTATGATAACAGAAACAATTGTAATATTTTGGAAATTAGAAAACTTCTCAACTAGAATCTGACTGAGATAATACCTCCAGCTCCTATCAACATTGTTAATTATAAGATAGGACTTGTAGGAAATAGCTAAATCCAGAAGTTTCAGAAAGATGTTAATATCAATAAAATAATGCATATATTTGATCTAGAATATCAATAGTGGAATATTTCAAGTCTCATTTCTTTCAGAAAATCAAATAATAAGTTAGCTACCTTTTGCAGCCTCATGTTTGTCATCGTCTGCATTTTGAAAAGATTGTTTTTTATTCTTCATTTCTGCTTAAGAAATACTACCTGCAAAATAGGGCCACCGAAGGTTAAATTTTTTCTGATAAAGGTTTAAATAGACCAACATCACATATTAAATTATAATTAATTATAAAATCAACTTCAAATCATATTCGACACTATATGTTACAGATACTATTTTTATAGCAAACTATTGTATTTATAATATAAAGAAATGACACTTTTAATACTGAGTAAGAAATATATAAATTACATTGTTCCTATACATTTAGGAATATGTGTACACAAAGTCCATATAAATTTACAACTACCAAGGTATAATAATACTTCAGATTCTCTCTTAAAGTGTAATTTGCTAAGCAGACTATAGTCATATGATAAATTTCCTTTCAGTATAAGTGCTATTGTGCCATTTTTCACAAAATATGACTATTATATTTTATCCTGCCTTTTTTATATGTAACTCAAGGCAGCGAGAGTACTTAATACTGTTGCTCCCTATTTTCCCCACAACAACCTCATGAGGTGGGTGGGCTAAGAGAAAGAGACTGGCCCAAAGTCATCCAGCTGGCTTAAATGCCTTACTGTGCTGTTCTACAAAGAAAAATACAATAGGAATGAATACAAAAATTACAGGAGTTTACTTGTTAAACTTGAGAACCTGGAAAGAAGTTAGGTAGAAAGCATATTGAAAGTGCAGTAAGGTGACAATGAATATTAATTGAGAAATATCTTATCTCGGGGGTGAGCAGGGCTTACAGATTGGATACTTCAGCATGTCATTGAGAAATGTATAAATATGAAAAAAATTATGTACTTTATTTAGAGCAGGGGTATCAAACTTCAGGCATGCGGGCATGGGGCCGCCGGAGAAACATTGAAGGACTGGCCCATGGGGCCTCAGCCTGGCCCTGGTGTGGCGCTGATTTGCAACCTGGTGGCATGACATGCGGCCCGGATTGCAGCCAGCCTTAGAAACCCTTTGGTGTGTACACAGGTGGCGAGCGTGCGGGGCCTGGCGTCCCTGGCTGCTTTTCTTTCACCCAGGACTGCCTGTCCTCACATGCTCGCCTCCTATGCACATGCCCAGAGGGCGGGGCCAAGGCGGCGCTGCAGATCTAAGGCTCGCTGCGGTCCAGCCTGGATGGATGCTACCAGGTTGCAGATCAGCACCGCGCCCGCACCAGTGTCTCCATGCCCCGCTCACTAGCCTTTCACATGTGTGCGTGTGTGTGTGCACAGGGAGATATCCAGCAACAGGGGTTCCACAGCCTGCTTCAACCCAACAAGCTGACCCTCCAAGAAGCAGGCGTGGCGGTGACGGCAGCACCAGCATCAGACAGAATCAGGGGGGAGGCACGTGATGTGGACCATCAGACGTGCCTGCTCCATCCCACATGGCTGGGACAGGACAGATGGCTGCCCGGCACATCCACCTCTGCCTCTGACAACTGCCATTGCGGGCCGAGACAAGGTGAAGCAGGGGATAGGGTGGCTTCTGCCGGACAGCATCGGCGCGCCTACTCCATGCCGTCTGTTTTTGCTTGCAGTTGGAGAGGAGCCACTGGTCATCTCCTCAGTCCCTCGCAGGTCTTGCCCTTGGCCCACATGTGGAGCGTGTTCCCCTCATGCACCCAACACACCTTGGCACCTCTGTGGGCTGTGCCACCACCCCGGCCGCCAGTAGCTCACACAGGTCCATTAGGCCATTGCCTGGAGCACCAGGCCAACCTAGCATGAAGGAGGCAAAGCGGCCAGCTAGAAAGGTTGAGTAGAGGTGGTAGAGCACTCCAAGGCCCAGGTCTCTGCTTTTACTTGGCCTTTTTAGCTGGCCGCTTTGCTTTTTTTTTTTAGATAATTTTTTTTATTTTTTTTAAAAAAAAAAATCATAAAACACATCTTTTCAAAAAGAAACTTTTGCTCCAGTCACAAATTAAAACAAATCCTAACCAGTTATCAATTCATTTTTCTCTTTCATTTGCTTAGATGGATATTTTAAAAATATAAATCATACAATTATATTAAACAGATTAAACATTCATTAATTATTTAATTATTATTAAATTATTATTAAGGTTTGTTTGGCTGTTGAACACAGCATCTCTATTTTTGTTTTTTGGCTGTTACACGGCATATTAAGTTTCATTTTGGCTGATACCCAGCATGACCATTTGTTTGGCTGTTCAATACAGCATATTATAGCTTTTTGGCTGTTAAATACAGCATGTTCATAGTTGGTTTAACAATCTCTACTTAAACCTTTCTTTGTTGTTTCCCTCCATCTATGTATTGCTTTTCATTTAATCATATTTTTCTTTATCCTTTTTCTTAGCATTCATAACATTTTAACCTTGAGACATGGTTCTTGCTTAAAACATATTTTTAAGTATATTTTTAAATTCCTTTTAGCATTTTCAATTAATCATATTCACCCTTATTCTTTACCTTAACATTTTACCATTAAAACATATTCTTGCATTAAACATAACTTTACATGTATTAGTTTCATTTAACATTCTTAATTTCTATAAAAGCCTCCCTTTAATTTATTACAATCATCTTTATTTTATTTTTAATCATATTATCTTCATTTCCTCATCTGCAAACTAAATTTCCTTCCATTTTCCAAGTTTTTAATTTTATTCTCCATAAGTCCAATTAAATCTCTTTTCATATTTTTATTCTGGATATAATGTATCAAATCTCTTTCTTTTAAGGCTGCGCTTAATCCTTCTTCTATTCCTACGCCAACATTCAAATTATTATTTGTTCAACTGTAGGAGTTCTATTGTAGATTCCTCTTCTTTTCACCAAAGTCCAGCTGCTTGCAGTCAGGAAAGAAAAATCCTCCTCCACAGTTCAGCAATTTTTTTTTTCTGTAGAGCTCAAAGTTCTCATAACAAAGGGAGGTTACAAAGTTCCTCTTTATGCCAGATGGTGTCTCTCTCTATAATCCACATTTCCCATTAGTCATGCAAGACTCCATTTTATTTCTTATTATATAACCATCCATTTTATTTTCTTCTTTTAGTTAAAAAAGTATCAAACCTTCTTTTTTTTTCCCCCTTAGTCCAATTCAGATTTTTAAAGTGTTAAGTCCTTTTACCATATCTCTAAATTAAGTCTCTTAGTTCTGTTCCAAAATTAGTTGTTTCTCGGGTCTTTGTTCTTTAAAGTTACAGTTTAAAAAATTTCCAAAGCCCCTTTGTTGCTTAGCCGCTGTTTTAGGCTAGGAGTCTTCTAGTTACTAATATACAGTTGCAAGAAAAAGTATGTGAACCCCTTGGGATTACGTAGAGTTTTGCATGAATTGGTCAGAAAATGTGCTCTGAACTTCCACCTAAGTCACAACAATAGAAAAACAAAGTCTGCTTAAAATAATACTTCACAAACATTAGATGTTGCCATGGTTTAATTGAACATAACATGGAAACATTCACAGTGCAGGGAGGAAAAAGTATGTGAGCCCCTAGCCTAATGACTTCTCCAAGAGCTAATTGGAGCCAGGAGTGAGCCAACCTTGACTCCAATCAGTGGGATGATATTGGATGTGTTGCTGACAGCTGTCCTGCCCTTTAAAAACACACACCTGTTTTGGGTTTACTGGTTTCAAGAAGCACTGTCTGATGTGAACCATGCCTCGCAGAAAAGACCTCTCAGAAGACCTACGATCAAGAATTGTTGACTTGCATGAAGCTGGAAAGGGTTACAAAAGTATCTCCAAAAGCCTTGATGTTCATGTATCCACGGTAAGACAGACTGTCTACAAATGGAGAAAGTTTAGCACTGTTGCTACTCTCCCTAGGCGTGGTCGTCCTGTAAAAATGACTGCAAGAGCACAGCGCAGAATGCTTCATGAGGTAAAGAAGAATCCTAGAGTGTCAGCTAAAGACCTACAGAAATCTCTGGCACATGCTAACATTTTTGTTGACACATCTACAATAAGGAAAATATTAAACAAGAATGGAGTACATGGGAGGACACCACGGAGGAAGCCATTGCTGTCCAAAAAAAATATTGCAGCACGTTTGAAGTTTGCAAAAGAGCACCTGGATGTTCCACAGTACTACTGGCAAAATATACTGTGGACAGATGAAACTAAATTGAGTTGTTTGGGAAGAACACACAACACTGTGTGTGGAGAAAAAAAGGCACAGCAAACCAACATCAAAACCTCATCCCCACTGTAAAACATGGCGGAGGGAGCATCATGGTTTGGGGCTTTGCTGCCTCAGGGCCTGGACGGATTGTTGTCATTGATGGGAAAATGAATTCCAGAGTTTATCAAGACATTTTGCAGGGAAACGTACGACCATCTGTCTGCCAACTGAAGCTCTGAAGAGGATGGGTGATGCAACAGGACAATGACCCAAAGCATACAAGTAATTCAATGAAAAAATGACTTCAACAGCACAGAATACGCCTTCTGGAGTGGCCCAGTCAAAGTCCTGACCTCAACCCGATTGAAATGCTGTGGCATGACCTTAAGAGAGCGATTCACACCAGACATCCCAAGAATATTACTACACTGAAACAGTTTTGTGAAGAGAAGTGGTCCAAAATTACTTCAGATCGTTGTGCAGGTCTGATCTGCAACTACAGGAAACGTTTGGTTGAGGTTATTGCTGCCAAAGGAGGGTCAACCAGTTATTAAGTCCAAAGGTTCACATACATTTTCCTCCCTGCACTGTTAATGTTTACGTTATGTTCAATTAAGCCATGGTATTCTGTCCCCGTTTCACACACGCACACCAGCAGTCGACCAAGAGTTAAAATAAACCAACAGACAAGAATTTCCTTTGATAACAGAACTGGTAGCAACCCAGGGGCTGCTTGCCAATAGTTTTTACTTACAAAGGGAGGTTTATCTCCTCTGACCGAAAACATCAAAGTCCACAAAAGCCAAAGAATAGTCAAGTCCAGTCCAAAAAATCAGTCCAAGCAGAGCATATAACAAAGTTCCAGAAATACAGAATGACTTGCTAGCTTTCAGTTTTGTCCATCACAAAGCCTGAATGGCCACCACACCCCCTTTTATCCCCTGTGGGGTGTGGTCCAGTGACTCAGCTTAATTTCTGGCACGCCTCCTTCTCTGCTGCGTGCGCTTGTCTTTCCGACGCTGTTGGGGATCCAGCCAAGACTTATCTCCGTCGCTGTCTAACTGCGGCTGCTCGGAAATGCCTGGCTCTTGGCCTAACTCTTCTCCTGCGGAAGACACCTGAGGCATTGCCAGAGAGGAGGGTCCTGGAGAGGGAGGCCTTGCCAACTCCTCTCCTTCACTTTCGGAGTCTTCTCCCTCCGATAAGACAGGCTCGGGGTCAGAGTCACAACACATGGCAACATCTAATGTTTGTGTAGTAATATTTTAAGCAGACTGTGTTTTTCTATTGTTGTGACTTAGATGAAGTTCAGAGCACATTTTATGAGCAATTCATGCAAAACTCCATGTAATCCCAAGGAGTTCACATACTTTTCTTGCAATTGTAGCTCCAAACGTTGTTACAAGCCTGGGCTGTTGTCACTCACCCGGCTTCAAAAGGCTCCATTTTACTTCGTTTTCCTCCAGCACTTTTCTTGCCCAGTTGTCCCAGCTTCATGGCAGCTGCCATGGCTGCCGCCCCCTGCCGCCGACTCACAGAGGGTTGCCTCTGACCTCCGAGGAACTTGCCTGTTCCTCTCGGTCTTCCGAGGCGCCCTCTTCTTCCCCCGTCCCTGCAGGACAGGTTCGGTCCGCAGACCCATCAGCGGCGGTTCGGCAGCTGGGGTTTTCGTGGGACTCATCAGAGCCCGCTATTTCCCCAACTGTCTCGCCGCGACATCAACCGGAAGTCCTGCTTTGCCTTCTTCATGCTGGGTGGATCTGCTGAGTGGTGGCAGTAACAGTCCATAGAGGGACTGAGGGGAACGTGCTCCACATGCAGGCCAAGGGCAACACCCATGATGGGGTCGAGAAGATGACCAACAGCTGGTAACAGCGGGCTCTGGAGCCACAGAGTGCGCCAGGTGAGGGGCCGGCAGGCTGCTACTGCAGCTGGAAACCATTGGCCTTTGCGCCCAAAGGGCAGCGAGCATGAGGTGGCTGACGGTTTCCGGATGCAGCTGCCCCACCCCCTGCATTACTTCATCCCACGGGACAAGCCCCCTGCCCACCACCCCACCCACCGGAGATCCCTGGATTCCCTCTCCAACTCTGCCCAGCCCCTACAGGTGCCCCCCATGAGAGCGACATCGAGCTGGCCACACCCCTGGGCCATTCCCAGTCAGCTGTGACCACCTCAGCCATGCCCCTCCCCCCTCCTGGCAAATAACCACAATGCTGATCTGGCCCTCAATGTAATTGAGATTGACACCCCTGATTTAGAGAATAAGTAGTTGTTAAGCAAAACGTCAAGTGAGCACTTCACTTACTAATGACAATCCTAGTTGTAGCCATTAAGCAAATCATTCAGAATTATTAAGTGAAATATCATGTGATTGTGACTTGCACTTTCCTACTGGCTTCCTTATTGACTTTGCTTGTTAGAAGCTGTCTAGGAAGGTCACAAATTTATTTATTTATTTATTTATTAAATTTATTTTATATATTAAATTTATTAAATTTATATCCCGCCCATCTCCCCGAAGGGACTCAGGGCGGTGAAATGATGATCAAATGACTACAGGATGCTGTGATAGTCATAAATGACCCAAAAGCTCCCTACATCAATTAATAAATTGATGAAAGGACATTGTAGTAGTATGAGGAAGAATATAGAGAGAGGTATATGATCTGGCCAGTATAACTTGAACTTTTACTTATTATTTTGCTGACTATTGTTTCCTCTTTTCTATACTGCATGTTGTTTAACCTGAAATGGAACAGAATGCTTGGTATGTAACTATGTGAATGAGAATGGTCAATAGGACCATAGTCTCATGGTGCTACTGGATCCAAGTTTCACTTCTAGATTTCAAAAAAACAATCTTAACATTGGCAACTATTTGTGGCATGGGGATATAACTCAATGCTTTCTTCAAACAAAAAGTGAATATTTATAATTCAGCCCATAGACCTACTTCTGCAATGTATATGATGTGGAATGCAATATTGAAGGATCTGATCCTAATAATTTGTTTCACTACTTTACCAGCTTTACATAATTTAAAGTGCTTTGAGTCGAAGAAGGGGGGGAAACTGCCTCATTTGTAGGTGTCAGCCACACCTGCTGGGGTTGCTATTGTGGTCAGGAAGGCTCCGAAGGAGGTAGCTGCGGTGGGGGGGGGGAGCAGGAGGCTTTTCAGCAGGCACAGCTGATGCCTACAAATGCAGTGCTGCCCCTCTGCTTTTCAACCTCGAAATTCCTGAATAAAGTTGGGGCGGCCTTTGAGTGCCCCGACAAAATCTGCAACAAGAGGCAACTTCACTTACTCACTTACAAAGTTTACTTATTCCTACCACCAGCTACTATGTGGCTACCATAGTTAGAGGAATTTATAACAATATTTGCTCTATTGCTGATATTCAGATAAGAATATAATTAGAAAAGCCCCAGAAATACTGACTATAGATGTTAAGATGTAAATCAAATATACCAAACTGGGGAATTCTGCAACAGTAATTCCTATCACATAAATTACCACTGTGTAAATGTCTACCTATGCATGTTTAGAAAAAACTCTGAACATAAAAATATATATCATTAAACTGCACTCATCCACAAAGCCCATGAAAATATAATTTCATTATTTGAACTAGACAATTAAAGTTCAAGTGGCTTACAATGCTTGCATGCTTACAGTATACAAATTAACTGAGCAAACCATGATTCCCTGCTGCCCTTATCTTACACTGAAAGACTCAAAATATATGAACTGACATCTTTCATGTATAATCTTTAATACAGTAAGATCAATAATGTCACTGTGTATTCTATAACTTCCTATAATAAAAACTCTTGGATTGTCATGCAAATCACATCCTACACATTAGGGAATCTATGCTTAAATATGCTAAATATTTACATTAATTGTCAAGAATCAGTTCCCTCTAACAGAAGTATCTCAATAAAAAGAAACCAAAAGTTCACTATCACTTTTCTTATATCCTTACCCTCAAAACTCCTGAATATCATTCTTTAACATTACCTTCTGAATTTTCCTCTCAGGCTTACTGACTTACTTTGTCCCATCAAATAATGGAAACAAAGGTACCCCAATTGAAATTGTTTGGGACGCAAGTAAAGCTTATATGAGAGGGGTACTTATCTACATGAACTCTAAACATAGACTGTTCCGACAAAAGAAAAGATCTGAATTGGAAACGGAAATAAAGAATAAAGAACAGTTATTTATTAAAAATCCAACAGATGAAAGAATACGAAATGCTATAAAACTTCTGAAAGACCAATTTCAAATGCTTATGGCGGAACAAGTTGCAACAAATTTACAATATGCGAAGCATAATACATTTTGCAACGCTAACAAACCGGGCAGATGGTTGGCTTACACATTGAGGAAAAAACAAAGTATACGGACTATTGATAGTATTGATATTGGAGGGAAAGAAATTTTTCAACAAAAATTAATTAAAGAAGCTTTTGTGGACTATTATACCAAACTATATGCCAAAGAGGAGGTGCAGAATGGACTTATGGAAAAATATTTAAATGATAAGAGAGTTACAAAAATTACTGATCAACAAAAGGAAAGAATGAATTATCCTATAACAGAGGAGGAGATAATAGCAGCAATTAAACAGTTAAAAACAGCCAAAGCTCCTGGCACGGATGGTTTGACCACAGTGTATTACAAAACTTTACAAGCTGAAATGGTGGGACAACTTAGAGATTTATTTTGCAATATTCAACAAGGGGGTAAAATACCCCCATCATGGACAACTGCTTATATATCTTTGATACCAAAAGAACAAGTTGGTCCTAAAAAACCAGAGAATTATAGACCAATATCTCTTTTGAATACAGACTATAAAATCTATGCGAAAGTATTAGCCAACAGGTTGATGCCAGTAATTCAAAAGGTGATTCATGAGGATCAAGCGGGATTTATTGAGGGCAGATATATGAAGGACAATGTAAGGCAAGTAATAGATTTATTGGAATATCTTGATAAGAATAAACAGATTCCTGCAGTGCTGGTTTTTTTGGATGCAGAGAAGGCCTTTGATAGAGTGGATTGGAATTTTCTACTAAAGACTTTAAAAAAGATGGACTTTGGGGACCAATTTATACAGGCGATTTCAGCAATTTATCAAGAGCAAAAGGCACAGATTATTATTAATGGAAGTCTGACGACAGAGTTTAAAATTGAAAAAGGAACAAGACAGGGATGTCCGTTGTCCCCACTTTTATTCATTTTAACATTGGAAGTCTTGCTAAACACAATACGGGACTCTAAAATTTTGAAAGGCATAATGATAAGGCAAGAGGATTATAGAATAAAGGCATTTGCAGATGATCTGGTTGTTACCCTATCACAACCAATGGAATCAACAATCCTGATGAAGGACATTATACAAGACTATGGTAGAGTTTCAGGTTTTAGACTGAATTCAAAAAAGACTAAAATGATAGTTAAAAATATGACACAAGATCGTAAACATGAGCTTGAAAGGAGGGCAGGTTTTGAAATTGTACCTAAGGTAAAATATCTTGGAGTTCAGGTTGCAGAATCAAACATGAAATTGTTTCAAAATAATTATGAGGTGTTGTGGCGAGAGGTTCAGAAAGACATGGAGATTTGGAAAAAGCTGCAACTGTCTTTACTTGGAAGAATAGCAGCAGTTAAGATGAACATTTTGCCAAGATTTCTGTTTTTGTTTCAAATGATTCCGGTGCTTAAAAGTGATAAACAACTGAAAGTTTGGCAGTCTGGTGTGAATAAGTTTGTCTGGAACGAGAAGAAGCCGAGAGTGAAATTGAAAATTATGCAAGATGTTCCAGAAAGAGGAGGTCTTAAACTCCCAAACCTACAGTTATATTATGATGCAGCAGCTTTAACTTTAACAAGTGATTGGTTTGGAAGGAAAAAGACTGGAATATTGAATGCAGAAAGTTTTGATCTTGAATTTGGATGGCATGCTTATTTAT
Organism: Pituophis catenifer annectens; assembly: GCF_029215685.1. NCBI lineage: Eukaryota > Metazoa > Chordata > Lepidosauria > Squamata > Colubridae > Pituophis > Pituophis catenifer. Next base: position 37,422,690 of record NW_027256887.1, read on the forward strand.
TTTATGACGACAAAGTAGATAAAGTATTTAAAAGTCATATACTTAGAGACTCTTTGATGAGAGTTTGGAAGAAGCACCGATTCAAATGGGATTATAAAATACCGCTATGGCTGGATCTTGGTCATACTTTGTGGAATACAAATATAATGTCACTCGGGGGGTTTTTATATAAAGAGGTTCTTTTTACAGATGCGGGCAGATGGCAGCTGAAGACATTACAGACACTGTTGGATGAAGGGTTTAATTTAACTTGGTTACAATATAATCAATTACAATTGAGATGGAAAGAGGACCAAAAAACTGGTATTATGTTGCATGAGGAAGAATTGGTTAGACATATAAGAGAGAAAGGTCCAATGCATATTAAAAGGCTTTATAATGTATTGTTAGAAAGAGATTCAGAAACGGAATTAGTTAAAGATTGTATGATTAAGTGGGCACAGAATTTTGAAGAACCAGTGATGTTGGAAACTTGGGAAAAAATTTGGGTTCAGAATGTTAAATTTACACAGTCGCAAAACCTGAGAGAAAATTTTTATAAAATGTTTTATAGATGGCATTTAGATCCTAAAAAGTTGTCATGTATGTACCCTAATGTTCAGCCAAAATGTTGGAGATGTGAATGTTTAGATGCTACGTATTATCATGTTTGGTGGACCTGCAGGAAAGTTAAGGCTTTTTGGATAAAAATTTGGTGGGTCATGCAGAATGTTTTGAGGAAAAAAATTCAATTTTCTCCACAGTTGTTTTTATTGGGTATAGTTAAGGGTTTTACACGGGGTGAGATAAAACTGATATTGTATATGATAACAGCAGCAAGATTGTTGATAGGTAAATATTGGAAGAATGAAGCTTTACCCACTATCGAGGAATGGACTTTGAAGATGGCTAGTTTTGCAGAGATGGCGAAGATTTCAGCATATTTAAAAGACTGTTCACAAGAGACTTATGAATGGGAATGGATAAGGTGGATAGAATATGTTCAGAACAAATACCAAACTAGAAAGTATCAAATAGCTTTTATTTGAAAATAATGTATTAGAAATATTTTAATGTAAAGAGACAAAGAGGAAAAATTATACAGGGGGAGGGATGGGTTCAAGCTTATATATTAGTGTTACTAGTTATGAGTACATAATAGGGAAGTCTGGGGGGGGGGGAGGGTTAGGGAGGGTTTGGGGAGGGAGGTGGGGGGGTGAAAAAAAGGGGTGAAAATGTAATTGTAAAACTTTTGCAATAAAAAAAAAAATGGAAACACTATTCAGCAATTCTTTAGATCAGTGTTTCCCAAACTTGGGAACTTCAAGATGTATGGACTTCAACTCCCAAAATCCCACAGCCAGCCATGCTGGATGGGGAATTCTGGGAGTTGAAGTCCACACTTCTTAAAGTTCCCAAGTTTGGGAAACACTGCTTTAGATGAAGGTAAAAGAATATATTCTGTATTCTCTGAAGTGTAATATTCATTGTTCTTTTAAAACCAGAAGTCATTTCTTGTGACTTGAGTAACTGCTATCCATGCGGAAAGGGATAAAATATGGATAGGCATTTCTCCCTCCAGATTTACAATTAAGATTTAAAGGATCTGCCTAACCTTTCTCCCTTAAAAAGCAAACGTCCTTTTTCAAAGGCTTATTTTTCCTTGAGGAAGACATTTCACTTCTTATTCAAGGAGCTTCATCAGTTGTGACTGTTCTTTTTCCTCAAGGAAAAACAGGCCAGTTGCCTTTTGAAAAAGCACTTTTGAGAGAACTAGTGGCCTAGATGACTGAGAATCTCCATAGACTTTCTTCTTTAGCCACCTCACAGAATCCGTTTTCAGACGCTCAATCTTCACAATCTTACTGTTGTGCAAAATCAGGGTGACTGCACGTAACCAGTTGTAAACAAAAGAAATCTCAGGCTATCTTAAACACTTCACTAGAACTAGTTACCACCCTCGCTCTCAAGTATCAGAGGTCAGAGTCTGGCATTTGATTGAACCCATCCGCCCCCGGCAGTCTGCGCGTAACTTTGTTACAGACGTTCGTCAAACGAACAAAATCTTCGCCGACTGCGTCGAAGCAATAAGACTATGTTACCAACAACGCCATTGTCCAGAAATGGCGTTTTTCAGGGATCTCCCACTAACGAGATTATCTGACGACTATCCGTGCGTCGGAGGCTCTCCGGGTGGAGCCGGGCCTACTTTCCCTCAAGTCTGTTCACGAGAAGCGGCGAGATCGCAGGCCTCAGGACAAGCCTTTGTCCTCTTCACTCCTTCACTCCAACACACGAATACACGCACCCCCTCCCCCACATCGAGCCCTTACCTTTCTCGTCACGAGCACCGAGGCCGTCTGACTAGACGGCACCTCCGAGCGAACGAAGCAAACGGCCAGTCTCCGTTAGTGCGGCCTCGACATAGAGAGCCTGGGCCGTGGTGTCTCCGTGGCGCCCTACGATCTCAGGGTGAAAAAGGCCTCACGCGGCAGCAGGAAAAGGAAGCAGGCCGCTTCCCAGCGCGTTCGCTACAGAGCCCGCTCCCGTAGTCACCCGTCCCTCGGCTGCAACGATAAACGGAGAGCAAAACGTCCCGCTGGCCTGAAAGAACGCCGCTCGGAGATAACATCCAATCACCTTTCGAAGAAGAGGAACAGCGTGATCGGCTGGCAGGCGCGCGACGCTACCTGCCAAAGAGATACAGCCAACCGGCCCCCGTTACCCAGAGGCATTCTGGGAAGGTCCTCCAGGCGCCTGGCAGAGAGGATGCGGAAGACTTGTGCAGCGGCGAGCGCAGAGCGTACTCTCCAGCGCCTCCAAAGGAAAGAGGACCGTGTCCGTAAATTCCGAGCTAACCATGCCTTCAGGAAGTGACCCGGTGCTCATCCGACCTGAGTTGATCTCGAAAAATGTAGCGGGATCGGTAGGATCCAAGGGTGAAGTTTAGGTTATGGATTTCGAGGCAGCAGCAAAACCTCTTTCTTCTCGCGGCCTTAAAAACGGTATGAGCAGGTCTCTAATCCCTCAGAGGTTGATACCGAATTGAAGAAGGTTTTACTTTCTCATCTGACCTGTTAGTGAACTCATCTTCCCCAATCTTGAAGTCAACGTTTAATGTCTTGTTTCAATTGAGAGTTATTTCTTTCAGGAGTTTGAGCTGAAAGGGAGTGACCGTTGTACCCTTGGAGGAGTGGATTTGCATTTGCATCTCCCATGTCTATGTGTGATGCTATTCCTTAACTAACATCACACTTCCATTGTGAAGTCATTGCCAACCTTCCTTCTCTTCCAAGTTCATAGGGAGAGAAGAAAATACTAGCTGCTGCCATAACAAATTATTTTGTGTCCCATGTTTTTTCCCAGGAAAGACTGGTGTTTTTGTAATGTGAGGAGGGTGTGTCTGTCCTGCTAGTTTTAAGGAAGGAAGCCTTCTATTATTGCTGCCACTTCCAGTTACAAAATACCAAAATAGGAAGCTGATGAACTGAAAAACTAGTTCAAGGAGAGAGCTGACAATCCCAAGAAAAGAATCAGCTACCAAGATTGAAAAATTGGGTTCTCATGGTGTATAAAACTGATTTATTTGGCCAAAGTATTTTTTCTTCAAGAAATCCCACTATATTCAAAGAAATTAGTCTAAATTAGCATGTTTCAGACTGAGATCTTGGAGTATAATTCTGTATTTATCTGACAAATTGCTTGAAAATGAATGTATGACACATGCCATGATTTCAAACTATCAATTCTCATTCTAATAGTTATAAGGAGAGAAATCATACTACTATATATACCTGACATCTTCCCTAACACCTTTGGAAATGGTAATGGAATTAAAATGATTTGAACACAAAACACAACAAACACTCTGAATATCACATTCTCAGTTTCATGTTATACTACTGCATGTTTTACAGGCTGTTTTGAAAGTTATTTGTAGGTCAGAGATGAGAAATTCATGGTTAGTCTAGATCCATGTCTTAGGTTAAATGCTCCCTAAACCCTGGGTGGGCTTTAGGGTCAGGTTAATGAAAACCAGTAGAAAAATTCCTCACAATTCAATGTATTTATTCAAACTATGAAAGGCTTAAAATATTGTGGGAAGATGTATCACACCTTATGTAAACTAATCTTTCCCAAGCTATAAAAGTTGGATGAAAGTTTCATTATTGTTCCAGTAATGTCCTTCAAAATTGTCCCAGTTTAAAAAACATGCAAGTAAATTGGAAGAAAAACTTCCCAGTCTAGTGGTAGGCTAATATTCATTTTGAATTTTATTTTATTTATTTATACCCTGCTTTTATTATTGTTTATAAAAAAAACTCAAGGCAATGAACAAACCTAATACTCCTTTCTCCTCTTATTTTCTTTATAACAACAACCCTGTGAGATGAGTTCAGCTGAGAAAGGGTGACTGCCCAAGGTTACCCAACTGGTTTTCATGGTCAAGGTGGGACTTGAACTCGCAGTCTCCTGCTTTTTAGTTTGGTGCCTTAACCACCAGATGAAATCAACCATCAACCACCAGGAGCCACGGTGGCACAATGGTTAGAATGCAATACTGCAGGCTACTTCTGCCAACTGCCAGTTGCCTGCAATTTTTACTTTACTTTTTACTTTTATTATATTTATTATATTTATATACCACCCTTCTCCTGAAGGACTCGGAGAATTTGGCAGTTCAAATCTCACCAGGCTCAAGGTTGACTTGTTGGGGCGCAATATGCTGACTCTGTAAACTGCTTAGAGAGGGCTGTAAAGCACTGTAAAGTGGTATATGGGTCTAAGTGCTATTGCTATTGCTGTTCTATCTTAGCTTGATCACTGAGTCTAAGTCTTACTTTGAAAAGAAATAGACTCCAAATTATTTTTCAAGTGGCAGTCTGTACTTTTTGTATTTCACTGTTATTTAATTACTCAACATGCCATTTTTTTCTCTCTACAGTGTAAACATATGAATGAATACTTGATGATGTCACTTAATGTATTTCATGGACTTTTAGACCTGTCAAACCTATGTCCTAAATGCTGGAGGTGATGGAAGCTATAACACAGACCTGTCAAACACAAGACCCGCGGGCAAGATCTGGCCCATGATGTGGTTAGATTTGGCCTGGGGGGCCGCCCTGGAGATGGCGAGGGGGCATCCCCTGCAGCCTCAGGCCCAATCCAGCCTGACTGGACAGTTCCCCTAGGCGCTCACACAGGCAGCGAGCGTGCAGTGGCTGGTGTCCCAGGTGAAAGAGAAGTGCTCAGAACATAGTCAGCCTACGGGGCAAGATGGTCACCAGGGATGCCAGGCCCCACACACTTGCTGCCTTCTGTGCACGTGGCCAGGGGCCAGGGCCGAGGTAGTGGGGGTAGCCCCTCACTTGTCTCCAGGCCAGCCCTGTGGGCCATGTTCTGTTTCAAGCGGCAAACTGCTTGGCACAGACAGATAAACTCCATGGAAAGAGTATCATGCAGATTACTTTTGTTTGTCAGGCATTCTCAAAACAATAACTCATAGTCACTGAAGAGATTCTTCTGAGGTGCATATAATCTGTTCCCATTCACATAGGTGAAACGAGGTAGTTTGTCCCATGTTGAGGGAGCAAGCAGCTCCCGGTAGGGCTGGAATTCAAAAAGTCCCGCTAGCATACATGTAGCAAGTCTGACCCAGTGGTCAATCAGAAGCACAGATGTGACTACATGACATAAACTAAATTTCCCAGAAAACAATCCCTTAAGGGGATGGTTTTTAATTCCTAAACTAACTATTTACTCTAACCAGCACAGGCCAGATCTAAGGCTAACCATGTTCCGGCCCAGATGGCAGCCATAAAGTTGTAGATCAGCTCACATAATTCTCCCCAGTGCTGCTTGGTGGGCTGTGCTCTGCTGCGTTTTTTTAGCCTTGCTGGCCCAAAAGGACTGTTTGCTGTGGTGACGGGACATGGAGTGTGGCTCAAGCTGGTCTTGAGCCAAGTGGGGAAAGGGCGCAGAACTGCGGCTGCTCGCGGCCATGACTGGCATTCTGTGCAATTGGCTGAATCGGGAAGTGATGCTCTTGTGGATAGTGGGTGAGTCCAAGGAAGTGGGGTGTCATTGCTTTGAGGTGCCAGGGGAGGAGGGGTCCCTCCCACCCCCTGGTTCCCCGCAGAAGGGTGGATTTTCAGTATTAAAAAGAATGGTGATTTAATAACTGATCTATATGCTTTACCAATTATCTGAGGCCTGGGATCCCCATTTGCACCACCCAGAGGGCCAATGTACGCCTGTACGTACCTCCCTAGCTGCTTGGCAATTTATCTACTCCACCTGTATTTATATATTCTTCAAATATGTTTAAATTTTAAAAAAAATGGGAAGCTGACTTGCCACAAAGCAAAACACCATCCTCCCAAAAAAAAATCATTTCTTTATTTATATTCCATCATTATTTTTATAAGTAATTCAAAGCCGCAAACATTTGAAATATTTATTTTATTTATTTATTATTTATTTTTATTTATTAGTTCAATTTTATATGCCGCCCTTCTCCGGAAACACAGGGCGGCTTACAATGCATTAAGCAATAGCCTTCATACTTTTGTATATACTTGCTTAGTAGGGCTTTCGGGCCCCCACTAAGCGGTGTTCTTTTTTATACAAAGTCAGCTTATTGCCCCTACAATCCGGGTCTTCATTTTACCTACCTCGAAAGGATGGAAGGCTGAGTCAACCTTGAGCCTGGTGAGATTTGAACTTGCAGTAATTGCAGGCAGCTGGCAACTAAGTGCTACTTTAACAGCACTTAGTCCACTGCACCACCAGGCTCCCTATTTTCCCCACCACAGTCTTGTGAGGTAGGCTCGGCTGAGAGAGGGAATGACTGGCCCAAAATCAGCCAGTCAGTTGTTAACTCACTGAGCCAATTCTGAACTTTCCTGCAATATGAAAAAGAGAGCTATCTGAAGCCAGTGTTTTGTTTAGAACTGTGTCCACCTGTCTTGAAATAGCAGAAAAATTATAAGCATAGGGCTGTGCATTGCTATGGTGGACAGGGATGCACTTGTCTGTAATTCTTTAAACAAAATATTGTTTAAATATTGCCTGTTTTGGGGAAGAAAGGCAACTGCATAATCCCAGTAAAAACTGCATAATCCCAGGCAAAAAATGCAGCTGCCTTAAAGAATTGCAAGCGGGTGGGACTTACGGTTGGCGCCGCGGGGATACAGACGGGGAAATAGCGAGCTCCACGGAGCTCTGCCAAAACCCCATCTGCCAAGCTGCCACCGACAGGTCTTCGGACCTCCCCTGTCTTGAAGGGACAGGGGGACAAGAAGGGACCCCTTGGGCAGCCGAGAGGAATGGGCAGGTTCCACGGGGCCGGAGGCTTTCCCTTCATGCCGGCGGCAGTGGAATGACAGCCACGGTGGCTGTCCCGAAACCGCAGCAACCGGGTACAAAGATCGTGCTGGAGGAGAGGAGGAGAAGCGAGAAGTGGAGAATGAAGTAGGGTGTTGAAAGCCAGGTGAGTTGACTTCTGCCCAGGCGAAAACTGCCCATAAATGCTGGATTACAAAAAGTGTGCCCCAGCCTTAACAGCGGCTGAGAAATATTGGGGCAAAAAGACTCAAATGAATGGTGGAGAAAAGACCTGTTGATAGATAGCGTTAATTATGGACTTTTTGGAAATGATTTTATTACAGATTTGGTTTTCTTTTTTTATTTTTCTGGCTATTTTTTGTGGCTAAACGAGATTGGATTATGTTTGAGAGAGAGGAAGGAGAAGAGGAAATAAATATGCTTTTAAAAGTAAAGATAAAAGACAAACGGAGATGGAAAAGATGGCTGCCAGCTGAAAAATGAAAGTGTAAATTCCAGACTGCTTGTTACTTGAAAGAGAAACTTTGTTGCTTGTACTTAAAGTGGATTATTTTGAGATAAATTTCAAGAGGCTTGACTTTGGACATATAATCTGTGTATTGGAGGATATTGAAGACCAGAAAGAAGAAACTAAATTGAATAATGAAAACTGATTTATTAAGCGTGACAACAAGAAAAAAAAAGGGCATGGCAACAAAAGAAGAACATGATGATACCATATATGGAATAGCCAATTCAGAATTAATTTTATAGAACTTATAACTCTGAGGACATTGAAATGGAAAATAAATATACTCAGATAGATTGGAGAGGGAAAAAAATGGAATATAAAGGATAACAAAATACCACAGTTTGAATTAAATGGGTGTAATGGTGTCTGGGAGTTTGATCTTTGAATAATTTTAGGAGATACCTTCCTTCTTCTCTGAGCTCTCTCTCAATTCTACTTTATTTTTATTTTTTTCTTTCCTTTTTCTTTTTTTTCTTTTGTCTTTTTCCCCCTCTCTATTTTTTCTAATTCTCTTTTCAATTTTTTTTGTTATATTTCTATTCTCTTTCCTATTTTTATTTTTATTTTTGTTTTTCTTTTGTTTTTATTTTAACTATTATTAATATTGTTACTATTCTCTCTCTTTTCACTATTATTTTTATCTAAGTTGATTTTATGAATATACAACAATTTGACTTGGAAAAAATGAGTATAAATGATTGAAAATTATGATATTTGGATGTTTTAACACTTTTTTAAACTTGGAATTTTTAAGCTCTATTTACAGACCTAATAATTTAGAAGAAAATGTTCTCTAAGGTGCTGGATATTAAGAAGAATTAATTGCATATTTAATAATTATAGAAAATTGATTTTAAAGTGATTTAAAATGTTGATATTCACTGGAAATAAATATGGCACGGGAGAAAGCCTAGGAGAGAATAGGAGCTAAGATATTTGTCGATATACTTTATTTTTAATCAGTTAAAGACATGGAGGAGAATGGATTTAAAAATGAATATGAGTAATATATTGTGAATTAATTTAAAGTTAAATAATTGAATAAGAGATGTAGAAATGGAGGAAAACATAAAGCTGGACAATAATTAAAATAAAATGTTATGAATTAGTTAAACTAATGAAGTTAGGAGTGGAGGGAAGCATGATTCTGGAGAACAGTGAAAGTAAAGCTGCGATCTAGTCTTACAAATAAGGTAGGAGTGGAGGAAAGCATCATACTGGAGAACAGTTAAGGTAAAACTGGGAACCAGTTAAAAATAAAAATAAGAGTTAGGAGTGGAGGAAAGCACGGGCTGGAAAACAACCAAAGTAAAGCTGTGAACCAGCCATTAGAGTTAGGAGTGGAGGGAAACATACGCTAGGTAACAGTTAAAGCAAAACTGTGAACTAGCCAAAAAATAAAAAGTTAGGAGTGGAGGAAAATACACCTGGAGACCAACTGAAATACAGTTGTGAACCAGTTAAAAATAGAGGTTTGAGCAGAGGAAAACATTGCTGGGAAGCAACTATTTGAATTACGAACCAGTTTCATAATAGATTTAGGAGGATTGAAGGAGATAACGTTGGTATGCAGTTAAAATTACACTATGAACCAGCTCAAATAGGTAAGGTTAGGAGTGGAGGAAAGCATCGCTGGAAAGCAACTGATTAAGTTGCGAACCAGCCAAAAAATAAACTCAAGAGGAAGTGGAGGAGATAATACTGGAGAACAGTTAAGCCAAACTGTGAACCACTTAAATAAATAGAGATAGAAGTGGCGGAAAACACTGTTGGGAAATAGCTATTTAAATTATGAATTAGTTAAATATTAGACTTTAAAATAAAGTATTTTGGGAGTGACAAATTTTAGACGGAAATGTTGATTGATTTAGAAACCAGAGAGGAGGAAAATATTCTTTGTCAAGATTATGGATACTAGTTGCCATTTAAAAGAAGTACAATATAGACTCGATGTAATGGGTCTTAGAAATGAGGAATATATATGAAATATTGATTGTTAAAATGACAAAGATTTGGAATGATGTCTATTTGGAAATAATTGTTTAGAATTTAGGGTGACATAGTAGGATGTTTAAAATCTAAATGTTTAGAATAAAATTTCTTTTTCTTTTTTTTCAAAGAGGTAAATGGATAAAATTTGGAACAAAATTGGTTGAGGAAATGTGAGTAATTGTATTTACTTTATACCGGATCAAATCCTTGCTCTAAAAAGATGTATTTTATATTTCATGTTTTTTTTAAAAAAAGAATTGCAAGCGGGTGTAGCATTTCTTTTTCTGTGCTCTCCAAAATATATATTTTTGCATTTGAATCCAAAATGCAGTGGTATAGTACAAGAGGGCAAGTAAGAATACACAATTAAGAAATATTATTTGAAATAGGTGCCTTCTCTGTGGGAGCCCCAGCCCTGTGGAATGAACTGCCCCCGGAAATACGTAAGATCTCCGACCTCCGGGTGTTTTGTTGCGCACTGAAGACCCTGTTGTTCCGCCAGGCCGGGCTATCAACATAATGATTTTAAATTGGGGTATTTTAAATTTTTGGGGTTTTAAACCGGCCAAATCTATTTAATTATTTTAATTATTGTTGTGTCTTGTGTTTTTAAATTGGCTGTACACCGCCCTGAGTCGTTCAGGGGAAGGGCGGTATAGAAATAAAATTATTATTATTATTATCTGGCAAGTCTTCCCAGCTACTGTTTTGCAAAAGCATTCACAACAATAAATATTCATCAGAATCCAAATACAGGATTCCAACTTTAGTTGACATGGCTGCTTATTTTATTTCTACTACTAGTAAAGAAATGTTGAGAAATCATCATTTTTATAATTATTTCTGAAGAGGAAGAAACAATTATATAAAAGGCTTCAAATTTAATTAAATATATCATTACAATTAAGCCAAAGGTGTAATTCCAGTAAATTAGAATTTGCTCACAAAAATTCCAAGATTAACCCATGACATCTCCAGCAAGTGATAGGAAAGCTCTTTTTCCACCTAAGGCCCAGAAGAAATAGTACTAAGTTAAATAGACTATAAGCATAAAGGTAAAAAATTATATATGTAGTGTTATCTTCATTTTAGATTATCAAAAGGGTTTTTTGGCTCCCGGTGTTTTCTGTGGGAAACGGATCCAAATGGCTCTTTGAGTGTTTAAGGTTGCAGACCCCTGCACTAGATTTATAAATTCTATTAAATAAACAGTATAATAAACACTATTAAATAGATGAGTCTTTGAAAACAAAGCACTCTGTTATTAAGAAGCATGATATTTCACTTGAAAGGCATTCTTGTCTTTAGGGCAATAGAGAAAGACCTGAAATAAAATATATATGTAATAAGCATCCATGATGATTGACTATGAAAAATGAGGTGTGTAATAACCCTTTTTCAGATACTGCTGCCTAATTACTACATCAGGATTTCATTTTGTAATTTGGCACTTAATGTACACCATCCTAAATGTATTGAATCTGTGTCTTCAGAGGAAAAAAAAGTAACTGAACAGCCCCAGATTCCAATTAAGCAAGGAGAGGTGAGGAGCAGTTAAGCACTGCAGTCCAGTGACTGTTCTGCCTTATGCACCCACTGAATACAGTTGGAGAGAGAGGAGTACACACCATTCAGAACATAGCAACCCAGCAACCATATTGCCAGCATATTGTAGAAGCTCTGCCCATTCAGAGCAGGCAAGGCTTGTAGGTCATCAAAACATAAAAGGAGCCAATGAACTCATGTTGACAGGATCCAATCTCCTGAACAATGTGACACTGTAATGCAGGCAATTCTTTAGGTTGAGATTTAAGTCAGTACTGTATAAGTCTAAGGGAGCAGCCACTTTTTCCTTCTGCCTGTAGAATTCATGAAAGCAATACTATGAGATTTCATTGTGGCATTATTACAGAAAAATCCAGCTGATGTTTGAAAGCAAGATATACTTCTTAAAAGTGAAGATTTTACTTTCAAACAATAAAAAAGAAAGAAAATGGATTAAAGTCTTCTCTTTGTATCACTGTACAGTGGGGCAAGAAAGTATTTAGTCAGCCACCAATTGTGCAAGTTCTCCCACTTAAAAAGATGAGAGAGGCCTGTAATTGACATCATAGGTAGACCTCAACTATGAGAGACAAAATGAGAAAACAAATCCAGACAATCACATTGTCTGATTTGGAAAGAATTTATTTGCAAATTATGGTGGAAAATAAGTATTTGGTCAATATCAAAAGTTCATCTCAATACTTTGTTATATATCCTTTGTTGGCAATGACAGAGGTCAAACGTTTTCTGTAAGTCTTCACAAGATTGGCACACACTGTTGCTGGTATGTTGGCCCATTCCTACATGCAGATCTCCTTTAGAGCAGTGATGTTTGGGGGCTGTCACTGGGCAACATGGACTTTCAACTCCCTCCAAAGGTTTTCTATGGGATTGAGATCTGGAGACTGGCTAGGCCACTCCAGGACCTTGAAATGCTTTTTACGAAGCCACCCCTTCGTTGCCCGGGCGGTGTGTTTGAGATCATTGTCATGCTGAAAAACCCAGCCACGTTTCATCTTCAATGCCCTTGCTGATGGAAGGAGGTTGGCACTCAAAATCTCACGATACATAGCCCCATTCATTCTTTCCTGTACATGGATCAGTCGTCCTGGTCCCTTTGCAGAGAAACAGCCCCAAAGCATGATGTTGCCACCCCCATGCTTCACAGTAGGTATGGTGTTCTTTGGATGCAACTCGGCATTCTCTCTCCTCCAAACACGACGAGTTGTGTTTCTACCAAACAGTTCTACTTTGGTTTCATCTGACCATATGACATTCTCCAAATCCTCTTCTGGATCATCCAAATGCTCTCTAGCAAACTTCAGACAGGCCCGGACATGTACTGGCTTAAGCAGGGGACACGTCTGGCATTGCAGGATCTGAGTCCCTGGTGGCATAGTGTGTTACTGATGGTAGCCTTTGTTACGTTGGTCCCAGCTCTCTGCAGGTCATTCACTAGGTCCCCCCGTGTGGTTCTGGGATTTTTGCTCACCGTTCGTGTGATCATTTTGACCCCACGGGGTGAAATCTTGCGTGGAGCCCCAGATCAAGGGAAATTATCAGTGGTCTTGTATGTCTTCCATTTTCTAATTATTGCTCCCACAGTTGATTTCTTCACACCAAGCTGCTTGCCTATTGCAGATTCAGTCTTACCAGCCTGGTGCAGGTCTACAATTTTGTTTCTGGTGTCCTTCGACAGCTCTTTGGTCTTCACCATAGTGGAGTTTGGAGTGTGACTGTTTGAGGTTGTGGACAGATGTCTTTTATACCGATAACAAGTTCAAACAGGTGCCATTAATACAGGTAATGAGTGGAGGACAGAGGAGCCTTTAAGAGTAGTTACAGGTCTGTGAGAGCCAGAAATCTTGCTTGTTTGTAGGTGACCAAATACTTATTTTCCACCATAATTTGCAAATAAATTCTTTTCAAATCAGACAATGTGATTGTCTGGATTTGTTTTCTCATTTTGTCTCTCATAGTTGAGGTCTACCTATGATGACAATTACAGGCCTCTCTCATCTTTTTAGTGGGAGAACTTGCACAATTGGTGGCTGATTAAATATTTTTTTGTCCCACTGTACATTTTAACACACTTTGACAAATCAAAGTTTGGTTATAGGACCTTAGGACAAGCTCAGAAGCCTGAATAGATAGCATTCAGTTTTTGTCCAAAAAGAATGAAACTGCCACAAGATGGCAGTGTGTAATACTTTGATAAAATAAATCACATAAACTTCAATATCATTCCCCAATCTGGTGTCCTCCAGATGTATTAGGATTACAAGTTCTCAAATTTCCAGGCAGCTGGGAATAGGATGTACTTATTTATTTTTCACATTTATATGGCTGCTTATCTTGCAAAAGTGATTCTCAGTGGCATACAACATTCAATAAAAACCATACATGAAAACAACCATTATAAAAATGTAAAAAGGCACCCTTAAAAATTAAAAAAGACTGAAAATTTTAAAGTATACATATATACTGTATATCTGCCAATTCAGGTGCTTGGCAACTGGCATGTATTTATAATTGTGGCACCATCCTAGGTCCTGTGATTGCTATATGCAACCATTCCAGAGGGCTTCTGATTAGCAAAAGCCACTTTCACTTAATGACCACATAATTCACTTCATGACCACAGCAAAAAGCTCACAAAATCAGGTATGACTCATTAGATAATGTTTAGTGATGAAGTTCCAATTGTGCCGTAAGTCAAGGACCACTTGTACACATTCCACAGTCATTTTGCAGTATTTCTTCTCAACTAGATATATCAGCAAAATTATGTTCAGAAATTACTTCTTTATTCTAAATTGCTGAAAGTAAAACTAGTACAACATCTCAAATGCAAGATTCCTTTATCAAAGGAGGCACACTTTATTAGCACATGGAGATCCAGGGAGGCCAAGCCCTCGCTGCAACTCCTTGATCTTGGAGAAAAATGGTATAATTAAAGAGAATATTTGTGACATATTGCTTCTTTGATTTCTGTTGTACTAATCTTCTCATTCTTGATAGCTATTTTATTTTTTGTATTATTGTAATGTTTTTTTATTTCAATGTTGTACACCACCCACATCACCTGTTGAGATGGTTGGCCACACAAATTGAATGAATGAATAAAATCTTGTAAGATTTGCTAGAATCAATCAGAATCAGCATTAGAACAAAAAAGCAGAACTGAACTGAAAGTAGTTAACTCAACACTTCTCTAAGAAAAAAAAAACAATTGAATTTACTCTTATTGGTAAGTTTTACAGGCCTAGAATTTATAAAAGTAAATATTTAGTTTACAAACTTAAATTTCATTGAAATACCCAGGTATTTTTTATACACTACCAGTGGCAGGGTAGATTGCTGAAAAAGTTTCAGTTAGGCAGCATTAATATTTTTAAAAACTATATTAAGTTACAAGATAAAAGTAAAGTAGATAGATGCAACTAGGCCATGTAAAGGGCCAGAAAAATAGTTGTTGCTTTTTAAAATTGAATTATTTATGAACTGTGCACATATACAGGCTATTCAAGTGGCTACTTTCCTTTGAATTAACCAAATTATTAAAATAGTTTTTATAATTCTTTTCTTCAGGTTGCAATGTATAAAAATGAAAATAGAAACAAAGGGGCTATATTAAAATTCCCATGACATCCATTAGGTAGTTTCAGAAGTACAAAATATGACTTCGGACTTCTGCTTAATGCCCAAACCAAGTTACATGACTGTATAGTTATAACAAAGTGGATGTGGGTAATGTGTCTACAAAATTATTTAAGACTCGGCTATAGATGAATGGAGGTGATTTAATCCAAAATAAGGTGATTTAGGATCTCTTGTTGGACCCTTTGGGTGATTTTCAGTTATTTAAAAGTGCAAGTAACAAAATGGCTTTTTTATAAATCAGGTGCTTTAATTATTAAAATCTGTGTTGGTAACAGGAATTGTTTTGTATGTGATAAGAGTTCAAGCTCAGATCTAGTAATGTAAACAAATGTTTGGGTGGAATATTCTCAATGACATCCTGACTGACATGTTCTTTGCCTTTTCTTGGGGCTGATTGTGATTCTGGGAGTTTCATTAAAAAGTACAGAACTAGTCCTCCATCTGTTTCATCAACAGACATGCAGAGCTATCTTGTTAGCTATGCTCATTTCTTTGTTATCCTTGCTCTCACAGTATTTCAATTTACCAGTTTGTCCGCGACACATAGGAGAGCAAACAATTGTAAGACTGCAAACTTCAGATAACTCTAAACTAAGATAGATGCAGCTGAGGATTCTTGAAATACCCATTTGGGTAAATTAGCTCACTATTATTATTATATTATTTTAGAATACAAACTTATTACATACCTTTTTTTCTATCGGCAGTAACAGAAAAATAAGAAAAAGGGGAAAAAAGAAAAATATACTCTGTGAGGAGAGTCATTCTTTCCTGCATCCAATAATGAATTTCAATAATTGACTTTTCTTCCACCATAATAAATTGTAAACTACATTTGGCACTTTTAAGGATTCTAAATTATTGCATGTCATTATTTTGGATGGAAAGTCATAAATAACATAGTACCTTTCCTCTGTATAGACAAGGCCAGTATTCATGAAAATAGGTGTTTGATTGTCTGTCTATCTATCTTTCACATTTATTATTTTTATACTGATGTCTGAATTTTCTGGCTTGGGTTCTTTAATATTCTATAATAAAATTCTATTTACACTTAATAGAGTAAAATATGTCATCTATTCTAATCTCATTTCAAAGGAGTTTGAGGAACAAGTATTAAAAACATCTGACACATTCCTTATTTTTGGCAAAATAAAGCTTGCTTTTTTAGAGAAGTAGACATTCCCCACTGTTTGGGCTATTTTATTCAAGGAAATTGAAAGATATAGACTGACGTAGGCGATGATGCCTGTAGAATTTGTCCAGTGATATGAATAAGTACAAGGACAGAGCTTGTCTCCAGTAGGGAACACTCCGTACTCAAGCTATTACAGCTAAACAGCAGCTGCTGTCTCCATCATTTTCCTCTTTAAAAAAGCAAAATTAATAATCCATGGGATAAACACGTCTGACACACTGTCAGCATTAATATCATGGTTAATTCACCATGCTGTCAAAATAATATCTTTCACATACATAGAAATTATTTGGCAACCAGAAGAATTGAAGATTCCATGGTGCCGTGGTCTAAAACAGCTTGCTAAATTTTGCACCCCAGTTCATGTGGGCCAAATAGTCCAACATTCAATATGAGCGTTAATATGGGGTGGGGGGAGGAGGGATTTTTATGTCTAAGGCATTTGAAACTTATCAGTTGTAAGAAGACCAAACTAGCATTTCCTATAGAGATACTCAATTAAGTCAAGATCTCTTTTTGGCATTTAGATAGTAATAGCTGTTGAGAAATATTACCAGCAATTAGATTTGGTAGCATGCTGTGTGGTCCCATCTCATTAAATCAACAACAAAAGAGATTGGTCTGAAAACAATATTATTTATTTTGAAATGTGGCATAGAATAGTTATGGTGACCACCAAAAGACACTATAGTTTTATCCTATCTGTGATTTGTAAGGCATGGATAGCAAGATGTTATAACTTTGGGGTTCCTTTACCAGGAATTGAATACATGGATCTTTACTGTAGATGACTCTATACAGTGCTTTAGTTTTAAGAGTAGGCTGGGTCCTGACACTCAATGTTGCAGAGATATAATAATTCTATCAGAATAGTATATTTAGTCTACCTTCTCTTACTGTAAATTCTGAGAGCAGAGAAGAGATATTGCATTATATCATGACCTGTGTATTATAAGCCATGTACAATCCCATACATTTTGGTTTAACTTAAGGTAAGGTGGACAATATGTACCATTCTAGTAGAATAATAGGCAAAGGTAAAGGAGTCCCTGCAAATTTTACTCCGCTAGAATATTGGGGGCAGTGCTCCACTAAATTTCATGGCCATTGTGCCAGTGCTGTCCAAAGGCATTTCTGCAGTCATGTGGCCAGCATGATGTCAGAGTGCTGTTACCCTCCCACCAGAGTGGTACCTCTTTATCTACTCACATTTGCATGTTTTCAAACTGCTAGGATGGCAGGAGCTGGAATAATAGATACTGCTGTAATAATCTCTTTGTAGGAAAGGAAGTGAACAGTAAACTTTAAGTGTTTTGGTGTATTATCAGTTCAATTCAATGCTGGGTGCAAGAATTCAGATAAAGCTTCTCCATTTAAAGGCACAAACAATACTGGAAGAGAATGGCAATAGCAATACTTGCTATCAATTAGCTTTTTTCTTTTTATTGCTTCCTAGAATTCCTTTTTCTTGCCTAAAAGAAGCCTAGACCAGAAAAGGACTTCTGTTCTTCTTTCACTGAATTTTCTAGATTCAGGAGTTTTACTATTTGCTTGGGCCACCACCCAAACACATCTTAGGGTTTCTTTTCTTTTTTTTGCAGAATCAACATATCAGAATTGTTTCCAATCATACTTTAAAAATTATATAAATAACAGACATGTTTTATTTACACTCAATTTTATTTACATGAGTATCAGTAAATATGAACAATACAGACAAAGATGTAATGTACGCCAGAGCAAAGCAAACCGAAAAAAACTCCTCTCTAAACAAAAACAAAACACTACTGATCTTACTCTTAAATCATAGTTTAGGAATTTAGAAGTCTGATTCAGTGTCAACAGTGTACAATTAGTTCTCCTGGAAAAGATACATACATACATACATACATACATACATACATACATACATACATACATATTTATTTATTAAGTGCAGCCCCCGAGAGAATTAATAATGGACTATTTTAAAAAGTGACACCTTTTTTTATTCTGCAAAAAATGTGTGCTCTTTTTTAACAGTAATATTCTATTAAGTCCTACACATTTATACTCATAAAATAAGAATTGGTGATATATGAATTTTAACAGAACATCATTAAAATATTGAACAGAAGATTCCACAGATTTTAAAATGTTACAATATATATAAACGATATATATCTAAAAAAGCAACCAGTTGAACAAGAATGGCCAATCTTTGTTCTGAGGATATAGCATTCTACTTATGATCCCCCAAAACAGACCAAACAAAACTTGTTCAAATGCCCTGTCAATGCTCTTTCACATGGTGCTTCCTTCTTTGGTCCTAAGTACAATAATATTTTTGATGCTACTGACACCAATTTTATTATAGCCAGTCAGACTTACCAGGCTTTTGGCCCTTCTGGCTGGGAATTAAAAAATCTGTAGATCTAACACAGGGGAGAGGACATGGGGAAAGGATAGCAAAGAACATGAAGTGGCACTATCAAAGGATTCCATTCTACTTCTGGATAATACAAAAAGTATCTCAGAGGAATAAATCATGGCAGTCCGTTGCGTTATGCTGTTAGAAATGTGCTACTGTATGCAATGTAATTTTGTAAGCTTCAGGTCTGTGATCGGATAGAACTGAACAGGATAAAAGTGAGAGATGGAGAAAGAATATGTATTTGGGTGAAAAGCTAGGCCATTGCCACTCCTTTTCAGAATTGGTTACAAACACATTGTTCTTGTTATTTATCTACTTCAACACTTTCATCTCACAGAGTACACAACTGCAAAAATAGAAGCATCCTATTTACAATATGTGTGTGTGTGTGTGTGTGTGTGTGTGTTTCCTCTAGCCAGGTTTTCCCTACGTAACGAAGGTTTTTCTGCAGCCCCAGCTCAGTAGAATCACATCCATTCAATTCTGGGCTTTTTTCCTTTGTAGCAGCCAGCAAGCTCTTCCTGCTAGGTCTATATAGATCTATTTCCAGCTCGTTTGCTTTCATCAGTAGGCCACACCCACATCTTATGTATCCTCCCTATAAAGGTATAGTATCTAAAGGAAAAAAGCCCAGAATCGAGTGGATGTGATTCTACTGAGCTGGGGCTGCAGAAAAACCTTGGTTACGTAGGGAAAACCTGGCTAGAGGAAAAACACACATAAACCCTACGAAGAAGTAAGAAAATAGATACTATACCTTTACAGGGAGGATACATAAGATGTGGGTGTGGCCTACTGATGAAAGCAAACGAGCTGGAAATAGATCTATATAGGTCTCCCACCAGCAGGAAGAGCTTGCTGGCTGCTAGAAAGGAAAAAAGCCCAGAATCGAGTGGATGTGATTCTACTGAGCTGGGGCTGCAGAAAAACCTTGGTTACGTAGGGAAAACCTGACTAGAGGAAAAACACACATAAACCCTACGAAGAAGTAAGAAAATACACACACACACACACACACACACACACACACACAAATTAAACATTTTTACAACACAACTGCATAGATTTTGGTCATTGCTGCTGCTGCTGTTGTTAAATAAAAAAGAAACAGATTCAGCGATATGCACGTATGTGAGTATCAAGGTCCTATCAGCTCTCAGTATTTAGCAACATTTATTTTTTATCTTCACATTTTGATAACTGAAGGTCTTAAACTGAGGAACAATGGACACATTCAGTTAAAAAGAAAGACATATGAAAACATTGTCCAGATGCGAAATAGCATCCTCAGCAATGTTTGTTTATGAATAAGGAAAGACTGCCTGATCAAGAGGCATTTTAAAAGCTATTTAAGTTAATACAGACTATTGTAATGGCATAAACTTATTTGAAAAAAAAATAACAGAACTAATACTAAGAAAAGAAACATGCAAAAGTGTGTCTTTGATGTCATACAGACATCAAAGACACACTTTTGCATGTTTCTTTGGTGTTCACATAAATAGTGCAATATCATACCTAAGAGTTATCTTTTTGCTATCCACTCTTAATATCCTCTAATATCCTAGAGACCAAGCATTATAAATCTGGTAAAAGTGATTCTTCCAGAACTGTTAGATGGAAATGGTGAGGAGGAAATATTATCTTTACAAAAATTGCTCAGTTAGGATGCAATTTTATAGCCCCTGGGAGGAGATACAAGACATTGGAAATTAGGCAAATCAATGCCCATTGGGCTTCTAAGGCTGGGAGAACATGTTGGAGGAAGGGTATGGAAACATACATTCTATGTCAACCCTGAAGCTCATATACAGAAATGTCAGGGAAATCCTATTATTCAAAACAAACATGAGTAGGAATAGATGGAAAAATTCAAATATTTCTTCTTCTTTATTTCTGCCTTGCTGAAAGGTTTACAGCAAGATGTTGTGCTTGTTAAACACTCCAGTGTTGGAGCACTCCAAAAGCAGAAATACTGCTCTGCCACAGTGGAATAGCTTATTCCTCAGTCTCAGGAACTTCAAGATATATGAATATCCAGTATGTCGGCTGGAGAATTCTAGGAATTGAAGTCTAGACTTCTAAAAGTTCTCGAGGTTGAGAACCACTGGCTAATAACCACTGACGATCTGGAACAAGCTCCCCCCAGAGATACGGAGGATCCCGGATCTGCGCACCTTCCGCTGCGAGCTGAAGACTCTTTTATTTCATCCAGCTGGCCTCACCTAAATCTTTTCCCTTTTAAGTGTAAATTTTAAATTTTAATGTGTTTTAAAATATGGGTATTTTAAATTATGGGTATTAATTCAGCCAAATTTATTTAATTCATTTTATTCGATTTTAAATTTTTATATGTATGTGTTTTATTTCGTGGCTGTTCACCGCCCTGAGTCCTCCGGGAGTAGGGCGGTATAGAAATTCAATAAAACTAAACTAAATTAATACTTAGGAAAAACTTTTATAATTTTATAATTTAAGTTCTTTGCTGGATAGTCAAGCCCAAATTCCTAGTAGTTCACCATTCCTTTTCTGTGGGAAAGCCAAGAGAATGCAATGAAAAGAGCTCCATTTTTGTAGTAATCGGATTGGCATGGTTGGGATGGAATTAATTCCCTTTCTGGGTAGGGAATTTGGAAACAGTTGTCTATATACTTATAACAACCAAAAGTTCCTCCAAGAAACATTTTTAAATGCCTTCTAATTGTAAAGCAATGAAAAAATAGCTCCTGCTCAGTTTTTTATAAACACAAAGGCAGGACAAAGAAAGAGTTTGAATTCTCTTTTTTGAAATTTCTTTATGCAAGGACGTCCATGGGGCAAGATATGTCAAACAGGTAGTCCTCGACTTATGATCACAATTGGACTCAAAATTTCTGTTGCTAAGCAAGGCAGTTAAGTGAGTTATACCTCATTTTATGACCTTTTTGCCACAGTTGTTAAGTAAATCACTGCAGTTAAGTGAAGCATGATTGTTAAGCAAATCTGGCTTCCTCCATTGATTTCTCTTGTTGGAAGTTGGTTAGGAGTTACAAATGATAATCACATGGCCCCAGGACAGTGCAACTGTGATACAAACTTTTATCACCATGAGGATGCTGCAATAGTCATAAGTATGAAAAACAGTCAAAAGCCATTAAATGAATGATTGCAAGTCAAAGACTACCTGTACTGTATGTGCGGCTTCTTTCTTACATGTGTCACATACATCCAAAATGGGTAGAGCTTACAGCTCAACACAGCTTTCATCATTCTAGCAAAAGCAGCAGGATCCCACTTACACCCATATGTTCTATAACATATATTATAATAAAAAAAAATAAAGTATAGAAAGCCAAGGATGGCTTCCAAAAAGTTTTTCCACCTCTTTATCAGCAGTGGCCATAGAAGGCATTTTTATTTAATGTGTTAAGTCTGTGTGTTTCTGCTATGCACTTCCCACATGTGGCATCTTTGTGTGTTGTGTGGAGAGGGTGGGCTGTGCATATTCCATTCTGGGCTTGTCATCAGGAGAACTGAGAACTGAGAATGGAGCAATGTCAATATCTTGAGCTGGGATGCCTGGAGGAAACTTCCTAGGGTTTTATTTTTCTTCATACCCTTAAGCCTGATTCAATCCTTTTTAACTAGATCTTTCTTTTTCAGCTAAACCTTCCTATAATTAATATATATCTGTTTCATTCATGTTTCAGGTACTAATCATCACAATGGAAAGGATAAAAGACAGATAGATTGATTATCCCACCCACTCCCTTATTTCTTCCCAGCAATCCTTCGAGTTGGAAATAGCAATAGCACTAGACTTATATACTGCTTCATAGTGCTTTTACAGCCCTCTCTAAGTGGTTTAGAGTCAGCATATTCCCCCCAAGAATCTGGATCCTCATTACGAACTTCGGAAGGATGGAAGGCTGAGTCAAACTTGAGCTGGTCAGCATTGATAATACATTCTTCTTTTGGAATTGTATATTACATAACTGAAGGAATTAGCTGCCCCTAAACTAGTTAATATTTAATTTGCACAAGAGTTTGTCATCATCACACCATGATCTAGATGGGAACCTCCACTGTAATGTGTTGTGAACTATTGCTCTTTATTGCAAATGGTATGTAATTTGCCTTCCAACAAATCAGAACATTTGTAAATTCCCAAAATCTTTATGATAATCACTAAGATATTTTATGTTAAGAACTTGAGGAGCCTGAGTGGCGTAAGAGGCTAATGCCTCCTACTAAGGCAGCATTTAACATCCAGCTGCCTGCAATTACTGCGAGTTCAATTCTCACCAGGCTCAAGGTCGACTCAGCCTTCCATCCTTTCTAAGGTGGGTAAAATGAGGACCCGGTCTGTGGGGGCAATAAGCTGACTTTGTATAAAATATACAAAAGTATGAAGGCTATTGCTTAACGCATTGTAAGCCGCCCTGAGTCTCCGGAGAAGGGTGGCATATAAAAATAAAAAAAAAATATATATATATATATAAAAAAACTTTTGTTCCATTTTAAGAAAAAAAAAACTGAGTTCTGAGGACTCATCTGTAGTACAAACTCTGAAGCAGCTTGCTTTTTTGTATTATCCTTCAAAATGGCCTAATGCCTGGACAGGAAACCTAATTCTATTATCTTTTTGGCCCCAGCATTATCTATGCAAAATAAACCTATTACTGACCTACTTCACAATATGACTGTAAAGAAAAGTGCTTTATAGAAGTCATAAGCAATAAGACCCTCTGAATTAATATACATTCTTAAAAGTGACAAAAACCACAAAAAGACTATCAGGACCATCACTGTTCTAGAATCTGAACCAGCTATATGTAGATTTATTTTATTTATTTATTTTATTTGTTCCTATTTCTATACCGCCCTTCTCCAAATAGGACTCAGGGCGGTGAACAGCCAAAGTAAAAAACAAAACATACAAAATTTAAAAGCAGTTTAAAATAATTAAATATTTTGGCCGTAAATTAAAACAACCCAATTTAAAAAACCAATTTAAAACTTAACTCAAGCCAGCCCAGCTAGTTGAAATAAATGGGTTTTCAGGGCCCGACGAAAAATTCGGAGGTCTGTTATTGTACGTATCTCTGGGGGGAGGTTGTTCCAGAGGGTGGGCGCCGCCACAGAGAAGGCTCTCCCCCTGGGAGTCGCCAGCCGACATTGTCTGGCGGACGGCACCCTGAGGAGGCCCACTCTGTGCGAGCATACTGGCCGGTGGGAGGCTATTGGTGGCAGAAGGCGGTCTCGTAAGTACCCCGGCCCTAAGCCATGGAGTGCTTTAAAGGTGGTCACCAACACTTTGAAGCGCACCCGGAAGACCACCAGGAGCCAGTGCAGCTCGCGCAGGAGAGGTGTCACATGGGAGCGCCTCGGCGCCCCCATAATCCCCCGCACGGCCGCGTTCTGGACCAGCTGGAGCCTCCGGGTGCACCCCAGGGGGAGCCCCATGTAGAGAGCGTTGCAGTAGTCCAGGCGGGAAGTGACGAGTGCCTGAGTGACTGTGCGTAGGGAGTCCCGATCTAGAAAGGGGCGTAACTGGCGTATCAGGCGGACCTGATAAAAAGCCCCCCTGGCCACGGCCATCAAATGATCTTCTAAAGACAGCCGTGCGTCCAGGAGGACACCCAAGTTATGAGCCCTCTCTGTGGGGGTGAGTGATTCGCCCCCAATAGCCAGCGATGGCATCAGCTGGCTATATCGGGACGCCGGAAGCCACAGCCACTCGGTCTTGGAGGGGTTGAGTCGGAGCCTGTTTCTCCCCATCCAGGCCCGCATGGCTTCCAGGCACCGGGACATCACTTCAAGGGCATCGTTGCGGTGGCCCGGGGTGGAGATGTACAGCTGGGTGTCATCAGCGTACTGATGGAACTCCACCCCGAAGCCACGGATGATCTCACCCAGCGGATGGTCTAGAAATGCCCATAATGAAAATACAAATATCATAATAAAAAGGATTATAAGCTTCTATGTACTTGATAGCAAGCTCTGAAAAAACTCTGGATGCAACCCAGAGAATGCATCAAGATAAGTGTATAAATGCCAGCATGTCCTGTATTCTTTCTTTTCATGAACTGCAGACTCTTGAACTACGGACAATCTCTGTACATCAGAGGTCAATAGATGGCATTCTCATTTGCATTTTTAGGCTGCACAGTGCCAGTAAAATATTTACCAACCAGTAAAGATGTCTATGATTATACCAGGTGCCAATTGCAATGATGTCTTCGTTGATACTAGAAGAAATTTCTACTGTACTGCTAAAGAACAAAGTCTCTCCTTTTTATTAATTATATGATTTTGGCAAGATAATTGTCAGTATCTATTTTACTACATGATACTAAAATAGAATTTATAATGGATCAGTATGTATTTTCCTTGGCAACAGCTTTTTTATTGTTATTGTTCTTGTAACAGCAAAAGAGAGTTTGAAATTCTCCCAACCAGAAGATCATAACTTCATCAAAGCAAAGCAAAATATATTTACAAATGTAATCCTGGCCCAAGAAATTTTATATCTCACACACATTATCTCTGGATCTGTTTCTTTTGATTTTGGTGTATTTTAATTCAAATAATACTGTAGCGGGACAGGGAGACAAGGTGCAATTTCCTGGGAGACTACTTTGAAAAAGGGTACACATGCATGCATATCTCCCACAAGGATAACTGAGCTTAAATAATTAGTTTTTGTTTACTAATACCAAAAGACTCCATGGAATCTATATGTGACAAAATACTAGTTATCTATCTAATCATTAACCACATTACTGCACCAGTGTGATTTACTTTGATCAGGATAATGGATAATGGATTTTAGCTGAAAATCAGAAGAAATATTCCTGTGCAATGTATGAAGCAGTAGAAGATATTCTTCAGGTATTTCATTACCATTTACTGCATACAGAAGACCTATGACCAATGGGATCTGTGAAATTGTTCTGACCACTGCAATAATACTGATGCAAAAATTACACATTAACAACTATTTCCTGTGGAAAATATGCAGTGATGATTATTTCTTGTTTGTTTGTTTAATAGAGGAAATTTCTGATGAGTAGGACATACTGGCAAAATAGGTGATTAGTGATTTTTGTGAACAGCAAGGAGATAATGCGTTCTTCTTGGTATCTCACTAACCTTCAGTGGCATGTCTTAATGCACCCAATCATAGATAACAAGAGGAATGCTCACCATGGAAAATAAAATTCCTAATGCCAAAAAGAGGGAAGCCTAGAACCAAAATGAGATATTATTTACATTTATTTACATGCAAAAGTGTGCTCCAATGTGAGCATCCAGGGTGTAGTTCTTAAAGACATTGAAAAGTTGCTACCACAAATTTTGCATTGGAAGAATGGGAAAATTATCAAATGCATGAGCAATATCCTATTAATTATTCTTACTTTATTTAAAAGTAAACTATTTAGAAGTACATTCGTAGGTGTGGGATTCAAAGGGAAAGTGTGGTCTCCAATTTGGGAAAAGCTGCACCCTTCTATTATGTAATGATTAGCCAATTGAGAATGGGCTTTAAATATAAGAAGAAATATGTTCATGGGGAAGGCAAGGAAGCCAACGCACAATCAATATCTAATTATGTCAGCAATTCATGGATAATTCTATCTTACAAATTTAATTCGGAGGTGTGCAAAATGTTTCTAATTTGCTTCATCTTGCATTCTAAATGCAGTCCTGTTTTGAGTTTAAAACAATTATTTTGCTTTTAAAATAGATGCTTCAAATATTTTGGAAATGGCTTTGAAGTTATTTCAGAATATATAATCTTAGCCTTGTCAGGCATTTCTGAGTTTTGTTCCTGCATTCCCAATATCCTTGGTTTCTGTTGCCTTGTATTGGGAAAGGCTATCAAATGAGAAACCTGTTCTAAGTTTGAAAGCACCATCTGTGATTAAGAGTCCTGTATGATTAGGTTCTCTTCTTTAAATCTTCATTCTTATTCATAAACAGTGCAAGCAATTTACTGCAGATCATTTTAAGATACTGGTATTTGTTTGCAAATGGTACTCCATTTGCAAACAAGTATTTATCTTTGTTGCCTTCTGACATGAATGCTGACTCATTTAGCCGTTTGCATACTGGAAAGATCTAAGACCCTTCACTCTGGAGAAATAGTATGTTCTACCTTTGTTACACTTGCACAGAACAGCTTTTAATCTTGTTTAATGAAGGATAACAAAGCATACTAACTTACCCAAATCCTCTGAATCAGTTTTGAACCATCTTGATGGGTGATTTTCAAATAGAGTGAAGATGGAAGAATAAAAATCAACATATTGGCAGATGTTGTTCCTATGACAATGAGAAACATTTTGGTGTTATAATAAACAATTTATAAATCTAAGCCTAACAAAGGAGGAAATCTTAATTAAATATTCCTCTGCGCATGCCCCAAGATGGCGCTGTCCGTGTGAGATATGCCCGATGATGGGATGGTTTCTGGTCATTTGGGGGTCTGGGGAGCTGACTTGACCATCTGCGGCCCCAGCCCCAGTTGTGGGAGCCTCTACCCAGCCTGTTGAGGGCTTTTTCGCCCTCCGGAACGCTACGGCTGGGCGGAGCCGATGCGAGAGGCGCCGCGGGAGGATGGTGATGGTGGCCTGGGTGCGGCAGCCTTCTTCTGCGCCGGAGGCTGCGGAGGCCGGAGCGGCGGCGGCTGTGGGCGCGGCGGCGGCGGCATGGAGCAGGCCCGCCCCTCCCAGGCCCTGGATATTGTCCCGGTGGTCCTGGGATATGCTGAGGGGCCGGGTTCCGTCGACGGTGGCAGCTGAGGCGGCAATGGCTCGATGGCGAGACGATGGCGGCGGCGGCCTGGTGCTTAGCAGCAAAGGAGGGGGGGAGATATGGCCGTTTTGTTTCTGGCCCTACCATCTATACCTGGAATAGACCATCTGACCTGGGGGCTGGAGTCTGGAGGCGGGAAATACGATCAGGGGATTTATGAAGTCCTGGGGGTTGGAGAGGCTGGAGTGCGGCCAAAAAACTGGTCATCTGGTCGCCTCGATTGGTCTCCCCCCCCACCCATGCCTATGACTTGGTCTTCGGCTTCCCGCCTCCAGATTATGTCCAGCTGCATGTTATCCCTCCCTTTTGAACATCTTCTCTCCCTCGGGTTTAATATCATCATGCCTCCATGGTTTGGCTTCCTTTCTCATCTGAGCCCCAAGCTGGAGGGTGTCTGGGCAATTGTCATGCGGGAGCTGAGGGAGTTGCTGCCTTTCACCAACGGAGGAATAGACCATCTGACTTTCCTAAGCCCTTTCCATCTGGGCTAGCCACCGTGAGAGGGTGGCTTGGATTCTTACCTCCGATTTTGATGAAATGATACGGGACTCCTCCCACTGCAGTGAGAGGGCAGTGGAGTCCAGCTTACCGGCTCTGAGATCTATCTTGCTCTAATACCTTTAGACTATTTATCAAACTCCTGACCAGACTTTTTACCTCTCATCTATGTATGGCTTATACCTCGGCAGACCTGCTTGCGCTGTGAGATGCCCCCCTCTCGCGGCGATGGCCTTCCATGTTATCAAAGGCCTACCTTAAAGACGGGCTTTGGAGCCCTGAGAGGTGGCATGTTTCAAAGCGGGGATTAAGGGGTTTTTTAATTAGGGTTTTTAATAATTTTTTAAGGGGAACCGGGAGGACGACCAGAGGGGATGGGGGGGGTAATCCACCAAGGTCAGAGCCGAGCCCGGCACGGGGTAACGGTTTGGAGGGTACAGGACGAGGGAATGGGGAGGGGGCGGAGGGCTATCCCAATGAGGGAAATACCATCAGCACGGTGGTTGGGAGGGGCAGATATGGCAGGAGCAGGGGCCACATCATGTGTTGGGGACGCGCACTCGCTGTTTGAGAGCAATTGCGCGCCCCGGCCCCCAAGGCTCCTCTCGGATACTAGGTGGCTTAGATACTCAGGACCTAGGCCTGCGGCTGATGCTGTGCAACGCCAGGTCTGTGGTAAATAAGGCCCCCCTCATTCACGATCTTATTCAGGAGGGGGGAGCGGACCTGGCAGGTATCACGGAGACCTGGTTGGGACCGGAGGGAGGAGTCCCTCTGGTCGAGATGTGCCCATCAGGTTTCAGAGCATACCATCAGCCAAGAGCCAGGGGCGGGGCGGGGGGGGTGGCGGTTATTATTAAAGAAGGTCTTGGTCCGAGGGAGACCACTGTGCCTCAGATTGCCGGATGTGAGTCCCTCTTTGTGAGATGGGGTCATGGGGTTCAGATGGGCTTGCTGCTTGCGTACCTGGCTCCCTGCCGCGTGGCAGCAGCCCTGCCTGAGCTACTCGACGTGATAGCCATGGTGGCAGTTGATACACCCAGGCTTTTAGTCATGGGTGATTTCAACTTGCCATCCATTGGTGAAACGTCTGGGATGGCTTGGGAGTTCATGGCTTCCATGACCCCACTCATGGGGGGGGGGACACACTCTGGATTTGATTTTTGTCTCTGGCCAGTGGTTGAGTGATCTTGTTATAGGGGATATAGACATGGAACCCTTGTCATGGTCAGATCACTCACTCCTTCGTCTGGACCTTCGAACCGCTACACCCTGCCGCAGGGAGGCGGACCCAATTAGATGGGTCTGCCCCAGGCACCTGATGGATCCTGATAGGTTCCAGACGGAGCTTGGGCCAATTCCTGATGATCTGGCACACAACTCAGCCGAGGACCTGGTAGCTGCCTGGGATCGGGCGGCTGGTGGGGCCTTGGATCGAGTCGTGCCTTTGTGGCCTCTGACCCGGTGTCGATCCCTCGCGGCTCCTTGGTTTACCGAGGAGCTGAGGGAGATGAAACGCCGGAAAAGACGCCTAGAGAGTGGTTGGAGGGCCAGTAGCGCTGAATCTGACCGAACACTGGTAAGGTCGCATATTAAGACCTACCTAGTGGCGATAAAGACAGCAAAGTTTAATTACTTTTCCGCCTCTATTGCGTCATCAGAGAATTGTCCGGCCGCCCTATTCAGGGTAACCCGCTCCCTGCTCCATTCGGGAGCGCTGGAGGATCCCTTGGAAGGCAGGGCGGAGGATTTCGGACAATACCTGTATGACAAAATCGCTCAAATCCAGGGGGACTTGGACTCTGACTGGGTAGATCAGGGCAGGGTGACGAGGAATAGTCTTGAGAATGTTATCTGGGAGGAGTTTGATGCTATGACTCCCGATGATGTGGACAGGATTTTCGGGAGACTTAGTGCGGCCACATGTTTACTGGATCCGTGTCCCTCCTGGTTGGTACTGGCCTCCCGGGAGGTTACACGAGGCTGGCTCCAGGGTGTTATCAACGCTTCGTTGAGTGAGGGTCACTTCCCTGCGGCCTTGAAAGAGGCGGTGGTGAGGCCTCTCCTCAAGAAGCTGTCCCTGGATCCGGCAATATTGGCCAACTACCGTCCTGTCTCCAACCTTCGCTTCATGGCGAAGGTTGTTGAGAGTGTGGTCGCGTGACAGTTTCCACAATTCCTGGAGGAAACATCCTATCTGGATCCATTCCAGTCGGGTTTCAGGCCTGGGCACAGCACGGAAACGGCATTGGTCACGTTGGTTGATGATCTCTGGAAGGCTCGGGACAGGGGTTGTTCCTCTGTTCTGTCCTATTAGATCTCTCAGCGGCTTTTGATACCATCCACCATGGTATCATGCTGCACCGGTTGGAAGAGTTGGGGATGGGGGGCACCGTGTTACGGTGGTTCTCCTCCTTTCTCTCCAACCGGTCGCAGTTCGTGTTGGCAGGGGGGCAGAGGTCGACCTCGAGGCCTCTTATATGTGGAGTGCCTCAGGGGTCGGTCCTCTCGCCCCTCCTGTTCAACATTTATGTGAAGCCGCTGGGCGAGATCATCCGTGGCTTTGGGGTGAGATACCACCAGTACGCTGATGACACCCAGCTGTACATCTCCACCCCAGACCACCCCAACGATGCCCTTGAAGTGATGTCCCAGTGCCTGGAGGCTGTACGGATCTGGATGGGGAGGAACAGGCTCAAGCTCAACCCTTCCAAGACTGAGTGGCTGTGGTTCCCGGCATCCTGATATAGTCAGTTGACTCCATCACTGACTATTGGGGGCGAGTCTTTGGCCCCCACAGAGAGGGCTCGCAATCTGGGAGTCCTCCTGGATACGCAGCTGTCCTTGGAGGAACATCTGACGGCTGTAACCAGGGGGACCTTTTGTCAGGTTCGCCTGATTCACCAGTTGCGGCCCTTTCTTGATCGGGATTCCCTGTGCACAGTCACTCATGCCCTCGTAACCTCTCGCCTTGACTACTGCAATGCTCTCTACATGGGGCTCCCCTTGAAGAGCACCCGGAGGCTCCAACTGGTCCAGAACGCAGCAGCGCAGGTAGTGACGGGAGCAGCATGGCGCTCCCATGTAACACCGCTCCTGCGTGAGCTGCACTGGCTCCCGGTGGTCTTCCAGGTGCGCTTCAAGGTGTTGGTTATCACCGTTAAAGCGCTCCATGGCATAGGGCCTAGCTATCTGTGGGGGCATCTACCCTCTGAAATCAGTTGCCCCCAGAGATAAGGAGAATCCATGACCTCAGTGCCTTCCGCCGTGCCCTTAAAACCTTTTTTTTCCAGCAAGCCGGGCTGGCCTAATTTTTTAAGTGTTTTTTAATTGTTTTGTTTATCGTTTTTAATTAACGGGGCCAAATTTATATATATATATATTTAACTGTATTTTAATATTTGTATTTGATGTTTTTATTTGGCTGTTCACCACCCTGAGTCCTCAGGGAGAAGGGCGGTATACAAATTCAAAATAAAATAAATAAAATAAAATAAAAAAATATATTTAACATACTGTACCTACAACTCCAAAAATATCCTTCATGGAAGGTATAAAAATAACCAGCAGGTTAATGATCATCAAAAGGATCAATGTAACCACAATGTGTTGGCATAAATGAAATTTGGTTTTTCTAGCAAGCTCAAATATAGATGAACGAACCTATGGAAGAAAAAAAAAATAAATCTGTTAGGCAAAATGTTACATGGGACAGACATCCTTTTATTAATTCTCCTTCAGTATTATATTCTGTGTTCATTTAGAGGAATTAATATATCATATTTGTGAATATCAGCATTTTCAATTCTATTGCTATTTGTTTCAGCTAGAGCTTTTTTATGCTATTATAACTTGTTCTAATAAAACATTAAAATTTTGCTTCAAATTAAAAATTGAATTGCTTTTTTGCCAAATTTAAAATACTTAATCTCTCTACCAAGCAGAATTTTCATGTGAAATTGTTAAAGAAAGGAGAACAATGAACACATATTTATATTATATAATATTTTCACTTTCTACTTTTTTTTTGAATTTTTTTTTATTTTTTAAAACTGCACTTTCTACATTCTGATAAATATTTGAACTGATATTGAGCGTATGATTGCCTTTGAGTACTGATTGTTCAGGAATTCAGAGGAGGCTTGACTTGACTACCTGGGGAATTCCATAGTCTTCTATAAAATACTGCAGTAAAGGTGCTGCCTAGACTTGGATAATATAAACGTATCAGATTAGCTCTTACCTTTCCTGAATCCCAGTTTGTTTCTAGTCCCAACTCAAGGGATAGTTTTAATCTATAAAACTCTTCCATTTGTGGGACCTGAAGGAATTTTTCTGAATGTTCCTATTTGTGCCATGGTCAGCCTCAAAGGCCTGCTTGGGATGACTTCTTATGCTGAGATATGACAGAAAGTTACCCAGGAACAAGCCTTTACATTGGTTGATTACCCAAATTTGGAATGCCTTCCCCAACAAAGTATGGCTAATGTTTTTATTTGCTGTAACAGTGATTTTAAACTTTTTATTGTTGCTTGGAGTTCCTTTAATATTTACTTTTTATTTCATTCTGTATTTTATAAAATTCTTTTACATGTTTTATGAATTGCTTTGATTATAAACATCTACAAGGATTTTTTTTGGGGGGGGGGAAGTGATATGGGTAGTCCTTGACATATGACTACAATTGAACCCAAAATTTATGTTGTTAAGAGACATTTGTTAAGTGAGTTTTGCCCATTTTATGACCTTTCTTGCCACAGTTGTTAAGGGAATCATTGCAGTTGTTAATAACATTGGTTGTTAAGTGAATTTGGCTTCCCTATTGACTTTGCTTGTTAGATCATAAAAAGCTGATCACATGATCCAGGATAATGCAACTGTCATAAATATGAACCAGTTGCCAAGCATCAGTTTTGATTATGTGACCATGAGGATGCTGCAACCATTTTAAGTATAAAAAATGCTCATAAAACATTTTTTTCAGTGCTGTTGTAACTTTGAATGGTCACAAAATCAATCGTTTTAAGTCGATTGCTACCTGTACTTCTCAATTTTAATGTTTAAAATAAATGCATAGAAAGCTAGTTTGATCTTCTGCACTATATCAGGTTTTCTAAATCAGCCATACTGAACACAGATAGTCCTGGAGTTATGAATATAATGGAGCCTGCCCATTCCATTCGTAACCGAGGATTTGTGGGAATGAATCTTGTACCTTGAACAGGATCACTCCCTACTTTTGCCCACAAATTTGATAATCGAATGTATTACATCGATACATACATCGAATGTATGGCTCTTTAAGTGCACGTGAGGTATCTCGGGATGGGGAAGGCCGGGGGGGCCTAGTGATGGGACAGGCCACCTGCTTAAGACCATCCAAGGCCTCCCCAACCCACTGAACTCATGCTCCCCACAATTGTTTTACCTCCCACCCAATCTGCTGCGCCAGGTCACTTACAATGCAAAGATCTAGCAATTGCCTCCTCTCCAGCCTCTCAGCTGTGCACACCCCTCTGCAGCTCCGTTTTGATGTGCGTAGGCCTTGCCCAGCACTTTGCCGGCCAAAATTGAGCTACTTCAGACCAGTCAAGGCCTCCCCTGACCACAGATACCTCATTCTCCTCCCCTGTGGTCCCCAAAATTGCTTCCTCCCTCATCCTGCCACATCAGGTGATTTACCGTATGAAGATCTGTCTCTTCTCCAGCCAGTTTCTTTGCCTGCTTCCTCCCGTCATCAAAGGGCTTGACGAGGCCTCTGGTGACGAAAAAGGAGGCCTGGAGGGCTGCGCCGTCCTTCCGGTCCTCGTTTTTCATCATCGGAGGCCTCGTCAAGCCCTCCTTTCTCGTTGGCAAAGCACTTGAGGATTGTATCTCTTTAGGCTTCGGCAGCCCTTTTCAAAAAGGCTTTGCTGGTAGGAACAGAGCTTTGTAGGGATGCGCCCGCTCCTCCCAAGCTCTGCTGGTGCCAGCCAACCTTTTTGCAAAGGACTGCCAAAGCCTACAGGAATGCAATCTCCCTGCGGGCTTTGGAAAAGAAACTGCAAACAGAAGGAAGGTCTGAAGGACCAAAGCCTTTCCACAGTTTGCAAATATCCAGGCCTCAATTCACACAGAGGCCTAAAGTGCGAGATCACACAAGATCAGTAGCACGAGATCTCGCACTATTAATGTCGCATGATCTTTCAGTACGGTAGGCCTGTTTTCTGCCAATGCACCGAAATGCTAAAGCAATGAAGCAGGCAAAGAAAGAGCAATAGAGATATCTTCGCAAGGTAAGCGTGTCTCCACAGGTGGAGTGCTTGTGAAGAATAGGCAGGGTGAATGTTGCAGAGCCTTTGCAGTCATTCGTAAGGGCGAACAACTGCTGTAGTGCTGCAACATTTGTAATTTCAGGACTTCTTCATAAACGCTAGTGGGTACTTATCGTGTAACTTTGAACATTCACTAAGGGAACATTCATAACTTGGTGCTACTTTCCTACTTTTTAATGGAATGATTTAAAAGAAGTGAAAATCATTTCCGTCTTTCCCAATATGGAATCTCTGGAATTGTTTGAAACTATGATCTCTAAGAATTCCCAGCATATTTGTAAGTCCCGGAAAATATAGTTCCAAGATATCCAAAAGGCCAATCCAGAAGAAAGTGTGGAAAAAAGGCCCACTGAACAAAAAACAAAAATTTTGGAATTAAATGCAATGAAGTGTCTTACTGACATGGACAATTACAGTAATCATTGGGTTCTTGGCCAGAACATTCAGAGGTAATTAAATTAAGACACTTTATGAGCATCATATCCTGAGAAACTAAAAGTTTCATTGCAGGTAATTATTTGGAATGATCTGGCTGAAGCAAGCAGTGGGTGAGTCTAGAGACCAGAGTGGGTTGGGATACTTTCTGTCTCTGGCACTTCCAGTCTTCTCTTTCAGGATCCCTTTTTTTTGCCGTGTTGCTGCAATATTCATAATTTCAGGACTTATTCGTAAACGCTATGGGGTGCTTATCACATAATTTTGAACGTCCACTAAGGGAACATTCATAACCCGGGGATTACCTGTATAATTTCCATTACTTTTATACTGGTCATCAATGAGCAATATCCTGGAATGATGGGATTTATGTCCTAATATAGTCTGGATTTGTCGAAGGCTGAACAATATCACTGAACATCAATGTTCTTGTTTTAATATTTAAGCATTGACAAGTAGCATCAGCAATTATTTATGTCATAGTAAAGACAAATAGAACACTTCAACATTCCAAATCCCTTTAAACATTCTAGCCTTCAGAGTATCTACCTATCAGAGAACAACAAGGAGCAGAAGGAGGAAAATGAAAGATACAAACAACTGTAATGCAGACTGAGTCAGCTGCGTATCAAATCATAATTCATGAACCAAAACAGCCCATCAATAGAACTTCATGGAGTAAATGGGAAAATAGGATGGCTCAGAAAGGAAATGTTGTTTTTGCAGCATGATCAATAAGTATATTATTTATTAGACACAATTGAGAACTACATGTCTATTGGTTTAATGAAAGCAGAAATGGACAGTTCTTAATCATACTTTTTTTTTGAGAAAAAAATATTTTCAGTTTTGCAAATATTTGGAATTTAGGAGGCTGGGGATTGATGTTAACTTGCAATCTATTCCTGCTAAAACAAAAACTGAATCAAACATTCAATTCTTGTATTCAGGAACTACCAATCTATTAACAAATGGACAGAAAATTCCAACTTACAGTGAAAAATAACACAGGGACTGTAAGTATCACTGCAACAATGACGGCAACACGAACAGTTAAGACAAGGATGTCATCTTTATTCTGGTATTTGTGAAGCAAATCTGATTGTACAGATTCTGCAGGGAAAACAATGATAGAGCTGTTCTAGCAGTCAGATAATTAATTAATACAAGCTGCCATTTAGTAAAAAAACATCTCAAACAACTTGTGATTTAATCTTTTGAAATGAGGCTGGTGAATCACCCTTTCAAATCGAATTGTCAGAATGGTTCATCGCATCAAACTCTGTAGGATCCATTTGTATCTGCTAACAGAGACTTAGACTCAGTAATTCAATATTCAATGAATATTTGTGGTTATGTGCTTTTTCTTAATTGATTCAGAAGTGAGAATCTATATGATTTTCTAACTCAAATCAATTTTCTGATCCGAATTTCAAATTTAAATCAAAGTTGATTAGCATTATAATCTTCTATATCAGGGGTGTCAAATTCGATTTCATTGAGGGCCACATCAGGGTTGTGGTTGATCTCAGGGGGCTGGGTGGTAGGCGTGGCCAGCTGAATGTCGCTCATATTGGGGGGCTGGGGGGATCCGTTGTCTTCAGAAGAGGAAGGCAAGACCAGGGCAAGCGCCAAACCCTTGTCCACCAGAGGAGCCTCGCTGTCCCTCTCAGGCCATGCGGAGGACCCCTGGACAGCCCCATTGGCTGCCTGGAGCTCTGAGCAGTGGAGGGAAAGCACCCAGCCTGTCTCAAGCTCCCAGGGCACCAGGACCCCACAGCCCAGCCCAGCCACACTTCCCCAAGGGGGCGCCCAGCTGCACTTACTCCTCCTTGAGACTGCTGCTGCTGTGCTTGCTCTCCTTGGCCACGTTGCTCATGGTGTGTGCGGGCAGGCAAAGTGTGTGGGTTCTTGAGAGAGGACCCGGCTTTGTAACCAAAGCATCCTTAGCTATAGGATGGGAGACCACAGGGAGAGGAGTGGACAAGGGGATGGCGAAAGGCCAAATGCTAAGGCAGGACTTTCCTCAGACCCCCTCTCTCATAATCTCTCTCCTTCCTTCTCATTGCCATCTTCCTTCTTTTCTTCTCATTGCCATCTTCCTTCCTTTCCTCCTTCTTATTCCCATCTTCCTTCCTTCCCTTCCCTCCTTCTCATTTTCAACTTCCTTCCTTCCCCTTCTCCTTCCTCTTTCCCTCCTCCTCCTTCTCCTTTCCCACTCTTACTTCTCCTATCCCTACCCTTTTTCTTCCTTCCTTCCTCCCTCCCTCCCTCTCCTCCTTCCTTCCTCCGCACTCAGGAAGGCACGAGGGCAGCTTTCCCATGCAGGGGCGGGGCAGTCCCAGTGAAACAGAACCCTCATGTGCTGCAAGGCCAGGCTGGCGAGCAAGACATGGAGGTGCTGGTGGTTGGTGTGGTGCTGATCTACAACTTTTGGAGCCATCTAGGCCAGAATGTGGCCAGCCTTAGATCTGATCCACACGGCTACCCTGGAACCAGCGAGGGACCGCCCTGCTGTCTCGGCGAAAGGGAAGCCTCGAGGGCTGTGAGGCCAGGCCAGTGAGAGGGGTATGGAGGTATTAGTGCAGATGTGGTGCTGATCTACAATGTGGTGGCGGCCATCTTGGCCAGAACGCAGTCAGCCTTAGATCCGCAGTGCTGCTTTGGAGCCAGCTTGGGGCAGCCCCTGCCACCTTAGCCCTGCCCCCTGGGCACACACATAGGAGGCAGCAAGCACTGGCATCCTGGGTGAAAGGATGCCAGTTCCCACATGCTCACCACCTCTTGAGAATGCGCTCAAGGTACGGGGTGGTGGCGGCCCATCGCTGGCTCCAGGGTGGCTCTGCAGATCTAAGGCTGACCACGTTCTTGCCTGGATGACCGCCACCAGGTTGTAGATCAGCGCCCAGTTGGCCTGGGCCAGGCTGAGGCACCACGGGCCAGTCCTTCGCTGTTTTCAGGGTGGCCTTGTGAGCCAGTTCTAATAACACTGTGGGCCGGATCTGCCCCGCAGGCTTTAAGTTTTACACCCCTGTTCTATATGTTACTTTCCAGAATCCTGAAACAAATGCAAAGATAATAAATATGTATTGCAGACATAGAAATGTATGCTAATAACTGGACAACCCATGCCCATTGGGTCATTGTTTTAGAGATATTTCCTTACTTAAAGAGAGAAAAAGAATGACCATGGGTGGGCAAAAAAGGAGTGGGAGTGAGTTCTGACTTCCTGCCAGTTTTCCTGTAGAATTACCTTGTGGGAAGTTGGCAGGGAGCATCAGAAATCCTTCCTTCCTTCCTTCCTTCCTTCCTTCCTTCCTTCCTTCCTTCCTTCCTTCCTTCCTTCCTTCCTTCCCTCCCTCCCTCCCTCCCTCCCTCCCTCCCATCTCTTTGCTAGGGAGAAAGTCAGTGGAGAAGCCAACAGGAAGTTTCAAGTCCAAGGCCAGCAGGCAGGTATGTGACTGCCATTGGTTGGGGGTGAAAGTGAGGTGGTGCAGGTCAGAAACGATACATGGAGGTGTGTGAGAAATACTGTGGGTTGGGAAGAGGATGTGGATGTTTACTAGAGATGCCATCAGGGATGGTATACAGATGGGTAGTCAGGAGGGTTCCTGGAGTGTATGTGAGGTGTTGTGTGGATTGGATAGGGAGTGGAGGGGTGTGTGGGTGAAGCAAGTGCATAGGGTCACAGAGTTGTGTAAGAGGTACTGCACCAGTCAGGGATTGCACATGAGAGGATGTGGGTAGTGCTTGAAGGTGCTTGGGAGTGTATAGAGTGTGATATGCAGGTCAAGAGATGGTGAGTGGGGTTACATGAAGGGTGTATAAGGGTGCCCAAGAGGTGCTGCATGGGTTGGACAATGCGCATGAAAGGACGTGGGTTGGAGAAGGTGCGTGTAATTGTACAAAAGGTGCTACATTGGTCAGACAAGGTGCTAACAAGGGATGGTGCAGATTACAAAAAGTGTGACATGGAGGGCGCAACATTGGTCAGGGAAGGTGTACAGGGATGTGGCACAGGTTGGGGGAGCACAGAAGGGAGTGGCATGGACTGGGAAGGGCTTACAGGGATCCTGTTCCTCTTCCTTTTCCTGCCTTCCTTTCTTCTTTCCTTCCTTCATGAAATTTCATTTCTCAAATTTATATACCACTCATCTTGCGGTTTGAGGTGACACTGGGTGGCTAAGGCTTTTCCCCTTCCCTTAAAGTGGCTGTTTGGGGAGGTGGGGGCAAAAGCCTGCTAGACTGGCTGAGAAATGTCATGGAATATTGAAAATAAAGATCATGTGACCACAGTCCAGTCCAGCAGCAGAACAGCATCATCAGATAAGAAAATATCCTTTTCAAATTAAGCATGAGGCCTCTTCATTTGGATGTTACTTTCTGTACAAAAAAGGAAGAAAGTGGCAACATACGCATTTTATAAAATTCATGTTTGACTGTGATAATGTTTGAATTATAGGGTAATCATTATTGGCCTCAGTTGCTTGCTTTAAAAAGTATTATGAATCAAGTAACCTAAAATATCATGCATGTTAGGGAAGATACATACATACCATAAAATGTCAAGTAGCCAAAAATAGCAGTTAAAAAGTACATGACAAACATGGCAAAGAAAGAGATTTTTGTAACCATCTGCATTCTTTTCTGTGAATGACTGTAAAAAAAAGGGGGAGGGGGAGAGGAATGAAGATAAATGAAGATTGGTGGTATTATTATTCCATTATTTTTTCATTCAGAGGCTGCCTAACTCCTCAGCAACATTTATTAAACTTTAATACATGCTCACAAACACTATACCATTTACTATACTCATTTATAGATAAAATGAGTAATAATGTGAAGCTTAGTTACGAAGGCAAATAGTAAAAACCGATACTTCATTCTTAATCCAACTCTTTTAACAATGAGTAAGGGCTAATATTCCTTTCATGGATCACTGCCTTGTCGTGGCAAAGGGGCTTGTGCAGCGCAATGAAGCTATGAGTTATGCCGTGCAGGGCCACCCAAGATGGACAGGTTGTAGCAGAGAGCTCTGACAAAACGTGATCCACTGGAGAAGGAAATGGCAACTCACTCCAGTATCTTTGCCATGAAAACCCCATGGACAGTACCAAAAGGAAAAAAGATATGACGCTGGAAGATGAGCTCCTCAGGTCGGAAGGTGTCCAATATGCTACTAGGGAAGAGCAGAGGGCTAATACTAGTAGTGCCAGAAAGAGTGAAGTGACTGGGCCAAAAGGACGCTCAGCTGTGGATGCATCTGGTGGTCAAAGGAAAGTCCAATGCTGTAAAGATCTATACTCCATAGGAACCTGGAATGTAAGATCCATGAATCAAGGCAAGCTGGATGTGGTCAAATAAGAGATGACAAGACTGAACATCGACATCTTAGGAATTAGTGAACTAAAATGGACAGGAATGGGTGAATTTAATTCAGATGAACATTACGTATACTACTGCGGGCAAGAATCTCTCAGAAGAATTGGAGTAGTCGTCATAGTCAATAAAAGAATAGGAAAAGCAGTACTGGGATACAATCCCCAAAATGACAGAATGATCTCTGTTCGAATCCAAGGCAAACCATTCCATAACACAGTAGTCCAAGTCTATGCCCCAACCACTGGTGCTGAAGAGACTGAAGTTGATCGGTTCTATGAAGATCTACAACACCTTCTAGAATTAACACCAAAAAATGATGTCCTTATCATCATGTGGCATTGTAATGCTAAAGTAGGAAGTCAAAAGATAACCAGAATAATAGGCAAATTTGGTCTTGGAGTACAAAATGAGGCAGGGCATGGGCTGATAGAATTTTGTCAAGAGAATACAATGGTCATAGCAAACACTCTTTTCCAACAACCCAAGAGACGTCTTTCTACACATGGACATCACCAGACGGTCAACACAGAAATCAGACTGACTATGTGCTCTGCAGCCAAAGATAGAGAAGCTCTATATAGTCAGTAAAAACCAGACCAGGAGCTGACTGTGGCTCAGATCATGAGCTTCTCGTTGCAAAATTTAGGCTTAAATTGAAGAAAGCAGGGAAAAGCACTAGGCCACTCAGGTATGAACTAAATGATGAATATACAGTAGAGGTGACAAATAGATTTAAGGAATTAGATCTGATAGGCAGAGCCTGAAGAACTATGGACAGAGGTTTGCAACATTGTACAAGAGGTAGCAACTACAACCATCCCAAAGAAAAAGAAATGCAAGAAAGGAAAATGGCTGTCTGAGGAAGCCTTACAAATAGCTGAGGAAAGAAGGGAAGTGAAAGGCAAGGGAGAAAGAGAAAGATACACCCAATTGAATGCAGAATTCCAGAGAATAGCTAGAAGAGATAAGAATGCCTTCTTAAATGAACAGTGCAAAGAAATAGAAGAAAACAATAGAATAGGGAGGACCAGAGATCTCTTCAAGAAAATTGGAGATATGAAGGGAACGTTTCATGCAAAGATGGACATGATAAAGGACCAAAATGGCAGGGACGTAACAGAGGCAGAAGAGATTAAGAAGAGGTGGCAAAATTACACAGAAGAACTGTGTACGTCACTGATAACCATGATGGGGTGGCCACTGACCTCAAGCCAGATATCCTGGAATGCGAGATCTGAGGAACAACAAAGCTAGTGGAGGGGACAGTATTCCAGCTGAGCTATTCAGAATCTTAAAAGACGATGCACTGAAAGTGCTACACTCAATATCCCAGCAAACTTGGAAAACTCAACAGTGGCCACAGGATTGGAAAAGGTCAGTTTACATTCCAATTCCAAAGAAAGGCAATGCTAAAGAATGCTCAAACTACCACACCATTGCACTCATTTCACATGCTAGCAAAGTTATGCTCAAAATCCTGCAAGCTAGGCTCCAGCAGTATGTGAACTGAGAACTACCAGAAGTACAGGCAAGATTTCGAAGAGGCAGAGGAACTAGAGATCAAATTGTCAACATACGCTGGATCATGGAGAAAGCTAGGGAGTTCCAGAAAAACATCTACTTCTGCTTCATTGACTATGCTAAAGCCTTTGATTGTGTGGGCCACAACAAACTGTGGCAAGTTCTTGAAGAGATGGGAGTACCAGACCATCTTATTTGTCTCTTGAGAAACCTATATGCGGGTCAAGAAGCAACAGTGAGAACTGGACACGGAACCACTGATTGGTTCAAAATTGGGAAAGGAGTTTGATTGCCTTGGACTGCAAGGCGATCAAACCAGCCAGTCCTAGAGCAGATCAACCCTGACTGCTCTTTAGAAGGCCAGATCCTGAAGATGAAACTGAAATACTTTGGCCACTTAATGAGAAGGAAGGACTCACTGGAGAAGAGCCTAATGCTGGGAACGATTGAGGGCAAAAGAAGAAAGGGACAGCAGAGAATGAGTGGCTGGATGGAGTCACTGAAGCAGTCGGCGTGAGCTTAAATGGTCTCCGGGGGATGTTAGAGGACAGGAAGGCCTGGAGGAAAGTTGTCCATTGGGTCCCGATGGGTTAAGCACAACTTTGCCCTAACAACAAGGGCTAATATATAAATTCTCAAATGCATTCCTCATTCACTGTCACGAAGGAACGTATTTATAACACATGAAACATCCCCCAAATTTAAGAATTAATTATTAAAAAGTTCACTTTCTAATTTCCATCCAAACCTCATCTTATTTCACATGAATGTGTACATGTTTCTTAGGAGGTCATTCTTCAGATAGTATGTATAATCTCAAAACAGCTTGCATTGCTAGTACAGAATTAAAAAATAATGTATGTACCACAAAATTGAAAAAAACATTCACTAAAACTAGAACCTGGGGCTCCTTGCATATTAAAAATTGCAATCCTGGGGAAAAGTCCTAAAGAGTCTCCATGGGAATTAGGTTCCAAGATTGGGCAGCACAACTGAAAAGCTTCCTTGCCAGCATCCTACCTCGTTTCTTTTTGCAAGGTTCTTAGTAACAGTGTCAGAGCAATGCAAGTGGGGCCCTACAAAGATCTATCTATAGTGGAAGCAAATGAATGAACTTACTGTAAGTATAGTAATATATGTGATTAAACATGTGGATTAACATGTGTATTTTTCTCCCACTGCAAACAACAGCTGCTAGAATGATCGCAATAAGCCAAATTGGATGTTTTGGTAATGCCCCACATTCCTATCTAGTTTCATAGGAAAGTTACAGTAGTTCTTGAAGTGGAAGAGAAGGATTCTGTTGTGATTATGACATGAAAGAAAGAATCCATCCCCATATGCTGGGAAAGATGATGATTATGCCTTCACAGTAATCCTTCCTTTAGATTCTGAATGTGTGCAAGCTCCCTACCTATTACTATTTAGAATAGAGTTTGTTACTGTGTCTATTCAAAGCATTAGTGAAGACTTATAAATGGCTTATCCAAGACCACTTAGAGATAGTTTGGCTGCATGTACATTTTGATGTAAAGTTCATTCTCTGTGTGCTGAAAGTAATGGAAGCAAGTATCTTAAGGACAACA
This sequence comes from Pituophis catenifer annectens, assembly GCF_029215685.1. NCBI lineage: Eukaryota > Metazoa > Chordata > Lepidosauria > Squamata > Colubridae > Pituophis > Pituophis catenifer. The sequence goes on from NW_027256887.1 coordinate 37,465,876, forward strand.
GAAAAAATCTTTCACAATAGCTGAATCTAAACCATTTAATAGCTGGCCTTGGTAGAACAGGCTAGCCCTTCTCTGGTGGATTTTCAGCAAGATTTTTAGAAAGTCTTTATGTTACAGACAGAAAACTTTATTTCAAGACTGTGCTTGCTGTTATTTGATATTATTTTATTTTATTATTTTATGTTCTAATTTTGATCTCATTTTAACTTTCAACCATCCAAACTAACATCTATGCATTAAAATGGGATAAGACATTTTTAAATAAATAAATCAACAAAATACATATAATATCATGTAGTATCATCATTCAAGCTTATAGTATCTAAATCTGATACCAAATGGAATCGAATATCCAGCAGCCAAAAATCTAGGACAAGAGAAATATAAATGTATGATCTATAGCAGGGATGTCAAACTCATGACGACACGTCATCATGTGATGTATCGCAACTTTTTTCCCTTTCGATAAAACAGGGGTGAGAGTGGCCAGCATGTGACGCATCTGGCCCACAGGCTGCGAGTTTGACACCCCTGATCTATAGGGATAAAAGCAGTAATGCACTGTCTAGGATTCTGAGATTGTTCTAAGAATGTAATACTGACTTGGAAGAAAAAAAACTCTTAACCAACAGTTTTAAGGATGATTTAAGCAACAACAGGAATCTGATTTACAAAGAATATTTTAATCTGGTTAAAGAAAGAAGAAACAAAATGGCAAACTAAGAAATGAAAAGTTTTAAATCCTTTGAGTCTAATATATAAATAATAGTTTCCTCATTGTGTTAGCACTAAGCAATCATTGAATCATCAAAAAAACCATGGTAGGTCAAAATAGGCTATTAAGCAGTAGTAGCTCATTATAGCAGCATATACTGTGCTTATATAAACTGTTAAGCTTAATAACATGAATCCCTAATTTAAGGACCTCAACTAACAGGAAACAGGCTAGATCAGCGGTGTCAAACTTGCATTGTCATGTGATGTATCGGGACTTTCCCCCCTTTGCTAAACTGGGCAGGGGTGGGGCAGCACGTGATGCATCTGGCCCGCGGGCCGTGGGTTGACACCCTTGGGCTAGATGAAGCAGGCTCTTTTCAGTCCATGCACTCATCAATAAATGTGTTTTTTCTTCCACACTAATTAATAATTTTTCATACAGGTAGTCTTCAACTTATGCCCACAATTGGGTGCAATTTTAGTCGTAAAACATTATGATGCAATTTTACCACTGTTTTATAAAGTTGTTAAATAAATCATAGGATTGCAAGTCCAAATCCAGCTTTTCCAATGGGCATTTTTGCCAGAAAGTGGTAAAAATGTTGGAAATGCAACCACCCAAAATGCAATGTGATCTCAGTGGTGGTGTGGCAGTCATAACTTTAAGGATAAGTCATAAGTAACTTTTTTCAAGTCCATTGTATCTTTGAACGGTCATTAAGTAATAAGATTACTTAATGACCTTAATTTTAGGGTTAATAAACCCTAAAATATATAGGTTTTGTGTTTAAATAATTACAAATGCATTTGTATGAGTGCATTTTTATTTACAAAATATTTTAACTCAAGCACATTTATGCTAAAATATTTAATTTGTTACATGTTCTGAATACAGCGCTGCAGTGCAAAATCTAAAGAAATGAAAAATATAATTTAATCTGGCAATTATTTCAGGAATTATGGATCAGATGAGTTTGTATTAAAAACTATAAAGATTAAAGTTCTCAAATAGATCTAGAAAACAATGCTAAAGAAGACAGATTAATTTTGTTTGATTTTGTTTCATTATTTGTTTAAGAATTGAGTAGTCCCTTTTAGACATCATTCTATTTGGATAGATATACGGATATTAGCCAATTTCATACGTGCTAAATTTAATGCGCACAACTAAAGCTGAAGTTCTATTCACAAAAAAGTTTTCATTGTTTCTTCTTGGGTTTTTAATCATCTGTTATCTTTCCAGAGTTGCCAGTGTGAAATGGGTGGCCATATAAATCAATCAATTAATTAAACACTGACAACCTGACTTTTCACAGATAGTTTAGGCTGCAACAATAAAATTCTTAACTCTTGCTAGAATAGTTTATGGTTAGGAATTATGCAATGGTAGTCCAAACACTTGGAGAATACCAAGGTATTTACTTTACTTATATATCTAAAACCCCTATACAATTTCTGGGATTGTGATTCTGCCTTAAAGCATGTAAACTTTACAGGATACAGAAATATCTGTGCTTTCAGATTTTTAATTAGGCTTATATATATATATTTAAAACAAAGATCCTTAGAAGACCTGAGAATTCAATATACTCTGCCTTCCAGATTTTAATGGTATACCGTGTTTCCCCCCAAATAAGACCCACCCCAAAAAGAAGCCCTATGTTTTTTGAACACATTCACTCAAATTAAGCCCTACCCCAAATTTAGCCATTATTATTATTATTATTATTATTATTATTATTATTATTATTATTATTATTATTATTATTATTATTATTTTATTTCTATACCGCCCTTCTCCCGAAGAACTCAGGGCGGTGTACAGCCAATTTAAAAACACAAGACACAACAATAATTAAAAATTAAAATAATTAAATAATTTGGCCGATTTAAAACCCTAAAAATTAAAATACCCCAATTTAAAATTATTATATTGACAGCCCTGCCTGGCGGAACAACAGGGTCTTCAGTGCGCAGCGGAGCACCCGGAGATTGGAGATCTTACGTATTTCCGGGGGCAGTTCATTCCACAGGGCTGGGGCTCCCACAGAGAAGGCCCTCCCCCTGGGTGTCGCCAGCCAACATAACTTGGCTGACGGCACCCTGAGGAGACCTTCTCTGTGGGAACGGACTGGTCGGTGGGAGGCTATTGGTGGCAGAAGACGGTCTCGAAGGTACCCGGGTCCTATGCCATGGAGCGCTTTAAAGGTGGTAATCAACACCTTGAATCGCACCCGGAAGACCACTGGGAGCCAGTGCAGCTCGCGCAGGAGGGGTGTCGCGCGGGCACAACGAGTTGCGCCCATAACCACCCGCACGGCCGCATTCTAGACCAGCTGGAGCCTCCGAGTGCTCTTCAAGGGGAGCCCCATGTAGAGAGCATTACAATAGTCCAGCCGGGAGGTGACAAGGGCATGAGTGACTGTGCGCAAGGCGTCCCGGTCCAGAAAGGGCTGCAACTGGCGGATCAGGCGAACCTGATAAAAGGCCCCCCTAGCCACGGCCGTCATATGCTCTTCTAAAGACAGCCGTGCGTCCAGGAGGACACCCAGATTGTGAGCCCTCTCTGTGGGGGGCAAAGATTCACCCCCAATAGTCAGCGATGGCACCTGCTGACTATATCGGGACGCCGGCAGCCACAGCCACTCGGTCTTGGATGGGTTGAGTCTGAGCCTGTTCCTCCCCATCCAGACCCGCACGGCCTCCAGGCAGAGAGACATCACATCAAGGGCATCGTTGGGGTGGTCTGGGGTGGAGATGTACAGCTGAGTATCATCAGCATACAGGTGACACTTCACCCCAAAACCACGGATGATCTCACCCAGTGGCTTCACATAAATGTTGAACAGAAGAGGCGAGAGGACCGACCCTTGTGGCACTCCCCATGCGAGATGCCTCGAGGTCGACCTCTGCCCCCCTGCCAACACGAACTGCGAGCGGCCGGAGAAGAAGGAAGAGAACCACCGCAAAACGGTGCCCCCTACTCCTAACCCCTTCAACCGCTGCAGCATGATACCATGGTCGATGGTATCAAAAACCGCTGAGAGATCTAATAGGACTAGGACAGAGGAGCAACCCCTGTCCCGAGCCCTCCAGAGATCATCCACCAACGCGACCAATGCCGTTTCTGTGCTGTGCCCCTGCCTGAAGCCCGACTTGTACGGGTCTAGATAGATAGCTTCATCCAAGTGCCTGGGCAGTTGTCGTGCCACCACACTCTCAACAACCTTCGCCACAAAACGAAGGTTGGAGACCGGACGGTAGTTAACTAATTCAGCCAGGTCCAGGGAAGGCTTCTTGAGGAGGGGCCTCACCACCACCTCTTTCAAGGCGGTGGGAAAGGCACCCTCACTCAGAGAAGTAGTTATAATCCCCTGGAGCCAGCCTCGTGTAACCTCCCGGGAGGCCAGTACCAACCAGGAGGGACACGGGTCCAATAAACATGTGGCGGCACTAATCCTACCCAGAACCCTGTCCACATCCTCGGGAGCCAAAGGATCAAACTCCTCCCAGATAATATTCTCAAAACCTACCCTCGTCTCCTCCCCCGGACTCACCCAGTCGGAGTCCAAGCCTTCCCGAATCTGAGCGACTTTATCGTGCAGGAATTGCACAAAATCCTCAGCTCGACCCTGCAAGGGATCCTCCCGCACTCCCCCCCCGAAGAAGGGAGTGGGTCACCCTAAACAGGGCAGCTGGGCGGTTCTCTGCAGATGCGATAAGAGCGGAAAAATGGTTAGATTTCGCCGCTTTTATCGCCACTAGGTAGGTCTTAATATAAGACCTCACCTGTGTCCGGTCGGAATCAGAATGACTAGTCCTCCAAATGCTCTCTAGGCGTCTTTTCCGATGCTTCATCTCTCTCAGCTCCTCAGAGAACCAAGGAGCCAATTGAGATCGGCATCGGGTCAGAGGCCGCAAAGGCACGACACGATCCAAAGCTCCGGCGGCCGCACTCTCCCAGGCAGCCACCAGCTCTTCAGTCGAGTCGTGTGTCAGAGTCTCAGGAAATGGCCCACCCCGGAGTGCAGGGGCTGGGGCGAGGTAAAAATTAAGCTAGGGTGAGGGTGGGGGGTGGAGCTTCCCTACTTACCAGGCCTCACACACCCCAACACCTGCCTCGCCTTCTTCTGCAGCCGCTTCTTCTGCGGCCCACTTCTTCTGTGGCTGCTTGTAGCCGCTCACATGCGTCACCCCCAGCTCGGTTTCGCCGTCAGAGCCTTCCGGAAAGCCTTCTGCAGCTGAGAAACGGGCTCCAGATTGACATGTATGGCACCCCCAGCCTCCATTTTGCCATCAGAGGCCTTCTGGAAAGCCCTCTGCAACCAAGAGATGAGGTCCAGATTGATGCGCACATTGCCACTGGCCTCCATTTTGCCGTTAGTCTCTTCCGGAAAGCCCTCTGCAGCCAACAACAGCGCTCCGGATCGATCCAGAGCTCTTTTATCGGCTACAGATGCCTTAGTTCTTTGTAGTCAATAAAAGAGCTCCAGATTGATCCTTTTACTGTCTAAGCCTTCCGGAAAGCCCTCTGTTATCACCTGCAGAGGGCTTTCCAGAAGGCTCTGACGGCAAAATGGAGGCCAGGAGCGCTACATGCATCAATCCGGAGCCTGTTTTTTGATTGCAGAAGGCTTTCCGGAAGATCTCTGATGGCGAAATGGAAGCCGGGGAGTGTCACGTGCATCACTCTGAAGCCCGTTTCTCAGCTGCAGAGGGCTTTCAAGGAAGGCTCTGACGGCGAAATGGAGGCTGGGGGTGACGCGTGCGAGGAGCGGCAAACAGCTACAGAAGTGGGCCGGCAATGGGTTCCTGCTGGGCTGGGCGGGGCTGTCGGTGCCATGGTAAGTCAATAATTAGACCCACCTGAAAAGAAGCCCTAGCTGTTTTTTCAGGGGGTCAAAAGAAAATAAGATCGAGTCTTCTTTTCGGGAAAACACAGTAGTTCTTAACTTTTTAACACCAGATTGAAAGAGTAAGGATAAAAGGGAGAAGGGGAAAAAAACCCACATTTACATCTCTGCTAGGTTAAGCTGCCTTTGAGCCAGATGTGAATAATGGTGCTATAGCTCAAGATCCCTTTAGACTGATTGTTAGCACTATTGGTGTTTCTACAAGTAGCTGTGCAGATCTAAAGAAAATGCCCAGTGAGTAACAATGTCCCTTCAATTCCCCCCTCAAGTGAATCAAATCTTTCTGGAATGCTGGGGGGAGGGGTCAGTGTCAAATATTCCCTCTCCTTTGGATAATGACAGCACTGCAAGTATATAACTCAATATTCCTATCATTCAGATGAAAATGTTCTTTTTAATAATCAGTAATAAATATTCTCTTACTCTTTAAGTTCACTGTAGATTGGAAGGACTGATGGATGGCACACAAATGCAAATGCAATGGTAGGCAAAGCATACACACTCTGTTAAAAAAAAAGTAAGAATCAGGATACTTTTCCTAAAGTTGTTATAAAGTCTTTATTGTTTCAAATATCAGAATTGGAATTTTCTATACTTTTGCATCTGTAGTAAAATGAATGTTTGAAAGATAAATTTCAGTGAATGTGCTTAGTGGAATATGTCAATGGAACACAGAGTTCTTAAGGACCGTTTAATTTTACTCTCCATTACCAGGACAACATATACACCCTGAGATTTCTTATTAAATTTTTTAAAAAGCACATTCTACAATTGAACTTGTATGTTCCTATAACACCTATAGCTATAGTAGAAAGAAATGGCAAATACTGTAGAAAAAAACATACCTTAGAATTAAATGTAACATACTTTGGTCTGCATGCCTCCGTGCCAAAACTAAAATTGGAAAAGGTAGCATCTGTTGCATTTCTGTCCAGAAAAGGACAAGAAAGCTGAAATTTCTTGTATATGACCTACAATAAAGGATCAAAGTTGAAAGATTCAGCAAATAGTTTTAAATTTAAATTTAAAAGTTAAATCACTTAGACCAAATTGAAACATTAAGTCCAACTTACCACTATGAGAAAAAATATCATGCATGTCAGAGAAAATCCACTAGTATAGCCAAGATAGCCTGATGGAAATTCAAAGGACAACATATTCAGTAATTTATTATTACTTTCATTTGTGTACTTAATGGCTCATTATTCCATCCCTTATATGCATTTGACATTGTTCACCTTTTTAAATTATCATATAAATATAATGAAACTTAAAGGCAGTGATTCTTAATTGTGCTAGTAATATTCAATATTTTTACTTATCTATCTATCTATCATCTATCTATCATCTATCTATCTATCTATCTATCTATCTATCTATCTATCTATCTATCTATCTATCTATCTATCTTCTAAATAGCCCATCTCCCTCAGAGATTTACAGATTTATTGATTAAAAATTCTCTATAAATAGAAATATATTTTTATATAATATAGTTTTATAGGTTTAGCACCAGGGGTGAAATGCTCCCGGATCGGACCGGATCAGCTGATCCGGTAGCAATGATGGCCGGTAGTTCGGAGAACCGGTAGCAATGGCAGCTGGAGGCTCCTCCCACCCGCCCAGAAGTTATTACTTCCTGGTTTTTTAGGGACATAAGCAATCTCAGAAATAGAAAAATGAAACAAAGACATTATTTAGTGTCTTAAACAACCAAATATATTCAACCTGTACCCAACTGTACTTTCAAGTCTCCATTCCTAGGAGGAATGGATGGAAAGACATGTTTAAGATTAAGTTTCAACAATCTTTTAGTCTAAAAAAGGTAATTTATTCTTACCCAAATTTTTCAGAAGGCATAGAGGAAGAATTATTAAAAAGGTCACAGCTACAACCAGAACTCGCCCATCCACATACCAGGCTCTATAAAACATTTTTGAAAACAAAAGATAACTTTTACTGAACTCCTATTTGTTTAAAGTAGTTAAATTTAAAATCAGGGATGGAAATCTGCAAAATTTGGCTTAATTTTAATCCTTATCCCAATCCCCATGTGTAAAATTTCAATTTATATCTATGATAAAAGCTATCTAGTTTCTCTACTTCAGCTTACTATTTGAGATAGGGAGAAAAGGGATCCTGAAAGAGAAGACTGGAAGTGCTAGAGACAGAAAGTATCCCAACCCACTCTGGTCTCTAGACTCATCCACTGCTTGCTTCAGCCAGATCATTCCAAATAATTACCTGCAATGAAACTTGTAGTTTCTCTGTATATGATGCTCATGAAGTGCCTCAATTACATCTGAATGTTCTCGCCAAGAACCCAATGATTACCATAATTGTCCATGTCAGTAAGGCACATCATTGCATTTAACTGCAAAATCTTTGGTTTTTTGTTCACAGTGGGCATTTTTTCCATACTTTCTTCTGGATTGGCCTTCTGGATATCTTGGAACTATTATTTTCCAGGAGTTACAAATATGCTGGAAATTCTTAAGAGGTTATAGTTTCAAACAATTCCAGAGATTCCATATTGGGAAAGACGGAAATGATAACTTTTTCACTTCTTTTAAATCATTCCATTAAAAGTAGGAAAGTAGCACCATATACATGTCCCTTAGCAAACATTCAAAGTTACACAGTAAGCACCCCCTAGCGTTTATGAACAAGTCCTGAAATTACGAATGTTGCAGCACTGCAGTAGTTGTTCGCCCTTATGAAGGGCCGCAGAAGTTCTGTAACATTCACCCTGCCTATTCTCCCCCCCAACCCCCGGATCTTTAGAGGCACTCAACCTGTGAAGAGTCAACTACCTTGCGAAGAGCTCCCCTCTGTCACAGTTTCTTTGCCTGTTTCGTTGCTTCAGGCTTTCGGTACATTTACAGAGAACAGAGGACTAATATACGCGATCTCACGTGAGATCATTAACACAAAATCTCATGCTACTGATCTCGCATTTTAGGCCTCTATTCTCTGCAAATTGAGGCCTTCATTTTGCAAACTGAGGGAAGGCTTCAGTCCTTCAGGCATTCCCTCCATTTGCCGTTTCCTTGCCGAAGCCTGCAGGGAGATTCTGTCCCTATAGGCTTCAGCAGCTCTTTGCAAAAAGCCTGTATTGGCAGCAGTGGAGCTTTGGAGAGGTAGGCGCATCCCTCCGAAGTTCTGTTCCTAGCAACAAAGGCTTTTTGCAAAGGGCTACCAAAGCCTACAGCCTACAGCAATGATGGCTAACCTTTTTGCCATCGCATGCCAGGAGGGAGGGGGGAGGGGGGGTCACGCACGCACGTGCCCACGTGCATGCGCACGCAACCCCACCCACCCCCACTCCTGGCACATGATGGCCTGGTAGGCCCATTTTTCTTTCTTACCTGGTTCCAGATCCTCTCTATGCATCTGGGAAGGGCGAAAACAGCCTTTCCCACTTCCTTGGAAGCCCTATGTAGGCTGAAAGGGCTCATTTCCCAACTCTCGGTGGGACAGGAAGTGACATTTTTTGCTATCCCCAGCCTCCAGAACCTCTCTAGGAGTCTCTAGGAGCCTCTCTAGGAGCCTCTGGAGGCTGGGGACAAGAAAAAAGTCACTTCCTGTCTCACCGGGAGTCAGGAAATGGGCCCTTTCAGCCTCCATAGGGCCTCCAAGGGAGTGGGAAGGGCTGTTTTCGCCCTTCCCAGATGCATAGAGAGGATAGAGAGGACCCAGTGCAGCAGGATGGGGGGGAGAAATTGTGGGGACACCAGAGGAGGGAGAATGAGGTATCTCAATGGATCGGGGGAGGCCTTGGGTGGTCTGAAGCAGGTGGCCTGTTCCATCACTAGGCCCCCCCCCCATGGCCTTCCCCACCCCGAGACACCTCATGTGCATTTAACAAACCACGCATTCGATTACTGAATGCGTGGTTGAAAGCAGGAAGTGACCATGTTCAAGTTACGCAATTCACTCCTACGAATCCTCGAGTTACGAATGGAATGGGCAGGCTCCATTACATTTGTAACTCAAGGACTGCCTGCATTTCCTCCTGGCATCGACCACTTTATATAAATCCTTCATCCAACCATCAAAATAATCAAATTAGAAAAAAACATAAATTCAACTTACACAAATGTGTCACCTTCTCCCATAAGGAACTTTATGGCAGCAGGCAGCTCATTTTTAACTATAAAGAGGTAGCTCAACATAGCTGGAGGAAAGTATGGTGAAAAGAAAACAAGAAATTGTGCCTTAAGCATACAGTAATGTACATTTCTGTATAATTTTCAAAGCAAGTCAAAAGAGAATATTTGGCAAAATTCCTAACATGGGTAGTAAGTGAAATGGGGTATGTGCTTTTTTTCTTACATGTGTAGAACTTGCACCAATAATAAAATAAACGAATAGAATAGAATAGAATAGAATAGAATAGAATAGAATAGAATAGAATAGAATAGAATAGAATAGAATAGAAGAATAGAATAGAATAGAATAGAATAGAATAGAATAGAATAGAATAGAATAGAATAGAATAGAATTTTTTATTGGCCAAGTGTGATTGGACACACAAGGAATTTGTCTTGGTGCATATGCTCTCAGTGTACATAAAAGAAAAGATACATTTGACTTCCGGTTGGCTCCGCGAGCTTTGCTGTCACGCCTCTGTGGGTGTCCGATCCCCGGCACCGTAAAAGCTGCCAGAACAGCCGAAAAACAGCTGTCTGGCAGCTTGGAAACCTCTCCCCGGGCAAAGTGGAGAGAGGAGAGCCGACAGGTGGAGGTAGAGCCCCCCAAGTGCCCTAGGAGAAATCCTGGGGCGCGAAGGGTGAGAGCTCCCTAGAAGCCTGTCAATCTGCTCTGGACCTGGGACGACTCCGCTAATTAGTGGAGCTAGAAGCCGCGACCAATTTCTGCTGAATACAAATGAGGGATTTATATCTTGAATTGCTGCAGGCAGAACAAGCCAGGAGAAGTCAGACTGCACTTAACTCCAGTGTTTATAGCCTCCTTCGGAAGTAACAATTAAGCAATTAAGCAATTTGCAACAAAATGTCGATCGAGGCTTGAAGAGGCGTGGATAGTGAAAGTTACAGGGAAGTTTAGTTTCGCTGGCAGCCTCCTGCCTGATAAGAACTTTTGTACTGAGAGAAGGAGGACTTTAATACATTAATTTATGATTGGTGAAATCCTTTGACTTTGAGGAACTTTTCTTTTTTGGCTTCTGACTAAAATATAAAGACTAATTTAAACTGAAATGGCCTCAAAATCTGTAAAGACTGTTCCTATTAAAGGAACTGGGAGCGCTGGAAGCTCCCCAGCTCACACTTCTAGATTGCAAGCCTCTGCCCCCCCAACAGGCCCACAGACTCTAATGTTTGAGATGATACAAGCAGCCCTACAAGCCACACAAGATAAAATTGCTATTGTGATTAATGTAAAAATTAATGAAACCAATGAAAAAATTAATGAAACCAATGAAAAAATACAGGCTGTTTCAGATGAAATCTCAATTCGGAATCAGGAAATTAGGGAAGATATATTACTGGCATTCAAATGTTTGGCAGGTGATATTGAAATGATGGATGACAAAGTTCAAGAAATTAAGCAATCCACGGAAATTTTGGACAATAAATTAGGAGAAACTCAGAACAGAATTGAAAGGGCTGAAGCTGATGTAACGATGATATAATACAGAGATATGGAATTTGCTTTAAGATTTAGAGGGGTGAAGGAGAATAAACAAGAGAATTTGAAAGAAATGATGTCAGAGGCATTAGCACAGCTGCTGGGGGAGACAAAAAATGAGCTGGGCTGGCAGATTGACAAGGCATATCGTGTTAACTCTTGGGTGGCCAGACAGAAACATTTACCAAGAGACATTGTAATATATTTTACCACAAGGAGACTACGTAATGAAATTTTACAGGCTACTTTTAAAAACAAGCTTCAGGTTGAAGGCCAGGAGGTGATGACAATGAAAGAAATCCCCCCCCAAGATCTTGAGAGCCAGAAGGGAGTATGCTTTTCTGGTGGATGAATTGAAAAAATGCCAATTACAGTATAGATGGGAGGTGCCAGCCGGCCTAGTGGTGACTTATTCGGGAGAGAGATATCGGCTTAACACAATATGGAAAGCAAGAGATTTTTATACCAATGTATTAAAGGCTGGGACACCCAAATCACCAGAAGGAAAAAGAAAGAAGGAAGTAATGGAAGGAGAGAGAGAAGAGCTACTGACAATAGTTCAGCGGGGAGCTTCGACTGGTCAAGAAGAACCGTTACAAATCCAGATGGCTGTTCAAGATTTGGACTTAATTGACATATTAGAAGAACCAAAGGATCAAAGACAAACTTGAGCAGCAACAGCTAAGCGCAAGGAAGAATTAAGACAGCAACAACTTCAGATGGCAACCCAAGAAACTACCAAAACAGAAGCTATGGGGGGAACAACACCTAAAGGTCAACTGAGGCAAGACCATCAGAAATTGCTCCAGATGCTTCAGAGGCCCAGAGATGGGAACTAGATTTTTGACCTGGAATGTCAATGGTTTGAATTCTCCACAGAAGAGAAGGAAAATATTTCACTATCTTAAACAATTTAAAAATGAAGTAATTTGTTTACAAGAGACTCATATCAGGATACAAGATCAAAAATATCTGATAAATTCAAAATTAGGTACACATTATGTAGCAGCAGCACCAGAGAAGAAAAACGGTATAGTTATATATTTGAAAAGAGACTTAATTGCTAAATTAGTTGAAGCGGATGATCAAGGAAGATTTTTAGCGATTGAACTTTTAATAAAAGGAGAAAAAATACTTGTAATTGAAGTTTATGGCCCGAACCAACAACAAGAAAAATTTTATAATTTACTACATTCAAAGTTGACACAATGGGGATATAAAACTTGCATCCTATTGGGGGACTGGAATGGTGTTTTGGACGTAAAGAAAGACAAGAAGGGACCCAAACAAAATGTTTTAACAAGAGCAAAATTGCCCAAACCATTTTGGGAGATGATGGATGACTGGGAGTTGAGGGATATTTGGCGTGAAAGAAACCCAGAAGAAAAAGATTTTACCTTTTTTTCGGATAGACACCAATCTTTTTCAAGGATCGATTTTATATTAATTACCAATGATCTCTTATCTAGGGTGAAGAATACGAAGATTTGCTCAAAAACATTGACAGACCATAGTCCAGTTTGGCTGGAATTGGAGTATGAAAAAGGGCCTAGGAGGTCCTGGAGGTTAAATGATAACTTGTTTAGGTATGAAGAAAATGTAAAAGAGTATAAAAAATTTATGAAAGAATTTTTTGCTATGAACATGCAAAAGGGTACATCTATGGAAATGGTATGGGATGCAAGTAAAGCATATATGCGAGGAATTTTGATATATTTGAACAATAAATATAGAAAGAAACAGGGGGAAAAAAGAAAAGAATTAGAAGATGAGATTAGTAAACAGGAATGGGCTTTAATAGCCAACCCAACAGATAAGAAAATTAAAGAGGCAATTAATTTATTGAAGGGTCAATTTAATATGTTAATAGCAGATCAAGTGGCAACTAATTTACAATATGCAAAACATAATACTTTTTGTAACGCTAATAAACCAGGCAGGTGGTTAGCATATTTGTTAAGGAAAAAGCAGAAATCAAGGACAATAGAGAAAATAAAATATAAGGGTAAAGAGGTTTATGAGCAAGAATTGATTAAAAAATCTTTTTTAGAGTTTTATTCAAGGCTGTATACTGATGATAAAATTAAAGATATAGATATAGATAGATATCTGCAGAAAGAGAACATTTATACAATTTCAAAAGAGCAGAGGAATAGTTTAAATCAATTGATAACCTCCGAGGAAATTTTGTTTGCAATTAAGCAGTTGAAAGTGGGTAAAGCTCCTGGAATGGATGGTTTGACAGCCATTTATTATAAAAGCTTACAGGAAGAAATGGTGGAACCATTGAAGGAATTATTTAATAATATACAACAGGGAGGAGGGGTACCTCCAACTTGGAAGACAGCATTTATTTCGTTGATTCCAAAAGATGGGCAAGACAATACAGATCCTAAAAACTATAGGCCAATTTCACTTTTAAATACAGACTATAAGATTTTTGCTAAAATTTTAGCAAATAGATTAATGACAGTTATGCAGCAAATGGTTCATCATGATCAAACTGGTTTTATAAATGGTAGACAAATGAAGAGTAATGTAAGGCAAATTGTTAACTTATTAGAGTATTTGGGAAGGAACAACCAGGTCCCCGCAGTGCTAGTTTTTTTGGATGCTGAAAAAGCCTTTGATAGATTGAATTGGCAATTTTTATTAAAATTAATAGAAAGGATGCAACTTGGAGAACATTTTGTACAATCTATTAAGGCAATATATCAAAAACAAACAGTGCAAATAATAATTAATGGTGTTTTAACAGATATTTTTAATATAGAAAAAGGAACAAGGCAAGGTTTTCCCTTGTCTCCGTTATTGTTTATTTTGACGCTGGAAATTTTATTAAGTAAAATACGTGGGACGGATACAATAAAGGGAATTAAAATTAGACAGCATGAGTACAAGCTACGAGCATTTGCGGATGACCTGGTTGTTACCTTAGCCCAGATAGAATCTGCTCATATGGATATGTATCCGGTTTTAAAATAAATACAGCTAAAACAAAGATAATAGCTAAAAATATGGTTAGAAGCCAGAAAGAAGAGATAGAAAGGTTAACAGGATTTGAAATAGTTAAGAAGGTTAAATATTTAGGGGTTTATATTTTGACTGCAAATATGAAATTGTATCAGTATAACTATGAACCGTTATGGCAAAAAATACAGAAAGAGATGGAAAATTGGAAAAAATTACAACTGTCTTTGCTGGGAAGGATAGCTGCTATAAAAATGCATATTTTACCAAAATTTTTATTTCTTTTTCAAATGATACCTATACTTAAGAAAGATGAAAATTTGAAGGAATGGCAGAAGGGCATAAACAAGTTTGTGTGGGCAGGGAAGAAACCGCGAGTTAATCATAAGATAATGCAAGACAATCGAGAAAGAGGTGGTCTTAAAATGCCTAATTTAAGATTGTATTATGAAGCCGCGGCCCTCTCAGCAATTACAGACTGGATAAATTTAACGGAGGAAAAGATATTGAATATTGAAGGAAATGGTCTGGTCTACGGCTGGCATGCTTATTTATTGTATGATAAAAAAGTAGATAAGACTTTTAAAAGCCATATATTAAGAAATGCTCTATTGCGTGTCTGGAAAAAGTATAAATACAAATTAAATGATAAGTTACCAATATGGACAGTACCCAGACACGCGATAGAGAACATAAATTTGGAGCAAAAGCAAGATAAGATTACATATAAGGAACTCCTTTATAAGGAAGGAGTCAGATTACAATTAAAATCTATGGAGCAATTAAGAGAAGAAGGAATTATTAGGACTTGGTTTCAGTATGGACAGCTGCAGGCCAGATGGAGAGAAGATCAAAAAACTGGTATTTTGCAACAGGATGAGAATTTGATAAAGCAAACAAGAGATAAAGGTCAAATGCATATAAAAAGGTTGTATAATGTATTAGTGGAAATAGATTCAGAAACAGAGCTAGTTAAGGATTGTAAGATAAAATGGGCACAGAATATAGGTGAACCAATAATGATGGAAACATGGGAAAAGATATGGGTCAGAAATGTAAGATTTACACAAGCTCAAAATTTAAGAGAGAATTTTTATAAAATGTTTTATAGATGGCATTTAGACCCCAAAAAACTAGCCTATATGTATCCAAATTTACAACCTAAGTGCTGGCGATGTGAGTGTGAAGATGCTACATATTTTCATATATGGTGGACATGTAAAAAAATTAAGGCTTTTTGGATAAAAATATGGTGGATTATTCAAAATATTTTAAGGAAAAAAATTAAATTTACACCACAGTTCTTTTTGCTGGGAATAGTTACTGATTGTACTGTAATAGAGACGAAATTGGTTTTGAATTTAATAACAGCTGCCAGGTTACTGGTGGCACAGTACTGGAAGAAGGAAGATCCACCCACCATTGAGGAATGGACACTAAAAGTTGTGCATTTGGCTGAGATGGCAAAAATTTCATCATATCTTAAAGACCATTCAAATGAAAGATACATATCAGAATGGAGAAGATGGATTGACTATATACAAAAGAAGTATCCGAATAAGAAGGTTCATATAGCTTATGAATGAAATATTTTTAAGTAGTTTATGTTTATAGTTTTTTGACTTATAAGGAGTTAAAGATCTAGGGAAAATATGAATGCAATAATTTGTTAGCATATTTTAGTTTTACGTTTGTGAATGTCTATACCCTGTGCTTGTTCTGGGAAGTCTAGGGAGGGGAGGGGGGGGAGGGGGGGAAGGGTGGGGGGGAGAAAATGTTTGTATTTCTTATAAAACTTTTCAATAAAAAAAAAGATACATTTGTCAAGAATCATAACGTACAACACTTAATGATAGTCATAGGGTACAAATAAGCAATCAGGAAACAATCAATATCAATATAAATCGTAAGGATACAAGCAACAAAGTTAGTCATACAGTCATAACTGGAAGGAGATGGGTGATGGGAACGATGAGAAGGTTAATAGTAGTGCAGATTTAGTAAAAAGTTTGACAGTGTTGAGGGAATTATTTGTTTAGCAGAGTGATGGCGTTCGGGGAAAAACTGTTCTTGTGTCGAGTTGTTTTGGTGTGCAGTGCTCTATAGCGTCGTTTTGAGGGTAAGAATTGAAACAGTTTATGTCCAGGATGTGAGGTGTCTGTAAATATTTTCACAGCCCTCTTTTTGACTTGTGCAGTATACAGGTCCTCAATGGAAGGCAGGTTGGTAGCAATTGGGTTTTTTTTGTTTTTTTTTTTGCTATGTTCTAATTATCCTCTGAAGTCTGTGTCTGTCTTGTTGGGTTGCAGAACCAACCCAGACAGTTATAGAGGTGCAGATAATAGAGTCAATAAATAAAATAATAATAATAATGAAATGAAATGAAATAAAATGAAATAAAATGGTAGAAAGGGAAAATCAAATGAAAACAAATATTTTTGTTTCACAGTAGTATATCCCAATAGTACATCTACAGTTAATTACCCGCAGAAAAATATATAATATTAAAGCCATTTCAAACTATAATTTAATATCATAGTTTCACCAGTTGTTTTAAAATCAGCTATTAATCAATAGCTAAAGCAACTTATGGCTTAGTGTGCCTGCAAATGTTTCTGCTCCACATGTAGTTTGCTTTAAGTAAAATTAGAAAATAAAAAAACTATCCTTTCTTCCTATGGACTTTCCCATTGACTGCTGAGAATAGTACATTTTAGTCATATTCACTTCTGCCCTGATCCCATATGCATTTTTATGTGTATGTGCGAGAAAAGGAATGGTATACATGTGGATGATAGTAAATGGGTACATATGTGAATAGGTATGACTCATTGGGCTCCTTCTGCAGTTCTCCAAATGATTCAAAGCAGCCAGTGCAGCTTCCCAGTATGAAATGCTTAAGTAGACCTACTGAATGAATTATTTATTTTTCCTGCTTCTTTAGACTTTATTACCTCCAGTGTTCTGAAGAGACGTAGATCCAAAAACAATAATCTTTCCTGGAGTGCCAAAAACTTGTTCTCCGAGTTTTTCATAAACCATGCAGCCTAGTTAAACCAAGATGAAGAGAGATGGCAATTAATCACAACAAGGAACAGTATCTCTAATCATATACTGTACATTTGTTGCATACCTATGTATATCATATTCTATTTTTTTATCTTTTAACTGACAAATGAGATGTAAAGCATAAGAAGCAGAAAGCACCTCTGCATCATAGCATTTGTTCTCTCCAGTTCTTTGCAAAAAAAAGTCTAAAGCTATTATCTTCACTTCTCATAACCTTGAAAAGTAGAGAACACTTGTGAACCAATATTGCTGCCCACTTTCCTTCCGGCTGAACAGTAGGAGAGTGAAAATAATGTTGTTAAATTGGTGTCTTTGTCCAACTCTCTGATCATGAACTAACAAAAGTTCTTTTACCCTTAGTCAAAATTAAAATAAAATAAATTGCAAGGGAATATTTGTGGTGGTGGTTTACAATAAATATTGTGAGGTTGTAGTGATGGGAATGTCAGTGTTCCAAGTACCATATTTTTCGGACTATAGGACGCACTTTTTTATCTCCCAAAACTGGGTGAAAATGTCTGTGCATCTTATAGACCGAATATTGCCAAAGCCCCGCCCAATTGCTAGCCATTTTTTTGCCTCAACACGCCCCATTTTGGGGCCTTTTTTCAGCCCATTTTCACGGCTTTTTTTGGCCCTTTTCAAGGCTTTTTTTGGCCCATTTTTGAGGCTTTTTTGGCCCATTTTTATTTATTTATTTAATTTATTTATTTATTGGTTCGATTTATATGCCGCCCTTCTCCAGAGACTCAGGGCGGCTTACAATGCGTTAAGCAATAGCCTTCATACTTTTTGTATATACCTGCTTAGTAGGGCTTTCGGCCCCCCGAAGCAGTGCTCTTTTATATACAAAGTCAGCTTACTGCCCTCACAATCTGGGTCCTCATTTTACCTACCTCGGAAGGATGGAAGGCTGAGTCAACCTTGAGCCTGGTGAGATTTGAACTCGCAGTAATTGCAGGCAGCTGGCAGCTAAGTGCTACTTAATAGCTGTGCCACCAAGGCTCCTTATTCCTTCCAGTTGAAAATTTTTGAAGTTTTTGGCCCATTTTCAAGGCTTTTTTGGCCGCTTTTTAAAGAAAAAAAACGGCCTAAAAAAAGCCTCAAAAACGAGCTGAAGAAAGCCGAAAAAACAGGCCAAAAAAAAGCCTCAAATACGGGCTGAAGAAAGCCTCAAAAATGGGCCGAAAAAAGGCGAACAAATGGGATGAAAAAGCCTCAAAAACAGGCCAAAATAAGCCTCAAAGACGGGCCAAAAAAAGCCTAAAAAATGGTCCAAAAAAAGCCTAAAAATGGTCCAAAAAAGGCTGGAAAAGGCCCAGAAAAAGGCCCGAAAATGAGGTGTGCTGAGACCAAAAACTTTTTTTGTTGATTTCCTCTTCTAAATTTAGGTGCGTCTTATAGTCAGATGCGTCTTATAGTCTGAAAAATACGGTAATGCACCCATAGATAGCAGAACTCTGAGGCAGGTAGATTCCTCAAAGAATAATTTATTGGATATATCATATTGGCACAACTGGTGAAAACCGACTCTGAAAGTTCCCGTGGTTTTCACCCAGTTTATTTTCCCTTCACTTTTAAAACATACATTTTCATATACTCTTTAACCTCATTATCTTATTAAGATCATATTTGAACTATGGCATTATATACTTTTTTAGTTTTATAAAGCAAAACTAAACAATGGCTCTATATTTTTCTAGGTTTAACAAAGCATATTTAATTTTTTTTAGAATAAAGCAAAACAAAATAGGGTGGAAGATTTAGGCTTTTATATACCATATTCATTATTTATATGTTATTCCTTGGAAACGAAATAATATAAAGTTTTATGAAATACCTGTTTCCTTTGCACAAGCTAACAAGAGATTTATTGAATAAATGGAGAGCAGTGTCACTGAAATCAAAAGCAACCTATAAGAAAAAACAAGAAAAATACTTTTTAGCACTATAATATAAAACTTGAGTAAGCATGGATGTATAGCAGTAATATGAATATAACTTTAATTTAAACCATGAGGGCCTCCCTTAGGTTAACATAATTACTTGGGGCAGGTTGGCTGCCTTCTGAATAACACAGTGACAAATGACAAATCATATATTAAAATAATTGCTCTGTATGAAATTTGTCATTTGGTCCTAAGGAATTTTGGACCAAGCATTTTGAGGACACTGGAGCTCACACACTTCTGAGTGTAGCAACTTTAAATTTAGCTATTAATACTAAACAAGTAATTTGTTTTGCGAATTCTAGATATTTGGCTTAAATTCTTTGCACTGAAATACTCAGAAAATCAATTTTAAGAATACTTGCTGAAGAACTTTTCCATTAGAATTATCTCAATCTTACTTCATGTTTATCTAGAATTTGTGCCAAAATTATAATAGGTATTTAATCATAATTCTATTTCTGCAGGAGTAATGTGCTCTTAGCAAAACATGAATTGCAATTGAATTGTACACACTAATTCTCAGTACAGACACTCCATAGGTTAAGATCAAGTTGTTGCCCTCTATCTATAACTCTTTACGATGACAAAAAAAGTAAAGCACTGAAGCTGTGCAATGTTTTCATGAGTTACTGAAAACAGGCTGTACACTATTTAAAAGCAAACATTCTACTTTGTGACACTTATGAAAGCACTGCACAGCTTCAGTGGTTCATCCACCATTTTGAGTTGGATCATGTTGCCAATCAGCGGTCCACCATTTTAAGTACCGTAACAAGGCAGCCATCTGGTATTTTGTAACAGGCAGCCCTGTTCATAACTAGGGGTTGTCTTCAGGTTGGATGTTCTTAGCCCAGGGCTGTCTGTGCATTCAAAAGGTCTTACTCTAAATATGTGGGCAGAGTTGTAAAATTAGAGGTTTTATGGTTTCAAATTGTCATGCAGTTAACTACAGTATAAATCTGATTTGCAGATTCAGTTTATTGGGATAATGTAAGAGCAAGAGCACTGAGTAATAGAAGTCAGGATTGTGAAATTCATATGAGGATTACAAGGGGAGCTTTGTGAAATTCTGCTGCTGAGAAACACCCTCAGGAAAATTGCCACCTCTGTGGCTTCTCATCATCGTTTGCACACTATATAGATGTAATGGAATGAGAAAGGAGAGTAAGAGATACTGCCTAGAACACAAACAGACAAAAGAGGCAACAGTTCCCAGTGACTTAATATTCAGAGTAAGAAATTTAAGAAAGATCTGCCCTAATGAAGCAAGTGATGTGTATGAAGTTTGTGCCTTTAGATTTGCAAGATTCTGTTAACATAACCTTACAATAAAATAGAATTAGTTCAATGTTTCCTGCCTGGTTTACCTGACAGCAGATTGGTTTGTGTGACAAAAATTAACATTACGGAGAGTGGCTTAGGTGGAGCAAGACCATAAATATTATAATAACCAGACATTTTGGACCACGGAGAATAGGCATAAATCCCATTCTAGAACGGGGCATTTTAGGGTCATTTATTTAAAAGATGCTATTTTAAGAGTCCAAATAACATCTGTGAGATTACTATTTGCTAAAACTATTTCATTTCCAAATCTAAATTTAGAAAAATTTAGTCTTAAATTTTTGACAACCAGCTTATTTAGGATTACTCAAAAATGAAATGTACTTTAATAAATATAATTCACCTTATCATACCCATTAAAAACAGTTGGAAAGAAGCTTAATGGTATGGTTGGCCATTACTAGATCAAAGTAACAGCTGAAAATTGGCAATTCAAACTTGAAAACAAGAATAACAAAGAAAGACCTATGCCTCATAGATCCTACATAGATTAAATTACCTGACTAAATCTGGAGTGATTTAGTATAGAATGTCACAAATGTCTTTTTCTTTAATTCAGCTTCATATTACCGGTATTTTTCTGTAAAATATTGATACCAGAGACCAACGATTTCTGGATTAGGAAGTATCCAATATCATGCCCACAACAACTATGGACAAGATATTCTGTCATTTAGTATCATAGAATAGAATAGAATAGAATAGAATAGAATAGAATAGAATAGAATAGAATAGAATAGAATAGAATAGAATAGAATAGAATAGAATTTTTTATTGGCCAAGTGAGATTGGACACTCAAGGAATTTGTCTTGGTGTATATGCTCTCAGTGTACATAAAAGAAAAGATACGTTCATCAAGAATCATAAGGTACAACACTTAATGATAATCATAGGGTACAAATAAGCAATCAGGAAACAATCGATACCAATATAAATCGTAATCTGACTAAACTATATAAGATATAACTACGAAAATTTATTATCAGAAACTTCTATTCCATTACTACTTATTTGAAAGTAAAATCTTTCAAAAACATTTTTAGTTTCTAAATATGAAAGACTAAAGACTAAATAGTGAAAATGAATTATTTTTCTAAGATAGCACAGCAAATCTAAAAATGTTCTGTTAGACTTCAATTTATTTCTCAAATATATGCTTTTTTTAACTTTTTAGAATTGGAAGATTAGAAATTGCCTCTCTGGGTATTTTAGTATAAAGTGGTTACTTTTCTTCTCCTTTAATAACTTTTTTTTAAAATGAGATGAGTCAAGATATATAGATTTATTAAAATAATTACCATAGTTGATCTAATGGAAAAAGACCCTTATATCCATCTTACTGAAGATGTGTTTCAGAGACTTGAATATTCAGGCGTGCTTAATAGTATATACCAGCAGAATTAATAAGGATGCCTTTAGATCAGAGGTGTCAAACTCAAACTCACCCTGGCCCATGGGATGGTTAGATCTGGCCTGCAGGGCTGCCCTGGAAACAGCGAAGAACCAGCCCGTGCCTCTGCCAGCAAAAATGGAGCTTGGGAGGGCTGCACATGGCACACTCAAGTTCTGTTTTCAACTGCCACAGCCTCCTGCAACCCTCTACCAGCAAAAATAGAGCTTGGGAGGGCCACACACGGCCCTTCCAAGCTCCGTTTTCGCTGGCAGAGCACTCAGGCCCCCACAGACGCCCCAGACACGATTCACATTGAGCTGGTCACACAACTTGTCCCTCCGCTCCCCAGGTCAAACACAACCCTGATGCAGCCCTCAATGAAATTGAGTTTGACACCCCTGCTTTAGATTATTTACTAATACATCCGAACAAGCAAAATGTCTAGATTCTGCTCTTCAACAACCATGTTTTACATGCCAGTAATTTCAATTTTGTTGCCAATTGTTTTCTATCCTAATTATTCAGATTTGGTCAAGATATTTATTGATTAAACCAAGATGTTTAATTCTTTAAAAAAACCCTACATTTTGCTACAGTAATCTGTATTTGTATTACCTGGTAAGAAATCAACTCAAGCACAACTTTTATACAAAAAATTACATTTATGTGTTCTTTCCCCCATCAAATAGCATGGGAGTTTGTGTACCTTTCTTGAATGGTATCAGACTGCATCAACTAGCATTTGTGGGGAGGGGAATTGTTCATGAAGTTCTAAATAACAAACATGGTAACTGTAGTGGTTTCATGTCCCTAACAATTTTGGGGTAGGCAAAAATCTTATTAATATCTATATGGAGTGGACTGAATATAAACAATTTCAACCAGTAAACATTTGCCACCTTCTACACAGCATACCAATTATAGCATGACGCTATGCACATCTTAAGTTTCAGATCCTCTGTTAATGCTTGTATGAATAAGATTTACTCAAGAACTGTTGAGCCCATACCAGATGCCCTGAGCCAGACTTTCAAAATATGCTTACTTGATGTGATGTGAATTAGTCACATCACTCTGGGGCAAGTGAAGTCAAGCTCTTAAAATCATTATTTAATATAGTACACAGTCAATTACAATGCAACTTTTTATTGTTAACATAAGCAGTTTTATAAGGCAATATTTTGTCCTTAATGCATTACAGTATGACTAGTGTGCATAATTCCTCTAATGATCTCCACTATATTTACTACTCTTATTTTCAATGAATAAATGTTTGTTGTTTTGTAAGTCACTTTGAAGAAATATAATTCCTGCAATATTTTTCTTTAAAAGTCCTTTTCTATTTTTCTAAAAGAGAACCATTGTGGTGGCACAGTGGTTAGAATGCAGTATTACAGTGGTTAGAATGCAGTATTGACTCTGTCCGGTGCCAGGAGTTCAATGTTGATCAGCTCAAGATTGACTCAACTTTCCATCCTTCCAAGGTCAATAAAATAAGAACCCAGATTGTTGAGGGCTTTATGCTGACTCTGTAAACTGTTTAGTAAACACTATGAAGCGGTATATAAGTCTTATTGCTATTGCTAAAAGATAATTTGTGTGATAGTGAAATCACTTGCATCTGAATTATAAGGTACATTTTATCTCTACCTGCCCATGTGAACCTTTGGCTTCTACATTTCTTTCTTCCTTCTCTGTTCCATCCTAGCTTCAAGGTTAGTTCATTTCAACTTTCTATTAAAATTATTTGCTTTTTTCTCACAGAATAAATGTAATTAATCTTTATCACTTAAGAAGTTCCAATGCTTTCGAACTTGCTTCTTTCTTTATAGCATAGCTGAACCCAACAGTCTAGATTCATACAGTGCAAATAATAATCATTGGCTCTGACTGTAACAGGAGTAGATTTATGAAGGAAGCCTAAGCCCTGAAACTTGTGTGTATAAATAAAATGTTAACCAGTTCAGTGAGAAGTGAGTCTCAGAAATGGAACTGCCTGAAATATGTCCTCAGAGAAATTACATTTACATTGCATTATATTACCTAGTGGTAAGATACATAATATAATAAAAGTAATAAATAATAAAAATAATAAAAATAATAAAAGTATTATTAAACTTGATTTTGCTCCATTGTTTGACTCAAAGAAGAAGAAATGTTCATATAAACTACTGTTCATAGTAGTTTATTAAAAAGCCTAACACAAATACTTTCAGCAAAAATAAAAAAAATCAAAGTTCCTAGTGTTAAAATCCTGATGATCTTGTTAAACTGGAAGAGTTCTAACTTGTATTTGGCTCTTCTGTCCTTACAGGTTTTCTCACAGGTTGTCTGTGTTTTTTTCCATGTCTTCCCAGGAGACACCATGAAAAGGATGTTTGTTGTATTGCATGTGGTTGAGACAGACAGACTATTGCAAATACCATCCCATGGAATGGCATGAAAGTACAAACAGTGCTGGCTTTCAACAGATTCAAAACATATGTACAAGACCTAGAAAATTCTGCAGTGTCTCAAGAGTCCTTAGATTTCTTATATTAAACTAGATCAAGGCAGCATGTATGTCAAAACAACTGCAGAAATATTTGTACCAAGAATGTAGAGAGCATTATCTGTAGTTGATAATTTTAAACTTCATAAATATAAATCTGAGCAAACAAGGCCACTGAATTGAGTCATAATTTGTGTAAATTTTCAGCATTAGTGCATTGAACAGGGAAAAGTGGCTCCTTGCTATATTTTTGAAAGATGCTGCATGTTTACAGACAAATAAGTCATGTTCTGCAAGAGGTACAAAGGTACTGCTTCTGTCCTGTGAGGTGTTAAAGAGTTCGGTGGCATTCTGCAAGGTATTTGCGAATGGGTCATAAGTCTGTAAATTTATACAAATTTTACAATCCCATTCATAAGACCTGGAGATATTTTAGCTAGCTATTATTACTGCTTGTTGCATGGATATCAGTAGATAATAAATACCTCCATGTAGTATGCATGCATATCTATTAAGTTGTACAACTCATAATATTACTGAAAAGTATAAAAAGTTAGTAAGATGGCAACATTTGACTATTTTGTTTAAAATGAGACAAATATAGCACTGAAAGTTGTACCCTGTGCACTACACAGAATCCTTGTGTGCTGTATCCAGTGCCCCTAAGATAATGGAAAGGCTCCATATTCTATCATCATCAATTAACACCCACCCCAGCTATAACAAGAAATGCCGTAGGAGTGATTCTAAAGCATTTAATTCCTGACTATAGAGTGGATTGGTTCTCACTGGTGGTAAATCTTGTTTTATTGCCTCTCTCTCTTTATTCCAGAGAGCAGGCTGGAGGCTAATTTTTATGTTTCCTTTGCCTCTGATGGAAGATCCATAGGCTAGCTGAAAGACAGCTCAATGGATGGCAAAGGCTGTGATGTGAGAAAACTCTCAATACAAAAAATGTTCAGTTATTTTATTCCCCTGGCATTGTTTTAGGTAGGTACTGTAGATGGGGAATACTGAACTAAGAATGAGTTTGGGGTTATTGGGTTTTGTGGGTTTTTAAAAACTTATTTAGATGAAATATTTACAGTACTGAAGTTTCTTGCAACTCTAGTTTATAACACTCAAATATGTTTTTCCTGTAGAATAAAACATTACTCAGTTATATGAGTCATTTGGATTTCTCAGTTCTATAGTTTACAGCAACATTTGGGTACATTTGTCAATGATTATGTAGGCTACCCTGATGAGAGGCACTAGTAAGAGTTCGTGCCAACTCTTTATTCCTAGAATTCCAGGGATAAGCAAACAAAGTGCAAGACAAAGAAGAAATCCTCACCCCATTTCTCTAATTCCACCTTTTCCCTTGCTTCAATCTCTTCTCTTTTCCCTCATTCAAGTACTGTCAGAAAAGTCAAGGGAATGACAAAATATGAATTCATGTATAAAGGGGTCTTTCTTCTATTTCTGTTTAATTGCAGGAGGAGCAGATAAAGTGCTGTTCACTCCATATCTACAAATATAGAACAAGACTCTGTAGTCTAGAGATTGGAAAATATTAGTGCCTAAATTATACTTAAGAAACATTTGCAAATTGCCAGACCACTCAACAAATTCCTTGACTAAGTTTTGACAAGCATACACGGAACCATACCAGGATATGCAGGTTTCAGAAAAGTCAGAGGGATTAGAAAACTACATGACATTTAATGAAGAGAATAAGAAAATACAAGGTGGTTTACCTTGACTATATTCAAGGTCTTTGAATGTGTAGGACTTGTCAAAATATAAAATATATTAAGACTAATTGGCAAAACACTGGATTATTTTTCTAAAGAATTCTTTCAACAAATAAGGGACTTGTAAGATTGAATCTGGAGAAACAAAGTAGTTCAAAATAAAGAAGGGAATGAGCAATAATACATACACTCTCCATTTCAGTTTAATTTGGATAATAAATGTATGATGAAAATGTCAGAAGTGAGATTTAAAGAGATGATAGCTGGAACAGCAGAAGTTCAAGAATTAACTATTTGAGATGTGCAGAAAACCATACGTTACCTGTACATAAAAAAGACTAGATACATCAAGTAGTAATTATCTTCAGTAGACTTCAGTTGATTTTTTTTAAAAGTTAAGTTGGGTAGGCAATTTAGAATTGAGTAGAAGGCCAGTAAGAAATCCCAAAGCTTAAAATAAGACTGTAAAATAAATAATTTTTTAAAAAAACCATTCAGGAATAAGAAAATGGCAATTAACTTCATCAGTACTGTTGCCAATAAAACAACACAGACTCATATAGGAGTTTTATCTAAATTATAAAAGTGTGTTATAAAAGTAAAGATGAAAAATGAGAAATATAAGTTAATACTTAGTAAATCACCTTAACATTAAGATGAGAAATTTACTGTCAACTTACAAGCGTAGTGAACTTACAACTGAAGAAGTGAAAATGGCTGATAGATTTGTTTTCTTGGGCTCAAGAATATACAAAGATGCACTATGTGCTGGAGAAATAAAGAGGAAATAAATCTTACAGAAAAGAGCAATGAAAAACTTACAGTCGATATAATACGCTAAAAAAGGCTAAGGATATTTCAATGACAACTAAATTTATAGCCGGGGTGGTGGTTGATACCCCCAGGCTTTTAGTCATGGGGGATTTCAACCTGCCGTCCATCGGTGAAGCATCTGAGGTGGCTCGGGAGTTCATGGCTTCCATGACGGCCATGGACCTGACCCAGTTAATTCAGGGCCCCACTCACATAGGAGGAAACACGCTGGACTTGGTTTTCGTCTCTGGTCAGTGGTTGAATGGCTTAGATACAGGGGATATAGTTATTGAACCCTTGTCATGGTCAGACCATTCTCTCCTTAGACTTGACTTCCTGACCGCTATGCCCCACCGCAGGGAGGCGGAACCAATTAGGTGGTTCCGCCCCAGGCGCCTGATGGATCCTGATAGGTTCCGAATGGAGCTTGGGCCATTTCCTGAGACTCGGGCACGCGACTCGACTGAGGACCTGGTGGCCGCCTGGGATAGGGCGGCCGCTGGTGCTTTAGATCGGGTCGTGCCTTTGCGGCCTCTGACCCGGCGCCGAATCTGCCCAGCTCCTTGGTTCTCCGAGGAGCTGAGGGGGATGAAACGCCGGAAAAGACGCCTAGAGAGTAGTTGGAGGGCCAGTCGCTCCGAATCTGACCGTACACTAGTGAGGTCTTATATCAAGACCTACTTAGTGGCGATAAAGGCGGCAAAGTGTAATTACTTTTCCGCTCTTATCGCGTCGGCAGAAAATCGCCCAGCTGCCTTGTTTAGGGTGACTCGCTCCCTTCTCCATCTGGGAGCGCGGGAAGACCCCTTGCAAGGTCGTGCTGAGGATTTTGCGCATTATCTGCACGATAAAGTCGCTCAAATTCGGGAAGGCTTGGACTCCGACTGGGTAGGTACAGGCGGGTTGTCCGAGGTCTGTCTTGAGACGGTTATCTGGGATGAGTTTGACCCTGTGACTCCCGAGGACGTGGACAGGATGCTGGGGAGGTTGAACGCAACCACATGTTTATTGGACCCGTGTCCCTCCTGGTTGGTGCTGGCTACCCGGGAGGTTACACGAGGCTGGCTCCAGAGGATTATAAATGCTTCCTTGAGTGAGGGGTTCTTGCCTCCCGCCTTGAAAGAGGCGGTGGTGAGGCCCCTCCTCAAGAAGCCCTCTCTGGGCCCAGCTGTTTTAGCAAACTATCGTCCAGTTTCCAACCTTCGCTTCCTGGCGAAGGTTGTTGAGAGTGTGGTTGCGCGACAGCTCCCGCAGTACCTGGAGGAAACCGTCTATCTAGATCCGTTCCAGTCCGGCTTCAGGCCCGGGTACAGCACGGAAACGGCATTGGTCGCGTTGGTTGATGATCTCTGGAGGGCTCGGGACAGAGGTTGCTCCTCTGTTCTGGTCCTATTAGACCTCTCAGCGGCTTTTGATACCATCGACCATGGTATCATGCTGCGCCGGTTGGAGGGGTTGGGAGTGGGAGGCACTGTTTTACGGTGGTTCTCCTCCTATCTCTCCGACAGGTCGCAGTCTGTGTTGGCTGGAGGGCAGAGGTCGACCTCAAGGCACTTGGTTTGTGGGGTGCCACAAGGGTCGGTCCTCTCGCCTCTCCTGTTCAACATTTATGTGAAGCCGCTGGGCGAGATCATCCGTGGTTTCGGGGTGCAGTGCCATCTGTACGCTGATGACACTCAGCTGTACATCTCCACCCCAGACCACCCCAACGATGCCCTTGAAGTGATGTCCCGGTGCCTGGAGGCGGTGCGGGTCTGGATGGGGAGGAAGAGGCTCCGACTCAATCCCTCCAAGACTGAGTGGCTGTGGCTGCCGGCGTCCCGATATAGTCAGCTGGTGCCATCGCTGACTATTGGGGGCGAGACATTGGCCCCCACGGAGAGGGCGCGTAACTTGGGTGTCCTCCTGGACGCACGGCTGTCCTTAGAAGAGCATTTGACGGCCGTGGCCAGGGGGGCTTTCTATCAGGTTCGCCTGATACGCCAGTTGCGCCCCTTTCTGGATCGGGACTCCCTATGCACGGTCACTCATGCCCTCGTTACTTCCCGCCTTGACTACTGTAATGCTCTCTACATGGGGCTCCCCTTGAGGAGCACTCGGAGGCTCCAACTGGTGCAGAATGCGGCCGCGCGGGTACTTATGGGGGCGGCATGGCGCTCCCACGTGACACCTCTCCTGCGCGAGCTGCATTGGCTTCCAGTGGTCTTCCGAGTGCGCTTCAAGGTGTTGGTTCTCATCTTCAAAGCGCTCCATGGCTTAGGACCCAGTTATTTACGAGACCACCTTCTGCCTCCGATAACCTCCCACCGGCCAACACGCTCCCACAGAGAGGGTCTCCTCAGGGTGCCGTCTGTCAGGCAATGTCGGCTGGCGACCCCCCGGGGAAGAGCCTTCTCTGTGGGGGCACCCGCCCTCTGGAATGAGCTGCCCCCAGGGATACGACTAATCCCGGACCTCCGGACCTTCCGCCAGGCCCTGAAGACTTTTTTATTTCAGCAAGCCGGGCTGGGTTAAAAAAAATTTTTAATTGGTGAATTTTATGGGTAACGGGGTTTTAAATTGGAGAAGCCTAAGATAATTTAATTTTGTTTTAATGTATTTTAATATTTGTATTGTGTGTTTTTAATTTTGGCTGTTCACCGCCCCGAGTCCTTCGGGAGAGGGGGCGGTATAAAAATTTAATAAATAAATAAATAAATAAATAAATAAATAAAATTAAAAATAGATAAAAGCACTGTTATTTCCAGTGGTAATACAAGGCTGTAAAAAGCTGGAAAGCCAAGAAGAATTGAGCATCAGATCTAAGCTACAAAAAACCAGATCATCAATAGATGACAGGAAAATGTTACAGAAAACTCTCTGGTGCTATTCAGTGGCGATATGAATTTTTGCAGAACTGGTAGCCTCAAGAAATGCTAAAGAAAGTACTACATTTATGAACAATGGATTTGGGGACAATGGATTTGAGGACAGTTATGCTCAAGGACCATAAGAAAGAACAAATCAACCAATCCAAGGTCAAATAAACCAATCAATCATGGATGATATAATAATTGACTGCTCCTTTTGATCAGTAAAAGAAAGTCACACACACTTTGAAAGTGTGATGCAAATGAATGATGAATTAGAGGGAAAATGATTTGAGGGAAGCGGAAAAAATAAAACAGACAGGATCAAAGAGATTACTGGAATGTCTTTGAAAAAATTGAGTTATTACTTAAAATAGGTGTGATTGAGTGTTTGCCATACAATTATCAGTAGAAGTCAAATAGGACTCAAAGACATCTAACTAATTAAATAAGGTGACAAATCCCATTATATTTGAATATTTAACTTCATTTCTTTGTTTGGTTACTCAGCTGATTAATAAACACTACACTGAATCTAAAACAATGCCAAATAATAACAGCATGTAAGGCTGTCCCTTTTCTATTTTAATACTTTCTTAATATTCTTTTTTTTGAAGAGGAATAAATGCCTGCTTAAATGAACCTGCAATACAGTTTCACAAATGTTTGAGAAGTACATTGTAGCAGTTCAAGATCACTTATTCCTTAGTAATTGCTATAAGATGCATTAGATTGGAAAAATATTTAAAAAGTGAATGACTTTTCCAGGTAGTCCTTGGTTTACAACCATAATTGGGCTGGGAATTTTGGTCATAAGTTGTTACGGTTTTAAGTTGAATAAGCACATGACTGAACCCAATTTTACATCCATTTTTTTCAATATCCATAAAGTGACTCATTATGATCAGAAAATCACATGATTGTAAATGTGAATCAACTTTTTCCAATGGCATTTTTGCCGTGTTTATCAGAAACCAGCAAAAACCCTAGCAAATTGTAATCATGTGACCCTGAGATATTGCAATTGGTTATAAATTTTGAGCCAGTTGCTAAAAGCTTTAACAGATTAACAGAGTTGGAAGAGTCCTTGTACTGTAGGTCATCTAGTCCAACCCCTCGCTCAAGCAGGAGACCCTACACCAGGGTTGTCAAACTCGCGACATCATGTGACATTGCAATTTTTCTCCCTTCACTAAACTGGGCATGGGCATGGCCAGCGTGTGATGCATCCGGGCCAAGAGTCTGATAGCCCTGTACTACACCACTTCTGACAAATGGCAGTCCAAACTCTTCTTAAAAGCCTCCAGAGATGAAGCTCCCACAACTTCTGAAGGCAATTGCTTGTGTTTGTGTTATGTTGAATTCTAGTATGACATGGTCACTCTCACCCAAGGTTCTTGTGATTTCAACTCCCTCTATCACTTATTCTCTGTTTGTAAGAATTAAGTCCAGTATGGCTGTCCCTCTAGTTCCCTCTCTGCCTTTTGGACAATAAGGTTGTCAGCTAGGTTGGTTAGGAACCTATTCAATTTCTCACTTAGTGCGGAATTAGTCTTCCAATTGATGTCAGGGTAATTGAAGTCCCCCATTACTATTGTAGTATGTTTCCTACATATATTTGTTAGTTGGTTAGCAAAAAGAACATCTATTTTTTCTTTGGTAGAGCACAAATGAAGTTTTGTATGACTTCCTTCAAGATAGCTTTTCTCAGAATTCTTATCTGTGTATTATATAATCCTTCTTATTGTATCTTTGTTGATATTTCTTTGAAACATAATCCTTTTCCTTAAATTTAATACCAACCTGAGCTTTTTTGTTTGTTGTCTATATCATGAATCCAATATATTATTTTAAACATCCTTTTATGCCAATTTTTTTTTCTGAGGGTTGAAATCTGATAAGAAATACCATTTGCTGTTATCACTCTGAACTATCCTGGTTAAATGCAGGAGAGCCAGTGGTAACAAAATGTTTACAATTTTTTTAAAAAAAGCTGTGATAATTTATATTAGCAATACTACATTTGCTAGTATTTTTATTTTCTAGTAATAAGTAGCAAGAATCCAGACCTGATAAATGTCATGCAAAGATAGCATGGCATTTCATACTATCTTTGCTCTTAAAAAACCAATATTTTTTTAACCTTATTGGTGATTAGGTACCACCTTCATTGTATTGTTTAAGACAATAATGTGATATTGTCCTTTCCATGCTGACTTAATCCATTCAGCAATGTTGATTAAAGTTCAGGAAGTGACTTGTCCTAATGCATCCATGGCACCCAGCTGGGATAGCTTATTCAACATTAAAAAAACCAAAACTGTTAACAATAGTTATTTGATTAGAAAGAAGCCCCAAAAAGCACATACCTCATTGTTTAGAATATTTTGCATGAGATTATATCTTAAGAATCAAACTTAAAATTTCTTTAGAAGTTAAATAAGAAGCTAAGCAGCAATGTTTGACCACCTATTAAAAAGTTTCTACATATGTGTGAAGTTCATGCTAAACAAATACTCATTCTGTTTTAAACAGAATAGAATTTAAACATACATTTCAAATTAAGAATGAATTTATCTGTCCATTCTAGTTTCATCCACTTTTTCAGCTTACCCACCTTAAAAATCATTTTTTCCAGCTTCATTTCAGGTTGTATTTTTTAAAAAAGTATTTACATGAAAATTTATACCACTCACTGTGGTTTTCTAATGCAATTTTGCAAAACACTTTTTTCAAATGTAAAATGTGTTGTTTGTTATTTTCTTTTATGTGTGCATATTTATATCTAGTATCTTTACTTAAGGAGTAGTGTGGTGGCTCAGCGGTTTGTCAGCTGGAAGCCCAGGTTTGAGGCCTGAGCACCACGTGAAGGGGTGAGCTCCTGTCCTCGCTCCAGCTCCTACCAACCTAACAGTTTGAAAGCATGCAAATGCAAGTAGATAAACAGGTACCAGATAACAGCGTTCCATGAAGTTATGCTGGCCACATGACAGTGCTGATTCAATGGCCTTGAAACAGAGATGAGCATTGCCTCCTATAGTTGGTAATGACTAGCAGAGTAAAATCCGCAGGGACTCCTTTATTTTTACTTAATAATTCTGCATACGTTTTATTTATGAATTACACTGCAAAACCTAAGAAACTACAAGTGAATACACCTGTGTATTTTGTTTATGCACTGGTTAGGAAAATACAGATCAGGTAAACCTCTGCATTAAAGTATAAAAAACAGAATTTTACCTGTGTCTTTCCTTCAGCTGAATATTTACAAGGATTGAATGAAAAATGTTGCTTCCAAAGTTGTAAGTCACTGACAGGTAGACGTACTGATATGCTAGAAGCTCTTACTGTAGTATTTCTTAGCCTCTGTTCTTTGACTTCAATTGGCAGGAAGTTGCTATGAGAAAAGGTTCTATTGCTCTTGTTTGTGAAGTGAAAGCCTGCAGTAAGTGCATTTTAGGTGATGTGACATGATTAAATTTTGATTGCCAAGGGATCCTTGAAATTCAACATCAAATTCAGGTTGTTTATGATGACGCTGAAGTGAGTACTGTACATTGCTAGTCCAAAAAAATGTAAAGGTGATATACTCAAAAAGAATATATGGAGAGAGCGACACCCAGAGACGAGACAATATACATTTCACTCTTGCAGGCATAAGTCATGGTCGTGGATTGACATGGCCTGGATGACACTACAATTAAGGGAATAAGTTTCTGAGACAGAAATTGGGGTTAATGATTGGGCTGATCACAGCCCCTTGCTTGTAACACGGAGGGGCCAACAGAAAAGGAAAAGATGGAAGATGGATGTGAGGGTGCTGAAGGATGAGGAAGTTGTGACCTAGATTAAGAGAGAAACAGAATATTTCTTTAAAGAGAATAAGAAAGAGGATATGAGCCTGCAAAATAATTGGGATACGTATAAGGAGCTAATTAGGGGATTGGTAATAAAATATACAATAAGGAAGCGAAGACTGGAAAGGAAGGAACAATCAAATTTAATGGATGGTTTAGAACAGGTGGAAAAAGGATTACGAAACAAACCGATGGATCAGGCATTATTAGAGGAAAAAAATTCAATTTGCCATAAAATAAATTTAATGGACGAAGAAGAAGTAGCTGAAAAATGCAGGTGGGTCAAACAAGGTTATTTTGAAAACGCTAACAAGCCGGGAAGATGGCTAACCTATAGAATTAAAAAGTTAAAGGAAAGAAGTAAAGTAGGTGGTTTGAAGGATGCGAATGAAAGATGGGTAACTGACGGGGAAGGTATGAAAGGAATCGTACAGAAGTTCTTTACGGATTTATACAAGAGAGAGGAAGGGTCAGAACAAGAGATGGAGAAATATATAGAGGGGCTGGATCTTCCAAAAGTGCCGGAACAGGTAAGACAAATACTTAACAGGGAAATTTCAGAGAAGGAGTTGGAAGAGACAATTGGGAGGCAGAAATTAGGGAAAACTCCAGGGACAGATGGGATTCCTATGGAATTCTATAAGGAAACTCTTGATATAGTGGGACAATATATGACTGAAGTCTTTAATGGAATCATCGTGGAGGGTCGGATCCCAAATTCCTGGACGGAGGCATATATTTCCTTGATCCCCAAGGCAGAAACAGATTCATCAGTGATCCACAATTACAGGTCTATATCCCTTTTGAATACCGATTATAAGATCTTCAATTCAATTTTAGCAGGGAGAATGAAAATTTTTTTAAACCACTACATACATAGAGACCAGAATGGGTTCTTGCCACATAGATAAATAAGGGATAATGTGAGGACGATAATAGATGCAATGGAGTACTATGAGACCATTTCGGATAAGGAAGTAGCATTTATTTTTGTAGATGCTCAGAAGGCCTTCGATAGGGTTAGGTGGAAATTTATGTTTGCCTTGTTAGATAAGATGGAATTTGGAGATAATTATATACGGGCGATAAGATCGATCTACTCAACTCAAATAGCTAGAGCTTTAATTAATGGGGAAGAAACGGGTAGGATTGAAATTGGAAAAGGCACAAGACAAGGATGCCCACTGTTCCCACTTCTATTTATATTTACACTAGAACCTCTGCTACGGGAAATCAGGAAGAATCAGGGAATAAAGGGGCTGAAGGTGAGATCTGAAGAATATAAAACTCAGGCATTCACGGATGACTTGGTTTTTATCGTAGAGGATCCATTAGAATCAGGTAAAACTTGCTTCAGGAGAGAGAGAAGTATGGTAGAGTTGCAGGTCTCTGAATCAACAAAGACAAGACGAAGATTATAAAGAATATGACACGAAATCGTTGGAGTGAATTGGAGAGATAATTGGGCCTTTAAGTGACTAAAAGAATAATATACTTGGGTATTTGGATGTCTTCTAAAAATACGTCTATTATGGCAGATAATTACACAAAGTTGTTAGGCCAAACAAAGACAGACCTAGAAAAGTGGGAGCACCTGCAACTCTCCTTACTTGGTAGGATAGCTACGATTAAAACCCATGTACTTCTGAAATGGAACTATTTATTTCAGACTGCCCCCGCGAGACTGGATAGTGGTTTTTTTAAACTGCTAGATAGTTATGTGAGGAAATTTGTGTGGCAGAAGAAGAAGCACCAGATAAAACTTAAAATGCTCCAAGAGGCTCCATGTAGAGGGGGATTTGGTCTACTGAAATGGGAGTTTTACTACCAAGCAACTAATTTAACTTGGATCAGAGACTGGATGCTTTTAAATAGGAAGAGGACTCTTACATTGGAGGGTTATGATTTGTGTCAAGGTTGGCACCATTTTCTATGGAGTGAGAGGGGCAAGAAATGTGGACAGTTTAAGAGACACTACCTTCGGAGAATATTATTACAATCTTGGGAAGGGGTTAGGAACAGGCATTATTCAATGATTCCGATTTGGTTTGCCCCATTAGAGGCAGTAACACATGCGACACTATACAATAAGGAAATACCATTGACTTATCACGATTTGCTTGACCCTCAAGGGGAATTGAAGACCCGAGAGGAGCTTACAAAACAGGGCAAAAAGGTAGACTGGTGGGCATATGCCCAAATACAATCAAGAGTCAGAAGGGACAAAGGAAAGGAGGGAATATATAGGTCATTACAGGAGTTAGATAAAATCTTATTGGGAATCGAAAAGAAATTACTTTCAAGGTGCTACCAGTTTTTGGTATCACGATGGATTGGTGAGGAGGTGATTAAGGACACTATGATTGCCTGGGGGAGGAACTTCGGATTTTTTCCAAATTTGGATAAATGGGATGAGATATGGAATAGAATATGAAACTTACTTTGTCAACCTCCTACAAGGAAAATATTTATAAAATGGTCTATCGTTGACATATCCCCCCGGCAAGAATCGCAAGAATATTCCCGGGAGTTTCTCCGGCATGCTGGAAGTGTGGGAATGGTTGTGGGACGTACTACCACCAATGATGGACGTGCCCCAAAGTAGGCAAATATTGGTCCAAGGTTCGGAACTGGATAGTGGAAATTACAGGATATAATATAGAGCTGAAACCAGAGATTTTTTTATTAGGAATGAAACCAGACAAAATAACTAAGGAAAAATGGTACTTGATCCTCCACATCACTATTGCAGCTAGGATACTATATGCGCAAGAATGGAAAAATGAATTAATACCCACAGAAAATAAATTGATTTGGAAAATTACAAAATGTGCAGAGGCAAACCGGTTAACAAAATTACTTAGGAATCAAAAAGATTCTGATTATTACAAATGTTGGAATTTATGGTATAATTGGGTGAAAGAAAAGAGAGGGAAATGAAATGGATTGTATTAGTGGTATAGGCGCAGATTTGTATACATTAGTTGCAATAACCTTGTATGTATGTATATGTAAAGTATTGTATTTTTAAAAATGAAAATAAACTATGTTAAAAAAAAAGATTTTTTTTTTCAAATTAGTGGAAAGAACTGTTAGGACCTCATTGAAGAAACAAAATGTGGAGTTCTTTCATGATAGCTTTAAAAGTTGTCCAGCATTGGCAGACATATGTAGTAAATGGAGTTGATTGCTTGGAGACATCAATACTAACAATAAAATAATTCTTTTAAGGATAATTTACTTCATCTATTAAAACATCCCTATTTAAACTGAAACTATGAGTGGTGTTATTTTTCATTCAATCCTTGAATGTGTCAAACTGCTAAAGAAATTTGGTATATGAATTACTTACATAAAGAGTACAATTCCTGTGTTGGCCAAAGCAAAGGCAAGACCCAATATTCCACTGCCCATGATAGCATTACTAAGGTTGAAGACAGACATTCCCAAAGATGTTGTGCCTGGACTCTGTAAGAGAGAATGAGGGAAGAAAGGAAATAAAGGAAGAAGGCAACTTAATTTCAAAGCTTGGCAACTGTAAGCGTTCTATTCAATGTTCATTTTGAGAAGTCACTTCGACATTACATTAGTCACTTGTATGCTGAATCTAACATTCAGTTATCTGCCCAGTGTTCAGTAATAGAAAAAAAATGACAAGTAAATCAGTAAGGATAACATCTTTATGGGTCATCTTTATCTGTGGATCTTGACATACATCTATTCATTACAGCCATATATCATACTGGTCATAAAGTGGATCATCATGTGAACCTTCTGATTTTATGATTTTTGCACCAGTCATTAAATGAATCACCATAATTAAGTCAATCAAATCATTAAACAAATGCCATGGTCATGAAGCAAACCCATTGTTTGCTAAGGTGTTTTATTTCCAAAAAGTGAAACTAAAAGCCAATTTGGGACAAAAATGTCATAAATCATAGTCATATGACTACAGGACTGCAAAAAGGTAAACACAAGCCAGTTGCTGAACACTTGAAATGCGGTCACATGACCTCAGGAGGGGGAGTGAGACATCTATTCAAAGTTTGAACCTAATAGAAAATAACTTTTGGGGGTTTTTTGTAGCTTTGAGTGGTGGTTAAACTATCAATTGTAAGTTGAAGACTACCTACCCTGTTTCCCCCAAAATAAGACATCCCCTGATAATAAGCCCAATTGGGCTTTTGAGTGCATAGCAATAAGGCCAAGAGCTTATTTCAGGATTCAAAAAAAATAAGACAGGGTCTTATTTTCAGGGAAACACGGTATATGTTAACTGCATAATAAAACAAAGAGACCACATCCATGTGGCCAATCCATTTTCCTACGTGCTATATCCACATATTCATTATTTTTAATGCAATCCCTAGTAATATATAGCTATTTAGTACTTATCAACTGGGTCCCATTGTATCCTGTTAAATTTCATTATCACCTCAACCTTTGTCAATTAAGGTTCACCTCAATTGTTTAAAAGCCAAATTCATGCATTTCTTTATTTTTACAGAACACATCTCAAAGCTTCATGGTTATGAAGCTGTCTTTTACAAGTAGGATCATAGTAATTGACTCTAAAAGGATTGGTAGAAATTAATATGGTGAAAGTGTTAAAAGAGGTGGAATACTAAAAGTAGGATGGCACAGCTTCCTATTTCTGTTCATCCATGTCTTGCCTGGACTTGTTAAGAGTGGAACATGCTCAGTTGTACCAAATATGTTGATTCTACCAGCAGGACTCACACAAAGCCTTTTATTAGTTTAGGGTACATCATGTCATTTAAATCCAGAAGCTCTCACTACAACTCATTGGAGAGTGTAATCATAAGTTTTAGAAGGCAATAATGGAATTTAAATATGACCACCATATCTAGCAGCCATTGAGAACCTTACCTATTAATAACTAATTTCCTTTTCAAGCCCTTGAAAATGTTAAGACAGTAAAATCTTATAATTTAACTGTTTGAACAAATACAATTGTTTAACTGCCTTCACCATTTGTCTCCAGTAGATAAATTTGGAATTCTGGAAGAAAAATCCCCTGCTTCCTACCTTATCCACAGTGCATTCACTGATCATTAGGAAGATTAACCGTGGGCTGCAGAGAATTATGCAACTTTCATTGAAGGAAGGCAAGAACATAAATATAAATGAAACATAAATGAAACACAGATGAATAGTCCTGGAAAGGGTAGCTAATGGCAAAGCTTCTTCTTGCATAGGACATCCTGGTAAGTTTCAGTTTATGTACACCTGCAACGTTGAAGAATAAACCTCTATAAAGTGAGGAGAGGAACCTACGTATTCATCACACTTCTTCTTTTCCAAATGGCTGTTAGTTAGGCTTCTTCTGCTCTCACGGTCTGCGATGAACTTGCTGAAAGGACACAAGAAAGCAGGATTTTTTTAAAAAAATCATGAGGCATGGCATGAATGTACTTTATCACCTGTTATTGCTGTAGAATGCTGTGACATTTCAATGTGGATTTTGATTTTTTTTCATTAAACCACATTGTACACTGACATTTGAGAAGACAGGGCATAGGTAAACAAATATTACAGATGGAGGATATAATAAGAGACTATCAAAGACCTGAAAAGACATTCATGTATGGTTCTGTTCTCTAATACACTGCTTAGAAATAATCCCCTGACATGGCTACTTTGCAACAGAAGTAGTTTTCTTAGTCTTTTTTTTCTTTAGTATGACTTGGAAATGCAAATCGTGAAATAAAAAACAAGTCCAGAATGTCGGAGGAGTATGAATTTGCCAGTATTGGGCTGAAGACTGCAGAGTCAACATTGCTCCATTTTCACAAATTTCTTGACAGGAATGACTTTGTTAATGCAGAGAATCCAATGCATTTTAACAGTAATTAAACTAAACTAAATAATTTTTTAAAAAAATAGAAAGGAAAAAATAGTTCAAAAATTAAAAAAAAACAAATGTAGAAAAAATAATAAATATATAAAGAAATGATTTCTCCCTTCATAACAATAATTAGGAACAATTTTAGTCACCTTCTCTTATAATACAACAAATGTTTCCTTCTTCTAAAATCTCATCTCTTATCCATATACAAATCCATAAAATTTTGTCATTTCAGACTTGATATCCATTAAGGTTTACCAGAAAAAACAATATATCTAATAAACCAACTTCGTGTGCTTTCCTTTTGCTGTTAACAATCTTGTTTTTATATTTCTTCCCTTTACTTTCACAATCTTGATGCTCTCAAATAAAGTCCTAGAGATTGATTTCTTTTCACTTGTTTTATTATTTCTCACAGAACTCTTCAAAATGTTAAACAAGTCTCTTTTGTGAATCCAATGTAAGAAAGTAATTCAGGTCACTTGTTAAGACATCAGCTGGTTTTATTTCTATATCCACTTTAGCATCCCCTTTCGCCTGACATTTTTAAATCCATTTTCAAATCAGATTAAGGCCTATGAGGTAAAAATTGCTCCTCTTCCAAATCATCTTCCAAATACAGTGTATTTTTAATGCCAAACAATCTTAAAGGTAACTTCTGATCCATTATTCATAAATATCATTCAATATGTCCATTGTATTTTGCTCCATTCTTTATTAGTAAATCAAATTTAAGTTTTCTCCTTTATTTGTAATCTTTATTGTATGTGTACTTATTATACATACATATTACATACATACATACTGTCAATTTTACTACAGCAATACATTCTACATGGGAAGAAGAAATATCAGAGAGTTCTGATGGTGGAAAACAAGGCAATTAGGCTGCTAACCAGTTCAGCACATCTGAAGCACCTTAAGATCACCGTGAACATACATTTGTTATCACTGTTTTCTAAGCAGAAAACACAATACTTCAGACCAATAAATGGCAGGGGGCCTGATTGTCTGAAAGATTCCCAATTTCAGTATAATCCTATCCAGTGGATGAGACCAAGGCTTCTATTTGGTCTATTCAAGCTGTGGGGTATGGTCTGTTTTGTTTGTGCTCAATTCCCACCTCCAGCCCACCCCAGCTTTTAGGAAAGGAAATATTCTTTTTTTTAACCTGGCATTTTAATTTAATCAGGTATTTAATTTAAATATAATTAGTTAAATTAATTTACTTTAATTGTTTTAATTATATTTTAGAAAATGAGGTGGCTGGATGGAGTCACTGAAGCAGTCGGCGTGAGCTTAAATGGACTCCAGGGGATGGTAGAGGACAGGAAGGCCTGGAGGAACGTTGTCCATGGGGTCATGATGGGTCAGACACAACTTCACGACTAACAACTAAATACTTTATCTATGTGTCTATGTTTTAGTTTTGTGTTTTAGTTGTCCCAGGTGCCCTTAGGACAAAAAAGAAATTGTATAAAAGAACAAGAAATAAAGTAAATATGCAGATACATAATTACTGCTCAGTTTCACAAAATAAAGACTTGTAAAGAACAACAGGAAACAGGATACAATCCCAAACTCATGCTGCCTAAAACTAGTAGCAAATTGAATTAATGCATGTATTAATACATTATTTTCCTTTCATCAAAAGCAAAAAATAGCATATATACATTAAGCCTTCAACTTACTCAACACACCTGGTTTAATTTCTCTGTTCTTAATTGCTTGCTGCAAAAGGGTTGATTGGGCTTGTCTGTTCTCATGACTTTATTTTATACGATATCCTCTCTCTGGAGAAATGGATGAGTTTGAGATATGTGACTAGAACCCCAAAAGTTATCTCATCCATAACGGCTCTAATACCCATACACTACTGAAACTCATGTGTCTGCTTGTAACATTCAATTGGGTGAAATGGTGCATCCGTAGGGCTACCATTCATTCACACCCCAGACCTATTACTTCTGTGGGATTGAAATTTGGAGAAGTTGGGGCCACTTCAGTGCTACCATGCCTTCTGACTGCACTTTCCAGAAACCATAGGTTGCACAACTCAAGGGAAGATGGGAGAGGCATATCCCCACCCTTTTCCCCACCTCCTTTGAACCTGGCACCCAATGGCTGGTGGCAAGGCCCAACAGTGAGCAGCAATTGGCTGATTTGGAATTGAGGCTGAAATTTGAAATCTCTTAACAGAAGAAAGCAGTGGGGGAAGGATGAGGGCTTGACTTGGATGCCTGCTGGCGAGGTAAGATAGTTGGGTGGTATCACTGATTGATGGCTGAGCCCCTTTCCTCTTTGGGGCCCTAAGGAACATGTTGGGATGGCAGAGTGAAGGTGCAGTTTTTCTTGCAGTCCATGGTTTCCTTCTCCCTGCAGGCAGTCCTGTGGGTCAACTGAAGAGAAGGAGGAAGAGTGATTTCTGGAGCTCTCTGCCAAGCAAAGTCAATAGGTAAACTGACTTTGGTACTCCTGCTCCCACTCTGTCTGCCTGCGGTCATTCTGTTTCTCTCTTTAGATAAAGATGAAATGAAATGAAATGATGACATAATGGCTCACAAGTTGTCTGGTCTACTTCTAAATTTGAACCTAAAGCTCTGTAAGAGTTTTTGGCATATATTTGTTCTCACTTATTTATTTAGCATATGGCACATGTTAGCCAGGGACCACCGAGATGGCTAGTTACCTCTGTGAAAGGAATTTTTTCAGGCAGTATTATCTTTACCTACAGGACGCCTGAATGCCGGTAGGCAATCACGGGAGGCTCCTTTCTTGTCCCTCTGCAGTTTATTCACTCATGGGAATCAAGCCGCCGAGCTGTCAACCTTAGCGGCGCACAGACCTAGCATCTTAACACGTAGCCACCACGGCCCCTATTCTCACTGATATTATTCTTTCTCCCTACTTCCCTTTTAATTGACATTCAGATGTCACGTTCCTTAGGGACTTTTTGCAGAGGTAAAAAGAGAATATATAAGTCACAAGCTTTACTTAACCTGAAACCTTCTGGATGCAATACATTGTAATCTCCAATTAGTGTGTCTGGGAATCATGGAGGTTGTAATACAAATCATTTACAGAACAATAGATTGAAGGTATAGGGAATTGTGAGAATTGTAGTCCCACACATTTGCAGGAACCACTTTGAGAAAGATTGCATTGGCATCTTATTGTCAGCCCCAAAGCACCGGGGCTGCCATTCTAGAAGGGGGAGACCACCAGCCCGCCAGCCTAGCCACTTGGAGCCCACCACCATGGCAACCGCCATCACACCCGCTGCTGTCCTGGCCGTTGCAATCGCCGCAGTCCCCGGGGCCCTGTTACCTTCCTGTTTGCCCTCACCATCCTCGTCCTCGCCGCTGCAGCCTCCAGGGACTGGCACTGCGGCCACTGCAATGGGCACCACCATTTTTGCTGCTGCCTCACAGCTGAGAGGCGGCCTTGGGACCAACTGATGTTTGGGGCCTTTCGCTTGCAGGACAAACCAGGACTGATTGTTGGCTGGAGTGGGGGTGGAAGGCAGAAGTTGGGCTGTGGGTGGAGCCACAGGGTGAAGACAGGGAGGGATGTGGGTGTTCTGCCCCAGCTCCGGATCCCAAGGAGTGTGGCACACACCAAGCTCCAAAAACTCCGTTTAT
Source organism: Pituophis catenifer annectens (assembly GCF_029215685.1). Lineage (NCBI taxonomy): Eukaryota > Metazoa > Chordata > Lepidosauria > Squamata > Colubridae > Pituophis > Pituophis catenifer. The sequence continues at coordinate 37,509,146 of NW_027256887.1, forward strand.
TACAAACAGACCCCTTTCAAAATGCAGGCTTTCAGTACAAATGTCCTTATCAGCCTGCTATAAAGTACAAAGAATAAACAAAGTCCGACAAAGGTTGGCAACCAGCCCAGAAACCAAGATGTGATAAGAAACTCACTCTCCAAAATGCTCTGTGTAATAATTAAATGTTGTTTCCAGCAACAATTGCTAACTGCGTGCGACTTAAATAGGCTAAGGAAGTGGCCAATTAACCCCAAGCCCTACTCTCGAGGAGACCTCCTCCTCCTGAGTAGCCACTCCTGCCTTTTTGGCAGCCCTGCGTGCTCGAGCATTGAGGAGAGCTCCTCCACTTCACTCTCTGCACTTGAAGGAGCCTCTGGAAGTTCTCAAGGCCCTGGCGGAGTCTCTGCCTCTGGCACCACATCCTCTTCAGCCTCCTAGCTGTCCGACGTGAGCGCCGGCTACACAGGCTGCTGGCGCGACACCATACCAGCCTCCTCCTTGTCAGGATCAGCCACAAGCCGCACAGGCCGCTGGCGGGCCACAACAGCGGGAGACTTCAAAAGGTGGTGGGGAGCACAGCACGAACACCACTGACAATGATTCACTTTTCACTGGTGTTTGTCAGAGCATGCTGGAGCACAGGATAAAGAACTCTCACATCAAAGCTCATTATGGTTTGGAGGTTTTTTTACCTCTGCGCCGTTCTGGAACCTGACTGTTGCAATATTTTCAGGATCAGACTCAATAAGATTAGTGAGAGTTAGAGGTTTGAATATATTTTCTTTTATTTACAGCAGGCATTCTATATTCACTGAATATTCTCAGATAGAAGCAATGAAAAAGATGTAGACAGCTCCTTATATATACAATGGGAGGAGCTAGATGTGGGAGTGGTGAATTATGAATACATTAAGGAGTGAAGAATAAATTAACCCCTGATACCCCGTTCATATACTATTTACACATTGGAGAATAAGGCATTTACATCTGACAAATCCCCCTCTAAATGCCGATTCGTTATGCAACACCAATTACATTCAGATTCAGGACAATACAAAACATACAATTTAGAAGTTAAATATTTGTGCTGCTTAGAAGGTAAAGGTTTTGTCAATATGTCAGCTAATTGTTCTGAAGTATCACAATGCACTGCTTTAATAAATCCATCCTGAGATAATTGTCTCACATGTTTAAATTTTATATCTATGTGTCTGGACCTTTGTCCAATGGCGTCAGATCTAGATATTTCAATGGCTGCTTTGTTGTCTTCATGCATAACAAAAGGCAAAGCAGGTTTTTTCCAAACATCTGAAATTAAATCATTAAACCATACAAGGTTATTTGCAGCTTTGGATAAACAAACATATTCTGCTTCTGTCGTTGAAGTGGCCACTAGTTCTTGTTTACCAGTGTACCAGTAAACTGGACAGTCATTTAAGAGGAATATATAGCCAGATGTGCTTTTTCTACATGAGGTGTCTCCAGCCCAGTCCGCATCTGCGTAACATGTAAGCTTTGGTTCTTTATTATTGTTAGGTTCTAACATTAAACAAAAGTCTAGTGTACTTTTCAGATATCTTAAAATTCTTTTAACAGCTTCCCAGTGATACATTGTTGGCTTGCTGACATGTCTGGATAACAAATTGAGTGGTAAAGCGATATCTGGTCTTGTCCAATTAGATATATAAAGAAGTGAACCTATGATTGATCTATAAAATGTGTTATCTTTGAATTCGGGAGAAGATTCATCAGTGTTTCTTAGAAAGTCAGTTTGCATAGGAGTATCACAAGGTTTGGCGTTATTTAGATTGCATTTATTTAAAAGTTCTATGATCTTATCTCTCTGAGTAAGTTTGAATCCTCTTTTAGTCTTATTAATTTGAACACCAAGATATTTGTTTACTTTGCCTAGAGATTTTAACGAGAAATGTTCATTTAGCTTAGATACAAAAGTTTCTCTTCTCTCTTTATGTTTTCCTATGTATAAAATGTCATCCACATAAATCAATACAAATTCTATGTAATCATCACCCTTTTTTACAAAGAAACAGTTATCAGCAGTGGTAGCATTGAAGTCCATGGTTTTAAGTACTTTTACTAAACAATCATACCATTGTTTACCAGATTGTTTTAATCCGTATAAACTCTTGTTTAACAACCAAATCTCATTTTTGTTTGTGTATTGACTGTGAGGTGCTCTTACATATATTTCCTTATCTAGTTTTGCGTGTAGATACGCAGTCTGTATGTCATATTGGAATACATCAAGATTGAGTGCTGATGCTACCACTAGAGCTGTTTTGACACTCTCTGTTCTTACTGTGGGGGAATACGTGTCAGTATAGTCCTCTGGATATTTCTGTGCATAACCTTGTGCAACTAGTCTAGCTTTGTATAGGGTATTACCTCCCTCTAAGTTCTTAATTTTATATATCCACCTGGTACCAATAATTGTTTTATCTTTAGGTGCAACTGCAGGTGTAAATACATTTAGTCCTTGTAAACTTTCCATCTCTTTTTTCATCGCTAATTCCCATTTTTCCTTTTCTTTACTAGGGAGTTTTAACACTTCCTCATATGTATTAGGTGTTGTTGGCTCACCATCCATATGCATTATGTAATCCTTGTATTTATTTGGTATTTGATTTCTGGTGTTTCTAATAGTTCTTTTATGTTTACTATCGTTATCATGCAAATATCTTGCTTCCTTTTTTGTTAGTGTATCAGTTTTTATTTTGTGTTGGCTATTTGTCCATGTTTTGGTTTTGTTTTTATATTTGCTGATATCTTGCTTTTCTATAGTCTCTTTCTCATGAGATTTTGTATCTTTGTTGTTATTTGGAAATATTTCATTAAGATGTATTTTAGACCAGTTGGCCTGTTCGTGGAACACAGCTGTTCTGGAGACTATAAATTTGTTATTATTATCAATGAATCTGTATCCTTTAGTGCCTGTCTCGTAACCCATAAATCTGAGTCTTCTGGATACGTTTTCTCCCTTTCTTCTTAATTGCTTAGGTATGTGTACGTCTGCAGTGACTCCAAATATGTGCATGTGTGCTAATTTTGGTTTCCTATTATACATCACTTCATATGGTGTCTTATTTACAATGCTGGACCAGGTTCTATTCTGTGTGTAATTTGAATAATGTAAGGCTTCTGACCAGAATTGTTTGCTTAAGCCAGCATCTTCCAATGTGCATCTAATCATGGTTTGTAATGTTGAGTTCTTCCTCTCCGCAATCCCGTTCTGGAACGCAGAAAATGGGCTGGATGTGTAATGTAACATTCCTTTGTCTTTTAACCATTGGGAGAATTCTTTAGACATGAATTCACATCCCCTATCTGTCATAATTTGTTTTATTTTGATATTGTGTTGTGTTTCTATGCGTTTATAAAATTCTTTAAATTTTTGAAAGGTTTCATCTTTGTGTTTTAATGTATAAACAAATCCATAGCGGCTATAATCGTCTACTATTGTCAAGAAGTAACGTTTTCTATAGGTGATTGATGGAGTTAATGGACCAACTAAGTCCATGTGTACTAAATCAAAAATTTTGTTGGTTGATCTAGTAGATTTTCTTGGTCTGGGACTAGTTTTTAGTTTTGTAGATTTACATACTGAGCATTCCAAATAGTTTTCACAATTTTTTATTTTAACACCTTCTGTGTGTTCAGTCATTTTTTGTACTACAGGAAAACTGGCATGTCCTAACTTCCTATGTAAGATGTGAGCACATTCATCATGAATTGGCTTACCTATTTTTGGTTTTTTTTCATTGTGTGTATCTACGTGATCATGAGATATTTTACATTCATCATTGTCACTGTTGCTAATATTTTCATTATCTACTTCAATACAATCTTCCATATTTGAATCAATGTTATGCAACCATTTTTCCTTTGTTATCAGATAAGGTAGGCCTCCTTTAATCATCACAGTGCCTATATTTATTTTATTCTTCTCCAAAGTCGCTTTTCCTTTAGAAAAAACAATGTTAATGTCAGAATCTCTACTTAGTTTTATGGCACTTAGTATGTTATGAGGTATTTCAGGTATTAACAATACCCCCTCTATTTTTCCTAGACCAGGCAGGGTTACATTCCCTCTACCTAATACTTGAACCTTTTCTTGGTTAGCTACCTTTATTACAAATTTATCTTCTATAAATGAAGACAATATATTTTTGTTATTAGTGGTGTGATTAGTTGCTCCAGAATCAATAAGCCAATTATTGTTCTCATTTTGCTGTATGTTAGTGTTGTCTTGTTTATTTAATCCATTTAGTGAACCAGATTTTCTATCCTTTGAATTATCTCTGCCCCCTCTATTCTCTTTGTAATTTGGTGGGCTTCTATATCTATGTCTATCTATGGAAGACTGTCTATAATTGTATTTGTTTCTATATTCTGACCTATGTCTTTCCTTTGAAATTTTGGGGCAATCTCTCCTATTGTGTTCCCTGGATCCACAGTTATGACATTTAAATGTTTCATTATATTTTTCTTGGAAAGCTACTTTCCTATATGGTTTGTGTTCTATGTGATTGTTGGAACGATTCCTTCTTGAATTGTCTTCTGCTATTAATTTATTGGATAGACTTTCTATGGATAAGTATCCTAGATTGATTGTGTCTAAATGTGTTATATAATTGTCCCATGATGGATCAAGTGAGTTGATAATAACACTTTTCATTGTTTGGTCTGAAATCACCTCCCCCCTCAAATGCAGCTCAGCTCTTATTTTGTTTAAAGATATTAAGTGCTCACTTATGGAAACCCCTGGTTTTATCCTAGATGAAAAGAAATCTTTAGACATCCTTGTGGTGGTAGCTACACTGTCACTGTGAAACAAATTAAACATGCATTGAATAATTTCTGAAACAGTCAGATTTGGCTTAATGCTGTGATACATTGCAGGAGACACACTAGATATTAATAAGAAAAATGCTCTATGGTGTAAACAATCTATTTTTAGAGTCCAAGGTCTTTTTGGGGGACTAGTGATAAAAAATAGTAAGTTTTCCTTCATAAAGACAACCTGGAGCTGTTGATACCATTCTTGCAAATTAATGCCATCTACCCTTAGCTTTGGGAAGTCACTGGGTAAATTTCCGACATTATTAGGTCCATTACTTACAACCTGAGGCAGTCCGTGGTCTCGTAAATGCAGAAAGTTACAAAACGGCATGGGGATGCTCGCAACGAGCCTGCACGGTCTCCTCGCCAGTTCATGTCTTCCCGGGCCGTCTGCGTAGTCTTGCGCATGCGCGTTGTCCATTTCTTCCTTGAAGTCGTCGTGAAAGGTTCTCCTCACCGCGGCTCGCTCGTTCTGCTCCTCCTCAGATGAATCGGTCTCTGGTTCGATTTTGGGAGTCCTGACGGCGGCGGCTGTTCTTCCTTTTCTTCTGATGGCGTTGGTGCTTGCTTCGGTCTGTGGCGTGGGGCGGTATCGGCAGGGCTCTCTGGGTTCGGGCGTCGGCGCTCTCGTAGTCAGGATGGGAGCGGGCAGGTCTTGAGGCATTGGCTTGCTCGCTCGTTTCTTCGTTAGCTTTTTAGTAATTTTTAGTTTTGGCCCAAATGCAGCAAAAAGCGTTTTCATTGCTGATTTTATTTGGTAGTTTGTTGAATCACCTTCACTTTCTGATTCTGATTCTTCTGAGGAGTTTGAATCTTCTTTTTCATTTTCTTTGTCTGATAACGTTTTTCGCGCCAGAAATTTTGAATTGAGCTTTTTGATTGGCTCTGCTTCGCTCACCTTGGAGGCCTGTTGAAACCAAGATGGCTGCCATTCAAAATTTCGCGCTGGATCACCGTTTTTCTTCTTCACAATATTTTTTTCTTCAGTCATATCACTCACTGTTTTTGAGTCTTTAGACTTTTCATTAGTGATGTTTTTCTCTCTCGCTGCTCCGCTGTTCTTCAGCATATCTTGGAGGTTCGCGATGAGGCTTTCATCATTCTTCTGGCTCTTTAATAGTTTTAATATTTCTGACCTGAGTTCGTTATTCTCTATTTCGATTTCCTCCTGGTCATCATTTTCATCTATAATTTCTTCGTCTTCAGTGGTGTATTCTTCGGATTCTCTCGAAATTGCGTTTGTGGATTCGTTGAATATTTCTTGTTCTGTTTCCATTTCTTTGCTGTATGCCCTGGTGTTGGGCCTATCTTTCTTAGACATTTTTAAGTTTTTATTGAGTCAATTAACCATCCTCTGCTACCAGCTTGTTGCAATATTTTCAGGATCAGACTCAATAAGATTAGTGAGAGTTAGAGGTTTGAATATATTTTCTTTTATTTACAGCAGGCATTCTATATTCACTGAATATTCTCAGATAGAAGCAATGAAAAAGATGTAGACAGCTCCTTATATATACAATGGGAGGAGCTAGATGTGGGAGTGGTGAATTATGAATACATTAAGGAGTGAAGAATAAATTAACCCCTGATACCCCGTTCATATACTATTTACACATTGGAGAATAAGGCATTTACATCTGACACTGACACTTACATTGACTTAGAATATTATGTTATGATGGTATATAAATTTTTCCTTCTTTCTTTTTCATGTGAGAAAAATGTTTAACTCAATTCTGTACTGTTAGTGTGATGTGGAAAACATGCCTGAATGGACCATGTAATTAGGAGAATTACAATGGAACAAAGATGCATATTTAGTTTCTAAATGCTTCCTGGTGCTGCCTGGCACTTGAAGGTTCCTCTATGTTAGAGAAAACAAATCAGCAGTCTAGAACTGCTAAGAAAATCATACATATTTTTTTAGTATAACAAAGCAATGGTAAATTATTTTGCCAAATAATTTCTAAAAAGCATCCTAATAACTATAGGAATCCCTCTTGAACATAAAGTAAAAATGAGAATGAATTTAATTAACTATTTAGCCAGAAAGCCACCACAATTAACACTTACCTTAAGAACTCCGAAAACATCTACATCTAATACAGTGCATGGTACTAGTGAGGTTTATACATTTTCATCAACATTTATGAAATCTTCCAAAATCTAGCCATATTCTAAGAAGCAGAAGCAGAAGGCAAGCTTTGCCTAAAACATGTGTGTGTGCATCAAAACACACAAATTCACAAAATTATCATGAAATTACCCAGTCTTCTTGCATGAGAAAAAGAATGGATATATTAAAATGAACTGCATCTCAGAATTAAAGTCACTGAGTATAAAAAGAAAAGCAACAAAGTAGAATCAACAACAACAACAAAACCCTATGCCATGAAAAATTCAACACCCAATACCCAACAGTCAAAGTCAGTAGGTTAGAAATGTCTACTGATGGTTCTTTAGTCAAAGGCAAAAAATGCCCTTGATATCCTTGAACCCTAAACTTTCTCTGTGTTGTTGAATTTTAAGTTTCTCTTGTTCAAAAGGCACTTTGGCAAACTATATTGCATCAACTAGCCATTTAAGAACAGTACACAGGTTGTACACTATTTCCAAGAAGAAGAGGACAGCAGAAAAAGAGGTGGCTGGATGGAGTCACTGAAGCAGGGGGGGATGGTAGAGGACAGAAAGGCCTGGAGGAATTTTGTCCATGGGGTCGCGATGGGTCGGACACGACTTCACGACTAACAACAACAATGGTGTCAAGAAAAAGAACGCAGGAATTAGACTACAGGAATAAGCCATTGACTTTCATTGCTCTGATTCCAAATATATTTCAAAACTACATACTTTGCAGAAAATGCGGCACACAAGTCAACATATTTGAAATATGTCTGGTACATTTTGCAATTATGTTAGTTTAAAACTTTGGCTCAGTGAGGCCTGCAAGCCCACTCCTAGGCCTTACTACCTGCAACTTTCCAATGGATATATTTCTCTTCTCACAGAGTGGTCATTGACCTTGAGACAGACATTCTAGAATGTGAAGTCAAATGAGCCATAGGAAATCTGAGCAACAACAAAGTTAGTGGAGGTGACAGTATTCCAGCTGAGCTACTCAAAATCTTAAAAGACGATGCAGTAGAAGTGCTACACTCAATTTGCCAACAAATCTGGAAAACTCAAACAGTGGCCACAGGATTGGAAAAGGTCAGTTTACATTCCAATTCCAAAGAAAGGCAATGCCAAAGAATGTTCAAACTACCACACCATTGCACTCATTTCACATGCTAGTAAAGTTATTCTTAAAATCCTACAAGCTAGGCTCCAGCAGTATGTGGATCGAGAACTACCAGAAGTACAGGCAGGATTTCGAAGAGGCAGAGGAACTAGAAATCAAATTGCCAATGTAAGCTGGATCATGGCGAAAGCTAGGGAGTTCCAGAAAAACATCTACTGCTTCATTGACTATGCTAAAGCCTTTGATTGTGTGGATCACAACAAATTGTGGCAAGTTCTTAAAGAGATGGGAGTACCAGACCATCTTATTTGTCTCTTGAGAAACCTATATGAGGGTCAAGAAACAACAGTGAGAACTGGACACGGAACCACTGATTGGTTCAAAATTGGGAAAGGAGTCCGGCAAGGCTGTATACTATCACCCTGCCTATTTAACTTATATGTAGAGCACATCATGAGAAAGGCGGGGCTAGATGAATCAAAAGTTGGAGTTAAGATTGCCAGGAGAAATATCAACAACCTCAGATATGCAGATGATACCACTCTAATGGTATTTTATTTTCCTGGGCTCCAAGATCACCGCAGATGGGGACTGCAGCCAATAAATTAAAAGACGCTTGCTCTTGGGGAGGAAAGCTATGGGAAATCTAGACAGCATACTAAAAAGCAGAGACATCACCCTGCCAACAAAAGTGCATATAGTCAAGGCTATGGTTTTCTCAGTTGCAATTTATGGCTGTGAAAGTTGGACCATAAGAAAGGCTGAGCACCAAAGAATTGAGGCCTTTGAACTATGGTGCTAGAGAAGACTCCTCCGAGTCCCTTGGACTGCAAGGCGAACAAACCGGTCAGTCCTAGAGGAGATCAACCCTGACTGCTCTTTAGAAAGCCAGATCCTGAAGATGAAACTCAAAATACTTTGGCCACCTAATGATAAGGAAGGACTCACTGTAGAACTGCCTAATGCTGGGAAAGATTGAGGGCAAAAGAAGAAGGGGACCACAGAGAACGGACGTTGGTCTTACCATGATACGTTCCTTCTCGTAGTGTAAAATGGGAGGTGCCAGGCTGGGATAGTCTATGCTCTAATTCTATGTCCTGAGTTGAAACTTCTGAAGATCCGCCTCCTGGTGACGTCTCTTCAGTTTTGCCAACGAAACCAATGCGAATGGTACACAGTCCAGGTGAATGGTACGCAGTCTGAAAGACAGAAACAACACGCTCCACGAAGGGAGCCGGTCCAGGCAGCCAGCCTCTGCCAATGCAAAGGAATCCAGTCTATAGTGGCGGATGAAGGGAGTGGGAGAAGTCCACGTAGCTGCCCTACAAATGTCCTCGACAGACGCTTGAGTAGCCCAGGCCGCAGTTGTGGCAGCACTGCGGGTGGAGTGAGCCATTATCCCTTGAGGCACCGGGAGAGCCTGAAGCTCATATGCGGATGAAATGCACGTACGAAGCCACCTCCCCACCGTGGAAGAGGTCACCCTGTGGCCAAGAGTCGACGGCTGAAAGGAGACAAAGAGAGCCTCCGTCTTCCGGAAAGAAGAGGTCCGAAAAATGTAAATACGGAGGGCCCTCCTCACATCCAAGGTGTGCCAGGTCTGCTCCAAGGTGTGCCTAGGCCGAGGACAGAAGTCTGGCAGGACCAACTCCTGTGCTCGGTGGAACAAAGAGTTGACCTTAGGAAGAAAGGCAGGGTCCAGCCGTAGGACCACCCTGTTGGAGTGAAAAATACACAGCTCTTTCCGCACCGATAATGCCGCCAACTCCGAGATCCGTCGGGCAGACGTGATGGCCACAAGGAAAGCTACTTTACACGAGAGGAGACGCAGACTAGCCTCCCTCAATTATTCAAACAGTGCCTTAGTCAAAGCTTGTAGGACCTTGGAAAGGTCCCATGTGGGATAAAGGTGAAGAGGAGGGGGTTTTAAATTAGCTGCTCCTCGTAGGAAGGTCCTCACCCTCGGATGGTTAGCAAGGGAACCCCCGTCCCCAATTGTCAATACAGACCTCAGCGCAGCAATCTGTTGCCTCAAAGTGTTAGTGGAAAGTCCCATGTCCAACCCTTCCTGTAAAAATTCCAGCACCTCCACCACCGATGCCGAAGTTGGACTCAAATGTCTCGAGGCATACCACACTGCAAACCTGTTCCACGTGGCCTTGTAAATGTGTGTGGTGGAGGGCCGCCTGGCTGCCTGCATAGTCCAGATGACCCTGGCCGGAAAGTTCTCCCTCAAGAGCCCCCGCTAAACCTCCAAGCGGCTAACTGCACTCTTTGAGGGTCCGGGTGTTGCACTGGGCCCTGACTGAGGGAGACTCGGTCCGGGGGGATCCGCCAGGGCCTGGCAATCAACAGGTCGACCAGGTCGGCGAACCACGGCCGTCGGGGCCAGTGAGGGGCCACTAACACTATCTCCGCCCCCTCCAACAACACCTTCCGAATTACAGCTGGGATCAGGGGTAGGGGAGGGAAGGCGTATAAGAGGCCCCTGGGCCACGGAGTCTGTAGAGCGTCCACTCCCTCTGCTCCTGGGGCAGGGAAACGGGAGAGAAAGCGGGGAAGCTGGGTGTTCGTTGGCGAGGTGAAGAGGTCCATCACCGGACGACTGAACCGGTTGACAATGTCCGCAAACAGGCTGGGGTGTAACCTCCACTCCGAGGGGTCCACAGTAGCCCGACTCAGCCAGTCAGCTTCAACGTTGTCCGTCCCGGCGATGTGGTCCACTGTCAGGGACAAAAGGTGAGTCTCTGCCCAGTCGCAAAGCGTCTCTGCTTCCCTCATCAGAGGCCGGGAACGAGTCCCCCCCTGCCTGTTTATATGGGCTTTTGTTGTTGTATTGTCTGTGAGAAAGAGCACATGCTGCTCCCTCACCTGAGGAAGAAAGGCCTGCAGGGACAGACGGGCTGCTCGGAGCTCCAACCAATTGATCTGCTGGGAGAGTTCTAGGTGTGACCAACAGCCCTGGGCCACCTGAGAGCCGCAATGACCTCCCCAGCCCCACAGACTGGCATCTGATGTCACAACCACCTTGTGGGGGTCCCTGAGGTAGCAGCCCCTCTGTATGGCCTCTGACGTCCACCAGGCCAAGGAGCGCCAGACCCGTGGGGGCACCTGAACCCTGACCTTGGACGAGCTCGTGCCCGCCTTCTGACATGGGAGCAAGAACCACTGTAGTGGCCTCGCATGGAACCGGGCCCAGGGAACGATATTCAGACAAGAAATAATTTTCCCCAATATTTGGGACAGGTGGTCTATCTGCACAATCTGGCTCCTCTGAATCTGTAGGATTAGCGCCCGTATGTTGTCCTGTCTGTCCTGGGACAAGAAAACCTGCCCCGTCTGCGTGCCTATCAGGGCCCCTAAGTGAACTAACCTTGTTGAAGGAACAAGTTGGCACTTTGCCAAATTCACCGGGAACCCATGGTCCCTCAGCGCACCTATTGTCGTGGCCAAGTCCTGTTCCGCCCGCTGCTGAGAGGACGCCTGTAGGAGCAGATCGTCGAGGTAGCACTGTATTCTGATGGGAAGAGACCTGAGATACACCGTCAAGACAGTGAGGATCTTGGTAAACGTCCGGGGGGCCGAGGCCAGCTCGAACGGCAGGGCAAGATATTGGTAGTGGCAGCCTGAATAACAAAATCTCAGGTACTGACGATGCTCCGGCCGAATAGGGACGTGGAGGTAAGCTTCGGTCAAATCTATCGAGGCTAGAAAATCTCCCTCCCTGATCCCCGCTAAGATGGAATGCAGGGAGTGCATCTTGAACCTCCTGTAAACTAAATACTGATTGAGTCCCTTCAAATTTAGAATTGCCCTCCACCCCCCCGAGGCCTTTGGGATTACAAACAGGATAGAATAGAATCCGCGCCCCCTTTGCCCCAATGGAACCGGCTGGATGGCCCGGATATCCAGCAAATGCTGAATGGCCGATTCCATGAGCCCCCGCCTGAACGGGTCTCCAGAAACAGGGCAACGGAGGAAACGCCTCGGAGGAGGTGAAAGGAATTTGAGGGAGAGCCCTGCTCTTACAGTCTCCCTCACCCAATTGTCCGTTGTCAGGTCGTCTCAGCGGTCTGCAAACAGGGCGAGCCTGCATCCAATAGGGGCCTGAGGCAGGCAGGCAGTCATTTCGATCTTCTAGCCCCTCTGCCTCCAGCGCCCCGAAGGGCTTGGTGGGCTGCTGCTGTCTACCCCGGGAGTAGGAAGGTCTATCGGCCTGGAAACTAGGCCAAGAGTAATGGAAGGGCCGCTGTTGACTGGGGAAGCTTGGCCCAGCTCCCCCCTGGCGAAAGGAGGGCCGCCTGAAGTAAGGGGAGGAACGGAAATCCGTTCGCCTGCTCTGAGATGGGAGTACCTTCCTCTTATCTCTCGTCGCTATAAGCAAGGGATCTAATGCCTGCCCAAACAGGAAACCTCCCTCAAATGGGGCAGAAGCTAGCTTCCACTTGTTCTTCCCATCCATGCGCCAATGACGCAGCCAAAGCATGCGCCTAGCAGTGACTGATGAAGCCATGGCCCTGACAGAGAACCTGGCAGCCACCAAGGTTGCATCTGCCGTATACTCAGCAGCCGCTATGATTTTAGAAAGGTTTTGATGGGCCCGAACATCATCTGGTGCCAAGTGGCCCTGCAGCTGATGAAGCCATCGAACCGACGCCCTGGTGAGGAAGGAAGCTGCAGAAGATGCTCTCACGGCCCACGCATCCGCCTGATGCGCAAGACGAAGTGCCATCTCCTCCCGGCGATCCTCAGCCTTCAAGGCATCCTCAGTGTCAGGTGGCAACACGGAAGAAGAGGTGAGTGCTGCTACTGGAGCATCTACCTTGGGAACCTCCAACAGGTTAATCATAGCAGAATCCACTGTAAACAATTGATTATCCAACCCCGAGGGTCTGGGGCCTGCGGCAGGGGCCGTCCACTGCCTACGTATCATGTCCAAAAACATCCCCGGAATGGGAACGGTGTCAGCCTCCACTGCTTGTTCTGTGAACAAATAATCATCCTGCTCTCCACTACCCAGGTTATCACCGGAGAGCGATGGATCAGGCCCCAAGCGAGCGGTAGCCCTGGCTTTTGACAATAAAGGCTTCAACAGGGCCGGATTAAATAAGCCCTTAAAGGCAGGCCTGGGGGGGGGGCAGTCCTGGTCAACATCAGAAACTCCCCCTCCCCTTGATAGTCTGCGTCATAATCTCCCAAATCAGAAGGAGAAGGAGAATATTGGTAGTCCTCAGGAGCTGCAACATATCCCTGAGGCTCCACTTCTGGTCTGAATGCATACATTTGGGCAAAGGCCTGCGATTGTAACTGCATACCCTCTGCAATGCCCCGTCTAATTGCCTGTTCCACCCAGGACTTCATAAAATTGGGGACATCCTGCTCCCCCACTTCGCCCTGACGGAGGCCAGCTGCAGTGGGAGTAAAAGTGGCCTCAGGAATCTTACTGGGAGCCACAGAAGGCCCTGGGGGGGGGGGGGCTGAGGTTCGGCCTGTATCTCCGGAGACCATTGCCTCTCATGACCAGCCACAGCAGGAGCAGGTAAAGGGTGTGGAACTGCTGATTCTGTATTCTGAACAGGTAGATGATGTACAGTCACAGGCACCTAAGAGGATTCTGGAGGTGCATTAGTGGCAGATTTGCAAAGGGCCTTTGTAAATTCTCTGTCCAAGGCCCTTTGCCTGACTTGAGCTGTCTTTTCATCGGCCTTGGAAAGCCCAGTGCGAGCCCTGGGCCTGGCCTTAATCTTGTTGGCTGCTGCAATACTTGCAGTGTGGGGCCTAGAAGTAGCTCTACCTCTGTCCAGAGGAGGAGACCAAGAGCCCTCAGCCGAAAAGGAGGCCCGTCCATCCACATCCCCCATATTGAAAATAAGCTTTCCAGTCCAAATTTAAAGAGAGAGGCCTGATTTAAATGAAAGAGTCCAAATTTAAATGAAAGGCCTGAGTCAATAAAGGTAGGTATACTGGCCTGAATGGAGACAAAATGGCCGCTGTCTTCTTCAAAATGGCCGCTCGCAACTGTCAGGATTCAAATCAGCCCCAGGAAATAGAGAGCTCTGCCAAGTCCGTTCAGGCTGCAAAGCAAGCCCGCAGACCTCAAAGAGACTGGTCAGCAGTCCAGGCTCCCATCCGCAGCCGCGGAGAGCCTACCAGTCTATGCCTCAAAAAAAAAAAATGGCTTGCCTCAGAAAATGCCGGGGGAGCAAAGCTGCCCGGACTTAAAGGCCCCCAAATTGTGTGGGAACAATGGTCGCCGCGACTTATAGGGCAAAATCCAAGTGTGGCCAGGCAGCTAGAGCAGCCTTTCCTCGAATCCAGGCTGCTCTCGAAGAATTGAGGCAAAGCAGCCCGCGCCCAGGCTAAACAACGCTGGCGCGGCTGCAGTGGCTTCAGAAGGCTTTAAAAGTACAAAAAAAGCTGCTCCGCCTCACAGCTGAGAGGCGGTGATCAAAGGGACGCTGCGGCAGCGTTAAAATGGCTGCGCGGCTCCCGCGGCTTCCACAGAAGATCCTGTGTGCTCCGGAGGTGTCTGAGGCAAACCGGGGTGAAAGCCAGCCAGCTAAGCCTCACAGCCACAATCCAGGCAGGGGAGAAAGGGGGGGGGAACTTCAGCAATCCCCCACATCCAAAAACGGCAGGCAGAGAGCCGTCCCCAGCCAGTACCTCATAGATAAGCAGTCCTCTTTCAACACAGAGCCTTAAAGGTACAGACACACTCACAGAGAAAAAAAAATGGTAAAATAAAAGGAAAAATAATAAAAATTCCAGGGAAATATTACTAGGCTAAACTCACAGCTCAGGAGCTGAAAGAATTGCAACCATGAGTTAGGCTGAGTTGAAACAAACTGAAGAGGCGTCACCAGGGAGGTGGATCTTCAGAAGTTTCAACTCAGGACATAGAGCTAGAGCATAGAATATCCCAGCCTGGCACCTCCCATTTCTACACTATGGAGAATGAGGTGGCTGGATGGAGTCACTGAAGCAGTCGGCATGAACTTAAATGGACTCCAGAAGATGGTAGAGGACAGGAAGGCCTGGAGGAACTTTGTTCATGGGGTCGCGATGGGTCGGACATGACTTTGCAACTAACAACAACAACAACAAATACATTTATATTCTGATTTTTTTCCCTTGGTTTTAACATGAACACCAATAAAGGATTGATAATGTTCAAACTGCCTCTTTGCACAGGATGTGACTCAGCATTCATCAATTGTATTTCAAGTTGGGTTACTTTTTTAAATACTATTTTTAACAAATGTTTTCAAATGGTCAGTTTAGGGTAACAGAAAACTACTCACCTATTCATTTGTCCGTTTTCTACTTCTGTAAAATCATTAGAATCATTGCTTATGTTGTCATCCTCAGGAACCTTCATATTTTGCATCTCCGTTAATTCTAGTGTTATTCTGAAAGGCATCTTGATTTAGAGAACTTATACTGGAGTTTGAATTTTGGAACGAAGTGACCAGCTACACAATGCGTTGGACAACCTGAAAAAAAGGAGTAATTAAAAAATAGCAAGACCACTGATAAGAAGATCAGCAATTATCTCCCAAAACACTATGCAATATTTTTCAATTGAGACAATTATTGTCTGAATTGACACTCATTTAACTCTGCTTTCTGTAAATACATCAATCTGAGAACTTTGATAACAGCTTAAGATACAAATTGACTTTTTCCTTTGTGTTTAGGTGAAAGGGGAAAACTGAGTAAAGGAGAGAAGCATTTAAAATGTTTAGGTAATTTACATAAACTAATAAACAAGAATCCTAAAATATTATCCAAAGTGTTATAGAAATATATCACAGGCAACACTTCCTGCAGTATTGGAAAAAAATCAACTCTGGTTATACCAACCAACTCGTAATGGTACTTCTGAATTAAGTCTCCTATGACACCTGAAAATGGGATTTTTTTTTAACTTTCTGTATACTTATTGCTAATCCTGAGCATATTTTACATGAGGGTCTCAGTAGCAACCATTTGTTCAGCAACCATTTGAAGTTATAACACTGCTGAAAAAATAATTTTATGGCCCATTTACAATCTTTGCAGCATCCCAGGTATACAATCAATCGCCACTGTAGTCACTTCTACACCTTGTTCTGTGCCTGATCTGCATTTTTCTCTTCCCCACACCCAAAGCAAAAAGATTGGACAGATAGGGATTGCAAAAAAGTAAGCTGTTTGCTCTTCTATACATCAAAGGCAATGCAATCATATCAGAAGCCAGGGCTGGGAGCCTCTACACAAATAACTTACAATACTCTGTTGAAATCTCTTCCTCTCCAATCTCTCAGCTTTGTGGGGCAGAGAGGGAGGAAAAGAAAGGTGATTTATGTAGAAAATATTTCCTTTGCCTGACTCTTCAGCAGGGAAAAAGCAGCACTGCTTAACTCATTCTTTGCATCAGTCTTCATGCAAAAAGAAACTATAGCCCAACCTACCAAAAACATAACTGTAAAATACAGACTAGAAATGAAAGTTAAAATAAGCAAAAAAAAAAAAAAATAGTAAGAGAACACCTGTCTGATCTTGATTAATATAAATCACCGGAATCTGACGGATTACATTCCAGAGCTCTAAAGGAGCTGGCAGTTGTCATCTCAGAACCACTGTACCATATCTTTCAAAAATCCTGATGCACAGGGGAACTATCAGAAGACTGGAAAAGAGCTGATGCAGTTCTCATCTTCAAAAAAGGGAAAAAAACAGACCCAGGAAACTACAGACCAATCAGCCTAACATCAATACCCGGGAAGATACTGGAAAAAATAATAAAAAAACAGACCTGCAAACATCTAGAAACAAGTAAAGTAATAACTAGAAGTCAGCATGGGTTTGTTAAAAACAGAGCATGCCAAACCAATCTTATTTCATTCTTTGACATAGTGACTAAATTAGTGTACCAGCAAAATAGTGTGGGCACAGTATACTTAGACTTCAGCAAGGCATTCGACAAAGTAGACCACAACCTACTTCTTGGTAAGCTAGCAAAAAGTGAGATAGATAGCATCACCACCAGATGGATTTGTAACTGGCTGACAAACCATACTCAACGAGTAGTCCTTAATGGTACTGGGTTTTTTTTTGTTTTTGTTTTTGTTTTTTTTATTTATATGCCGTCCTTCTCTGAAGACTCAGGGCGGCTTACAAGGCGTTAAGCAATAGCCTTCATACTTTTGTATATTTTATACAAAGTCAGTTTATTGCCCCCACAAATCGGATTCCATTTTACCTACCTTAGAAAGGATGGAAGGCTGAGTCAACCTTGAGCCTGGTAAGAATTGAACTCGCAGTAATTGCAGGCAGCTGGAAGCTAAATACTACCTTTAGTAGCATTAGTCTGCTGCGCCACTCAGGCTCAGTAATACTCAATAGTGCCCAGTACTCTTTAATATCTTCATAAAGAAGATGAGGGAATAGAAGAGGAACTCACCAAATTTGCAGATGATACTAAGCTGGCAGGAATAGTCAACACCCTAGATCTGTGATGGCGAACCTATGGCACGCATGCCAGAGGTGGCACGCAGAGCCCTCTCTGTAGGCATGTGTGCTGTCGCCCCAGCTCAGCTAGCTCGTCATCAGGTTTCCAAGGCGCGCATGCGCATCAGTCAGCTGGTCGTCGGGTTTCCGGTGCTCTGGCGCACGCGTGCACAACTTCCAGTTTGGGCACTCTGTGCTTAAAAGGTTCACCATCACTGCCCTAGATGATAGGTTCAAGATCCAGATGGATCTTGACAGATTTGAACATTGGGTCCTAACGAACAAAATGAAATTCAATGTAGAGAAAAGTAAACTCTTACACTTAGATAAGAACAACCAAAAGTACACATATAGATTAGGAGAAACCAGGCTCAATAGCAATAACTGTGAAGAGATCTTAGAGTCTTAGTGGACAACCAATTAATTATGAGCCAACAATGTGCAGCGGCAGCCAAAAAATCCAATGCAATCCTAAATTGCATTAACAGAGGGATTCAACCAAGATCAAGTGACGTACTAATATCACTCTATAATGCCTTATTAAGACCATGCCTAGAATACGGCATCCAGTTTTGGTCACCACACTATAAAAAAAGATATTAAGATTCTAGAAAGAGAGCAGAGAAGAGCAACAAAGATGATTAGGGGACTGGAGGCTAAAACATATGAAGAAGTTATAGGAACTGGGCATGGCAAGTCCAGTGAAGAGAAGGACCAGGGAGACATGATAGCAGTGTTCCAATATTTGAAGGGCTGTCACAGAGAGGAGTGGGTCAACCTATTTTCCAAAGAACCTGAAGGCCAGACAAGGAATAATGGTTGGAAACTGATCAAAGAGAGATTCAACTCAGAAATAAGGAGAAATTTTCTGACAGTGAGAACAATCAACCAATGGAACAGCTTGCCTTCAGAAGGAGCTTCACCACTGAAAGGTTTTAAGAAGAGACTGGACTGCTATCAGGGGTGAAATGCTCCCGGTTCGGACCGGCTCGGGCGAGTAGGTAGCGATGGCAGCAGGCAATTCGGAGAACCAGTAGCAAAAATCCCTGCCCCTGCCCCCCATGCCCAGCTGAGCCGCGTGATCATCAGAGCCTTTTTTTCCTTTTAAATGGCTCTGACGACCCAAGCTCTAACGATCCCAGCTGAGTTGCCTGCTAATCAGGCAACTCAGCTTGGATTGTCAGACCCATTTTAAAGAAAAAAAGTTTCTTTTTTTTCTCCCCCCCAGCCTCCAGCTTGCTTACCTTACTTAGCTGCTGGTCGCAACGCCTGCCTTGCTTCGCTTGCTGTAATACCTGCAATCCATTGCATCAGCAAGCAACTGAATCTCCCTGCCTGGAATCAAGCTCATCGATGAGCAGCTCTGTCTGCAACTTTAAGACTTGTGGACTTCAACTCCCAGCAAAGCTGGCTGAGGAATTCTGGGAGTTGAAGTCCACAAGTCTTAAAGTTGCCAAGGTTGGAGACCCCTGTTCTATTGGGTAAGTTTTTTCCCCCTTTGGGAGCTTTAAAAGAAATAGTTAATTGGGGTTTTTTTAGTTGTTCTTTTTTTAGACATAGCCATTTAAAGTTTAAGAAGTTTTAAATTTAGCTGCTTTTATATAAAAATAAAAATAAAATATTTTTTTTTAATTTGATTTATATGCCGCCCTTCTCCAGAGACTCAGGGCTGCTTACAGTGCATTAAGCAATAGCCTTCATACTTTTGTATATTTATACAAAGTCAGCTTATTGCCCCCACAAACTGGGTCCTCATTTAACCTACCTTAGAAAGGATGGAAGGCTGAGTCAACCTTGAGCCTGGTAAGATTCGAACCTGCAGAAATTGCAGGCAGCTGTGTTAATAACAGGGTGCATTAAACCACTGTACTACCAAGGCTCCTTGGTAGCTTGATATTTGTGTAGCTTTCTGAGATTTAGTGTGTTTCTGTAGTGTTTCACTCTAACTACACAAACACACAAAATCTCACAAAACTGTATGTGGAATTTTGTGTGTGTAAAGTGTGAAAGTTTATTTTTTAGGCTTTTTGTGGCTGTGTGAGGTTCTGTCAGCCTCCAACTTTCTGCTTTGGCTGCCATAAGAAACGGGGGAGGGAAGAGCGGGGGGAGGGAAGCAAGCTGGTGGATTTTGAAGAAACGAAACCTAAGCACCGAAGTGGCTATCGGGTCAACCGTCATCGCGTTCCTGATTGATGACAATGCCAGACGTGCTTCCACCTGACCTCTGGGAGACCTTTGGATTAGGTGATTGATGATGGACAGTGGGAGGGGATGCTTTCTATATGCAACTTTCACACCTATTGCTTTAGTTTCAGCTTTCCTTTGGTTGTGTTCATTTCATCTTCCAGTAAAAATACATTACTCTATAAAATATGGAGTTTGGCTCATTCTTTCCTGGACTTTGAAGGAAGCACACCTGACATTAAGCTGTTTTTCCGAGAAAAGAAGGATGGTTCCTTTCGCTTGGTAGTTGATTATAGGAACCTAAATGAGATTTGTGTGGAGAACGTTTACCCCCTACCACTCATGAAGGACATGCTATCTCACTTAGGAAAGGGAAAAATCTTCACCAAACTTGACTTACAGGAAGCTTATTACCGAGTGAGAATTAAAAAGGGAGATGAGTGGAAAACAGCATTTAGCTGCCCACTTGGATGTTTCCAGTTTAAAGTACTCCCATTTGGACTACAGGGAGCCCCTGCTGTATTCATGCAATTGATTAACGAAGTACTGCATGAGCAGCTATTTAAGGGGGTTCTGGTCTACTTGGACGACATTCTTATCTACTCAGAGAACATGGACAATCATGTGAAATTGGTGCGAACGGTTCTGAAAAAACTCAGGGCCGCTGAACTATATGCCAAACTTTCTAAGTGCGAGTTCCATCAAAGTAAAATTGACTATCTTGGATATCGCATATCACATGAGGGGATAAAGATGAACCCTGGGAAGGTTCGGGCCGTATTGGAATGGGCCGCCCCACGCACCCAAAATTCGGTTTTGCGAATTTCTATAGACAGTTTATCCCTTCATTTGCCAAAATAGCTCTGCCTATAACAAATCTTCTGAAAACTAAGGGTGAGGAAAAACCAAGGCCCTCACGACCTCTTGAATGGACTATGGACTGTCAAGCAGCTTTTGAAAAGTTGAAACGACTGTTTACTGCTGAGCCGGTCCTCAAACATCCAGACATGGAAGAGCCTTTTGTAGTACAAGCAGACGCGAGCGACGTGGCTGTGGGAGCAGTACTTTTGCAAAAGAACGCAGAAGGGGAATTACAACCCTGTGCTTACACGTCCCGTAAATTATCAGAAACCGAGAGGAGATGGGCCATATGGGAAAAAGAGGCTTTTGTGGTGCGATGGGCATTGTTAACGTAGAGACAATTTCTGGAAGGAGCAAAGCACCCATTTGAAGTTTGGACTGATCACAAAAATCTGGAGGCGTTAAAAACACCACGTAAACTGTCACCAAAGCAAGCTCGTTGGGCCCAGCATTTCAACCGTTTTAATTTCACCCTACGCTACATTCCTGGTGGAAAGAATTTCATGGCGGATGCACTCTCCAGAATGCCTCAATACAACAGTACCAAGAAAGAAGTGGTTCAACCCATCATCCCTTCCACACAACTGGCAGTGCCCATGACTACCAGAGCGCAGGCGAGGGCCGATCCAGCTTTTTCAGGCGACCTACTACAGAAATTACAAGAAGCCTTAAAAACTGACGAATGGTTTAAAACCCATTCAAATGAATGTACCCTCCGTGATGGTCTAGCTTGGATAGGGGCTAAATTGTATATCCCTGAGAATTTAGACTAACAGTATTACAACACGCTCATGATGCCAAGGCAGCCGGACACTTTGGATTTGTTAAAACTCTACATTTTGTTAAAAGGCAGTTTTGGTGGCCTGCCCTCAAAAAAGACATAGAAGCATATGTGGCTAGTTGTCTGGTGTGTGCCTCAGCTAAAAGACCTCCGGGGAAACCACCTGGGTTGCTGTAGAGTGTGGCAAGACCGGATGCACCTTGGAAGGAAATATCCATGGATTTTATTGTTGACCTACCAGAAAGTGAAGGGTGCACAGTCATTTGGGCAGTAACGGATTTGTTTTCCAAACAAGTACATTTCATCCCCTGCTCTAAAATCCCTTCAGCAAAACTCTTGCAAAACTGTTTATTCGTCATATTTACAGATTACATGGAGCTCCAAAACGTATAATTTCAGACAGGGGTGTACAATTTACTTCCAAATTTTGGAAGGAGTTTTTAAAGTTAATAGGCTCTGCCCAAGGACTAAGCTCCGCCCACCACCCCCAGACCAATGGGGCCTGTGAGAGAACCAATGCTGTGTTAGAACAGTATCTGAGATGTTATGTAAATTACCAGCAAGACAACTGGGTGGACTTATTGCCATTTGCGGAGGTGGCATACAACAATTCTATCCATAGCAGCACCGGGTTCACTCTATTTAAGGTAGCGTCTGGTCAGGATTTTGTGCCAATTCCTGAGTTACCACAAGATACCCCACAAAACCCATCTTTGGTTGAGTGGATCGAACAGTTACGGAGCACTTGGGCTGTAGCTCGAAAAGCCCTAGATGATGCACACCAAGCGCATAAGACACAAGCAGATAAAAAACGGTCCACGGCACAGGTGTATAAAGTGGGTGACAGGGTTTATCTTTCCACCAAATACTTACAGACTTCACAGAAATCAAAAAAGCTTGGACCCAAGTATGTGGGTCCTTTCCTGGTCACTAGACTTATTAATCCAGTCACAGTTGAATTGGAATTGCCAAAAACATTGAGACGGATACACCCTGTGTTTCATGTTAGTTTGTTGAAACCAGAACACTTGTCCCCTTTACGACCCAACCAAGATTCTCCTCCTGTTCCCATACTGATAGAAGGGGAGCAACATTTCGAAGTCAAAGAAATTTTAGACTCTAGGAAGCACTATGGTAGGGTGCAATATTTGGTGGCTTGGAAACATTTCCCTTTGTCTCAAGCTGAGTGGGTGAATAAACGTGATGTCCGGGCGCCAAAGAAAGTACAGTTGTTTCACAACAAATATCCTGATAAGCCTTAATGTCTATATTGCAATCTTTTTTTTTCTTTTCCCTTCCTTCTCTTTTCCCTATTTTGGACTAACGTCTTTTCTCTGGAGGGGCCGAATGTCAGCCTCCGACTTTCTGCTTTGGCTGCCATAAGAAACGGGGAAGGGACGAGTGGGGGGAGGGAAGCAAGCTGGTGGATTTTGAAGAAACGAAACCTAAGCACCGAAGTGGCTATTGGGTCAACCGTCATCGTGTTCCTGATTGATGACGATGCCAGACGTGCTTCCACCTGACCTCTGGGAGACCTTTGGATTGGGTGATTGATGATGGACAGTGGGAGGGGATGCTTTCTATATGCAACTTTCGCACCTATTGCTTTAGTTTCAGCTTTCCTTTGGTTGCGTTCATTTCATCTTCCAGTAAAAGTACATTACTCTATAAAATATGGAGTTTGGCTCATTCTTTCCTGGACTTTGAAGGAAGCACACCTGACAGGTTCCTGTTTGTTGCAGGGGCCATTTTGGGTCTAGCACATCTGCTTTTACATTGTGGGTGAGCCAGTTGTGTTGTGTTGTGTTTTGTAGGTTAAAAAAGGGCAAAGAAGTGACATTGACTTGTCCACGCTGACCCAGTTACCTTACCACCAAGCTCTGCCCACTAAGCCACGCCCACAGAACCAGTAGCAAAAAAATTTAGATTTCACCCCTTACTGCTATCTGTCAGAAATGGTGTAGGTCTGCTGCTTGGGCAGGAGGGCGGACTAGATCAGGGGTCACCAGTCTTTCAGACCTCAGGGACCACTAAATTCATAATTTTAAATCCCGCAGACCAATATGATCTGCCTAATGACTGGCTGGGTGGGTGTAGATAGGTGACCATGTGACTGGGTGGGTATGGCCAATTCATTGTCACTCACATCGAGGGGCACCTTGCCAGCCTCTACTCGCCCCTCCCCTCCCAGCCACTCCTCGCCTCCCCACCTGGGCTCCTTAGGGCCCCAACAGGAAGCAGTTGTTGAAGCTAAGCAGCCACCACAAGAAAGAGTTGGCAAAACAGCTGGCTCAGTTCAAATTGGATCTGACCGAGGAGGCTCAGCAGAAGCACTTCACTGAGGACTAGGAGCATAGGCTTTCCAAGCAGAGGGAAGACCTGCGGGAGTGCAAGGCCAGGTACCAGCGGGCTGAGATGCTCAGCCAGTTCCAGGCCATGATGCAGTCCCACTGGAACAAGGCCCTCCGGCTCTTTGCCACCAGCAGCACTTCCCTCCAGCCTTTGCTCAAAGCCCCGCACAAGGAGACTGAAAAAGATCCCAAGTCAGAATTTCTCCCCCCCCCCCGACCCACACAAAAAGTCCCAATAACACAAACGTTCATTGCACATATCCGGCCCAGGGGCCATATTTTGAGGACGCCGATTTATTGCAATATAAAAAATGCAAATAATTTTTCTGCAGACCACCAAAATTTTCTCGCGGACCACCAGCGGTCCATGGACCACCAGTTGGTGACCACTGGACTAGATGACCTACAAAGTCCCTTCCAACTCTGTTATTCTGTCCTACTGCCAATGCATTCATTTTGACGTGTAGAAGAGCAAACAGCTTACTCTCTTGAAATTCCTCTTCAATATCTCTGCTCTGCAAGAGGGGTTCATACAAAGGAGAGACTACCTACATAAATCACTTGCTTTTTTCTCTCCACTTCTCTCACAGAGTGGGGTTTGGAGAGAAGGGAATTTCAAGAAGTGTAGGGTGTTTGTGTAGCACACCCTGATTCCCAATGCAATTGCATTGCACTCAACCATTCCAAAGGGCAAGGGGTGTTAGGAAGCAAATCTAAGGAATAATTAATTCAAGCAACACTGAATTTACATATTGCATTAAGCTATGGATTGTTCAACTAATCTTTGTTTAAATAAACTACAACTGTCAAGTTCCTACCATAAGCTAGCCATAAACCTTTGTTTATAAAACACAGTAGCTGGATTCATATAATATACTAAGCCAAAATCAAATTAATCACATTACAACTTACTACAATATGTAAATACACCCACTGATTTGTTCAATCAATCATATTTAATGCAAACCATAGTTCAATACAATGTGTTAACCCAGCCAAAACAACTTGGGAACGTTAACTGGGGTTTTGTATACTTCATTAAAATATACATAGACACTCTTTTTTCAGTACAATTTGGCTTGCTTTCAAGCTGTTTTTGCTAGCTTTTGCTTCAGAATATTTTGTTGAGAGACTGAAATTGGGATCAATTCTGCATTCATAGCTCGTTAAATACTTCTTGATGTTTTCAAACACAGAATATTTCTTAATCTGTTCCTTTTATATAATGGCATAAATTGGTTTAAACTGGGCAAGACCATATTTTCATTGCTGAGTTTAAGGGAGTTTCACTAAAAAGTACATTGATCATATCTCTATACATTTGTTATTGTTTTCATTTTTCAGATAGGCTTTTACTTCAACAGGAAAAACACTTTCTTGATAGGCTGTAGTGAAACTTTAGAAGATAGAAAAAAGAAGAAATTACTGAGCAATTAAAAATTTTGAAGTAACAGTTAAAGGTAACTCTAGAAATAGAACTAGGACAGACGATATGATAGGCTTTGTACTCAGGTATCTTTTTATGCCAAGTTGTCACCTCTTTAAAAAAATTCTGTAAAATAGTCATTCAAATCAAGAAATTTGTTGTAAAATTGATATTTGCAGTATTTAATCCTGAAATTTGTTTAAAGTGTTGGAACTAAACAAGGACACATGACAAGCCTATATTACAAACACCTTTTACCTATGGTTTGTATGCAAATGACAATAAATCAAAATCATGGTTTATAAACCAGTATATGTTTCATATGTTATACTAATCTAAACAAGAACAAGGTATCTTAAAATCATGTGAATCCAATCAACATATGAAATTGTTCTGAAGGAATATGGATTATAATGGGAAGGGCTTCTAGATCATTGGAAGTGTCCGATTGTTACTTTTGCCATCTTTTTTCTTTGTAATTAAGTCACCCAAAATAAGTTTACCCTAAATTAAAATTTCATGTTTACATTATAAACCATATGCAGGTAGTCCTCGGGTTACAACAGCGAACCCAAAATTTATGTTGCTAACCAAGACATTTGTTAAATGAATTTGCTCCATTTTATGACGTGTCTTGCCACATTGGTTAAGTGAATCACTATAGTTAATAACATGGTTATTAAAGTGAATCTGGATTCCCCACTGACTTTGTTTGTCAGAAGATCACAAAAGATGATCACATGATCTCAGGACACTGCAACAATCATAAATATGAGCCAATTGCAAGTGTGAAAAATGATCATAAGTCACTTTTTCAGTGCCATTGCAACTTTGAGCCATCACTAAATGAACTGTTGTAAATTGAGGAATACTTGATAACTGTATCAGGTTATTTTCAAAAAGGATTTCCTTTCTTGCTTTGCTCATATATCTGATTGTCTTCTTTTTGAATGAAACCATGTTCACATGACCAGATATATGAACATATGGAAATCAGGAACAAAGTCTGTTATTACAAATATCTTGTTCTTCCACCTGTACATGTTCAATAAATCTAGCTTGGCTACTGGTACATTATGTTGTAGCTGTTTTACCATTAAATTACAGAACATAGAAGTTTACTAACCTACTCCAAACAATATGTCTTTAATTTGAAGGAGGAATAATTCCTCTGAAGATATTAGGAAACTCTAGTTTTCTTGAATTAACTTAGTATATTATTAGGAATCATTAAATTCTTCTGACCTTTCTCACTCACTATAACTTCGCTTTAGGCAAATCCCAGGAATCATCACAGGAAAAATTGTAAATTGATTTAAATGCACTTTACTTTAAAATTGCTTTAGCCAAGCTTGGGAAAATGTATTGACCAATCATAATTATTCAAAGATTCAATTAAATGTTCTTTCCTCTGAAAAAACCCTTTGAATGAAACACAATAGAAGTGTTTTGCCGTTTAATACAAAGTAGTTATGAGTACTATGCCACAACAGAATGCACTCTAAAGTTCCTATGAATATATAGGGTCATGATGGTGAACCTATGGCACCCGTGCAAGGGGATCATGCATAAGATTGCGGCAGTAGAGCCCTTGACCCACAGAGAGGGTCTCCTCAGGGTGCCGTCGGTCAAGCAATGTCGACTGACGACCCCCGGGGGAGAGCCTTCTTTGTGGGGGCACCCGCCCTCTGGAACGAGCTACCCCCAGAAATATGACTGATCCCGGACCTCCGTACTTTCCATCAAGCTTTGAAGACCTTTCTATTTCAGCAAGCCGGGCTGGCTTAAAATTTTAATGGGTTATTTTATGGGTAAAGGGTTTTAAATTTTGGGAAGCCAATTTGATTTAATTCTGTTTTAATTTATTTTAATTTTTATATTGTATGTATTTTAATCTTGGCTGTTCACGGCCCTGAGTCCTTCGGGAGAAGGGCGGTATACAAATTTAATAAACCTTAACCTTAACCTTAACCTTGCCGCGTGTTTCCCGAAACCGGTCTGGCCTGAAAGGGGAGCATGGAGGATATCGCAGCATCGGAGCCCTTCCCGGCTGCTTCCCAAAGCCAGCCTGGCCTGAGAGAGAATCACGCGGGAGATTGCAGCATCGGAGCCCTTCCTGGTTGCTTCTCAAAGCTGGCCTGGCCTAAGAGGGGATCGCACAGGAGATCACAGCATCAGAGCCCTTCCCAGCTGCTTCCCAAAGCCGGCCTGGCCTGCAAAGGGAGCGTGTGGGAGATTGCGGCTTCAGAGCCCTTCCCGGGTATTTCCCGAAGCCAGCCTGGCCTACGACTGGAGTGTGCAGGAGGTCACCAGCCGGACTAGCCCAGAAGCGGCGTGTCCCCCAGTTATGGGCTGGATGTGGGCCCAAGGTAGAGGGGAGGGCGAGTTGGCAACCCTCGGGAGAGCACTGTGCTTAGATGCTGTGTGCTCTCAGGCCTCCTGTCCATCTCTGCTTCTGCGAAGCAGAAAGAAAGTCTTATCCCATGCCCTCCCAGGGTCCTGGTCTTGGTGCTGATTCAAGGGCTTCCTCCATGGACCGCTAACAGCCCAAGGTTGGTGGTGCCAAGGCAGGCCATGCCTCCCACTGCTTTGAGCTCGGAGCTGTAAGCCGCATCCATTGGTAGCTGCACTTTACTCCCGAGCACTGTTGGCCAAAGGTGGTAGGGAGAAAGGCGAGGGGGCAGCACCGTTGAGGGCACCGGA
Organism: Pituophis catenifer annectens; assembly: GCF_029215685.1. Classification (NCBI taxonomy): domain Eukaryota; kingdom Metazoa; phylum Chordata; class Lepidosauria; order Squamata; family Colubridae; genus Pituophis; species Pituophis catenifer. Next base: position 37,537,027 of record NW_027256887.1, read on the forward strand.
GCCAGGAATGGGCAGGCAGATTAGAGGCAGCCAGTAGATTGCTGACTTGCTCACTCAACTACTCGCCCCCCAGAGCATGCAGGCAGCGAACGAAACCCGTGTCATGGCCGCTGCCGCTGCCTCTGTGCTTCAAGGCCGAGCAGCAGCATGGAGAGCGCGGACCTCCTGAGCCGCAGGAAGCGGCTGCCAGTGATGCCCTCAGGTGAAGATGTTGCAAGCAGGGAGGCTCAACCCACCTCAGGAGCCGCAAAGCGCTTGCCACCCCTCTGACACCCACCAAGTGTCCTCCAACTGCGAGTACCTCTCTTCTTCCTCCTTCCCAGAAGTGCTTGCATGCCCACCGGGAAGGGAGAGGCTGGCGACTGGCTGGGCCTGCTTTAACAGAGAGGCGTCCTCACCATCCAGAATGGCAGAGAGGTCCAGCTGGCCAATTTCTAGCTCCAATGGACAGCAAAGCTAGGGTTGACCCCAGCTGCTTCTCTCCATCACAATGATTTCTGGATGCAGCTTACAGCTGCGAGCCTGAGTGGCGGCTGCCTTGAGTCTTCAAATTTCAAGTGACAAGAGATGTGTTACTTTTGGGTAGACTGCAGGATTGCCCCACCTGCCCTCTGGCCAGCTGGTCTTCAGCGCACGGCTCGTTGGCCTTTGGACATCAGATTCCCACCACCCAGCACCAGTTCAGGAGGTCCTTCCCCCACAGGGGACAGAGAGAGGGAGGGAGGAGGGAAAGTTAGAGGGACGTGAGGGGGGGAGGGGGAGGGAGAGAGAGAGAGATAAACTTACTGATTGTAAGCTCCTTGTGGCTGAGAATTGCTGCAAAACAGAGTTTCCTGAAGTGGACCAGTAGACTCCTAAACAACTTAAAAAAATGATCTACCGTGTTTCCCCAAAAATAAGGCCGTCTTATATTTTTTTGAACCCTGAAATAAGCGTTTGGCCTTATTGCCATGCGCTCCAATTGGGGATGTCTTATTTTGGGGAAAACAGGGTAGTAAAAAGAAAAGTCATCCAAAACAGCAACATGCCAGCAAAAGCAAATAACACACCCAGGAGCAAAGCAAATTAAAGTTTAATTTGTGTGTATTGCTTAATGGACTGCAACGCCCACCCAGTCACATGACCACCTAGCCACGCCCACCCAGCTGATACAGTCTCCCCAACAGTCTGAGGGATCGTGAATTGGCCCATTTAAAAAGTTTGAGGACCTCTGACATAGACAAAGGCATTCTTTAATCATCCAATCCAATTCTTCTTTATCTCTTACATCATTGTTTGATCCCTTAGATTAATTATAGCTGCACTGAGAGAAACTATTCATTTTCACATAAATTAATCATTCTTTTTCTTAAAAGTGCAAGGTGTTCTTATGGGATTTTTGCTCAAAAAAAAGAGAAAAATGAACTTTTTAGATTTGAAACTTAGAAAGATGATTCAAGATTGCAAAAATTACAACAGATTTATTCCATACTTTAAATTGTCTCAGTTCCGTTTAGATACTGCATACTTCACAGACTTCAGGAGGTAAATGTTCATGCCACCATTTCCTACCAGATGAAAGTCTGAAAGTTTTGTCTGGTAACATACAACTGTGGCCACAATTTGCTACAATTTTAAGAAAACCAAGGGACCTCCTTCCAGTAAATATACTTTAAAGCTGTTACCGAGAAAAATGTGAATAGTGTGTCATGGATGCTATTTGGCAAATATTACACAACTGGTATACAAGGAAGTATCTCACCAAGATATAATGAAATGTCACTGGTTTATCTCAATGCTTTGCTTGGACTGGCATACAAAGCTTCAATTATGGCACAAAGAGGAAACTTAACTCTCTTAAGTACTCCTTTATGTCATTCCTTTGCTCCTGCAAGGAAGACGTGTTTTAGCAAAAAGGCAAGTGCTGGAAGAAATATCCCTCTTGTTCAGTTCCAAGCCAAGAGAAAGACACTGGAAAGAGGGAGGCTGATTGGAAAGATAGTTTAATGATGAAGCAGAATCACATGAGTTCTGGTGCAGCTGACAAAATGGAGTTGAGAATGAGGGGTTTTTATACCTTCTTTGGGCTTTGCACTTGAACTTCCTGTTCCTGTGCAAGAATATTCTATTGGCTGTTGTCAGATTCCTATCGGGTCCTAGATGTTTGTCTGAACTTCAGGGTTTGGTTGAAGTTTGGACTGCTCTGAGATGTTGCAATGAAGAGGTTTATGTTCTGAAAGGGTGTTGGGCAATTCCTATTGTGACTTAAAGGCTTTGTCCTGTGTTGGATTTTGAATGAGGGCTAATCCTACCTTTGCCTTTGTTTCAAAACATCCTGCCTTGAAAGGATTACCAAATCTGCATTTCTAAAAGCTGGCCTTAGTATCTGCTGGGAGCAGGGAGATTGAGTCTATTTTTGGTGGGGTCTTATTTCCCACCCCCCATCTACTGGTATGAGGCAGGGGAGTGGGGCAAGTGGCCCCTCATGCCAGCCTTTTGAAGGGTCGCAGCAGGCCATCCCACCATCCACGAAACAGCTGATTTTCAGATGCCACTCAGGCCGCAGCCTCCAGCACGCGTGGCTGTTTTTGCAGCCGATTACGGCCGCAAAAGCAGCAGGAGGCCAAGTGACGTGCCCCACAGACCTTTTGTCTGGCCTTCCAACGGGTACTGTAGGAGCAGCTACCAGTATCCACATTTTTTTTACTGTTATTTCATCCCAACCCACATAGCCCAATATGGTGTTAAAAGTTAACATTTCAGAAACACTACCATAGCTGAGGAGGTCTCCCTGTGCAATGCTCTGCTGCAGCTTTGGAGCAAACCTCTGCATTCACCTGCACAGGATTGCAAGACTGGAGGCCCCAAAGCCATGGAGGGAGTGTTTTTGGATGTGCATCTGTGCAGGACACATCTCTGAAAAAACGATCTGCAGGTGTGTGTGTTTGGGGGGGGAGATTTTTCTGCACATTGTCCTAGCTGTGGAGGAAAGGATGCACACACACACACACACACACACACACACACACACACACACACAGGTCCCTAAACCCCCCATCCCCCCTCCCAAGGCAGCCACATCCCTTCACTAACCTGCTTTCCAGCTCCGTTCTCTACTGCACCTGCAGGACAAAGTAGTCTGTGCGACTATGGTAGAAAAAAAAATGCCAGAAATTCAGACCTTCCAACTTCTCACAAAAAAAAAAAAAAAAAAAAATCTCGCAAAGTTGGAAGGTTTTTTTTATTGTAGTCCCACAGACTACTTTTCTTCCCGTGCATGTGGCAGTGGAGAATGGAGCTGGAAAGCAGGTTAGTGGAGGGATGTGGCTGCCTTGGGAGGGGTGGGGGTGGGGATTAGGGATTGAAAAAAGCAGAAGGCCCCACAAGCCTCACGCCCCCTTCAAAAACACAGTCTTACTTCAATCGGCTGCAATGCCCCAAGTTGGCACACCCCGGCCTCCGCCTGCTCTCTGACATTAGATAGGACTTCTCGCACATGCACGTAAGCACACGTCGCACATGCACAAACACACACAGAGAGGTTTGATCGGATCACCCGCTGCTTCTGCCTTTTGCTGGTTCCTTCCCAGCATGTTTTGGAAGGGAGATAAAACTAAATCCTGCAGTCTCTCACAGCAGCCATGCAAACCCCAGCACGGGCAACAGCAGCTACGCCTTCTTCCTTCCAAAACATGCCAGGATATAATCTGAATAACACCGGCAGCAGTGAAATGCTTCCTGAAAGGGAGGTAACAAACAGGAAGGGTGCCCGAACTCACAGCATTTTGTTTTGATTGAGGTGTTGCTTGCTCACTTGGTATGGTAGGAACTCTTTCATGTGTGCAGGGAATCTCCTTTCCTTGGGGTTCCCTGTACACATGCACATCCATGGTTTCGGCATAAATCATCCCCAAGGAAAGGAGGATCGGCAGAAAAATCCACCCTCCCCCCATTTCCTTGGGGATGATTTATGCCCAAACCATGGATGTACGTGTGTACAGGGTTGGCGGACCTGATGAGCGGGGGGATCTGGTTTAGATGAGTAAGGTGGGGCAGGGGGGCAGAATTGGGTTGGGTGAGCTACTGTTTCGGCAGACAGCAGCTCCTTGGCAGCCCTGCAGCGGGATAGACAGATGGAGGAGGGAAGGGAGATCACCCCTTCATCTTTGCACTCCAAAAATTGCCCCACACCAGACAAGAGCAGACAGCTGGAGGAAGGGGCGATTTCCCCCTCCCTCCTTCATCCCGCTGCAGGGCTACCATAGAGCTCCTGCCAGCTGAAGCTGCAGGATGGCCAAGAGCAGCGTGGCCAGGAGGGCAAAGAGCCCTTGCAAGGCCAACAACAGCGGGTGCAGCCAGGCAGAAGCAGGGGAGGCAGCAGGCAATCCCAATGCGCCACACTGCTTTCTCCCTTGTAGCAGCAGCCTGCATAAGCACACAGCCAGCACGAGAGCTAGCGCCCACCAGGGCCAAGGCCTGAAGAGTACTGTTCTGGCATGTTTTAGAAGGGAGATAAAAAAAAGTCCTGCAGTCTCTGGCTGCCACCATGCAAACCCCAGCATGGACAACAGCAGCTGTGCCTTCTCCTTTTCAAAACATGCTGGGACGGCATCAGCAGCAGGCAAAGGCAGCAATCCGATCAAGAGCCCTCTCACAAGGCCAGCAGCAATAGGTACAGCTGGGCAGAAGTGGGGGAGTGGGGGAAGAAGGCAATCCCAACGTGCTGCAGGCAGGGCTGGGGCTGGCAACACCTCCAGGTGCCCAACTGATCCGTGGGCCGCAATTAAGGTGCCAAACTTCCATAAGGTGACCAGGGAAGGGAAGGGCTGCCTCCTGTGCTGCCCACGCTCACCCATTCACTAGGGCTTATTTTGGGGGGAGGGCATATATTTACGCCCACCCCAAAAATCAGGCTTGGCCTTATTTTCAGGACATGTCGTATTTTCGGGGAAACACGGTACTTTAAAAATAACTTCAACAAGCAAACTTGTTGAGGCTCAAAATATTCTTGTATTTCAAAAACACTTTATCAAGAAGCAAAATGTTTTATCAAAAAGCAAAATGTAATTACCATCCACAAAGGTAATTTACATTTCAGTCCAATTAAAGGCAATGGCAAAACAAAATAAAGAGTAAGCTGAAACATGAAAAAGGTAGAGGAAACTCTAATAATATCTGGCCTGATTAAACAGTCTATATATACATTAGCTATAAAGGTCATGATGATTGTGCTATTAATAAATTTTCACTTGCAATTTTCTTTTTCCTTGTAATCTGATGACAATAAATGAAAGCAACAGGTTCTAATTCTGCTTTGCACACAAATGAAACAAATATTCTGAAATACAGTGGTCTGTAAAAACCATGAAATAAAAGAATAGATTCTTTCTGAAACAAAGATAAGAAAAGATGCCAAGTATCTTATCCATGCTGGGGCTAGGCCTGCATTCCTAGCATACCACACTCCCTGTGAAGTAACTTGAGGGAAAAGAACAAAGAATAAATGTCAATTATATCTATTAACCAATACCTAAATTGGGAAAAAAAAACTTTACAGAATCTGTAAAGCATCAGTTATATTTCAATAGACAACAGACTATCAGCAGGGCTTAAAAAAGACAAAACAGCATTGGGTTTAATGATTTTTTTTTAAATTCAGATTTCAGCAGATTTCTTCCTTTCAATGGGAATGGATGTGGCCAAGGTTAAAACAAAGCTTAAATGAATAAAGAAATTTATTCAAAATGCATGCGGTTTTTAGTCAATAGATTGTTTTTTTCTTTTAATTAAATCCCGCACTAACTTCATTAAAAGGCGCCCAGAATACAGTAAGGCACAATTTTCTAAAAAAGAAGAGGAGAGTTCGCAGAAGGACAGCGGCATTTCAAGTAGAAATCTTTTGTAAAAAGAGGACAAAGAATTTCATCCTGCGATCCCTCTTCTCCCCGCCTCCAAACGCTATAAGGCTGGGAGTTTCATTTATTTTCCAAGATACATTAAAAGCTCTGCATAGAAGCACCGCTCGAGTCCTATCCTAAACTGTTCCTCTTAATTATGTCACGATTTTTTCTATAGGATATCTTTCTCTCTCTCTAACGGAAATGAGTCGTCAGTCACCCACAATACTGTTCCGCGCCTTTTTCTTTTAAATAATGAAGGAAGCAAGGCGGGTGGGAATAAAAACGTGGCTCGCCCCGTCCGAAAGTCTAGTGAAACCACTACAGTGCTGGGGGAGACTAGGCCAACTTGCGCATTAGGAGCGTGAATATTCCTCGCCCGCCACGCGGCTTTCTCCTCCAAGCAAGGTTGCCCGGGACAAGGCATCACCGCCAGTTTTGCTTCTCTGACGTCCGCCTGCTAGGTGGCTGGAGAAAAAAGGCCCGGCACACTAAGCCGCCTTTCGAGCCATCTGCCCCGGCAGCCCCCAAGCTTTCTTGTGTCTAGACTCGTGTCTAGAGCGAGGTGGGGAAGAGGCCTTCCCTTGCCCACCCAGTCTACCTGTAAAGGCGAGCGACGCCTTTCTCTCAGGCAAGAATCCAAACCACGGTACCTCGGCTGTATCTCCGCCTTGCGCTTTTTTTCTTGCAGCTCCTGTAAAATACCTCGCTCGGGCGCCGGGAGCTCCTATTAGGCTGGGTTTTACCGGAACGTGTGTAAATATTTTCTCAGTCGTCACTACACGCTGATGTAAAGGTCCACGGCTACATTAAAATCCTTCCAGGAAAAACGTGGCAGAGCGCGCTATGAATAAATGAATAAATGAATGAATGGTCGGCGGCAATTTCATGCGGCTGCACAGCGATCAGCATCCCTTCCTCCCCCTTCTCGACATCAACCTACGTAGGGGCTCAGCAGAACCAGTAAAGCGATTCACTGACAACTGCACCTGGCGAGCCCCGCTGCCTGCCGTGCGTGGCCATGATGTTCCGAATTTATGATTTCATTTGTTTAAGGCTGGGGAGCGCTTGCTCGGTCGGTCGCTTTTCCTCGCGGCTGCTTCCTCCCCGCCTCCTCCAGGAGGACAGTCCTAGGTGTTTTGAGTGGAACACATTTGCCCGAAATAGGTAGGACGGATTCCGGGCATGTATAGCCGCCGCATCCGCCCGGTCGGTTAGGAAGAAAGGCACTCGGACACTGACCTGAGGTTTTGCTTTTTCCCCGGCATGAGTGAACAGTCGGCGCGATGGGCGCTTCTGATCCAGCTGAGAACAGCTAAAGGGCTACTTCCTCTCGTTTGGTGGATATAGGAGTGGTGTTGATCCCAGGCAGAGTTCACGGATTTTCTGATCGGGTTAATTGCTTAATCCCAAGAGTTTAAAAGGGTTTATTATAATCAAGAGTGTAACTTACTGCTCTAGGAGTCTATTGTTCCAGGTGGGTTGGGAGTATCAACCCTAAAAACTGCTGGCTAGTTGTAATCCTGCTTCATATGGCAAGACTATTGTTATAGAAATGAAAGGCTGGAACACATTCCTGGGTCAGACAGATGCATTTATTTGCACAAAGGTTCAGTGCAGTTTTTGGTTGTTGCAAAACTGAACAAGGATGAGTTATGATTTCACGATTTATATATGTTTTCAAGACAAAGAGTTCTATGAACCCTTCCGGCTTCCATATATGGTTACATTAAAAATACATTATACTTACATTACACTTTACCATATATGGTTACATTAAAATACATTATGCTTACATTACACTTTACTAATTACAAAACCATTACATACTAGTTAATAAAATTATTTTGGCTACACATTTTTACTCTCCATCATTTACTAATTATTAAACTATTACAACTTTACTTAACCCATCACTTTATAGTTTACAACTTTCCTTTAAGTGCTGTAATGTTGAAATGCAGAAATTATGGCTATACTTTAAACAATAAGTGACTTTCTGTCTCCCATGTATATCCGTTCAGATGTTCACATATATCTGAATTTCCGTAGTTTTTGATTCTATTAAGAAGATGTATAGAATCAGTGTGTTTGACACAGTGTCATAGGTCAAGTAATTATGAGGAAATCCATGAACTAATTGCTTAGCTTCTTTTCTTTATCCGAGTCAGTCATTTACCAGAACGCCATTCTTAGCTCTCCTGATGGATGACAGCTGGGCCTCATCAGAAGATATATTTACCAATAATGGGGTTCAGCTGCCTTTAATAAGGACGTTTCTCTTATAATAATGTGAATAGAGAGGTTCTCTCAAAGTTCAATAGAGAAGGTTATTCAGAGTTCATATATTTGATCTGACTTTATGTATCTGACTTGGTATGATTATTTCTTTTATTCACCTTATTTGCTATATTTACCTCATTTCTACCTCACTATGAAAAATGCTGCTGAAGTGGTAACACTTGCTGTCCTTTTTTTGTTAAAGAAAAGGGGGAAAAGAAGCAATAGCATTGCACTCTGCTGAACAGGTTTGCTTGCATCTGTACCATTTTATTAACCCAGAAAAACAACATGTGACTGCTATTTTATAGGACTGAAAAATACGGTATACATCTATCTCCCCATCTTCACTTGAAAATGTACTTAAGCAGTACTAATTATTTTACTGCCACTGTTGTGGAAGAAGGAATTCAGAAACATCCCTTCAAGGCAGACAGAATCAGTTTATTTATTTATTGCAATAAAGGATCAGACCTGGTATCGTTACCAAAAAGGAAGTCTGAATGATCTATGATTTTCAGCTCAAAGCCTTTATACAGTTTCAAACAAAGGATTCTGTGAAGTCAGCATTTTCTTATTATCACAGACATATGTTACACAAAATGACATACCTTAATTACTGAGTTTGTTACTGTCTTTGCCAAACAGTTATAATTCTTCTTAGAAGTTACTGAAGCATAGATTCAAATTATCTTCTTGTTGAAACAATAATATGGACATCTCCGTTTCTCTGACCTTCAAAATGTAAATCACCAGACTGTCTTTATCTGTGACAACTGAGGGGCCTTGGTGTACAAATCCTACTTGAAAGGAATGTATTCCCTTTTATTTCAACTGGATACATTTGCAAGCACAATTTCTCTTCTACAATACTATGAACAAAGAGGGTTCTTCAGTGATCATCTAGCTGGACCCGCTTTTCCTACTTTATTCCTCCCTCTGAAAGTTTTTCAATGCAGAAACTTTCACTACTTTCTTATAAGTGTAACTACTGAGTATATAAAGTTCCAATAAACAAATCTACAATATATAGGATCTAACAAAATATAATTAATAAAAGTAAAGGATAGATAGTTCTTGATTGTTTTTTTACTCTCTTGATTCTTGGGGAGATTCTCTCCCTCTTTCTACAGGTTCCATTTCCTCATATGGGTCTGCCTCAGAATCTTTATGTTCTTCCACAGGATAGGGACCAAGTTGATTAAGAAAATGTTCTGTCAAAGCTAGTTCCTTTTCAATTTGTATCTCCTTTACTGCCTTTATTGATAGATGTTTCAGCATAGGGATTGCACAAGGAATAAAAGCTAGGCCTGCCACAGCCATATTAATCCACCCGGATCCAGGCAACCAAGAAAACCACATGTCAGTTGTTTATAACCTCTGACTTATTTTGGATGCCCTATCCTGCAATTCCTTGGCAATTTTTCTGACCACACCTGATTTGTTACATGTTCCTGTCCAGTTTGTTGGTAAACACAAATATGCATCCTTTCCACATAAGAAGATTTATGGAAAAGGCATGCGCTCAGTAGTTCCTTGCATTAGTCCAGACCCCAAAGTCCCTGCCACAAACATTCCTGCCAGTGGTTGCAATGGGACTTCCAGTGAGGGGTCCTTCTGTTTATCTCTGAGAATTGGTCCTTCAAAAACATATTGAGAGGTAGTATTTCCAGGTGGAAAAAGGATACACAAACCTGATTTGGACTTTAAGTTGAACCAGAGCGGAAATCCTGGAGGTTGAAATGGTCTTGGACAGATTCCATCCACCCCACTTTCCCTTCTTAAAGTTTATTTCTGGTAGCCTTTGTTCTAACCCAGAGTTGTGGTTTGACAGGAACAGCATGATAAGATGCAGGGCTAGCAGATAAACATAAGCAGCATTTCTGACCTAGGGTAGGGTCATACTGTTTAACAAGATCTTGACTTTATTCCAAAATCCGTGATATATAGTTTCCTTTATGTAATTGTTGCAGAGGCTCATTTTCCTTATATATTCCCCCCTCAGCTGGGAATGTCAATAGTGCAACCTTAGGTGGAAGACTTAGGTCTAAAGTAACAATCCTGCACATAGACAATGCGTTTTTGGCGGGAGCGAACTTGACCTAAAGTGTCTCTACTTGGGGAATCAATGTTCATGTTATGTTCACTTGAGAGTCCTAGTGCGAATAATGTCCAAAGCCATAAACAAATCATAATCAACTATGGTGTGAAGCTCACTATGTCAGGGAAAGGGTTAGTGGTGTGTGTGGTTTGGGAAACAGGAGTAGCAATAAAAATCCTAGGTCTACCACAAAACTGTTCCTTATCTATGTAAAACAAGAGTATTAGTAAGGCTAGAAAAGCAACTACCCACAGAACCCACACCCAAACTCCCTCTAACATTAGTATGTGTAAGAAAATGTTATATTACAGCTAATAATATGTATATGTACAATGTGAAGGCAGTTGTCCTCTTTACAAATCTTCCGCTGTGTGCAGGGGACCAGCTTCCGGTGTGGCCCAGCAAAGCTGATGATCACCACCGTGCGTTGAGAGTCCGTTGCCGGTAGGACTCAGCAGGGTGTATTCTTCTTAAACTTCCGCGCCAATGGCCTGTCAGTTTTTTGTTACCTGGTATCAGTCTCATCCAGTGGATCCAGGATCATCCTCCTAAGATCTTAAAAGCACAATTACAAAACCAATACATCTGGGCGAGTGCGCAAAAGAATCTGAGCAGTTGTAGTCCTTTTCAGTTGGGAAACAGCATAGGCAACCACTGAATCCTAAGAAAGAAAAAATACAAAAATAGTCCAGATGATGAAGAACGCTATTCCCACTGGTGACTGCCTACCAGTCCCTTGGATCCTTTGGATCATCAACTTCAATGGATCTTCTTGATGAGATTCCACCTTTCACTCCTTTAGGGTTCGCAGAAAGAGGAGGAGGGGTGGGGGTGAGAGAAAGGAGAAAAATTTTTTAAAGGAACAAAAAGCATCCCTTTTCCTGTTTCTCCCCTCCAAAGGAACGGGGGGGGGGAGGGAAAAAATGTTTTACAGCACACAACCAAGCCGCCCTTCCCTCCTCCATTCAGCATTCTTACAACAAAGCAACACGTTCAGTATTTCTCTAATTTCTCACCTTATTAACACACAGGCTTCACATTTGTACTGCAATCAGACCTTTTGTATAACCCACTTTCACATAAAAAAATTTCATTTAATGCGTCCTCCATACAAACCAGTCATTAAAATTATTTCAATGAACTAGCTTACTCTCAAAGCAGCGGAAAAGTCAGGCAGCAGTTTTAATCACAATGGTGATTTTGGGCCCGAACCACTGCCCGTTTTCCACAGCTTCAAGTCCAAGCCTAGTCAATTTGCTGGCCAGCCAAACATATCATAATTAATTCAATCACATTCAATTCTACACACTATCATTATAGATGCACATCAACAAAATATTGTCAAACAAATCACATCAAGTTGATCAATTCAAATCATCGGAGCCTTCCTATTTAGACAGGCTTTATGTTTTTATTACCTGCTAAACCCCGGGTGGGAAGAACAATAAACAATTTCTTCTTTCAGCCTGATTAAAAATCTTTGGCACAAAGATTTTCTTTCTCCTCTCTCCTTTAGATTTCATCAAACAGACCCTAGCAAACTCTGCCTGATACTTAATTAACCAAGGGGGGTCTCTTTTTTTTCCCTTTCTGGCCACCTTACGCCTAAGGCTGGCCACTTATTAATCTAGAGGGTTGAAAAATGCCATTTTCCCCTCTCAGGAGATTGATCAAATCTCCTCGTCTGTTCCAAAATGAACAGGACCTTTCTATTCCCCGTTTACTTGCCTGGCAAGCGTCGTTTCCTCGGCCGTCCGCGGAGTTACTGGGTCTTGTCTGCCCCCCTTGTGGGTCCTTGGCTTAAGCTGCTTCGCCAGCGAGCATACGGCAATCTCTCAACAAAGGATTCTGTTGACTTCAAAGGAGTCTTGGTACCGGCTGTCGAATCCTTGGTGGGAAAGGCCGCTCTTGCTGGGGCAGTTCGCCTAGGAAGAAAAAAATCTCTGCTTCTCAAAGTTCCATCTGCCGGGTGCCAAAATTGTTGTGGAAGAAGGAATTCAGAAACATCCCTTCAAGGCAGACAGAATCAGTTTATTTATTTATTGCAATAAAGGATCAGACCTGGTATCGTTACCAAAAAGGAAGTCTGAATGATCTATGATTTTCAGCTCAAAGCCTTTATACAGTTTCAAACAAAGGATTCTGTGAAGTCAGCATTTTCTTATTATCACAGACATATGTTACACAAAATGACATACCTTAATTACTGAGTTTGTTACTGTCTTTGCCAAACAGTTATAATTCTTCTTAGAAGTTACTGAAGCATAGATTCAAATTATCTTCTTGTTGAAACAATAATATGGACATCTCCGTTTCTCTGACCTTCAAAATGTAAATCACCAGACTGTCTTTATCTGTGACAACTGAGGGGCCTTGGTGTACAAATCCTACTTGAAAGGAATGTATTTCCCTTTTATTTCAACTGGATACATTTGCAAGCACAATTTCTCTTCTACAATACTATGAACAAAGAGGGTCCTTCAGTGATCATTTAGCTGGACCCGCTTTTCCTACTTTACCACAACTACAGGGTTTAGTTACCTGCAACTTTTTCTTATTAGGTTGATCTTAACTATGCCTGTCTGAAATCTGCAATTATAGGCCTTGAAGAATTGGCTGTTTGTAGATTTTGCTGTTCTGAGTGAATCCATGATGATCTCTGTAAAAATCCATGGCTCCCTTGTGTGAGAATCCTCCCTTCTAGAAGAATGAAATATTTTGGGAAATATTAAATGGCAAGATATTATATTTCCCTAAAGGAGAAATGGAGAAACATGCTCTTAAAAGACAGAAAGCAGACTCAATCTCCCTGCTCCCAGCAGATACTAAGGCCAGTTTTTAGAAATTCAGATTTGGTAATCCTTTCAAGACAGGATGTTTTGAAACAAAGGCAGAATGGTAGGTTTAGCCCTCATTCAAAATCCAACACAGGAGAAAGCCATTAAGCCACAATAGGAATTGCCCAACACCCTTTCAGAACATAAACCTCTTCATTGCAACATCTCAGAGCAGTCCAAACTTCAACCAAACCCTGAAGTTCAGACAAACATCTAGGACCCCATAGGAATCTGACAACAGCCAATAGAATATTCTTGCACAGGAACAGGAAGTTCAAGTGCAAAGCCCAAAGAAGGTATAAAAACCCCTCATTCTCAACTCCATTTTGTCAGCTGCACCAGAACTCATGTGATTCTGCTTCATCATTAAACTATCTTTCCAATCAGCCTCCCTCTTTCCAGTGTCTTTCTCTTGGCTTGGAACTGAACAAGAGGGATATTTCTTCCAGCACTTGCCTTTTTGCTAAAACACGTCTTCCTTGCAGGAGCAAAGGAATGACATAAAGGAGTACTTAAGAGAGTTAACATTTCCTCTTTGTGCCATAATTGAAGCTTTGTATGCCAGTCCAAGCAAAGCATTGAGATAAATATGTGACATTTCAGTATATCTTGGTGAGATACTTCCTTGTATACTAGTTGTGTAATATTTGCCAAATAGTATCCATGACACACTATTCACATTTTTCTCGGTAACAGCTTTAAAGTATATTTACTGGAAGGAGGTCCCTTGGTTTTGTAGGAAGAAACATCCTTCTGGGGTCTGCTCCAAGTGGGGAAAAAGACACTGGAAACATGGAGACTGCTTGGAAAGATGGTTTAATGGTGGACAGGACCACATGGCTTGAGTTCCTGAACAGAAAAGGGGCAGATACAGTGAGTTTTCGGGTTTTATGCTCTCTCTGGCTTTGAACTTCCTGGGGCCCAGAAAGAGTATCCTGATTGGTTGTCAGACTTCCAGGGGGTGGGGGGTTTTAGCTAGCCTTGCTGACTGATGTAATCTTCCCAGGTGCCATGTGGTGAGTTTCATCCTAGATGGATCCCATTGTCTTGCAGATGAGGTCCATTGACAAAGATTGAGTTTCTGCCTCTGGCCCATTAACAAAAGGGTGGGGGCAGGAAGGTGGGAGCTGCTTTAAAACAGTGGTTGTCAACCTGTGGGTCGGGACCCCTTTGGGGGTCAAATGACCCTTTCACAGGGGTCGCCTAAGACCATTGGAAAACACATATTTTCAATGGTTTTAGGAATAATTTTATTGTTGAGGGTCACCACAGCATGAGGAACTGTATTAAAGGGTCCCAGCATTAGGAAGGTTGAGAACCACTACTTTAAAACATGCTTCTCCATTTCTCATCTTGGGAAACATAATATTCTGCCTTTTTAATATTTCCCAAAATATTCCATTCTTCTAGGAAAGGGGTGGGTGCTAACCTCCTACAATCCCTACTTTTTTTTTCAAAACATGAGTTTTGAAACAAGTTCTTGGCAAAAGATTAAAATTGATCAGTTCAGGTAGACTTAATAGGTGCTTTTAATTGTTCTAATGCAAAGGGGAAGGCATTGATAGGGGCAACAGAAAAGGATTACTTCAGGGGCTTCCAAAAGCTTTCAACCATGAAGGTCTAGCAGTCAGGGCAAAAATTCTGAAAAGAAATTTACAGTATCTAATTTCTATGCCAATTAATTTCAGATTTCAGATATCACTTTCTGTGAGCTTCCAGTCAGGTTTCAAGCAAGCACATGTCCCAAAATTTTTCACAGCCATGATTTTCCTTTAAATTACAGGCTGCCCATTTCCAAGGGTTGGTTACTGAACCTGCCCTAGTTTTTACTTTAGTGCATCCAGGATTTGTGAGTCCAAATTGAGGTTAGTCAGTGTACAATCCAGGCTTTTTTTGGGGGGGGGGTATTATTACACATAATGAGCCCTGGGACTTCTACTCATGAGATCACCAGCACAACATATTTATCTTTACTGGGCAACTGGGCAGCATCATTTATAAGTCACAGTCAGGGCTTGGGTTTTGGATATCACTTTTTCTGCTATCTCTTCAAGTGAGGGAATTGCCTGAGGGGGATTGTCCCCTCCCCCATGGAATTAGCAGGTAGATATGACTCCTTGGGCTTTTAGTGCTACAGAGCAAAATCAACCTAGGAGAAGCTTTGTGTGGAGGTAAGTGAAGGGAATAGTTTCAGTCTAATTCTGAATGGTGTGTCTCTCTCTGTGTGCATGTGTATGCAGCTACTTTTACAATACAGGCAATACAAACATTTTGGACATATTTCTCCTCCCCACCAGGCAGAAATCTAAGGTGTACATAACTTGCTGTCGCAACCACTCCCGAATACAATTCTTACAATAAACTGATTACAATATAAATGAGACAAGAAAGAAAATCTTACAATGAATTTCCACCTTCCCCATAGTCTTTCCAGCTGTCTTCTGAGGATTGAAAAGAGTCTTTTAGTCTTTACTTATCCATCTCAGGATCTTTTCTTTCATGTCTGCTGGGTAGCATGCTTGGTGGTAAGGCTTGGTCAGTCAGGCTTGGGAAGATCTGTTCCACTCTGGTTGCTGTGATGACTTTCAGTAAAGACTGGATTCAAACCCAATTCCTGATTCAAACAGATGGAAGGTCTCCTCTGGAGGCAGCATCTGGATCCATGTGCTCTGCTTCCACAGGTTGCAGAGTCCTTTGTGCAGGGCTGAAAGACATTAGAACAGGGCCTCCTTCCCTCTTTTGTGGGTAATCTTCACAGGAAAGGCAGGATTAGAGATGGGGGGGTAGATAGCTTGCAGGCAGAGTTTGAAAAGAAACAACACAACAGTATTGCAGTTACTAAACAGATAATGCAGTTTCAACAAAATGGAGACACAACAGATGAGAAAGAAAAAAACTGGATTCACATACTTCGGGAAAGAGATGAACAGGTAAAACCATTTAAACACATACAGTAAATGCAAGACTGGATTTTTTTTCTTTTCTTGTAAATGAATTTAAAACGTTTCCTCATAAACTTGAGTTGTTACTTTAAGATACAGAGAGGGAAGGAGGGAAAAAAATCAGAAATAAAATGTCTCCTTACTCTGTTCTTGTTGGCCAGACAAATACAGGGCAAAGGCTCTTTCTTTTTTTCTCTCTCTCTCCCATTTTTCATTGCTTCAACCTTTTTTTTTCTTTTCTAACAATTTAAAGTTCTTGTCTCTAGAGATCAGATACATTTTACAATTACAATTACCTCGAGGGCGCACAAAGACTTAGACACACACACATAAAACAAGGAAGATAAAGAGAAGAAAGCAGAACTCTGAGATCTACACACACACTGATCATTCCCGCCATAAATCTCAGTTAAATTACGGAAGGCACAAATCTTAACAAACATACCACGTGGTTACATAGAAGATAGAGAGACAAACAAACAAACCAAACAAAACCCCCAACATTCCTATTTATATATTTCCCTTTTCTTTTAAGTACCTTTATTTAGCCAAATTTGTCTCCCGGTGTTATCTCTTAGCAAAGCCCATTTTTGACACAATCTTCCCACTCGTTTCCTATTCATGCCACTCAAAATGGGCATCCACCTGGTGTCCCAGGCCTCGAGCAATTCTCCCATGGGGTTCCTGCCACCCGCGAACTACTGCTATCCATGATCCTTTTGGTAGAAGGATCACTTCGACTTAGCCGGATGGCCCGCCATCAATTTTCAGAGAAAAGGCTCTGGGAAGGACTTCAATTCCCTTACGAAGTATGGGACCCTTCCTTAGGGAACTCGCCATAGATTTTCAGATCCAAAAAGGGGATCCAGGAGGACCTGCTGCCCCCAGCAGTGAGTACTGGCACCTCCTCACACTATCTCCGCATCTGGGCTAGACACACCGGGATTCCCTTCTACATTTTTATTACCCTTTTCACTTTCACTTGACATTCACTCGGCTTCCGTTCCCTTTAAACACAAAGTTCCACGTTCGGTGACCCCACCTTGCTTTCTCTAACCTATCAGTCACAGCTCGATGGAGCTAGCAGTAGGCAGAGGTACGGCTAGAGGTCACTCAAAGAGGTGAAATCAGACTGTTTTCCGGATGGAATCCCCCACACACACTTCCTGCTTCCCTAACAGAAGGTCCTGCACTCTGGCAAAACCCCCATGCTCTCCAGACTGTTGGTCTTTCTGCGGTTAGAAAATGTACAGAGCAAGCAAGATCCAGCTGTGATTGGGAGAATGATCCTCACACACATACATGCAAGCATACACACATTTCCCATGCTTTTTTCCATGCTTTAAAATTAAAATTTAGAGGTACTCACCTTCTTTCCAAGCAGCCTTTGAACTCAACACTCAAAACCCCTTTAAAACCTAGTTCCAAATGGCCAAGGTCCAGGAAAACTTACCCACAGACTCAATGGGTCTGATGCTAGCAAGGGAGGCTTACCTGGGCCTGGTCCATTGGTTAGGTTAGCTTGGAGTCCCATCTGGGTTGCCAAATTGTAGGAAGAAACATCCTTCTGGGTTCTGCTCCAAGTGGGGAAAAAGACACTGGAAATATGGAGACTGCTTGGAAAGATGGTTTAATGGTGGACAGGATCACATGGCTTGAGTTCCTGAACAGAAAAGGGGCAGATACAGTGAGTTTTCTGGTTTTATGCTCTCTCTGGCTTTGAACTTCCTGGGGCCCAGAAAGAGTATCCTGATTGTCAGACTTCCAGGGGGTGGGGGTGGGGGTCTTAGCTAGCCTTGCTGGCTGATGTAATCTTCCCAGGTGCCATGTGGTGAGTTTCGTCCTAGATGGGTCTCATTGTCTTGCAGATGAGGTCCATTGACAAAGATTGAGTTTCTGCCTCTGGCCCATTAACAAAAGGGTGGGGGCAGGAAGGTGGGAGCTGCTTTAAAACATACTTCTCCATTTCTCATCTTGGGAAACATAATATTCTGCCTTTTTAATATTTCCCAAAATATTCCATTCTTCTAGGAAAGGGGTGGGTGCTAACCTCCTACAGTTTTCTTAAAATTGTAGCAATGACTGTGGCCACAGCTGTATGTTACCAGACAAAACTTTCAGACTTTCATCTGGTAGGAAATGGTGGCATGAACATTTACCTCCTGAAGTCTGTGAAGCATGCGGTATCTAAATGGAACTGAGACAATTTAAAGAATGGAATAAACCTGTTGTAATTTTTGCAATCTTGAATCATCTTTCTAAGTTTCAAATCTAAAAAGTTCATTTTTCTCTTTTTTTTTGAGCAAAAATCCCATAAGAACACATTGCACTTTTAAGAAAAAGAATGATTAATTTATGTGAAAAAGAATATTTCTCTCAGTGCAGCTATAATTAATCTAAGGGATCAAACAATGATGTAAGAGATAAAGAAGAATTGGATTGGATGATTAAAGAATGCCTTTGTCTATGTCAGAGGTCCTCAAACTTTTTAAATGGGCCAATTCACGATCCCTCAGACTGTTGGGGAGACTGTATCAGCTGGGTGGGCGTGGCTAGGTGGTCATGTGACTGGGTGGGCATTGCAGTCCAATAAGCAATACACACAAATTAAACTTTAATTTGCTTTGCTCCTGGGTGTGTTTTATTTGCTTTTACTGGCATGTTGCTATTTTGGATGACTTTTCTTTTTAGTACCATGTTTTCCCCAAAATAAGACATCCCCAATTGGGCTTTTGAGCGCATGGCAATAAGGCCAAACTCTTATTTCAGGGTTCAAAAAAATATAAGATGGCCTTATTTTCGAGGAAACATGGTAGATCATTTTTTAAGTTGTTTAGGAATCTAGTGGTTCACTTCAGGTAATTCTGTTTTGCAGCAATTCTCAGCCACAAGGAGCTTACAATTAACAAGTCTCTCTCTCTCTGTGTCTCTCTCTCCCCCCCTCCCCCTTCCCTCCTCTCTCGTCTCTCTATCTTTCCCTCCTCCCTCCCTCTCTCTGTCCCCTGTGGGGGAAGGACCTCCTGAACTGGTGCTGAGTGGTGGGAATCTGATGTCCAAAGGCCAACGAACCGCGCGCTGAAGACCAGCTGGCCAGAGGGCAGGCGGGGCAATTCTGCAGTCTACCCAAAAGTAACACATCTCTTGTCACTTGAAATTTGAAGACTCAAGGCAGCCATCACTCAGGCTCGCAGCTGTAAGCCACATCCAGAAATCATTGTGATGGAGCGAAGCAGCTGGGATCAGCCCTAGCTTTTCTGTCCATTTGCAGCTAGGAATCAACCAACTGGACCTCCCTGCCACGCCGGATTAGCGAGGACGCCTCTTCATTAAAGCAGGCCCAGCCAGTCACCAGCCTCCCCCTTCCTGCTGGGTGTGCAAGCGCTTATGCCGAGGAGGAGGAAGAGAGGCGCTCATGGTGGGAGGAGGCTCAGCGGGTGTCAGAGGGTTGGCGTATGCTTTGCAGCTCCAGAAGGCGGTCAAGCCTCCCTGCTTACAACATCTTCACCTGAGGTGAAGCCGCTTCCAGTGGCTAAAGAGGTCTGCGCTCTCCCCACTGCTGCTCAGCCTCCTCGATGTGTGGAGGCAGGTGGCAGCAGTGGTGGCCACAACACAGGTTTTGTTTGCTGCCTGCGCCCTCCAGGGGGCGAGCAACTGAGTGAGCAAGCCAGTGATCTACTGGCTGCCTCTAATCTGCTTGCTCGCACCCAGCTCCAAGTGCCATCGACCATGCTGCCCCCTCGCCTTTCTCCCCACCTCTCCTGGCCAACGGTGCTCAGGAGTAAAGTGGAGCTATGAATTGATGTGGCTTACAGCTCCGAGCTCAAAGCAGAGGGAGGTGCGCGCTGCCTTGGCACCACCAGCCTCAGGTTCTTAGTGATCCGTGGGGGATGCCCTTGAATCAGCACTGAGACCAGGGCCCCAGGAGGGCGTGGGATAAGACTTTCTTTCTGCCTTCCAGAAACAGAGATGGGTGGGAGGCCTGAACGCACACAGCGCCCGAGTGCAGCGTTCTCCTGAGGGCCTGCCACTCTCCCCTCCACCTTGGGCCCCACATCCAGCCCATAACCAGGGGATGCACCACTTCCGGACTAGTCCTGCCAGCGATCTCCCACATGCTCCCCTCGTAGGCCATGCTGTCTTCTGGAAACACCTGGGAAGGGCTCCAATGCTGCAATCTTCCGTGTGCTCCCCTCGCAGGCCACACCAGCTTCGGGAATCAGCCGAGAAGAGCTACGATGTTGTGATGTCCTGCACACTCCAGTTGCAGGCCAGGCCGGCTTTGGGAAACACCCGGGAAGGGCTCCGATGCCGCCATCTCCCGCAAGCTCCCCTCATAAACCAGACCGGCTTTGGAAAGCAGACAGGAAGGGCTCCGATGCCCCGATCTCCCATGTGCTCTCCTTGCAGGCCAGGCCACCCTCCTCTCCACCTTGGGCCCCACATCCAGCCCATAACCAGGGGACGCACCACTTCCGGACTAGTCCTGCCGGCAATCTCCCGCATGCTCCCCTCGTAGGCCATGCTGACTTTTGGAAACACCTGGGAAGGACTCCAATGCTGCAATCTTCCATGTGCTCCCCTTGCAGGCCACACCAGCTTAGGGAATCAGCTGGGAAGGGCTACGATGTTGTGATCTCCTGCACACTCCCCTTGCAGGCCAGGCTGGCTTTGGGAAACATCCGGGAAGGCTCTGATGCCATGGTCTCCCGCATACTCTCCTCCCTCTCCGTGCACATCAGTTCACCTGCCGCCAGTATCACCCCTCTGCCAGCTCACCCTCCCCGACTTACCCGCCAGCCCATGCCCTTCAACCTTATCTTTGCAAGCAGCAATGAGCAGAAGTATGCAGAAGTGTGGTTAGCTAGATTCTGCAAGGTATATATAAGGCCAACAACTGGAGGAGGGGCAATGAGGGTGGTGGGAAAAGCCAGCCATACAAGGAGTGGCTGGAATGCGTGAGACGGGGCTTAATCCCACCACTGCGCAAACTGGATATATTGTGTTGGCGGGCCGTATCTGGCCTGCGGGCCATAGTTTGAGGACTGCTGTCCTAAAGGCATATCACTCTAAGAAATAGGGGACAGAGCTGGTACAACAACATCTTTAAAAGGGGGAGAAGGTTCTTTAACAGATTCCAATACTGTGTCAAATTCTATAAGAATAGAACAGTTTCTATCTTTTTGTGTATGTGAATATAGAAATGTGCTGAAGAGCAAGTTGCTTTTTAAAATGCAAACTGGGTACGATATAACATTAAGACTATGGAAATTATATGTCCTTGCCAATGCAGTAGTTTCTATATCATATGTCTCCTGAGTCAGGGACATAAATATCTATTATAAAATCACAACAAAAGAAGATGCTGGCTGGGAAATTCTGAGAGGTGAAGTTCACATGTTTTAAAGTTGGTTGAGAAAGTGGGTTGAAGGAACAGCAATTTACCATGTCACAAGTGCATGGAGGAAGCCAGTGGATCTGGGTTGATTAGATTTTTTTCCAAAGCACTGCCTTGCACAACTTTGTTATCTTTCCTGAGTTATTCATGGTGGCTACAGTTTGTTAGACCATAAAGATCAAACTTTAAATATGAGCTTATTTATGGGGTGGGGGGTGAGGGGAGTTCTGAAAAATTATCCCAGTGCATCGTTATGGGCAGTAGCTCTGAATGTTTCTAATTGTTCCCCCTTTAAGCCCCTTTCTTCTCTCTCCTGGTCATGTGATCCACATCTACTCAGTACTCACATACACCTAGGCATCTAGACAGCATGTTATTTTGTTATAAAGAAGGTTAGAGAAGATGCTTCCCATGATCATTATTGGTAAAGATGTTAGAAAGAGTTCAGAAATCATGCTCTGTCTACTTTCTCTGCCCTGTTTTCTTTATATGTACTTTCTTCAGACACTACTTTATTTCATAGAATTGGAAAGGAACTTGGAGATCATCTGACTCAACCCTTCCCATTGCTGGAAACCATTCCTCCACTGACAAATTGCCATACAATCCAGTGGTGAAATTTGAACACATACAAACACGTGCTGTGCGCGTGCATGTACAGTGTGCACCACACACCAAATGTGAGGTGCGCGTGTGCACTGCACATCAAAAGGATACATGGGGTAAGTAGAACAGCACGCACGTGGGGGGGGGTGATCAGCTGTGGGGCACGATCTTTTTTTTTACTTTTAAAAGCAATTTTTACAAACTATTTGGGCGAATAGGTTGTAAAAAAATTGCTTTTAAAAGTAAAAAAAAGGCTCTGACGATCATGCAGCTCAGCTGTGATCGTCAGACCCCTTTTTTTTTTTACTTTTTAAAAGCATTTTTTTACAACCTATTCGGGTGAAAAATAGAGAGGTTGGAAAGAAACAAGGGAGGAAAAGGGGAAGAGCCTAGGCACAAAAGAATAAAATGATGACACTGGGATTAACACTGGGGAAATAAAAAAGAGGAAAAGGGTAAAAGGGAAAAGATCAGAAAGGAAGTAAGGGCAAACTAGTCAACTAAGAGATTCAAAATTTAGAGAAAAGAAACAGAAGAAACAACAATTTTAAAAGAAAAAAGGAAAATAAGAGAATGGGATGAAGACAGAAAAATCTTAAGAGATGGAGTGCAGGGGGGACCAAAAGAAAATGGGTAAAAGGAAAAATTAATGGAAAGTAGGTTGGGAAATAAGATAATTATATGTGAATTTTATTATGATTGAATATCAATATTTATGATTGTAATAATTGATTTTAGCGAAAGTAATACTTATAGGCATAAGTGATTTCTATTAGGACTAATATTGATGAGTGTAATATTGGTCTTGATTATTTTTTCTTACGAAGAGATAAGATAGTGTTTTTTGAATTATAATTTATTAGGAAGAAATTAAGATGATATTTAAAGGAGATGTGAAAAACAAATTTAAAGAATTTTGTCTTTGAAGTAAATGGAAAAGATGATGAATAATAAATTGGATAGTGTTTTGTATTTGAAAAAAGGAGCTGCGAAAAATGAATTTAAAAAATATTTTGTTTTTGATTAATAGAGTATTTGGAATTATCTATTAAGAAGGGAAATTTATGGAAGAGAGGAGAGATTGTAAACTTGATATTATAACTAATTTTGATTGTTGAAGGAGATTTAAAAAACAAATTTAAAGAAAGATTTTTTTTGCAACAAAATGGTAAAATGATAAATAAGGAAATAAAAAAAAGTAACTTGGTCCATTTGATATATTAAATCATAATAGGAAATTAGGAATTAAGGTTGGAAAGGACTGTTTTTAAATTAAAGGGTTGTAAATTGAAAAAGGGAATAAGAGAAAATAAATTGATAATAATGTAAGGTTTGGGGTTAGGGCAAATGTTAATGTTTATATATTAGATAAGCAGAAAGAAAATAAAATAAAAAAGCAGAGAGAAAGAATGTTATGGCAGAAATGGAAATATGTAAATTGTTTTAGGGATATTATAAGTTGTACAAGTTTTGAATTGGGAAATGGGCCATTTCAAATCTTTGGAGGGCCTTTGGAGGGAGTGGGAAAGGCTGTTTTCGCCCTTCCCAGATAAATAGAGAGGATCTGGAACCAGGTAAGAAAGAAAAATGGGCCTACCAGGTCATTGCGTGCCAGTAGCGGGGGGGAGGGGTGTGTGCGCGCATGTGCAGGGCAGGGCGCATAGAATTATCGGTGTGAGCACCTGTGCACTTGACCCTCCCCCACCCCCCCTCTCCTGGCATGTGATGGCAAAAAGGTTAGCCATCACTGATCTAGGGTGTTGACTATTCTTGCCAGCTTAATATCATCTGCAAATTTGGTAAGTTCCCCTTCTATTCCCTCATCTAAGTTATCTATGAAGATATTTAAGAGTACTGGGCCTAAGACAGAGCCTTGTGGGACTCCACTGCTTACTTCCCTCCATGTAGATGTAGTACCATTAAGGACTACTCATTGAGTACATGACTTACAAATCCATCTCATGGTGATGCTATCTATCCCACTTTTTTTAGCTTACCAAGAAGTAGCTTGTGGTTACTTTGTCAAATGCCTTGCTGAAGTCTAAGTATACTATGTCCACAGTATTTCGCTGGTACACTAATTTAGTCACTATGTCTACAGTACTGCATGAAAAGCAAACTTCCATTATTCTTATTAAGAAGTAGTTGAACGGGGCCGCATAAGCATAGGCAAGTAAATTTACCCCCAGACTAGTTGCCTGAATAAAAGTGAAATTATGAAATTTATGTCAGAAGAAGAAGGAAACACGGTTGTAAAATTGGAACAGTGGGTTTGGAATAAAACAAAGACATCATTGTGAAAACATCTCTTTTAAAAATGGTGCATAGAGCATGCTCATGTCATGTGTAGTAAGATTATAGGTCTTTGTATTGCAACATTCACAAGTTTTTGCAACTTCAGTATTTGTAGTACAAAATGACAAGCTTCTGACATTTCAGCAAATATTAATGAAGAAATCAAGAGAGTCTCGGCTCCTAATGGAGTGTGATTATGAAATCCAAATTGTTGCGATCATCTTGGCGGGCTCCTCATGAGTAGTCCAGATTAGAGAAAACACAGGCACAAATGTTTCTCGGGATGAGAGAGCCTCGAGCTAACTCCAGACCTCTCTTTTATTAGTAATCAAAGTACAGCGTCATCAAAAGGCGTTATTATGGCTACACATCTCATATTACATGAAAAAGGAAAGCATCCATATATTCTCCATATAGGTTTCACATTCTACAATATTACAGTAAATCACGTGGATTTCTAGGAAAGCGATACCTAAGGTAAAAACAAAACTTAACTCTGCTATGTTATCATATTTGGCTTCGTTCCCAGCATATTCTTCTGCTAGCCGAGAGGCCCATCTCCCCATTATCAGAGGTTACCTCAGTTGTCAGGAATGTTAGTTCAAAGGGATCGCTACACAGTTTATGTTCTACAATATTATGAACAAAGAGAGAACGAATAGGGCCCTTCAGTAATCATCTAGCTGAATCCGCTTTTATACTCAGATTATTTCGGTGCCAAGCTCCATACACGTGTCCAACCAGCTAGGCCGATCTACACATATACTATGGCCACCTGATTCCCACACCAAATTGACTGTACCTTAGCATAATCTGTTTGTATGATCTCAACCTTTGCTTGTCTCAGTTAAATTACTCTTTGTTTCTGCTGCTTTAAACATTAGTTAAAAGTAATTACCGCTGTCTGTCTTTCTCAAGTATCCAAACCACCAATTATGCCTTTTGGCACTTCCTGGCCAGCAACACTATTCGTTTTCTGTCTCTGCCCCTGTCATTCCTCTTTTCCTTCAGACACCAGTTACTAAAACAGCGTATGTGAGTCATTTTTTCAGAGGATATAGTTTCATAATTGGTGTTCAACAAAATTTGGAGATTATGCTTTTTCAGCAGAATTCTTCTAATAAGCTATTAACCGCAAATGAAGACTTATTTCTTTTCTTTCAAGAAAGAATCTAAGGCCCATGTCAAAGCCTATGGGGTGTCAAACTCAAGGCTCACAGGGTGCTTAGATCTGGCTTGCAGGGCTCTCCTGGGAACAGCGAAGGACCAGCCTGTGGTCCTGCCAGCAAAAATGGAGCTCAGGAGGGCTGTGTGCAGAGCAATCACAGAACACTCACTGACAGAATGCTTGGGCCATCACAGGTACCTCGAACACAAGTGACATCGAGCTAGCCATGCCCACCCTGGCCATGCCCCCCCTCCTGAGGTCAAACACGACCCTGATGTGGCCCTCAATGAAATCGAGTTTGACACCCCTGCTCTAGACTATAATAACAAGTCTCCCTTCATCCACTTCTCTTTATTGATTTTTGTGTACTGAATCTAATCAAACACATGTAATAAAAATGTATCCAGAAAATAGCCAAGTGTTAAGTATCTCGGTTCATAAATCCCATAGATAAAAGAAATTTTTCAGAAGCGGAGAAGGAGTAAATGAGCGGGGATTTTGAATAGACTAAGGAAACATGGAATAAAAAGTCCTCTTCCTTCACTCTTTCTGACTAATTTACATTCACTCGCTAATAAGATGGATGAAATACTTCTTTTAAATAGATGCAACTCTGATTTTTACAACTCAGCAGCTCTCTGCTTCACTTAAACTTGGCTAAATGAGTCAATTGATGATAGCAGCTTGTATATCCCAGGGTTTCAGATACAAAGAACAGACAGACTTGCAGAAACATCAGGTAAAAAGAAGGGAGAGGGACTGTGTTTTTATATCAACAGCCATTGGTGCCAAAATATAACTATACTAAAGAAATTCTGTGACGTGGACTTAGACATTAATTATCAATTGCAAACAATTTTATTCTTCACGAGAGATTTCCTCATTTCTCCTAATTACTGTGTATGTTTCTCCACAAGCTTGGGTAAACAATGCATTACAAACTCTATCTGACCAGATTATGTGGGCCGAATTTAAATATCCATATTCACTCCTCATTACATTAGGAGATTTCAACAGTGCTAATTTAAGCAAAGAGCTATCAAAATATTTTCAGCATGTCAATTGCTGAAAATATTCTCACCAGAGCAAGAATACTTTACACCTTTGCTACGCAACATTAAAAGATGCTTATTGGTCTTTACCACAAGCAGCTGTGGGACACTGATCATTGCATGATTCACCTTGTACCTGCTTATAGACAAAGACTTAAAATCATGAAACCAACAATTAAAGGTAGGTTAAATGAGGACCCAGTTTGTGGGGGCAATAAGCTGACTTTGTATAAATATACAAAAGTATGAAGGCTATTGCTTAACGCATTGTAAGCCGCCCTGAGTCTCCGGAGAAGGGCGGCATATAAATCAAATTAAAAAAAAAAAATCAGTGAGGTCTTGGACTGAGGAGGCAAAGCAAAAGCTACAGGCTTGCCTTCACTGCACTGATAGGAATGTTTTCGAAGATACCTCTGCAGACTCGGATGAACTCACAGATACTGTGACATCATATGTCAGTTTTTGCTGTTGCTGGTATCCTTATGATTTATATTGACTGTTTCCTAATATGATTTGATTGCTTATTTGTTTCCTATGACTATCATTAAGTGTTGTACCTTATGATTCTTGATGAATGTGTCTTTTCTTTTATGTACACTGAGAGCATATGCACCAAGAAAAATTCCTTGTGTGTCCAATCACACTTGGCCAATAAAGAATTCTATTCTTTTTTTAAAAAATATTTTTATTGAGTTTTTAAGTTTTAAAAACAAAGTAAAGAAAAATACAACAAAAAAAATACATTAAAAACACATAACAAACATAGCATTATATCATATATTATTTTACAGCTTACTGTATTGACATGGATATGTATTCTCTATTCTTATTCAATCTTTCATCTACGTACTTATATTTACATTAGTATATATTTACAAAACCATCATTATCCGGTTGACACTGTTCAGCAATTTCCACTTCCTGGTTTTAACCCGGTTAAATTAACATTCCGAATTGTTATTTTGATTTCTTTTTTCTAACTAATCATATAGTTTATTCCACACTCTATAATATTCCGACTCTTCCCTCTCCTTAATTTCCAGCATCATTTTATCCATTTCTGCACATTGTAGAATTTTTCGAATTACTGTTTCCTCTCCGGTACATTATTTTGTTTCCATCCCTTGCTGCCGTTGGCAGCATATATTAAGTATTAGATATTGTAAAGATTTGTCTATTTTGGGGTTAATTATTCCTAATAAATAGAGTTCTGGTTTAAATTCCATTTTTAATTTGGTAATTTCCTCCAGCCAATTTTTAATTTTACGCTAAAATTTTTTTATCTTGGGGCACATCCACCACAAATTAGGCTCACCACATATTTGCCTAATTTGTAACCACATCTCCAACAATTAGGTGATAGATTTGGGAACATTTTGGCCAATCTTTCTGGTGCCAAGTGCCGTCTATGGAACATGTTATACAAATTTTCTTTATAGGCTACTGCCATTGTTAATTTATAGTTTCTATCCCACAATTTGTCCCACTTTTCTAATTCTATATTGTGCCCAAGGTTTTTTGCCCAACAGATCATTGTTTCTTTTACTGTTTCATCTTCCATTTTGTATTATTAAAATACAAAGAAATTGTAGATTTTTGTGATCATTTTTCCCCACAATCCTAATAAAATTTTGTCTATATCCAATTGTTCTCTGTATATTCCATATTGCTCCTGATCCTTTTTGAATCTGTTTTTTTTTTTGTAAATAAGGCCACCATTCCATATTTAATTCTTGTTGTTTCAAATCTTGAATTGATTTTAATTCCCCTTTCTCATCAAGTAGGTCTGCATATCTTATCATTTTGCTCAAGTCCGTGGTGTTTGGGTGTAATATTGCTTCCATAGTTGATAGTCAGATTGGGACTTTTGTATAATGATCCTTCTTAACTTGCTCCCAGACTTGTAAAAGGGCATTTCTTAATAAATGTCTTTGGAAATTTTTATTTATTTAAAATAAATAAATATTTATTTTTCCCATCCCAGAGAAAACTGTGCCAGCCAATCTGGAGAACATGACCTTCTATCGTTAGAACTCGTTTGTTTTGTAGCTGAATCCATTCTTTAAGCCATGTTAGTGCTGCGGCCTGATAATAGAGCTCCCAATTGGGAGACTAAAGCTGCCTCTACTTCTACTATTTTGCAATATTTTAAATTTAATGTGAAGTTTCTTCTCTGACCAGATGAATTTTGATATAATTTTATTTAATTGTTCGAAGAAATTTTTCTCTAATTTGATCGGTATAGTTTGAAACAAGTATAGCAGTTTGGGTAGTATATTCATCTTTATTGTTGAAATTCTACCAATCAACAATATTTGCAATTTAGACCAAATTTCTAGACTCTTTTGGATTTTTTGTAGCAATGTATCATAATTATCTTTTTTTATCGTGGTGCATTTTGCCAATTGCTGAGCACATTGTAAGCCGCCCTGAGTCTTCGGAGAAGGGCGGCATATAAATCAAATTTAAAAAAAAAAAAATCTGTATTCCTAGATATTTATTTTTTTTAACTCTTGAAATCCCCAGTTTCTCCTCTAATTTCTCATTCTTGTTTATTTGTTAAGTTTTTGGTCAACATTTTAGTTTTGTCCTTATTTATTTTGAGCCCTGCTCAAATTGGTTTATATCTTCGAATAGTAATTGTCCAGATTCTAAGGGTTCTTCAATAATGAATACAGGTCATCGGCAAATGCTTGGACTTTATATTCCTGTAATTTAATTTTTAATCCTTTTATGTCTGAATTTTCTCTAATTTGTGACATTAATATTTCTGTGGATAGAATGAATAATAGGGGGGACAGAGGGCATCCCTATATTGAAGCTTTCCGTATATTCACCATTTATAATTATCTTTGCTCTCTGGGTCGAATAAATCGTTCTGATCATTTCTATAAAGTTTTTCCCCCAATTCATTTCTATTAGTTGGTTAATCATAAAGTCCCAATTCAGGTTATCGGAAGCTTTCTGCACGTCTAAGAATATCAGAGCTATTTGCTTGTCTGGGTGGGCTTCATAATATTCAAGTGTGTTTATTATAGTACTCATGTTGTTTTGATGAATCTGTTGGGCAAGAAACCATTTTGATCTGATTTAATAATTTCATTTAGTATAATTTTAATCCTCTCTGCTATTATGGCCATAAATATCTTATAATTGGCATTTAACGAGATTGGCCTATAGTTCTGAATCTTCTGTTTTTTGGTGTTGCTTTTGGGGATGAGTGTTATTAGAGCTTCTGTCCAGGATTTTGCTATCTTCGCATTCTCTAATACTTCATTGTATGTTTGCAATAACAAATTATCTAATAATTGTTGGAATTCCTTATAAAATTCAGCCGGGATTCCGTCTGGGCCTGGCGTTTTATTATTTTTTTGTTTTTGTATTGCCCTTTTCAACTCAGATGTCATTATCTTCCCATTTATTATTTATTTATTTATTTATTTATTTATGAGATTTATATGCCGCCCTATCTCCAGCCGGACTCAGGGCGGCTCACAACAGTAATTTAATATTTCTTTAGTTAAATCTGATATGATTGGATGGCTCCTTTCTCTCAAATATCTCTTGATGTCACTCTCCTCTACTTTTCTTGTCTGTACAGGGCTTGGAAGTAGTTTATTGCTATGGTTTTTATTTTGTCTTTCTGGAAATGTACTGTCCCTTCTTCATCTTCTAAAATTTGTATTAATTTTTTTTCCTTTCCTTTTTTCAATTTATGAGCCAGCCATCTACCCAGTTTGTTAGTGTTTTTGAAGTAATTTTGTCTGACTGCTCTAATCTTTTGTGCCACTTCTTCCTGTGTAATTAAATTTAATTTGTGTTTGGTTATTTCTTTCTGTTCTTTAATTTCCTGATTTAAAGGTTGTTATTGTAATTTAAGTTCTAATTTTTCCAGTTTTTCCTGCAGGTCTATATATTGTTTCTTTTTGCTTTTATTTCTTCGAGCTGTGTATGCAGTGGATATACCATCACATATGCTCTTAGTGTATCCCATAGGTTTTCATGGTCATTTGTTCATTCCAATTTTCTTTTAAAAATAATTCTAATTCTTTTTTTGCATATTGAATATAGTTTTTTTTTCTTTTATCATCCTCTGGTTTATGGTCCACCTCCCTTTCTTCTTTACTTCTCCTTTCCATTTAATTATTGGACTGTGGTCCACTGCGATTTTCATCGTAATTTCTATTTCTGATATTCCTTTTGCTGTTTCTGGATCCATCTACGCTATATCTATTCTGGACCATGCTTGATGGGGATTGGAGAAGAAGGTATACTGAGCCTTTTGTAGATTATTTTCTCTCCATGTATCTTTTAAATTTAGTTCTTGGGCCATGTCAAAAAATATCGTTGGTAAGCTTTTCCTATCGTAATTTTTTTTTGTCCCTGTTTTATAGTCTTTTTTTAGATCTATGACTCCATTAAAATCTCCTAATATACAAATGTTATCTAATTCTAGTGTTATTAATTGTTTATATAATTTGCTATATTTTTTTTGTAATTTTTTTTATTATTATCTCAATCATAAACATAAAATATAACTTTCAAGAACAAAGTCTCGATCCGGTCATAGATAGGTACAACGCTTACATTCTTTTAACAAGCTCCATTCCCATTTTCCATTACATCTTTTAAACATAAAAATCAAAACATGAAGAGAAGAAAAAAAAAGTTTTAACATGAATTTGCTATAATATTTTTTCTGCCTTATGTTTGGTGCATATATAATTGCAATGACCACTCTTTTTTGTTTTATATAAATTTCTATCAATAGTGTCTTTCTCTCTTTATCTGCAAATAATTGTTTAGGTTGTAGCCATTCCTTTATATATGCTGCTATTCCCCGTTTTTTCAATTCAGCTAATGATGTAAATAATTTTCCTAGTTTAGGGGCTTCCAAAATATGACTTTTTCCCTTTTGTATGTGCACTTCCTGAAGGCATATGATATCCATATTTAACCATATCCATATTGTAACTTAGTTATTGTCTGACTTCTTTTTATCTTTATTTAATTTAATCCATTTATGTTAACTGGAAACAAATTCACCTCTTCTTCCATCTTATTACTTATTGGTTGCTCTTATTTCTCTCCTCACTTTTTTTTTTTTTAATAGACTTTATTGAGATTTTTTACAGAACAAAAATAAATGAGAAAAACAAACAAACAAACAAACAAACAAAACAATCATTCAAACAATAACATAGAACACATAAATATAATAAACATTTTCAATTTGTATCGGATATGCAGTGTTTAAACTATTTACATAAATAATACTTGTTGATATTTTGACTCACTTTTTACCAATATTTAACACACCTTTGATCTTTCTTCCATTTTGTCATGCAACCACTTGTACCACCTTTCCCACACCATATAGTATACTGACTTTTCATCATTTAATTCATAAGTTAATTTAGTCATCTCTGCGCACTCGAGTATTTTCTTAATTGTAAGCTCTTCTGGTGGTTGAATTTTCTCTTTCCAAAACTGTGCGTATGCCAATCTAGCGGCTGTGATTATGTGGATCATTAAATGTGTCATTTCCTTTCTATATGGCTTCTTTATTATTCCCAGGAGGAAAATCTCTGGTGTTAGTTCAATATCTTCCCCAATTATTTCGTGTAACCATCTCCTGATCTTACTCCAATATCCTTTCGCTTCCGGGCATGTCCACCACATGTGAAAGAAGGTGCCTTGGCCATGGCCGCATTTCCAACAATTGGGATGTATATTAGGATATATCTTCGCTAGTCTGGCCGGGGCTAGGTACCACCTATGAAACATTTTGTAATGATTTTCCTTATATGCCACCGCTCTGGTCAATTTAAGATTTCTATTCCATGCCTCCTCCCATTCCCCGAAATTTATATTGCACCCTATATTTTTCTCCCATGCAATTATTTGATTCTTTGTAACATCTTCAAACTTCTCATCGCTTAACAGATAATTGTATAATTTTGCCAGAATCTTTTTATTTGTTCCCATCAGAACTTTATCCAATCCATTTGGTCCCGGTTCTAGACCATATTGTTCTTTGTCCCTCTGATATCTGGATTTTACTTGTGAGTAGGTCCACCAATCTAAGGTTATTCCTTGCTCTCGTAAGGTATCATTTGGTTTAAGCCTCCCTCCTTCGTCTAGAATATCTTTATATCTGGCCATTTTCTCCCTCTCCCACCTGTTTGGGTGAGTCAGGGCCTCCATCGTTGAGAGCCAATTTGGGATTTTCTTGTAATGTTTTTGTCTGATCTGGGTCCATGTTTGTATCAAGGAATCTCTAATTTTATGTCTATAGAAATATGTCTTCTTTTTCCTCTCCATTTCCCAAATGTGGGCGTGCCAGCCTTTTTGCAAGTCATGGCCTTCTAGAGTAAGAATTCTCGCATTTTCCAGGGTGATCCAATCTCTTATCCAAACTAGCTTGGCTGACCTATAATATGTTTCCCAATCCGGGAGTCCAAATCCACCTATATCTCTTTTGCCTCTTAAAATTTTAATGGAAAATCTCGGTTTTTTCCCCTCCCATATAAATTCTCTAATGATTTTGTCTAATTCTAGAAAGAATTTTTTATCTAAATTTATTGGTATATTTTGGAATAGGAATAATATTCTGGGGAGGATGTTCATCTTAATTGTGGCTATCTTGCCCAAAAGTGATAGTCTTATTTTTTTCCAGTTATCTAGGTCTTGTTTTATTTTTCTAATTAGGGGAATATAGTTATCGTCTTTCAGAGTCGAACATCTTGATGTAATCCAAATTCCTAAGTATTTAATTTTTTTAGCAACCTGTAGTCCTAATACTTCTTCTATCTCGTTTTGCTGACTCTCAGTTATGTTCTTAATCAATACTTTAGTTTTAGTTTTGTTCAATATGAAGCCTGCCACCTCTCCATATTTACTTAATTCCTCCAATACTTTAGGTCCCGACTCTATAGGGTCTTCAAGGATTAGGGCAACGTCATCTGCAAATGCTTGTGTCTTATAAGTCTCCTTCCTAATCTTCATTCCTTTTATTTCATCGTTAGCTCTAATTTTCCGTAGAAGGACTTCTAGGGCCAGAATGAACAATAGAGGGGATAGGGGACAGCCTTGCCTTACTCCCTTACTAATTTGGAATGTTTTAGTCCTATCCCCATTCACCAGGATACTCGCCTTTTGGTTGTTATAGATGGATTTGATCATCATTTCAAAATTTGTTCCGAATTTCATAATCTCAATTTGTTTAATCATAAATTTCCAATTTAGGTTGTCAAATGCCTTTTGAGCATCGACAAAAATCAGAGCCATCTGTTTTCCGGGGTGTTCCTCATAGTACTCTAGCGCATCTAGCACAATTCTCATGTTATCCCTAATTTGTCTCCCCGGTAAAAATCCGTTCTGGTCTTTATATATCCAATTATTTAAAATCTTTTTCATTCTTTCCGCAATTATGCCCATGAATAGTTTGTAGTCCGTATTTAGAAGCGAAATTGGTCTGTAATTTTGAATTTGTTTTAGGTCGGCACCTTCTTTCGGCACGAGTGTGACATGCGCCTCTTTCCATGACTCTGGAATTTTATGGTCCAACAGTGCGTCATTAAAAATTTCTACTAATTTCGGTTGGAGTATTTCTTCTAATTTTTTATATATTTCCCCTGGAAATCCGTCAGGTCCTGGGGCTTTATTGTTTTTCAATTTGGAGAGGGCTATTTTTAATTCTTCAATTGTAATCTTTCTATTAAGCATTTCTTTCTCTTCATCAGTTATTTGTGGGAGTTCTGCTTTTATCAAATACTTTTCTATTTTGTCATCTGATGTCTCCCCTTCTTTATATAGAGATTCGTAATATTCTCTCACCCTATCTCGTTTTTCTTCCTCGTTAGTCAATAATTTGCCCTTAGAGTCCTCTAAGGTATGGATTATTCCCCTTTCATTTTCCTTTTTTAATTTATAGGCCAGCCACCTCCCCGATTTGTTAGTGTTCTCAAAAAGATATTGTTTCGTTCTTTTCATTCTTTGTGCTAATTCTTCTTGCTCCATGATATTTACTTTATGCTTCCACATCATCCAATTTTCTTTGGCTGCTTCATCTTCTGGATCATCTTGGAGTTTTCTTTCTGCTTCTCCTATATGATTTAAATAGTCTTCCAGGGTCTTCCTTTCTTGTTTATTTTTATGAGCAGTGTATGAAATCACAACTCCTCTCAGGTAGGCCTTCATTGTATCCCAAACTATTGCACGGGATGTGCCTTTATTTTCATTTTCCTTGAAAAAGAAATTTATTTCTTCTTTGAATTTTTGTATACAGTCCTTGTCGCCCAGTAATTTAGCATTGAACCTCCACCTCCGTTGGTATTTTCTCTGAACAGACTTCCATCTAATCTCCAATGGATTATGGTCTGCCCAATCATTTGGGTTAATTACAGCTGTTCCAATTTCTAACCCCAAACTCCTACTGACCCATGCCATGTCAATTCTAGACCACGACTTTTGTGGGTTTGAAAAGAAGGTATATTGTCTGTCATTTGGGTGCAAGGTATGCCAGATGTCAATTAGATCCAATTCATCAACTAACTCAAAAAAGGCTCTCGGTAAATTTGTCCTTTTATTTTTTTTTACTTTATTGCTCTTGTGGTCCTTCTCCGGATCCACAATGCCATTAAAATCCCCTATCATACAGATTTCATTATATGCCATTTTCACTAATTGTTCGTGAAGTTTCTTAAAAAATTCTCCCTGTTTTTTATTCGGGGCATAAATGCCCACTAATAATACCTTGGAATTCCCTCTCTTAATTTCAACCATAAGGATTCTACCCTTTGTATCTTTAAATTTCAGTTCTGCTTCAATTCCTTTTTTTACGTAAATAGCCACCCCCCTCTTCTTTTTCTCTGCCAGCGAATCAAATGTTTGACCAAATTTTTTATATTCTAGACATTTACTTTCTTCTTTTTTTATGTGTACCTCTTGTAAACACATTATATCAACATTTTGTTTACCTAGTTTTGTTAATATTCTTTTCCTCTTTTTGTATTCATTTAGTCCATTAACATTTACAGATATTAGCTTCAAGTCATTCATCTCTATACCCCTATCTGATTATTGGTTCTTGTTTGTTTCTTACGGCCCTTACTGGTCTTGCTTTCTTCTCTTTGGCTTCTTCTTCTTCTTCTTCTGTCTTCTCCTCTACAGTTGCTTCGTTTGTGTTCTGTTGGTGTAGGGCTTCCTCCTCCACTACTGCTGTTTCTAGTTCTTCCTTGCTCCCCTGCTCTTCTTCCACACCTTTTAACTGGTCAAGGAAGTCTTGTGCTGTACTCAGGCTTTCTATTTTTATTTTTCTTCCTTGCCAGGTTATTAGCATCCCTTCTGGGAGAAGCCACCTAAATAGTATCTTTCTTTTATTCAACTGTATGGCCAAAAATCTATATCCCTTCCTCATCTCCTGGACTCTTCTTGGTATCTGTTTTAAAATTATTATTTCTTTTCCTCGGTATGTAATCTGTTCATCCCTTGCCATGTTGTAAAGAATATCTCTAACTTTTTTCCGTGCGAAGCGGATATGTACTTCTCTAGGAAGCTTGTTCCTTCTTGCATAGTTAGTCTGGACTCTATATACGTCGTCCAGCTCCCTGATTATCGCCTGTTTGTCTTGGTGGAGTGCCTCGGCTATCAGCTCCGCCATCTTTTCACCTAGGTCTTCCTCTTTGTCCTCGACAACATTCTGAAATCGTAAATAGAAGGAGGCCCGGTCCATCTCCAATTGAATTATTGTGTCTTCAATCTCTTTATTTTGGCTCGTTAATGTTTGGTCCACAATATCTAATTTCTTTTCAGTTTGGTCAATTCTTGTTTCGGCTTTTTGAATTCGCACTTCATTATTAACTATTGATGTTTGGATATCATTCATTTTCTGGTCCAATGCATGTATGTCTGATTTTAATTCAACATGGTTATTTAACAGTTTTTCCTGCATTGCCATCATCGTTTCTTGAATCAAAGTTAATGATGCTTGCAGGGTTTGCATTGCCAGGCTTTCTGTTGATTTTTGTGTCGCCGGAGAGGTTGTCGCTATAGTGGGATTAGAGGGGGTCTTTTTTCCTGTTTTCCCCACTGTGGATGCCATGCTTGTCATTTCTTTCAAAATTTTCTTTTGCTCTCTAATTATCCTATCAATATTACACCAAATTTTCATTCGCCAGTTAGCGCCTCTATTATCTTTTTTTTATTATTATTATTTTATATAAATGTATATTTGTATATATATATTACTGTATCTACTTTTTCCTTCTAAATTTATAGACAAGTATAGCTAGTTTTCCGGTGGGCAATCAATATCAATATCTATACTGTAATTCTAAACTCCTCCTCACAGTGTATTATTTAAATGTATTAAATATTAAATTGGCTTAATAAATATGTAATAAATATGTTAAATAGTTCAATACTATATAAATCAAAATATCAGTTAATCAACAGTTTACAATCAATATAT
Organism: Pituophis catenifer annectens; assembly: GCF_029215685.1. Classification (NCBI taxonomy): domain Eukaryota; kingdom Metazoa; phylum Chordata; class Lepidosauria; order Squamata; family Colubridae; genus Pituophis; species Pituophis catenifer. The sequence continues at coordinate 37,574,053 of NW_027256887.1, forward strand.
CGAATGTAGCAATATAGCAATTAATTTGGCTAAATATTGTACTTTTTTAAATACTTAAATACTTAAAATACTATAAATACTATAAATACTACAAATAGAAACTTTTAAATATTTTAAATGCAATTATGATTTTAGATACTATAAAAATACTGATAGATACTATAAATGCTAAGCAGCTAATTAAGTTTATAGAAAGATTTTAAAATATCAAAGCTTGAGAGTGTATAATTTTATCTAGTCCAAGAAGAAATCAATTTGTCAAGATATGTTCAATTTTAACAGTCAGGATACTGAAGACAGAATATCTGGGAGTTCAAGTGCTATTATTAATTAATTTTTTTTATATATATATATATATAATTTTTCCTCCTTCTTGGGATATACTCAATTCTTTTTTTGCTCAGTCTCTGGTCTTCTGTAAGCTCAGGACGTTCCTCCTAGTTCAGCACTCTATGGTATTTCTTGCTGCCAAACTGTCCACCGCTAGGCAGATTGTTCCTCCGTCCTGTCACACTAATGGCTGAGCTTCCTGTTCATTGCAAAAAAGAAAGCCAGACTCGATCCACCCAATTTCAACCTCCGCTGGGTCTGCTTGTATTCACAATAAAAAAGGAAAGAGGAAATAAATGCTGGTCTTAGATTTTCTCACCGATCCTCTCTTGGCACGCACACTGTCAATACAAATTTCCTTTCTTATTTCGATGCCGGCTCGTTGGGCTCTCTCTCTGCCAGGATACTCAGGAAACTTTCAATTGCCGCCTCTCTCGTTTGTGAGACGCTCCTGCCTGACTTCACCGGCCCCTTTCTTGATGTCTTCTCTCCTCGATGCAGGGAAGGTGTGTGTCAATCCTCACTGCAGCATCCGATCTCTCTTGCTTCCATCTGGCTGCTGGTTACCACGGCTTCGCGTCGGCCATTAATTTGGCCGACTCACGCGTGCTGGATTTGACAGAGCCGCCCGGTCTTGTGATCAGCGTTTTGCGCCCGCTTTCACGCTTGCCCAGCTCGCTGTCTCGTCCGTGGGGCTCTCCGGGCTCCACGCCCCTCAGGGGTCCCCAAAACACGATGACTGATGGTGTTGAGGAGCAGCGGTCACTCTCTCAACACCATATCGCCGCGGATCACCAACCGGAAGTCCGGATCACCAACCGCACCAATGTGCACTCTTCTTCCATCTTATTACTTATTGGTTGCTCTTATTTCTCTCCTCACTTTTATCTCCTTTTGATATCTTGTCTTTACTCCTTCTCTTTCTTGAATTCCTTGTTTTGTTGTCTCTCTCAGTTCTTGGTCTGTTTCAATTTCCTCTGTCAGGTGTTCCTCTTGAATCCTTGATTCAAGTTCCTCTCTGCTATCCGATTCTTCTCTAAAACATTGTTCATAGAATTCCTGGGCTTTGTCGATTGTGTCTACTCTTATTTTCTTTTCCTGCCAGGATATCAACATTCCTTCAGGAACTAACTAGTGAAACATACTTCTTTGTTTTATTAATTTTGAGGAGAGAAACTGATAATTTCTTCTTTTGTCTTGGACTCTTCTTGGTAATTGTTTGAGTGTAATGATTTCCTTTCTCTTATATATTAATTGCTCTTCTCTCGTTCTTCTGTAAATTTCGTCCCGTGTTGATTTTTTCGTGAACCTTATGTGAACTTCATGAGGAAGTCTGTGTCATCGTGGATAGTTAGTGTGAACTCGATATACTTCATCAATATTGTTTTGAATTTCATGTTTACTCATTTGTAATGACTCTGCCAATATTTCCGTCATAAGGTTACAGAGATCTTCTTTGCTTTCTTTTACATTCTGAAATCTTAGGTAGAAAGAAGATCTTTCTAACTCTAAATGGATTATCGTCTCTTCAAGCTCTCTATTTGCTGCTGTTAATTTCTCCTCCTTGTCTTCCAACTTCTTTTCGGTTCGTTCTGTCCTTGCCTCTATTGTTTTAATTTTTTGCTCATTTTTTGCTATTGTTTCTTGAATCTTTTCCATTCTGTCATCCAATTTTTTTATATCTCCCTTTACATCACCCACTTCTCCTTTCATTTTTTCATGATTATTATTCATGGACTCCTGTGTTTTCATCATTACTTCCTGTATCATGTTTAATGCTGTTTGTATGTTCTGTAGTGTTGAGCCTAGTTTCTCAGTATTTGGCATGTCCGTTATTAATTTTTGTCCTGCTGGAGAGGCTGTCACTGGGGTTGCCTTTTTTACCATTTTTGTAACTGTGGATGTGTTTGACATTTTAAGTACTTGAAAAAATTTGTTCCACCGATCCATAAAGAATTTACTCCTATGTCGTAAGAAGTTCTACCTAGATCACTGCCCCAATTTTATCTCTCCAGAAGTTATACTAAGTAAAATGCAAATTTAATCTGATCAACTGTAAATTCTATTTTCTATCACCATTAATATACCAATCAACTATTGTATATAGCAATATTTTTACTTATTAGTGTTAAACATAATATCTTAAATTAATCTACAGTTTCTTCCAATTCAACATATATAATAGGCAAAGAAGTAAAACCAAATCTATAATCAATATATGAAAGAGTAAATGTTTTATAACTAATTATAGGTATATAGATAGGAGGAAGGAAAGCAATTAATATGTTAGAATATATTTGATAGAAAATATGTAAATTTATAAATATATAGAAGATGTAGAAGATAGGCAATTAATTATAATTAAGTCCAGTTCCAAAGTTCACCCAGATAGTCAAAAAAGGAGGCTGCTGCTTTTCATTTCTCCAAGATGAAAAATGGCTGCTATCAATAGATTGCACAGTCACTGTCCCTTCTCCACAGCTTCTTCATCTCTTTCTTTTTTCCTTTCCAAGTAGAATCTGTTTTCATCTGCTCTCAGCATAAATCTCACAACACTGTCTCTATCGCATCAAATTTTCCAGTCTTTAAACACGGCAGTCTTTCAGATCACCATTCACAATACACAAAATACTTTCACTCTCAGTCCATTCAATACTGCCTCTTTTTGCTTACTTTTTTCCTTTCTGCTCTCACAGCTTAGGCACCGCTTTTCACACTTTGGAGGCTCACTCAGTCATTTCTTGACAGATTTCCTCAATTTAGGGGAGTAGAACAGTGTTCTATTTGCTTAAACTTTTACCGTCGATACTTCCTGCTGTTTTTCACTCTTTCACTTCCTCGCCATTTACTTGGGCCGTCACACCTCTGGACCTAGCTGAAGAAACAGCTGGTCTGTTCTGCACCGGATTTCAGGGAATTCACCCTCTGCAATGGGGGATCGCCCTTCACCCCATCATCTCTGAGTGTTCCCTTTTCTTTTGCTGTCCTCTGCAAAGTCCAACTTTACCGTTGCTGGTCTCCAGATGCAAAAAATTGGGCAGAAAGAGCCTACTTCTTCCATCTTCCTACAACGCACCACCATGACTCCACCCCAAAAGCCAAAAAGAATTTTATTCTATTCTATTTTGTGAAGACCTATGTGTGCTGACCAGAAACCTGTGAATATACAGTAACAACAATACGGGGGTGTGCTTAAGCGCACTGGCGTGCCTACTGTCCCTGTCCTATGTCCCCATTTATTTGTATTCATTTCCTTCATTCATGTCCATGTTCATATTCATACCTGCTATCTTATACATGTTTGACAAATAAATAAATAATAAAAACAAACCTTGGTTCACAGTTAAACTTAAGCAGCTACATCATGCCAAAGAGGAAGCCTACAGAAAAGGCAATAGAATGCTGTACAATCAGGCCAGAAACATATTAACAAGGGAGGTCAGAGCAGCAAAATGAAACTACTCTGAAAAGCTAAGGAATCAGTTCTCAACAAATGAATCAGCAAATATGTGGAAAACTCTTAAAAATATCACTGGTTACAGCAAACTTCCTTCCAATGCTGAAGGAAATCGACAACTGGCAGATGACCTAAATGTGTTTTACTGTAGGTTTGAAAGGAAACTACTGCCACCTATCTCCATAGTCTCCATCTCAGACACACCAACTGTCAACTCGGAAAGCATTCCTGACCTGCTCTCGAGGTGCCATAGGCAGCGGGATGGGGAATCAAACATTTTTTATTTATTTTTTAAATTTATATACCGCCCTTCTCCTGAAGGACTCAGAGCTGTGAACAGCCAAAGGTAAAAACACAAAATACAAAATTTAAAAGCAATTTAAAATAAATTAAATAATTTGGCCCAACAGTTTAAATACCCGATTAAAATTCAGATTAAAATTAAACAATTTTAAAAATTTAAAAATTAGGCCAGCCTGGCTTGGTGAAAAAAAAAGTCTTTAGGGCCCGCCGAAAAGTTTGTAAGTCCGGGATTGTCCGTATCTCCGGGGGGAGCTCATTCCAGAGGGCAGGTGCTCCCACAGAGAAAGCTCAACATTGTTTGACTGATGGCACCCTGAGGAGTCCCTCTCTGTGGGAGTGTACTGGCCGGTGGGAGGCTCTCTGCGGCAGAAGGCAGTCTCATAGATATCCAGGTCCTAAGCCATGGAGCACTCTAAAGATGATAGCCAACACCTTGAATTGCACCCGAAATGATGGTACTGCACCAGGGGTGGGTTCCAAACTTTTTTACTACCGGTTCTGTGGGTGTGGCTTATTTGGTGGGCATGGCTTGGTGGTCATGTGACTGAGTGGGCGTGGCCAACTCAAAGTCACTCATGGCAAGGTGGGGCAGCACCTTGCTGTGAGTGACATCAAGTTGGCCACGCCCACTCAGTCACATGACCGATGCTGCAGAGACAGAGTAATTTCCTATGTACCTTCCCCTGACCCTTGGGCTGACAAAATAAAAGCCTGCCTGCCTAGCAGCCCAAACTGGAAAATGAGGGGGGGGAGACACTTCATATTTAGAAAAATAGCCTTTCTTTTAATCGCCTCATCAAACCACAAACTCCTCCGATCAGGGCTTCAGTCTCTGAGTAACGGGTTGGACGAAGAGTGGGGAAGTGACTAAAGGGGGAGAGAGGGACAAAGCCCCCTTAACGTGGATGCACGTAAAAAAAGGTGGCATTTTGACAAACTTCTCCCCAAGACCAAGAAGAGATTTATTTTCCTCTCGCCCTCCCCCACAACATTTCCAAGAGCCTCCAATTTTGCAGCAGCTGCTGCTCCTCACCTCTCCTGTCCCGGAAGTGGAACCAGGCACCGTTTCCTCCCCCAAGTCATTGCTGGAGCATCAGAGATCTAAGAAAAAGTCTTCTACCTCTTCACAATCAACTTTAAGAGAGGCGAGAAGCCAATGCAAAAGAAGTGGCAGTGGAGGCAACAGGGCAGGGCATGTGTGTGTGACAGAGAAAGAGAGAGAGAGAGAGATCCAGCCACCCTCCCCCAGCACCACTGCTGCTCCTGCCCCGCTCACCTCCAGCACAGCAGCTCTGTCTCCCTGAAGGACCGCCCACCCATCCACTGGCCAGGCTGGAAGGCAGGCAAGCATGGTAGGGCCATGAGGAAGGGAGCTAGCTAGACGAGCAGCCCCGACATGCTTGCCTGCCTTCCTGGTGGTCCCCATTGCTTACCTTCCTCCCCCACCACTGCTTCTTTTTTTGGCTGCTTACCTTCTACGGCGGCTGGTCCAGAGTCGGGAAGGCAAGGTAACTGAGTTTTTGGCAGCCCCCAGCCAGCCGTCAGTGCTGGAAAGTGGCTGGCCAGAAAGCCTCCGAAAAGGCTTTTTTGCCAGCCACTTTCTCCCCAGGCTGCCAAAAAGCATCTGCTGTTGTTGACATGTTCTTTGCACATGCACATTCCATTGGACTTGCAAGGCAATAGGATGTGCATGCGCAAAGAACATGGCGGAGATGAACCAGCCAGGGAACCGGTTCGGGGGCGTGGCCAGCCAGCAACTACTACCGGTTCTCTGAACGATGAGAGATTTTTACTACCGGTTCTTGAGAACCGGTGCGAACCAGGAGCAATCCACCACTGTACTGCACCCCGAAACCACGGATGATCTCACCCAGCGGCTTCAGATAAATGTTGAACAAAAGGGATGAGAGGACCGACCCCTGTGGCACCCCCACATATAAGGCGCCTTGAGGTCGACCTCTGACCCCCCGTCAACACAAACTGTGACCAGTCAGAGAGGAAGGAGGAGAACCACCGCAACACGGTGCCCCCCACCCCTAACCCCTCCAACCGGCGCAGCATGATACCATGGTCAATGGTATCAAAAGCCGCTGAGAGGTCTAATAGTACCAGGACGGAGGAACAACCCCTGTCCCGAGCCCTCCAGAGATCATCAACCAATGCGACCAATGCCGTTTCCGTGCTGTACCTAGGTCTTTGCAGTTGCATTGAGGAACTTGCACTTCAGTCAAAACAAAGTACATTCCAGCCTGCCACATAAAGGTCATATCCATGCAGACCCACAGCGGCCGAAGGGAGGGACCTCTACAACCCATGAAATTGCTTTGTTGGAGAATGTGACTGATAACACACCTTGGGGGGAGGGGAAAACAGGGTCAGAGCCGGCACGCAAATTAAGTGAGGTCAGAGTTGGCTTCACTTGGTCCATGCCGACATGAAGCTCCTAAAAATAACTGGATTTCTTTTTTTTTTTTTATTGAAAAGTTTTATGAAAAATACAAACATTTTCACCCCCCCCTTCCCCCCTCAACCCCCCCTCCCCTTCCCCCCCCTCCCTTCCCCTCCCTCCCCCCACCCCCCTCCCTAGACTTCCCAGAACGAGCACAGGGTATAGCATTCACAAACCAAGAACTAAAATGTGCTAACAGATTATTACATTTCATGTTCTCCCTAGGTCCTTAACTCCTTATAACTCAGAAAAAACAAACATAAACTACTTAATATTATTTCATTCATAAGCTATATGAATCTTCTTATTCGGATACTTCTTCTGTATGTAATCAATCCATTTTCTCCATTCCGATATATATCTCTCATTTAAATGGTCTTTAAGGTATGATGAAATTTTTGCCATTTCCGCCAAATGCACAACTTTTAATGTCCATTCCTCAATAGTAGGTGGATCTTCCTTCTTCCAGTACTGTGCCACCAGTAACCTGGCAGCCGTTATTAAGTTCAAAACCAGCTTAGTCTCTATTACAGTACAATCCGTAACTATTCCCAACAGAAAAAACTGTGGTGTAAATTTAATTTTTTTCTTCAAAATATTTTGAATAATCCACCATATTTTTATCCAAAAAGCCTTAATCTTTTTACATGTCCACCATATATGGAAATATGTAGCATCTTCACACTCACATCGCCAACACTTGGGTTGTAAATTTGGATACATACAAGCCAGTTTTTTTGGGTCTAAATGCCATCTATAAAACATTTTGTAAAAATTCTCCCTTAAATTTTGTGCTTGTGTAAATCTTACATTTCTAATCCATATCTTTTCCCATGTTTCCATCATTATTGGTTCACCTACATTTTGTGCCCATTTTATCATACAATCCTTGACTAACTCTGTTTCTGAATCTATTTCCAGTAATGCATTGTACAACCTTTTTATGTGCATTTGACCTTCATCTCTTATTTGCTTTATCAAATTCTCATCCTGCTGCAAAATACCAATTTTTTGATCTTCTCTCCATCTGCCCAGCAGCTGTCCATATTGAAACCAAGTCTTAATAATCCCTTCTTCTTTTAGTTGTTCCATGGATTTTAACTGTAGTCTGACTCCTTCCTTATAAAGGAGTTCCTTATATGTAATCTTATCTTGCTTTTGCTCTAAATTTATGTTCTCTATCGCATGTCTGGGTACTGTCCATATTGGTAACCTATCATTTAGTTTATATTTATACTTTTTCCAGACCCGCAATAGAGCATTTCTTAATATATGACTTTTAAAAGTCTTATCTACTTTCTTATCATACACTAAGTAAGCATGCCAGCCATAAACCAAACCATATCCTTCAATATTCAATATCTTTTCTTCCGTTAAGTTTATCCAATCTGTGATTGCTGAGAGGGCAGCAGCTTCATAGTACAATCTTAAATTGGGCATCTTAAGACCACCTCTTTCTCTAGTATCTTGCAATATCTTTTGTTTAACTCGTGGTTTCTTCCCTGCCCACACAAATTTGTTTATGCCCTTCTGCCATTCCTTCAAGTTCTCATCTTTTTTAAGTATAGGTATCATTTGAAAAGGAAATAGAAATTTTGGTAAAATATTCATTTTTACAGCGGCTATCCTTCCCAGCAAAGACAGTTGTAGTTTTTTCCAGTTGTCCAACTCTTTCTGTATTTTGTGCCATAATGGTTCATAGTTGTACTGATATAATTTCGTATTTGCAGTCATAATATAAACCCCCAAATGTTTAACCTTCTTAACTACTTCAAATCCTGTTAACCTTTCTATCTCTTCTTTTTGGCTCCTAACCATATTTTTAGCTATTATTTTTGTTTTAGCTGCATTTATTTTAAAGCCAGATACTTGTCCATATAAGCAGGTTATATCCATCAAGGCTGTAATCAATTGTACCGGTTGAGTTAAGGTAACAACCAGGTCATCCGCAAATGCTCGTACCTTGTATTCATGCTGTCTAATTTTAATTCCCTTAATTGCATTCATCTCGCGTATCTTGTTTAATAAAATTTCCAGGGTCAAAATAAACAATAACGGACGGGACAAAGGACAGCCTTGCCTTGTTCCTTTTTCTATGTTAAAAGCATCTGTTAACTATTATTTGCGCTGTTTGTTTTTGATATATTGCCTTAATAGATTGTACAAATTGTTCTCCAAATTGCATCCTTTCTATTAGTTTTAGTAAAAATTGCCAATTCAATCTATCAAAGGCTTTCTCAGCATCCAAGAACACACGCACTGTGGGGACCTGGTTGTTCCTTCCCAAATACTCTAATAAGTTAACAATTTGCCTTACATTACTCTTCATTTGTCTACCGTTTATAAAACCAGTTTGATCATGGTGAATCATTTGCTGCATGACTGTCATTAATCTATTCGCCAAAATTTTAGCAAATATCTTATAGTCTGTATTTAATAATGAAATTGGCCTATAATTTTTAGGATCTGTATCGTCATGCCCTTCTTTTGGGATCAACGAGATAAATGCTGTCTTCCAAGTTGGAGGTACCTTTCCTCCCTGTTGTATATTGTTAAATAATTCTTTCAACGGTTCTATCATTTCCTCCTGTAGGGTTTTATAGTAAATAGCCGTCAAACCATCCGTCCCAGGAGCTTTACCCACTTTCAACTGCTTAATTGCTAACGCAATTTCCTCGGAAGTTATCGATTGATTGAAACTATCCCTCTGCTCATTTGAAATTGTATAAATATTCTCTTTCTGCAAAAATCTCTCTATATCTATATCTTTAATTTTATCACCAGTATACAGCCTCGAATAAAACTCTAAAAAAGATTTTTTAATCAATTGTTGCTCATAAACCTCTTTACCCTTATATTTTATTCTCTCTATTGTCCTTGATTTTTGCTTTTTCCTTAACAAATATGCTAACCACCTGCCTGGTTTATTGGCATTGTAAAAAGTATTATGTTTTGCATATCTTAAATTAGTTGCCACTTGATCTGCTATTAACATATTAAATTGACCTTTCAATAAATTGATTGCCTCTTTAATTTTCTTATCCGTTGGATTAGCTACTAAAGCCCGTTCCTGTTTACTAATCTCATCTTCTAATTCTTTTCTTTTTGTCCCCTGTTTCTTTCTATATTTATTATTCAAATATATCAAAATTCCTCGCATATATGCCTTACTTGCATCCCATACCATTTCCATCGATGTGCCCTTTTGCATATTCATAACAAAAAATTCTTTCATAAATTTTTTACACTCTTTTACATTTTCTTCATACCTAAACAAATTATCATTTAACCTCCAGGACCTCCTAGGCCCTTTCTCATACTCCAATTCCAGCCAAACTGGACTATGGTCTGTCAATGTTCTTGAGCAAATCTTCGTATTTTTCACCCTAGATAAAAGATCGTTAGTAATTAGTATAAAATCAATCCTTGAAAAGGATTGATGTCTATCTGAAAAAAAAGTAAAATCTTTTTCTTCCGGGTTTCTTTCACGCCAGATATCTCTCAACTCCCAGTCATCTATCATTTCCCAAAACGCTTTGGGCAATTTTGCTCTTGTTAACACATTTTGTTTAGGTCCCTTCTTGTCTTTTTTAACGTCCAAAACACCGTTCCAGTCGCCTAACAGGATACAAGTTTTATATGCCCACTGTGTCAATTTTGAGTGTAGTAAATTATAAAAGTTTTCTTGTTGTTGATTCGGGGCATAAACTCTGATTACAAGTATTTTTTCTCCTTTTACTAAAAGTTCTATCGCTAAAAATCTTCCTTGATTGTCTGCTTCAATTAATTTAGCAACTAAGTCTCTTTTCAAATATATAACTATACCATTTTTCTTTTCTGATGCTGCTGCTACGTAAGATGTACCAAGTCTTGCATTAATCAAATATTTTTGATCTTGTATTCTTATATGAGTCTCTTGTAAGCAAATTACTTCATTCTTAAATTGCTTAAGATAGTGAAATATTTTTCTTCTTTTCTGTGGAGAATTCAAGCCATTAACATTCCAAGTCAAAAATCTAGTTCCCATCTCTGGGCCTTTGGAGCCTCTGAAGCAAGTCCTGATGCTCTGATCTCATTTGAGTTTTAGGTCTTGCTCCCCCCACTGCTCCTGTTTTAGTAGTATCTTGAATCATTTCTTGAGTTGCCATCTGGGATTGTTGCTGTCTTAATTCTTCCTTGAGTCTAGCTGTCACCGATCTGGTCTGTCTTTGGTCCTTTGGTAACTGCGAGAAATCAATCAGCGCCAACTCTTGAGTAGCCATTTGGATTTGTAATATTTCTTCTTGATCAGCCAAAGCTCCCCCCTGAACTACTGTCAAGAGCTCTTCTGTCTCAGCTTCCATTACTTCTTTCTTTCTTTTGCCTTCTGGTGATTTAGTTGGTTTGGGTGTGCCAGCCTTTAATACATTAGTATAAAAATCTCTTGCTTTCCAAATTGTATTAAGCTGATATCTCTCTCCTGAGTAAGTCACCACTAGTCCAGTTGGCACCTCCCATCTGTACTGTATCTGACGTTTTCTCAGCTCATCCACCAGAAAGGCATACTCCCTTCTAGCTCTCAAAATCTTAGGGGGATTTCTTTCATTGTCATTACTTCCTGGCCTCCCACCCGAAGCTTGTTTTTAAAAGTAGCCTGTAAAATTTTGTTACGTACTCTCCTTGTAGTAAAATATATCACAATGTCTCTTGGTAGATGTTTCTGTCTAGCAATCCAGGAATTAACGCGGTACAGCTTGTCCATCTGCCAGCCCAGATCATTTTTTGACTCCCCCACCAGCGGTGCCAATGCCTCAGACATCATTTCTCTCAAATTCTCTTGTTTATTCTCCTTCACCCCTCTGAATCTTAAAGCAAATTCCATGTCTCTGTATTGTATCATTATTACGTCGTCTTCAGCCCTTTGAATTCTGTTTTGAGCTTCTCCTATTTTACTATCCAAAATTTCAGAAGATTGTTTAATTTCCTCAACTCTATCATCCACCATCTCAATATTGCCTGCCAGACACTTAAATGCCATTAATATATCATCCCTAATCCCCTGATTGCGAATTGCAATCTCATCTGACACAGCCTGTATCTTTTCATTAGTTTCCTTAATTTTTTCATTAGTTTCCTTAATTTTTTCATCAATCACATCAACAATTTTATTTTGGGTGATTTGGAGAGCTTGTTGCAACATTTCCAACGTTAGGGTCTGTGGATCCGCTGGAGGAGCAGAAACTTGTAATCTAGGAATATGAGCTGGGGAGCTACCAGCACTCCCAGTTCCTTTAGTAGGAACAGTTTTTACAGACTTTGAGGCCATTTCCAGTTTGAAATTAGTCTTTATATTTAATCAGAGTCAAAAAGAAGAGTTCCTCAAAAGATTTCCCAATATTAATTAACGTTTAAAATCCTCCTTCTGTCAGCACAAAAGCTTTTTTTTTCCCCAGGCGAAGGGCTGCCAGCAAAATGAAACTTTTCCTGTAACTTTCCGTTTCCCCCGCCCTTTCAAGCTTCAATCGCCATATTGTTGCAAAGTACTAAGTGATTACTTCTGAAGGAGGCTCTAGGCATTGGAGTTAGGTAAAAAATACTTGCAGTCTGATTTCTCCTTGCTCGTTCCGCCTGCTGTTAGTTCAAGATGTTAATTCCCTCATTTCCATTCAGCAAGATTGGTCGCGGCTTCTAATTCCGCTAATTAGCGGAGACGTCCCTGGTCTGGAGCGGCTTGACAGGCTTTTAGGGAGCGCGCACCCTTCGCGCCCCAGGAGTTTTCCTAGGGCGTTCGGGGGGGTTCTACGTCCACCTGCCTGCTCTTCTCTCTCCCCTTTGCCCGGGGAGAGAATTTCAAGCCTCCAGACAGTGTTTGTCAGCTGCTCTGGGGCTTTAACGGAGCCAGGGAGCGAACGCTCTCAAAAGAACGTCTTTCGAGGCTCACGGAGCCAAGCGGAAGTCATAACTGGATTTCTTTTGAAGCTTGGCTTGAGGCTCATGATTTAATTAGAGCATCGGTCGAAACCCTGGCAGCAAGCCAACTCTCTCAAAACTAATCAAAATGACAGAGACTCCTGAGCAAATTACTTCATGCTGTTGGTATGTAATAAACATCAGGAATGAATGCATCGAGCTCTTCAACATAAACAGTTCCTTTTCCTTTGACCTGACAAGGATGATTTGAAAAAGAATAAAGTTCATGTAGTTCAGGTTCAGGCTCGTGCATCTCTGTGAAAAGTTCCTTTCTGTAGTTAACATGCAATGCTGCACCACTGTCCAAAGTCCACAGGAGTCGTCTGTCGTACTCTGGTTGAAGTTGTGGATCATTGGTTAAAGCCAACGTGGCGAGTGGAGTTTGTGGATCACGCCGGGGACCATGACGACCTTGTCTTCCGCCTCTGCCTCTGGAGTCTGTTCCTCTGGGCTGGTACGTGACGGGAGCTGGAACTCGTTGGGGACAATCCCGGGTGGCATGTCCCACACGATCACAGATGTAGCATCTTGGCATCCTTGGAGCGTAGGTCCTTCCTCGGAAGGGGCGCCTAGCTGGAGCTCTTGATGCGGGTGGTCCTCTCAAATGTGGAGTAGCTAGCATGAGTGCTTCTTCTTCAATTAAAAGTCTGCATATATTGTCCACTGTGCATTGAGCAATAGGGACTTGGTTAATCATTGTAATGGCATCTTTCCATTCATAGTTCAAAGAATTAATAATAATGCTGATCATTTGAATATCATCAATGTTATAGCCTCTTTCTCTCAATTCTCTTCTGAATCCTTTCAGTTTGGTCAAATGTCCTCCAATTTGTTCACCAGGTTTCAATCTCGAACCATGGAATTGAGACATGAGCAAACATGAAGATTCAATTGAGACAGGCCTGTAGTAATTTTCCAATTGGGCCCAAATTTGTTGGGCTCTTGCATCAGGCGAAAATGTAACCTGCAGTTCAGTATCCATGGACATCAATAATGTTGTGCAAGCTTTAATCTCTAAGTCTCTTATTGCAGGTGACCAAGGCTGAGCAGGGGGGTTAAAAACCATACAGTGAGTGCGTTCTCTACGAAGTAGCAATCCAATCTCACTGACCCAGGCCTTATAATTCTGTCCTGACATCTTTAATTTTGACTCACCAGCCAGTGGAGCAACAGAAGATGCCTGTTGAGGAATGTGTATTTGAGGTGCTGGCTGTGGAAGTAAAGGCACTCGTTGCACTGGAGGTGGACCAGGAGCTGGCCCTGGTTGTACAGCTGGAGGCACTTGTGCATGCATTTGTGGTTGAGGCTGTTGCACTGGAATCTGCTGTGTTCCAGCTGCCATCTGTGCTTGAGCTGCAATATTAGCATGACCTGCTGGAGATGCAGTCATTTGCCTTTGCTGCATTAAGCTTTGTTGTGCTCCATCTAAAAAGACACCAGCACCACCAGGGGGTGCTTGAGTTTGGGCCTGTGGAGACACTTGTGGGATTGCAGCCTGAATCTCTGAGTGAGTTAGAGACAGGTTTGCCAGAGTCTGCTATAATAATTCAAAATGTTCATGTAGACTACGTTGCCTTTCAGCTTTCTCTAGTAAATTACTGTCGCCAGCAGATGGTGCTGCACCTTTAGTTTCGGGCAGCTCAGATAATTTCTCTGCATGCATGGCACTTGGAACTTTAGCGTAGGTGTGATTATGTAAGACATGTGACGTGTGCACTGCTCTCTGTTCTGATTGGCCTGACACAAAATCCACCAGGGGGAGTGTCTTTGGCTCCGAAGAAGAAGGAGCCAAAATGGCGCTTTTAGAGAATTTGAAGTCACGAGATTCTCCCTTATCTTGCTCAAGCATAGATAAAGCCATTTTTGCCTGGGATAGCTCCTGTTCATAGAATTTTATACAGTCACAATAGGCTTTCATAGCCAGCTCATCCAGGGTGAGCTCAAGAGTGCGAGGAGAATAATGAATTATTTCTCTCTCTGCATGGGGGTGAGAATGCTCGGCCGTTTGTAAAAACTTTGGTCTTGCACCAAGCGTTACAAAATCAGAAGGCTCTGGGAGGACTGTTTGAGAGCATGCATATTCAGAAGGAGATGCTACTGACCTCAGTTGTAGCACGTTATCTTCAAAAGCAGTTTCTCTCTTATCTCTCTCCTGATGCCTTTTTAAGAGCATTTCATCTGTTACTTCTCCCACGGCTTCTAGTTCCAGGCGTGTGGCTGTAGCAAGGGGCTGGAAGTTTGAAATCCTCCTTTCTGCCTCTTCTTCGTAGGAGAGGTTGAAATCATTAATAGGGAATGCTCTGAGTTTCATTTTTCCCTTTTTCTTCTGTTTCGGCATCTTAGCAAAAATAATTAGCGTACCTCAGTAGCTAAAAACTAATTGCCTATGTGCTTATCAACAAAAGTAACAAACAAGGAAAAAGCCATAAATTTCGATCACCCTCTGCTACCAGTGTCAGGGTGTTGATTAATCCCATTCTGCTTTTGGGATAATCGAACCTGATTATGGAGGGTAGATCGAAACTTTTCCTTGCAAGTATACTTTAAGAAAACAAAGCCCGAAGATATTTCTTCTAAGAAAACTCATTTATTTGTTATAAAGAAAATAAAACACCTCACTAACTAAGAAAATTAATTGTTACATTTTTGCAAAAGTTCGTGCCGGCTATTTCTCAGCCGGACCTTCCTGGCAAGAGAACAAAGGAAAGAGAATGTGTGAAGCAAGTGAAAGAATGCAGACATGCGTAGTATCAGTTACTGATAAGAAATTTTGGCAAGCTACGGAAAGTCTGACAGTCCAGAAATGAGAGCTCAGCTGGTAAATACAAAAACGCAGTGACAGATATCCAGGTCCAAAGCCATGGAGCGCTCTAAAGATGATAACCAACACCTTGAATTGCACTCGAAAGACCACCGGAAGCCAGTGCAGCTTGCGCAGGAGAGGTGTTACATGGGAGCGCCGTGACGCTCCCATACTCACCCGCGTGGCCGCATCCTGGACCAGTTGGAGCCTCCGGGTGCTCTTCAAGAGGAGCCCCATGTAGAGAGCATTACAGTAGTCCAGGCGGGACGTGATGAGGGCATGAGTGACCGTGCGCAAGGCATCCCAATCCAGAAAGGGACACCACTGGCGGATCAGGTGAACCTGATAAAAAGCCCCCCTGGCCACAGCCGTCATATGCTCTTCTAAAGACAGCCATGCATCCAGGAGGATACCCAAGTTGCGAACCCTCTCCGCGGGGGCCAACGGCTTGCCCCCGATAGTCAGAGATGGCACCAACTGACTATATCGGGATGCCGGAAACCACAGCCACTCGGTCTTGGATGGGTTGAGCTTGAGCCTGTTTCTCCCCATCTGGATCTGCATGGCCTCCAGACACCGGGACCTCACGTCAAGGGCATCATTGGGATCATCCGGGGTGGAGATGTACAGCTGAGTGTCATCAGTATACTGATGGTACTGCACCAAGGGTGGGTTCCAAACGTTTTTACTGTGAGTGACATCAAGTTGGCCACGCCCACTCAGTCACATGACCGATGCTGCAGAGACAGAGCAATTTCCTATGTACCTTCCCCTGACCCTTGGGTTGACAAAATAAAAGCCTGCCTGCCTAGCAGCCCAAACTGGAAAATGAGGGGGGGGAGACACTTCATATTTAGAAAAATAGCCTTTCTTTTAATCGCCTCATCAAACCACAAACTCCTCCGATCAGGGCTTCAGTCTCTGAGTAACGGGTTGGACGAAGAGTGGGGAAGTGACTAAAGGGGGAGAGAGGGAGAAAGGCCTCTTAACGTGAATGCACGTAAAAAAAGGTGGCATTTTGACAAACTTCTCCCCCAAGACCAAGAAGAGATTTATTTCCCTCTCGCCCTCCCCCCAACATTTCCAAGAGCCTCCAACTTTGCAGCAGCTGCTGCTCCTCACCTCTCCTGTCCCGGAAGTGGAACCAGGCACCGTTTCCTCCCCCAAGTCATTGTTGGAGCATCAGAGATCTAAGGAAAAGTCTTCTAGCTCTTCACAATCAACTTTAAGAGAGGCGAGAAGCCAATGCAAAAGAAGCGGCAGCAGAGCTGATAGGGGTGTGTGTGTGTGTGTGTGTGTGTTTGTCCTTCTGCGGTCCTCTCCCAGGGGACAACCAGGGCTTCACCGCTGCCTCTTTCCTTCAGAGGGGCTGCCTCCAAGTCCTTGTGAAGGGATAAACACACACACACAATGTCTCTGGCGTTGCACAATGACTTGGGGGAGATCTAAGGAAACGTCTTCCAGCTCTTCATGATCAACTTTAAGAGAGATGAGAAGCCAATGCAAAAGAAGTGGCAGTGGAGGCAACAGGGCAGGGCATGTGTGTGTGTGACAGAGAAAGAGAGAGAGAGAGAGATCCAGCCACCCTCCCCCAGCACCGCTGCTGCTCCTGCCCTGCTCACCTCCAGCACAGCAGCTCTGTCTCCCTGAAGGGCCGCCTGCCCACCCACTGGCCAGGCTGGAAGGCAGGCAAGCATGGTAGGGCCATGGGGAAGGGAGCTAGCTACCCGAGCAGCCCCCACATGCTTGCCTGCCTTCCTGGTGGTCCCCGTTGCTTACCTTTCTTCCCCACCACCGCTTCTTTTTTTGGCTGCTTACCTTCCACGGCGGCTGGTCCAGAGTCGGGAAGGCAAGCTAACCTGAGTTTTTGGCAGCCCCCAGCCAGCCATCAGTGCTGGAAAGTGGCTGGCCAGAAAGCCTCTGAAAAGGCTTTTTTGCCAGCCATTTTCTCCACAGGCTGCCAAAAAGCATCTGCTGTTGTCAACCTGTTCTTTGCGCATGCACATTCCATTGGACTTGCAAGGCAATAGGATGTGCATGTGCAAAGAACATGGCGGTGATGAACCGGCCAGGGAACCGGTTCGGGGGCGTGGCCAGCCAGCAACTACTACCGGTTCTCCGAATGATGAGAGATTTTTACTACCGGTTCTTGAGAACCGGTGCGAACCGGGAGCAACCCACCACTGTACTGCACCCCGAAACCACGGATGATCTCACCCAGTGGCTTCAGATAAATGTTGAACAAAAGGGATGAGAGGACCGACCCCTGTGGCACCCCCACATATAAGGCGCCTTGAGGTCGACCTCTGACCCCCGTCAACACAAACTGTGACCGGTCAGAGAGGAAGGAGAAGAACCACCGCAACACGGTGCCCCCCACCCCTAACCCCTCCAACCGGCGCAGCATGATACCATAGTCGATGGTATCAAAAGCCGCTGAGAGGTCTAATAGTACCAGGACGGAGGAACAACCCCTGTCCCGAGCCCTCCAGAGATCATCAACCAATGCGACCGATGCCGTTTCCATGCTGTACCTAGGTCTTTGCAGTTGCATTGAGGAATTTGCACTTCAGTCAAAACAAAGTACATTCCAGCCTGCCACATAAAGGTCATATCCATGCAGACCCACAGCGGCCGAAGGGAGGGACCTCTACAACCCATGAAATTGCTTTGTTGGAGAATGTGACCAATAACACACCTTGGGGGAAACAGGGTCAGAGCCGGCACGCAAATTAAGTGAGGTCAGAGTTGGCTTCACTTGGTCCATGCCGATATGAAGCTCCTAAAAATAACTGGATTTCTTTTGAAGCTTGGCTTGAGGCTCATGATTTGATTAGAGCATCGGTCGGAACCCTGACAGCAAGCCAACTCTCTCAAAACTAATCAAAATGACAGAGACTCCTGAGCCCCGGATTCTCCAGTCACTCCCTGACACCTGGGGTGCGTGGAGAGAAACTCAGGCTACCATGGCACAGGTCAGACTATCCAAAGAGAGCCTGCTCCAGGTGATCCAGAAAGAGGCAGAACTTGCCTCCACCCAGGGACTTCCAAGAGCCAGCAACCCAATCGGAATTGGAGTGCAATCCCTGACCATCAAATCTGAGACAGTTGGGACACCCGCCCCAGTGATTGAAGCAAAAAGGGATGAGATTGGTGGAAAAAAAATCCTAAAGCAGCTGAGATTGAGTTCCCTCGAGGATCACGTAAAGCTGGTATGGCAAGTACTGAAAAAACTCCTTGCTGCCAAGCTCTATGCAAAGCTGTCCAAGTGTGAATTCCATAAAACTTCCCTAGATTATCTAGGCTACCAAATCTTTAGTGAGGGGGTAGAGGTGGACCCAGGAAAAGTGAAAGCAGTGCTCAACTGGCAGCCCCTGCACACTTGAAGACAACTTCAAAGTTGGCATTCGCCAACTTTTACAGGCAATTCATCCCAGCTTTTGCAGAGGTCACTCTACCGCTAATCAAACTGCTGAAATCGGGGTCTCCCCCAATGAAGCAAAAGCCCAACCAACCACTGGCTTGGACAATGTAGTGCCAAAAGGACTTTGAAAAGTTAAAAAGTCTTTTCGCCCAGGAACCTGTCCTTCAACACCCAGACCCAGAACAGCAATTTATAATACAAGCTGATGCCAGCAATGCAGCCGTGGTAGCAGTGCTCCTGCAAAGAGACAGCAAAGGACAACTCCTGCCTTGTGCCTATGTGTTGAAAAAACTCACTGGCACTGAAAGATGATGGGCCATTTGGGAAAAAGAAGCCTATGCAGTCCGCTGGGCCCTACTCTCATGGAGACATTCCCTAGAAGGGGGGAAAGTGCCTTTCAAGGTCTGGATGGATCACAAAAACCTCAATGCCCTGAAGACCCCCAGGAAACTATCTCCCAAACAAATCTGCTGGGCACAGTACTTTAGATGATTCAAATTCAAGCCAAAGTACATATCAGCAGGAAAAAAACTGTTAGCAGATACCCTGTCAAGAAAACCACAGTTTTACAGCCACTGAGAATAGCCCACGCCATCATTCCTCCCACACAACCAGCAGCACAAGTCACCACCAGAAACCAGACCAGGTGGCCACCCGACCCCAGCCAGGACAAACTGACAGCCATGCTGAAGGCCGCGTTACCAGCAGACCCCTGACTCATGGACAATAAAGATGTCTTAACTATGATGGATGAACTAGCATGGAAAGGGTCTAAGCTATATGTCCCTGCAAGCTTTAGACTGTAAGTATTACAGTGCAGTCACGACTCGAAGCTAGCCGGTCACTTTGGATTTTTGAAAGCCTCGCACCTTGCTAGAAGGCAATTCTGGTGGCCAAAAATGAAAGCAGATGTGGAAGTTTATGTAAAGAGCTGTGTCATCTGCGCAGCCAGGAAAATGAGGCCAGGAAAACCCCCTGGACTTCTTCAGCAAGTGGCAAGCCCCAGCAAACCTTGGGAGGAGATTGTAATGGATTTTATAGTTGAAATCCCAGAGAGTGGGGGAAACAATACTCTGGACAGTCATTGACTTATTTTCCAAGCAAGCCCATTTTACTGCTTGCTCTGGATTGCCTTCCACGAAAGAACTGGCTAAACTGTTCATCAAACACATCTACCGCCTACACGGAATACCCCACCGAATCATCTCAGATCGAGGAGTACAGTTTACAGCCAAATTCTGGAGGGAGTTCTTGAGACCTGTCGGATCCACACAAGGCCTTAGCTCAGCTTTCCATCCAAGTATGAACGGCGCGGCAGAACGAGCGAATGAAATGGTGGAACAGTATATAACTGTGTTGGCGAACCTATGGCACGCGTGCTGGAAGTGGCACACAGAGCCATTTTTCCAGGCACGCGAGCTGTTGCCAAGCTCACCTGAAACTGCGCATGTGCCCCAGCTGTTGTTGGTGTGAATGCGCACAATTCAGGGGACCCAGCTGGTCTTCGGAGCTCTCCTACTTATGCATGCGTGTTTGTGCAGGCGCATAAGATGACTGGTATGCAGTGCATGCATGCGCAGACAGCATTTGTGCATGTGCATTGCACGCACAAAAGCTGTGCACATGCACATATGGTGAGTTTGTGCATGCAGCACGCGCTAGTGCACATGCGCGAAAGCTGTGCGCATGCGCAGATGGTGCAGTTGCACACACAGCACATGGGGAGGAGCTGTGTGTTACCGCAGATGATACACGAGTGCGCGCTGTGTGCGAAGCATGTTCTTGTTCAGCACTCGGTAAGTAAAAGGTTCGCCACCACTGGTATATAAAATGTTATGTGGATTACCAACAAGAGAAATGGGCTGATCTATTACTGTTTGAAGTGGCTTACAACAACGCTGTGCATAGCAGTACCAGACTAACCCCTTTTCAAGATACCAGCGGCATGGAATTTGTTCCCATGCCCGAACTGCCCAGAGAACTCCCCTCTTTTGTGTCTTTGACAGAATGGATGGAGTCTCTGAAAAAGGGGTGGGAGAATACTAAAAAGGCGCTGGCAGAGGTGGCAGAGGAATATAAAAAACAGACAGACAAACACCGTTCCCTACAACCCCCACTTCTGTGTGGGAGATAAAGTGTTTCTATCCACAAAATACATACAGTTGAGACTGCCTAGCAAAAAATTGGGATCTAAGTTTCTAAGTCCCTTTCCAATAGTGAAAATAATTAATCCAGTGACAGTCAGTTTATCCTCCCATGCATTCTAGGGAAGATTCACCCTGTGTTTCATTGTAGCTTACTGAAACCAGCCTTTGGGTCTAGATTAAGACCTCAGACCCAACCACCTCCTCCTCTTATAGTGATACAAGGGGAAACTCATTATGAGGTGAAAAATTTTTTAGATTCTAGATTATACAGATGTTAGTTACAATACTTAGTTAATTGGAAAGGGTACCCTTTCTACTTGGGTTAAGAGTTGGAATGTGAAGGCAGATAGACTGGTTAAGCAATTCCATGACAAATATCCTGTTAAGCCAAAGGGTCCCCCTGGGGGGGAGGGGTTAAGTGAATGATTTTAACCCCCTGTGTTACTATTGTTCCAGGACACGCTCTTCTGATGGGGGGGGGGGCTGTCAGACCTGGAAGCCATCTTTTACATTTGGGCCTTCAGGCCTGCCACATGTTCTTCTGTGGGAAAATGGGAGGGGGGGATTGCATAGAGTGTGGGTGATATGTAGTCAAAATAACATTCCTTTCTCAGAGAGTCAAGGACACATTGTCCTGGCACCTGGAGTAGGATGACTGGGAGGTATGTCCAGTTTGGACAGTGGATGATTGGGACATGTGATGGACATGAGGGTCCTGGGCAGAGACTTGAACTTTCACTTGGGTGGGGAAAACTTGGAAACTTTCAGATTTGGGTTCTCCCAGATGTGCCAATATGACATCTTCAAAAAAATGGAACTTATTTATTTATTTTATTTATTGGTTTGATTTATATGCCGCCCTTCTCCGGAGACTCAGGGTGGCTTACAATGCGTTAAGCAATAGCCTTCATACTTTTGTATATACCTGCTTAGTAGGGCTTTCGGCCCCCCCAAGCAGTGTTCTTTTTTATACAAAGTCAGCTTATTGCCCCCCATTTACCTCGGAAGGATAGAAGCTGAGTCAACCTTGAGCCTGGTGAGATTTGAACTCGCAGTAATTGCTGGCAGCTGGCAGCTAAGTGCTACTTAACAGCACTTTAGTCCGCTGCACCACCAAGGCTCTACTTTGGTTGAGTTTCCTCAACTTTGAGGAAACTCAAGCCTCAGAGACTTCCTTCTTTGGGGTTGTTACTTGGAACCCTGACAGAGGGCTGGGGAAAACCCCTGAGCGAGCTAGGAAGAGTGGAATGGATGTGGGACTGGGAACAGGCCAGTCTCTCAAAAACTCTGATGGAGTGCCTCCCCCATGCAACAGGCAAGCAGCCCAAGGCAGGCAGCCCCTCCCCACTCTATGAAATAGAGCCGAGGGAGACCGCCAAACACACCAAGCACAGGTACATGGTGAATACCATTGCCGAGGGGCTAGGGAGAAGCAAAGGAATGGCTAGCAGCCCTCTACAAGAGGAGAGCCCCCCAGGTGCAAGACGTTAACAACTTCCTCCAAGAGCTAGAAGCCAGATTTGAGGAGGTGGAGGAGGATCAGTATGCGGAGGATGAGCTCCGAAACCTAAAGTAGAGAGGGTGACCCATTAAGGAACACATCAGTGAGTTCAGGAGAGTCATGGGAAGGCTACCTCCTTTGCCAGAGCAGCTCTTAGTTCACTTTTTCAGAACAAGCCTAGATAAGCAAATTGCCCAAGTAACCGCCTATCAGGACATCCTGAACTGACTCTGAGTAGTTCCGAGTACCATAAAAGTTGACAGCAGATTGACTTCCGGTGGCTCCGCGAAACGCCGACAGAGCTCCTTTTAGGAGCTTCAGCCCCGTGACTCCGTATAGCCGCTAGAACAGCGAAAATCAGCTGTCTAGCAGCTTAAAAACTCTCCCCCAGGGAAAAAGGGGGAGAGAAGAGCAGAAGGGTCTGGGTAGAGCTCCCCTAGACCCCCAGGCTTCTTTTTTTTTAAGCCTGGGGTTTGCAGGGTGAGAGCTCCCTGAAAGCCCTTTAGAGCTCCGGAGCCGGGACGAGTCTGCTTAAAAATAAGCAGACCGAACCATCGTAACCACACCAGCAAAGCAACTAGAAAGATTATAAAGAATTTGGATTCTGGACTTTGGATGTTGGCAGAGTTAATCCAGGAGACTAAAAATGCAAGTATTGTATGTTAACTCTGTTTAAAAAGGCAAAGATGGCGCCTTAGGGCGTGAAAATGAAACTTATAAGTGAAAGTCCTTGTTAACAACAGTAACATTGTTAAAGCTATCGGGTTATTCAAGAAAAAGATTTAAAGTGGAAGTGGAATGGAAAAGACTGTGGTATTGTTTTTAACTAACTTACATCCTTAATTTGCATGGAAAATAATTGGATTTAATGACCTGATAGCCAAATTAATAAAGAGACAAACATAAAGAGACAATTGAAAAATGGCTGAAATTAAAGATGGATTATATGAGTCAGCAAACTTACAAGTGGTGACTGCGAAGGACTTAAAAGATTTTTTAAAATCTTTTACTGTTGAGATAAGACAGATAATTAAAAGAACTATTCAAGATTTTAAATTGGGGAATAATAATGACTTGCTGGCTGGAAAAGAGGAAGAAATTAATCAGGATAATGTGACTTTGAAGGATAAAAGAGACACTGTTGGGGCTAAAATGGAGGTTATTATACCGAAAACAGAGGTTCTGGAAGAGGCTTCCATTCAATTAATTGAGAAACAGCAAGAAGACTCTTTACTGCAGGTTGATAAATATTTTGACAAGTTTTGGCTCTACAGACAGAATCAATATTTAAGAAACGAACTGATGGACTACAAATGCAGGAAGAGTCGAAATGGGGGCTTCAAATTAAAGGAAACAACCCCAAGAAGAGAACGAATTCCAAAGGCACAGCAACTACAATTTCAAACCCAAAAATTTTTGAAAATAAAAGCAGGGGGAGGAGCAATGCCGAAGAAGAAAGTATTATTGAAGAAGGACTGGAAAAAATATAGAAAGAAAGAAAGACTGGTTATATTTTGGAGATTGTCTCATGATGTTAAAAGATTTAATTAAAGTTGCATAACTTTTTGAATTTTATTGTAGTTTTAAAGTATTGAAGTTTAAAGGTGGATAACTTAAAATTTAATGGATAACTTTTTGAAAGTTTTGAAACTTATATTTTGGAGAATGTTCTGCTAATATATTAAGAGATTTTAAAATGTTTAAAATAAGATTATGGTTTATTTTTTTAATAAATGTGAAATGTGATAAGAGAATTTATAAAAGGAAGGTGGAAGTATAATTTTTAAAAGGGGAGTTAACAAGTGTGAGAGAGTTTTGAATTCTGTAATAGTTAGCATATTTTAGCTTATGTTTGTTAAATGCTATATCCTGTTTTTCTCTGGGAAGTTGGGGGGGAATTGGGGAGGGGGGCTGGGTGGGGATAAAATGATGTATGATAATTGATTTTGTAATGTTTGGTTGTTTGAATATAAAAAATAAAAAACTTTTGTCTTGGAAAAAAAAAGTTGACAGCAGATTGCGCACCAATGACATGAGAAAGCAACCAGACACCAAGGAGAGAGGACAACCAGACCAGAGACCATCCAGCAGATGGGAGGCCACAGCACCACAGCCAGCCCCAAGACCAACAAAGGCAGATGAAATGCTACTGATGTGGAGGGATAGGCCACATTGCATCAGCATGTGCGACCCCAGCTCTGAAACCCAAGCCAGAGCCACCACTCAGGGCATGACCAAAATGAAGCCCCAGGTGTGCCACCAATACATCCCGAAAAGCCCTCCAGGCTGTAGAGGTCCCTCCCCACCCAGCCGAAGGGGGGGAAACTCCAGCAAACGATGACCAATCACAGGATTCCTATGACAGTGAGGATGAAGGTGAAAATGACCCAATGGTAAGTGAACCAATGCACCCCATCAACTTCCCAATATGCCTCACAGCCCCAAAAAACAGGAACCCAGGATACTTTTCAAGCCCTAATAGACTCAGGCTGCATTAAATGCTTGATTAACCTATCCACGGTCCTGAAACTGGGGATTAGAGCAAAAGGTCTGGCCCACCTGATCAGGTTCGAACAGGTCAATGGGGGGAGCCTACACCACCCACCTGACTGAACCAGTGAAGCTAGAGTTAGCGAACCACTGGGAAGCAGTATGATTCATAATAGCCCCCAAGATGACAGACGCGGTCATACTGAGGCTCTCTTGGCTAGACAAGTGGGTCCCGACCATCTGGTGGCAAGGGGGCAACCGGAGACTGAGGATAGCAAAAGTGCCCCAACCCCCTCCACACCAGCAAACTGGAGCATCACCCACACAGGAAAACCCCCCAAAGGCCCCACCAGAACAATTGGCAGCCACCTCTGACAAAACCCCAGAGGCCGAACAGATCTCCGGAGAATATCGGGACCTTGTGGAAGTGTTCAGAGAGGTCGAGTGCAATGCCCTACCCCCCTCATCACGAGATGGACTGCACCATCGAAATAATCCCCAGGGCGGCTGAATCCGGAAGCGGCGCAGTGTGACTGGCTGGGAAAATGCTGGGCTCCGACGAGCTCAGCAAAAACCAGCCAGACAAACCGACACCGGGGGGTTTTCGGACCGAAGCTGTCCTGTAGGGACAGTGAAGAAAGAGAGGCAGCTCGGTGTCTAAAGAGGGACAGGGAAGTCTCTTGGATAGCCCAAGAAACTCTCTCCGAGCCGGTGATGGGGGACGGCGATCAGAGTGAATCGCCATGAAGCTTGAGCCTCTGGAGCAAGCAATGTGGAGGAGGGAAGATTTGGACAGAGTGCTGGTGTTGGGTGAGTGATTGGCTAACCTACAGACAATAAAAAGAAAATTCTAAATATTTTTAACTACTAAACTATTACTAAAATTACCCCGGTGTGGAAATTGTGGCTAAATAGCGGTGGGGGGAGATGGCGGATGGAAAGAGAAAGTGAGAATGACAAGCGCGCCATAGAAGAACCCATCTTTAATAAATCACTAGAGATGTGCTATGTTCCTTCTTGCTTTAAACGCATCAAGGAACTGAATGACTTCAGACCAGTTGCTCTAACATCTGTAGTTATGAAAACCTTTGAAAGGCTAGTGCTGGCCCACCTGAAAAGCATCACGGATCCACTGTTTCAATTTGCCTACCAGCAAACAGATTGGCAGATGATGCTGTAAATATGGCTCTGCACTACATACAACATCTTGAATCTCCAAAGACATATGCAAGGGTCCTCTTTGTAGACTTCAGGTCAGCATTCAATGCCATCATTCCAGTTATTCTTCTAACTAAACTAAATCAGCTAGCTGTGCCTGACCACACTTGTAAATGGATCACAAGCTTCCTAACAGACAGGAAGCTGCAGATGAAGCTAGGAAAAATCACATCAGATACCTGTACAATTAGCAAAGCCTCCCCCCCCCCGAGCTGTGTGGTCTCTCCACATCTCTTCTCTCTATATACCAATGACCGCATCTCGAAAGATTTCCCTGTACTGTACTGAAGTTTGCAGATGATATAACAATGATTGGTCTCATTCGAGACAACGATGAATCTGCATACAGATGGGAGGTTAAACAGCTAGCCTTGTGGTGCAACCGGAACAATCTTGAACTAAATACACTCAAAGCCATAGAAATTATGGTAGATTTTAGGAGAAACTCTCTTATACTACTACCTCTTACAGTACTAAACAATACACTATCGACAGTAGAAACCTTCAAGTTTCTAGGTTCTATCATATCTCAAGACTTAAAATTGATACCTAACATCAAAAATGTCATCAAAAAAGCACAACAAAGAATGTTCTTTCTGCGCCAACTCAGAAAGCTCAAACTGCCCAAGGAGCTGCTGATACAGTTCTACAGAGGAATTATTGAATCTGTCATCTGCACCTCTATAACTATCTGGTTTGGCTCTGCAACCAAACAAGACAGACACAGACTTCAATGGATAATTAGAACTGCAGAAAAAACAATTGCTACCAACCTGCCTTCCATTGAGGACCTGTATACTGCATGAGTCAAAAAGAGGGCTGTGAAAATATCTACAGACTCTTCACATCCTGGACATAAATTGTTTCAACTTCTACCCTCAAAACGACATTATAGAGCATGGCACATAAGAACAACTAGACACAAGGACAGTTTTTTCCTGCATGCCATCACTCTGCTAAACAACTAATTCCCACAACACTGTCAAACTATTTACTAAGACTGTATTACTATTCTTCTTCTCATCCTTCCTATTACCTATCTCCTTTCTATTTATACTATAACTTTGTTGCTTGTATCTTTACAATTTATATTGGCTAAACAGGACTGTTTGGGGGTGTTGTTTATTACCCCCCCCCGACATGGACAGTGAGAGGATTTACCAGTGGACCGGAGGGATCGTCATGAGTCCTTGAAACGGCTCGCTGCTCGCTGTGTTGCCTGGGCGAGGGCGAGGCGAGGCTGCCTGGGCGAGATCGATGGCTGCGGTGGGGTTCGGCGAGTTGCAAACAGCGTCTGGCCTCTTGGCATTGGAATTTGGCAGCTGGCGATGGCGCTGTGAGGCCTTGGAGAGGCTGGAGCGGTGGAGTCGGCGGGCCGGGTCGTTGAGAGGCCGAGGAGCGAGGTCGGCACGGGCCCTCTCCAGGAGTGTCGGAGAGGGTCACCTGGGAAGTCTGCGGGGGTCTTGGGCCAGCTGGATGAAGGGGGCGAGAGCCGGAGTGGCAGAGCCGAAGGGAGTTGGAGGTGGCTCGCTGGCTTGGGTCTTACTCCACTGGTCCGATGGCGATGATGAGACCTGCTGTACCCAGGGGATAACAAAGGGACCGCCTCTGCTCTCTGCTGGTTGCTGCTGGGACTACAAGCTGGAGCAACATCGGCTGTGCCTATGGTTTTTTTTTCTGGGCACTCCCCGGGCATGAGGGGCCTTTGGGGTATTAACCCTATATGACTTTTCTACCCCTCCCCGAGAGGGTTGTTGAACTCTGGGCCCCTTAGTTCCATCTGGGGACCCCGCCCAGGACTAGCGATCAGTGAGCTGGGACTTGGACTTGGACGGCTGGGAAGGCGCTGGTTTTTCTCCCTCATGGAACTGGCTTGTCTTGGGTGGGGATTCCCACTGCCGTGAGAGGGCAGTTGTGGTTCTATGACATCGAACCAGCCATGCAGGGGTGGGAGCTCTGAAATGGTCGAGAATACCACCGGACAGAACTCCCAGTGGACTCCGGGATGCCGTTGTGGTGAGAGGGCGACGGTGGTTAGCAGCTATGCCTCCCAGGTGTTGTGAGGGGATGCCTGGGCGAGGAAGTTCCCGATGTTTGGGAGACGCTTAGCCAGTTCCTAGCCCACTATTAACATCTCCAGTTTGCCATTCTTCACACCCTCTTCTATGGTTGTCTATGGCTCCATGATTATATTCAAGATCGGACTTATGGGCTTTAAGGAATATCCCCCATTCCTGGAAGTGGCCCACTGGCCTGGCTAAGAAATACCTCAAAGACGGGTCCTGGGATCCCGAGAGGTGGCACGAAGGTGTTGGGGATTTTAAGAGTTCTTTGTATGCATTTTTAATTCATTTTTTAAGGGGCGGGAGGGAGAATGCAACGACCGGGGTGGGTTTGGGGGGTAACCCACAGGTGTCGGGGGGGCCGGGGAGGCTAGTTCCTATATTGGGGAGGGTGTTTCCATCGGCATTGTGGGTGGGAGGGGCAAATACAGCGGGAGCAGGGGGCCATATCGTGTTAGGGGAGGGTGCACTCGCTGTCTGCGGGCGATTGCGTGCTCTGGCCCTCAATGCTCGTCTCGCACCCTGGGTTGTTCAGATCCCCAGGCCCGGGGCCTCCGGTTGATGTTGTGCAATGCCAGGTCTGTGGTAAATAAAGCCCCCCTCATTTGTGATCTGGTAGGTATTACGGAGACCTGGTTGGGCCAGGAGGGGGGAGTCCCCCTCGTTGAGATGTGTCCTCCAGGCTTCTGTGCATTTCATCAGCCGAGGTCCCAGGGAAGGGGTGGGGGGTGGCGGTTCTGGTAAAGGAAGGTCTCGCCCCAAGGGAAGCCACTGTACCTCAGATAGCCGGATGTGAGTCCCTCCTTGTGAAGTGGGGACAAGGGAGGCAGATGGGCTTGCTGATTACGTACCTGGCTCCCTGCCACATGTTGGCGGCCCTGCCCGAGCTCCTCAACGTGATTGCCGAGGTGGCAGTGGAGACCCCCAGGCTTATGATCATGGGGGACTTTAACCTGCCGTCTGTCGGCGAAGCGTTTGAGGCGGCTCGGGAATTCACGGCTTCCATGATGGCCATGGACCTGACCCAATTAATTCATGGACCCACTCACACGGGAGGACACACTCTGGACTTGATTTTTGTCTCTGGACAGTGGATGAATGAACTCGAGATAGGGGAGTTAGTGATTGAGCCCTTGTCATGGTCGGATCATTCCCTTCTTAGGCTTGACTTTCTAACCGCCACACCCCGCTGCAGGGAGGTGGAACACACCAGATGGTTCTGCCCCAGGTGCCTGATGGATCCTGATAGGTTCCAGATGGAGCTTGGGTCATTTCCTGAGGCTCTGACTCATGGCTCGGCTGAGGAGCTGGTCGCCTCTTGGGATAGGGTGGCCGCTGACACTTTGGACCGAGTCGTGCCTGTGCAGCCTCTGACCTGTCACCAAGTCTACCTGGCTCCTTGGTTCTCCGAGGAGCTGAGGGAGATGAAGCACCAGAAAAGACGCCTAGAGAGCAGTTGGAGATCTAGTCGCACCGAACCCGACCGAACACTGGTAAGATCTCATATTAAGACTTACCTAGTGGCAATAAAAGCGGCAAAATGTAACTATTTTTCCGCTCTTATCGCATCGGCAGTTAATCGCCCGGCCACCCTGTTTAGGGTGACCCGCTCCCTCCAAGGATCCCTTGTAGGGTCGTGCTGAGGATTTTGTTTAGTATCTGCACGATAAAATCACTCAGATTCGGGAAGGCTTAGTCTCTGACTGGGTAGGTACAGACGGGATGATGGGTGCCGGTCTTGAGACTGTCATTTGGGAGGAGTTCGACCCTGTTGCTCCCAAGGACATGGACAGGATACTCAGGCGACTGAATGCGACCACATGTTTATTGGACCCGTGTCCCTCCTGGTTGGTGCTGGCCTCCCGGGAGGTTACGCGAGGCTGGCTCCAGGGGATTATCAACGCTTCCTTGAGTGAGGGTGTCTTGCCATCCACCTTGAAAGAGGCAGTGGTGAGGCCCCTCCTCAAGAAGCCTGCTCTGGATCCGGCTGTTTTGGCTAACTATCATCCGGTCTCCAACCTTCCCTTCTTGGCGAAGGTTGTTGAGAGTGTGGTGGCGTGACAGCTTCCTGGGTACCTGGATGAAGCTGTCTATCTGAATCCGCTCCAGTCCGGCTTCAGGCCTGGGCACAGCACGGAAATGGCATTGGTCGTGTTGGTGGATGATCTCTGGAGGGCTCGGGATAGGGGTTGCTCCTCTATCCTGGTCCTGTTAGATCTCTCAGCGGCTTTTGTTACCATCGACCAAGGTATCCTGTTGTGCCGGTTAGAGGGGTTGGGAGTGGGGGGCACCATTCTGCGGTGGTTCTCCTCCTATCTCTCTGACCGGTCACAGTCGGTGTTGGCAGGGGAGCAGAGGTCGACCCCGAGGCGCCTTGTTTGAGGGGTGCCTCAGGGGTCGGTCCTCTCACCCCTTCTGTTCAACATTTATGTGAAGCCGCTGGGTGAGATCATCCATGGCTTTGGGGTGGAGTTCCATCAGTACGCTGATGACACTCAGCTGTACATCTCCACCCCAGGCCATCCCAACGATGCCCTTGAAGTGATGTCCCGGTGCCTGGAGGCCGTGTGCATCTGGATGGGGAGAAACAGGCTTCGACTCAACCCTTCCAAGACCGAGTGGCTGTGGCTTCCGGCGTCCCGATATAGCCAGCTGGTGCCATCGCTGGCTATTGGGGATGAGTTATTGGCCCCCACGGACAGGGCTCGCAACTTGGGTGTCCTCCTGGATGCACGGCTGTCTTTAGAAGAGCATATGACGGCCGTGGCCAGGGGGGCTTTTTATCAGGTCCACCTGATTCGCCAGTTGCGTCCCTTTCTGGATCAGGACTCCTTACGCACAGTCACTCAGGCACTCATCATTCCCGCCTGGACTACTGCAATGCTCTCTACATGGGGCTCCCCTTGAGGAGCACCCGGAGGCTCCAACTGGTGCAGAATGCGGCCGCGCGGGGGATTATGGGAGCGAGGGGCCGCTCCCATGTGACACCTCTCCTGCGTGAGCTGCATTGGCTTCCAGTGGTCTTCCGGGTGCGCTTCAAGGTGTTGGTTACCACCTTTAAAGCGCTCCATGGCATAGGACCTGGGTATTTGCAGGACCGCCTTCTGCCGCCGATAGCCTCCCACCGACCAGTATGCTCCCACAGAGAGGGACTCCTCAGGGTGCTGTCAGCCAGGCAATGTCGGCTGGCGACCCCCAGGGGGAGGGCCTTCTCTGTGGCAGCTCCTGCCCTCTGGAACGATTTGCCCCCCGGAGATACGAAGGATATCGGATCTCCGGGTCTTTCGCCGTGCCCTAAAAACTTTTCTTTTCCATCAAGCAGGGCTGGCGTGAACCCCCTCCCCCCTTTTTAATCTTTTTTAGTTTTTTAGTTTTTAAATTGTCATTGGGTTTTAATTGAATTGTTTTAAATTGGGCCAGTTATGTAATTCTTTTAATAATTTTAAATTTTGTATTGGCATGTGTTTTAGTTCTGGCTGTGCACCGCCCTGAGTCCACTAGGAGAAGGGTGGTATACAAATTGAATAAAATAAATAAATAAATAAATAAATAAATAAATAAATAAATAAATAAATAAATAAATAAATAAGCACATTGTAAGCCGCCCTGAGTCTTCGGAGAAGGGTGGCATATAAATCAAATTAAAAAAAAAATATTGTGTTATTTAGTTTCCTAGTATGATTTTGATTGCTTATTTAGTATCCTATGACTATCACTAAGTGTTGTATCTTATGATTCATGATTTATGATTCATAGTCATATTTATTATGACTATGATAATGATTTATCACTTATATTTTATGTACACTGAGAGCTTATGTATTGAAGACAAATTCCTTGTGTGTCCAATCACACTTGGCCAATAAAGAATTCTATTCTATTCTATTCTATTCTATTCTATTCTATTCTATTCTATTCTATTCTATTCTATTCTATTCTATTCTATTCTATTCTATTCTATTCTATTTTATTCTATTCTATTCTATTCGCAGTAGCGGTAGCAGTAGGTAGCTAGACAACAATACTGACAGATTTAGGATGCAACATAATTGCATTCCCTCTTTTCTGTATTCTCCTATGCTCCTATCAGCTTATTGTAGTTAGCTTAATGTTGATTGAAAAATTGAAATTGTACAGATTCATATCTATGCTTCTGTTTAAACATGAATCCATTTCAACTGTAGGAGGGAGTTAAGATCCCAGACTACTTTAGCTACTCTATGTTATAGCAAAGCCATAGGATAGTTTTGACCTCCAGCTCTCCAAAGACCAAAGCATCAGGCTTTCAAGATTCTTTTATCATACCCTGCAAAAATAAAATAGATTTTCAGAAGTCCTTGTGGAGTCTGACTTCTGTCCAGGCTTATCTCAAAGGGGTGATTGATTAAACAAATATAGCCATTTTTTTCTTTAAAATTCCAAATCAACCTCTTTTTATTTTGTTGTCCCATCCACTCCAAGTTTCTATGTTAATATACCAGTAATTGTTTCTTTCCTTAGCTCTCTGCTTTTCCAAGTTAGTTTATGAACCTGCACTTAACATAGTAGATTAATGGGTTTATATCTGGGAGATATATTATTTGGAAATAGACTCAGGGCAGAGAAAGCAATCATTTTGAAAGATTCTAACACTGGAGAAACTATTTTTGGTTGTTTTCTTTTTTATTATTATTTTTTTAATATACATTTTTCTTTATTATACATCACGTTTCCATTTCTGCAATGACAGTGTACTGTTTGTATCAAGTCTCTTTTAAGTATACATAGTATTATACACCCTGATTGTAACCATTGTTCTCATAATTATACAATGTAGCCTCTTAAATATACATAATCTTGTACGTCCTAGTTATAACCGTTATTCTCATAGTTATACCATAACTCTCTATATACTAGTCACTCTATACACTTTAATCTATAGTCGAGTACAGTCCACTGGTAATATTTCTTATAGTATATATGCTTATATATATATATATATATACTTTATGTATTTCTATTTTGTTAATCTTTTGTTATTAAGTTACTAATCTCTGCACCTGTTATCTAACCATTTGTACATTAAGTCCCATGTTAAGTAATGTTCTGTTTTCTCTTTATCTTTAATTTCCATTGTTAACCTGTCCATTTCGGTGCATTCTAATATTTTCTTTATTACCTTTTCATCTATCAGTATACTTTCATTTTTCCAATTTTGTGCATATGCAATTTTTGCTGCTGTTATTACATGTAACATTCTAATAAGAACAGTTCTGGTTTTAGACCTACCTGTTGTGGCGTCATCTCTTCTAACCATCTTTTTATCTTTGACCAATATTATTTTGCCATTGGACAGGTCCACCACATATGGTAATAGGATCCCGGTACCAGATTACATTTCCAGCACTCTGGTGACATATTTGGAATATTTTTGCCATTCTTGCTGGTGGGAAGTGCCATCTATAGAACATTTTGTACAAGTTTTCTTTGTATGCCGTTGACATTGTTAATTTGTAATTTCATTCCCACAATTTTTGCCAATTGTCTAATTTTATTTTTTGCTCATACTATCATGGTTTCTTTTACACATTCTTCTTCATTTTAAAGTTCAGTAAGTAATTATAAATTTTCTTTATTAATTTATCATCTTTCCCTAGCAATATCTGGTCCAATTCTTGGGGTTCCTTGTAAAATCCATATCTTTCAGCATCTTTCTTATGTCTCATTTGTATTTGAATATATGGCCACCAGCCCAAGTCAATTCCTTGATTTTTAAGTTCCTGTTTTGATTTTAAGTCCCTTTGTTCATTTAGTATATCTTTGTACCAGGGGTGAAATCCAGCAGGTTCTAACAGGTTCTGGAGAACTGGTAGCGGAAATTTTGAGTAGTTCAGAGAACCGGCAAATACCACCTCTGGCTGGCCCCAGAGTGGAGTGGGAATGGAGATTTTGCAATATCCTTCCCCTGCCACGCCCACCAAGCCACGCCCACAGAACCAGTAAGGAAAAATTTTGGATTTCACCCCTGCTTTGTACCTTACAATTTTATCCAGTTCTAAAACATTAGGGTATAGTAGTGATTCCATTGTGGAGAGCCAAACTGGTATTTTC
The DNA here is from genome assembly GCF_029215685.1 of Pituophis catenifer annectens. Taxonomy (NCBI): domain Eukaryota; kingdom Metazoa; phylum Chordata; class Lepidosauria; order Squamata; family Colubridae; genus Pituophis; species Pituophis catenifer. The sequence continues at coordinate 37,608,277 of NW_027256887.1, forward strand.
ATATAGTGATTTTGTTTGATTTTTTTTCCCATACTGACAACAGAGCATTCCTGATATAATGCTTTTGGAAATATCTATGTAGTTTACTTTCCCCATCCCATACAAATGCATACCACTCCAATTGTAAGTCATGCCCTTCTAACATTAATATTCTTTTGTTCTTCAAGTTTATCCCCTCCTTCATCTATGTGAGCACTGAAGCCTGGTAATACAGCTCCCAGTCCGGTAATCCAAACCCTCCCTTGTTTTTAGTGTCTTGTAGCATTTTCAATTTGATTCTTGGTTTTTTATCTTGCCAGACGAACTTTGACATCAATTTGTTTAAATCCTCAAAAAACCTTTTTCCTAATTTTATCCGGATTGCTTGAAATAAAAATAGTAATTTTGGTAAAATATTCATTTTTGTTGTGGCTATCCTTTCAATATTTTTGGTTGTTATCATTAAATGATGGAGTTGTGAATTTTTTTACAGAGATGGTGGGTGCAAACATGGGAGTAACAAGCAGGGAGGTATTAGTTGGCTGCAACCTTGCTGTTGCAAAGAAATAGTGGTTCAGAAGCTGGCCTCACTAATTTCCAGGGTAAAGCCTAACTAAAAAAAGTCTATGTGACAACTATTGTGGGCTGAAGTATTGCTTTTAAATTCCAGGTCACTTGCTGGAAAATTGGCCCCAATGTAATGTTGGATGGTACTTATTTATTTATTCAACTTGTATGCCGTCTTTCTCTGAAGACTCAAGGTGTCTTACAATGCATTTAAAAACCATATATAAAAACATTAAAAATTAAAACATTAAAAACGATTAAAACTCATTCACACCATTCATGGCCGGATCTCGCCAGATTGCAACAGCGAGATCAACGGCCCCGGGCCTGCCAGAAAAGCCAGATCTTCACCGCTTTTCGGAAGGCCAATAGGGTGGGGATGGTCTGGATCTCAGGAGATAACTGGTTCCAGAGAGCTGGGGCAGCCACAGAGAAGGCCCTCCCCCGCGGGCCCACCAGTCGGCACTGTTTAGCTGACGGGACCCATAGGAGACCAACTCTGTGGGATCTTACCGGTCGCTGGGAGTTATATCTTGGCCCTGAGCCATGTAGGGCTTTAAATGTAATAACCAACACCTTGAATTGTGACTGGAGACCAATAGGGAGCCAGTGCAGCTCACAGAGAATTGGTGTAATGTGGGTGTACCTAGGTGCACCCACAACAGCTCGCGCGGCTGCGTTCTGGAACAACTGTAGTCTCCAAACACTTTTAAAGGGTAGCCCCATGTAGAGTGCATTGCAATAATCTAACTGTGAGGTGACAAGGGCATGAGTGACTGTGAGGAGAGCCTCCTGATCCAAGTAGGGTCGCAATTGGTACAGCAGTTTCCCCTTCAGAGATCTGGCTGAGAGAAGAAAGGAAGAGTCAACCTTACACAGCTATATCCACCACCAGAATATGACCCAGCAGTCTAGGAATGGGTGGGGTGGAGAGGTGCTGTGATCATAGTCTACAGGGATTTCATCTCTGTGGTCAGAAGCTCAATTTAATGATATGCCAATGTGAATATTTGATGTTACAGTTGGATGGTTGGGATAGTATAGGAGTACTGGAAATATATATCTATCCCACTATAAACAGTGTCTTCTCCTGAAATAGCTTTGATGATCTCTAGCATGGCACTGGATTGCTCTAGACATCTTGTCTTGGAGACTTTAATGTCAATTGATATTTTCCTATGTCAATGTCTTTTCCTAAGTGATTTTTATCCCACTCAGATTAAGATTTATATTTTAAGGTTGCTGCATAAAGTAGTAAATCCCCCATATAAAACCGTGCACATCAGGATGAGTTTGTCTTAGACCCATTTTGAAGAATCAGTAAATTAAAGAAAAAGACACATTCATTTTGTTCAGAACTTAACCTAAGCATATAAAAGTCCATAGCACAGAACATATTAAATGAATCTAACAATTATTATATCAAACTTAACACCTTACCAACACCTAGACTTTCTTTGTCCTGGGAAGAGTGTATCAGAAAACTAAGTTTGTTAAATTTAATCAGCATCAGTTTTTATATTATTCAGTGAATTTTTTATCCCTACAAAATCTTAGTACACATATCTGTATATATTCATCAGTTCAGTGGTGGATTGCTACTGGTTCAGTCCAGATCTTGCAAACCGGTAGTAATGGTGATGGGAGGCTCCACCCACCTACCTGGATGTCATCACGGATGCTCTGCGCATGTGCAGAAGCATCGCCTGTGCGCTCCCACTGCGAACCAGTAGCAAAGGTAAGTGGAACCCACCCCTGGATCGATTAGCTAAAAAGGTCAACAGTGTTTACTAACAAATTGGAAATACCAATTAGAAAGGAACATTGAGCATCATTTCCTCTGCGCTTGCAGTTTTGTTACAGACAAGAATGACTATTTCTTAGAAATGTCATTGTGGTTTATTAAGCTTAAAACTAAGCCCCATTTATTTTTACTTGGAGGTTTCCTGTGTGACAGATTAGGGAATGAATTATGAAGCTATTTTAGTCAAAGTGTCATTAAGGAAAGTAGGAATATGTTGCTTATCTTTATTCACATATTTCACTGACATTGGGTCGCCAACATATGAGGGGCTATCGTCTGTCTCTTTTAGATCTTATATACTCAGTGTTTCTCAAGCTTGAGAACTTTAAAATGTATGGACTGTCAACCCTGAAGCTGACCTGACCGAGGCCATTTTGCAGCTTCAGTGTTGCCACAGTGGAGCTAAGGGATAGGGAGGGGGGAATAGAAATAGCTGGGGTTTTGTAGCTAAAATAAAATACTTTCTCCTGGGAACCAAGAACATTCCCACAGATGGCCAGAGAGAGGAGGAGTGACATTACCAGGTGAATTTAATTAGGTGAAAACCGCAGGAACTTCAGACTCAGTTTTCACCAGTCTGTGCCAATATGATATATCCAATAAAACTATTCTTTGAGGAATCTACCTGCCTTGGAGTTCTGTTTGCTATGGGTGTATTACTTGGAACCCTGACATGGATTTCAACCAGGGGTGAAATGCTCCCGGTTCGGACTGGCTCGGGCGAGTAGGTAGCGATGGCGGTGGGCAGTTCAGAGAACCAGTAGCAAAAATCCCTGCCCCCGCCCCCCATGCCCAGCTGAGCCGCGCGATCATCAGAGCCTTTTTTTCCTTTTAAATGGCTCTGACGATCCAAGCTCTGACAATCCAAGCTCTGATGATCTCAGCTGAGTTGCCTGCTAATCGGTAGCAAAAATCCCTCCCCGTCCCCCCCCTCAGCTTGCTTACCTTAGCTGCTGGTTGCAACGCCTTGCTGTAATCCATTGCATCAGCAAGCAACTGAATCTGCCTGCCTGCAATCAAGCAGGCAGGGAGTTGTGGACTTCAACTCCCAGAATTCCTCAATCAACAAAGCAAAGCTGGCTGAGGAATTCTGAAAGTTGAAGTCTACAAGTCTTAAAGTTGCCAAGGTTGGAGACCCCTGTTCTATTGGGTTGTTTTTCCCTTTGGGAGCTTTAAAAAAATAGTTAATTGGGTTTTTTTTTAGTTGTTCTTTTTTTAGACCTAGCCATTTAAAGTTTAGGAAGTTTTAAATTTAGCCTGCTTTTATATAAAAATAAAAATAAAATAAAATAAAATAATATTTGTGTAGCTTTCTGAGATTTAGTGTGTTTCTGTAGTGTTTCACTCTAACTACACAAACACATAAAATCTCACAAAGCTGTATGTGGAATTTTGTGTGTGTAAAGTGTGAAAATTTGTTTTTTGGGCTTTTTGTGGCTGTGTGAGGTTCCTGCTTGTTGCAGGGCCATTTTGGGTCTAGTACAGCTGTTTTTATATTGTGGGTGAGCCAGTTGTGTTGTGTTGTGTTTTATAGGTTAAAAAAGGGCAAAGAAGTGACATTGACTTGGCCACGCCCACCTGACCAACAAGCCACACCCTCCCAGTCACCTTACCACCAAGCCACACCCACTAATTAAGCCACGCCCACAGAACCAGTAGCAAAAACTTTTAGATTTCACCCCTGACTTCAACTCCCCAAATCCCCCAGCCAGTGTGTTGACTGTGGAATTCTGGGAGTTGAAGCCCATACAATTTAAAGTTCCCAAGCTTGAGAAACACTGGTATATACCATGACACCATGTTAGCCCAGCTTGGGATGGCTGAGGATTTGGTGCTCGCTATAATGCTCTGAACATTTTTTGTAGTTCCATTATCATAGCAGATCACTCTCTGGTCAATTTAGACTGGCGACAGTTATCAATCGCTGGAAAAATTGAGGTTCAGTTAAAATGTTGTAAACCAGGTCTGAAAGATTCAGATGATTTTTTTTTAATTGTGCTTAGAAAATTTTACACCTCATTTGTTAACAAAATTTCATACCTCATTTGCTTGAAGACTTGCGTGATCTATGGAATAGGGAGATTATCCGGATAATTTTCACTATTCTGGCTAAGCAATATTTCTCCTGTAGCAGAGCCAGAGACCTTTTTAAAAATTAAGGAACTGAGAGTAATGAAACAACTAAATTGAATTTCAAATGGAGGATCTCTCTTAATGAATCAGAAAAAAATCTACTCTAGTAATAGGAATAATGAAAAACACTACTCACACTCATTGGCCAATAATACTTTTCTGTGGTATGGGGCATACTCTTCATAAATATATTGGGGGTAGATAATTGTAATAGTCAGAGGTATGCTGCCAGTAATTGTCATAATTCTTTGCAGACAAAGTCACTCAAACTTCTCTTTTAATTGCTTAGTAGACACAATTTAAATGGCTAAATGTCTAATTATTTGTTAATCGCTCCTATGCTATGAACCTGCCTGGTTAATTAGATCACCGAGATCACTCTATATATGCCCCAACTCCAGCACTTCAGTTACTGGGCATACAGGGACAGTATTTCTTCCATGAGGCTTCCAAGGAATAGACTGCACCATCCAAAGAATTTGGTTCCCATTCTCAATATTTAGGAAGATGGTAAGTTTTCTTCTTTTGCCAACCTTTTATTAGTGATTGAAATGATTGCTTTTAATTTTGTTAATTTTGTTCAGTTTATATTTTGCATTTTTAATTGTATTAAATGGTGAAGTAAACACAAAGGCAGGGTATACATCAAACAATAAAAATCATTGAATGCCTTGCTGAAAATGTTTCCACATCACTTTTATTAACATGCCCATATTAATATTTATACTAGATGTTTATTTCAAATTCCAAGTGATGAAACATGTCCAGTATTAGAGTTATATATATTCATATACCAAGTGTGTAATGCACTTCTGCAATGCTGCATCTTATTATATGATGCATAATTTATACTTATTTGGTTTTGACTTATAATATGTGGAACTAGATATTGTGGCATGTTTAGTAAACTTTTATTAATACAAATCATGACTTAATATGAACTGTGAACTCATCTTATAGTTTGGATCCAAAGGCAACTGCAACTTTTGTTAACTGCCTAAAATTGATTTACCTGTAAAGTACAACATGAACTAATACTTATATAATAGACAATAAATTCCATTCTTGCACATTCTTAAGCTTTGATCTTTATTTAGTTAAAACTTAGTGTTTCATTGAAACAGTGTAGCACTCTTTTCAACAATTATATTTAAATTGTTGATCTAACAATACAGCGTGTATCTCTTTATCTATATATATACATGATATATACAAATCATACCTATATATGAAACATCAGTCATTGGTTTTAAAAACAGTCACTGAAAATATCAATGCAAATTGTACATTGTAAAATTAGGTTTCTCACTTTACAACAGTGGCCTACAACAATGGCCCTGGGTCCAGTTATTTAGGAAACTAATTTTCTGAATCAAAAAAGGGGTATTTTTTGCTGTCAAATAGTAGCTCCCATTCTTCTCACATCATAAACTGCTTTGGAAACTAAAGGAATTTCATTATTAGTTTGCAGTATAGAATGGGTTGTACAGTTCAAAGAGAAATGTAGAATTGAACTAATACATTTTGGGTACACTTTTAGATTTGTATAACAAATGCAAAAACAATTGATCACTGGCATACAATTTCTCCAGAGATTTTCCTGTGACAATGTCTTGGATATACAACATGAAGGAATTATGGATTTAATGTGCTAACTATTAATGTAAACTTATATACATAATCAAAATCCTTACCTTACCTTATATACAATATACTTACAGTATGTATACATATATATACATATACAGTATAATAATTTATATACAGGTTACCCATAAATATTAAAAAATAGGTTTTAACTTCAACAGGTACTGTTCCATAAATAACATGTTACATATTGTGAGTAAAATAATATGGAAGACAGTAATTTTAAAATGAGATGACAAACAGTGGTTTAATACTGAAACTACTAGCTCCTGAGAAGTTTGTGTACCACATATCTGTATGTTAGCAAACAAGATATCTTAGTGGTACTCAGGAGTAGTTAGAGAAGTTTGACTTTGCAAATGAAAGAAAACTGTGCAATCCCTAATTTGAACTGCCCAGATATTGCTGATTCAGCAACAATTCAGTATCATTTTTGTAGATGGACAAGTGTGTTCCCTCCACTTTTGTCACTTTTAGATGAACAATTAGGCTATGACAACATTTTTTACTGTTTGGAAAAGAATGATTTTTGATCTTTAACTCCCCAGACAGATTAAAGATACTGGGCAACCCTAGTCGTTGTAAAGAAAAAAAAATCATTTTAAAATTATTCCATATACTTTCTGGAGTATTTAAGATGTTGCGCAAAATACCACTAGACTAGTACAAAATACAAGAAGATATTAAGTCGGGACATTAATATTAAGTTATTTATATCTGCTACATAAGTATGTTGTATTCACCCAGTAATGCCAATGGTAGTTCTGAGATATAAACACTTAACAATGAGATCTTACATTACATCAGCCAATTGCTTACCAAAGAGTGATTTTTGAAATTCTAAGATGTTTTCTTTAGACAATCTGGATCAAAAAAGAAGCTTTGTATTTTTAACAGTACTAGTGTTGATTACTGACATTTTAGGAATAAAAGAGATTATCACAACTATTATTCAAGTACAAATTATATTGTCCTGCGTAGAATCATGGCTTGAATTCTAGCCTTTCTAAGGCAATAAGGGGAAACATTACAGTTACTTTTCAATAAATCGTGTTCCTTTTTGACAAGTGCCTTAATGAAACATTATTAGGTTAAGAATCAGAATTCAATGGGAAATATTTGCTGTATATTTTTTAAAAACAAACCTATGCTTAAAAAATGTTCTGGTTAATTATATGACATTTTTTTATTGCTCTAACTTAATAGTTACTATTGAGCTACTACTATTAAGTTAGATTATGCCAATTGTTTGAATGTTACCTAGTTAAATTCTGCCTTTTTAGATTCTGGCAGAGAATCTACTCAGCAATTTCTGTGAAATGAAAAAAAAAATGTCCTAAATGTCTTTACACCTTGGGGTTGAAATAGTATAATTATTATATGTAGTAACCAAACTGGAACATGATTCTTCCTTTGGAAAATGTTGCAAATAAATCTTGCAACACAGATTTATTACTACAAAGCATAATAGAGAAGAGTTTACCCTCTATCCCACTTGGCAAATTCATTAAATATCTCTTTAAGTTATCATAGAAATGGGAAGTATGTATGAATTCCCCGTCTCAATATTCAGCTCTTCTTGAGTTTCCAGGTTAAGTGATGAATGGGAGACAGACAGGAGTGTGAGAGGTGTGCCAGTTCATATGTTCGTTGAATGCTTATACTCTGTGTAATATCTGTTGTCCAATCAGGGGAGGATCATGTTCTGGACATCTATTGTACATGACCTATGGTTGTTATCCTACTGTCCCAATAATACTGAGGCCCATTCATTTAGCACCGTGTGTATGTGTGTGAATATGACAGTTTAGTCAATCATTAGAAAACTGCATTAAGAAATCCAGTTATTTTATGAAAAGAATTTTGTCACATGTACCAAAGTCTGGTGCAATTATGTAACATAATATAAAATATTAATAATGAAAACATGCATCTGAAAAGTACCACACTATCTGTACACTTTACCTCCAGTAAACTATAACAAGACCTCAATATTTTTCTTCTATATACTAAAAAGCCAGATTTTTTGCTAGGAACATCACATTATCTAACAATTTACTGTGCTTTGGTAAAATCAAATAAAAATAAAAATAAAAATGTTTTTATCTTCTGTAATTACACTACTGAGTACCCCAAGAAGAAAAATGCCAACATTATATTTTATGAATGGACCAGCAAGTTGCCAAATAATGCTCCTATAAAATTTTCATTAATTTCAAGAGTTGCCTGGATACAGCTCTAATGAGAACAGAATGCCATAAATATATCAGAAATTCTGATGTTTTTCCAAAAAAATGGCTCCTTGAAACACAGTATAGTACCTTATGCTAACTGATTCAATATACTATAATTGGAACTTCTTAACAAATCTTTGTTTGGTTTTAGTGTTAGAATAACTAAAATTCCAAATGAAATTTAATTATAGTTCTTTCTTTTAAGATAGCCAATTAAATATTAGTTGTAACAGATTTAAAAAATAAGCTTATTGAGATGAAAAAATATAATTTTCAGAATATGCCTCTGTAGAAAGGCGAACATTTTGAACTGAGGTTATTGATTAAACAGTGTACTGATATTTTCTTACCCTTATTTGGATCTTTAATTTATAAAATGTTTTCTTAAAAGTCAAAATAGTGCTCTTGAGTCCATAGTTATTTGGTATAAAAATAATAATAGTTTTTTCCCCATTGCTTTTAATGGCTAGCTTAGAAACTTGCTGTAAACTAATTTACTTCTCACATCTATTGTTTCCATTAGGCACATTCAAGTAAATAATAAAGAATCCAAGTAACAACGTCCAAAGCCCAACACGGCTTAATAAAATTTTATAGAATGAGCTGTCCATTCCCTGGAATGGAATAAAAAAAAGTCACTTCACTCAGCCAAAGATTCAGCTGACTTGATATTAGTATCTATTCTTGTACAGAATAGTTTCTTTTGCTTTTCTTTCTCTAAAATCCATCTGTTCTACAGTTAAGAGTACTAGCATCAAAAGAAGCAGAGCTGCAAACATAGGCAGAAGTTTTTTCTCTCCAGAAGATGGCAGAATGAAGACTAATGAATAAAGCAGGTAGGTTAATTGTTGATCCAATCCATAATGATTAAGGTCATACTTCCAATCATCACAATTATGCCACTTAGCAGGAACATGAGAGCCTAAATAAATAACATACAAAATACTGAATTTATTTTGTCAGAAACAAGGGCATGAAAAAAAAAAGTCTATTATACAAAAAAGTCATTTTTTTTGACAATTTTCAAAATTGCATCATTCAAAGCCAAGATGAAAAACATTGAACACATTCTGCCTTCATTTTTTGGGAAGGCTAAGAAAACTCAGGCCAATATGCTAGACTTTTAAATATGGGTATGTTATGCCACTTAATTTCCAAAATGATTTTCAGTGGCTTACAGGGATGCAAAAGTAAAATAAAAGAAATAAAAACGAACAATTAAAGAAAAAAGAGGGGGTGAGTTAATGAAAAGGCCTCAGTACAGTTAATGCAGACATTCATGGCAATTAAGAAAGCTTTATAGTCAAACCCTGTGTAAGAATGAAGCTAATAATTCTATGAATATCAAAAAACATTCCCTTTTATTAGGTAAACACAATGATAAGTACCTACCCCAATTTTTTGCACGGATTGCATGGATTCTTTTTTCACAAGCTTAATGTAGAAAGCTGATGGAAGTATAAAGATTAGCATGGCAGCAGCAGAGGCACCTGAATGAACCATAAAGTTTAATTAGGCTGCTTATTTTTTATTACATTATATAGACATTTTTAGAACAATAGATATTTCAAACAAGTAACAAACAATCCTCACCAATGAATCCAAATATGTCTCGAATTGTGGGAACAAAAATGACGAGAACGTTGGTGCATACCAAAATAGCTCCTGTAATAATACAATGACGCACCCAACTAAATTCTTTGCCTGCACACAGTAATTGTGTAACGGAACTGCGGATCTGTAAAATACACATTAATTAAATTACTTAATGTTATTAAAGACACATTAAAATTTACTCCCTCCCAAAAATGTTTTAAAACGTATCTTTTAAAACATAGAATTTATATTGCCTTCCAACTATACTGATTATACAATAATGAAAAAAGTAAAACAAACTGAACACAGAGATATGACAGAGGATTTAAAAAATGAAAACGATAATTGGAACTAAATGCAAGCTCCATAAATACTTGCTTTCCAAAATTCAACATAAATTAACGTTACTCTCTCCTCATTAAGTAAAGTTACTCACTGGAAAAATCACAACTGGAACAGTAAGAATGACTGCCATCAAGACTGCTAAGCGCACAATCAGAAGGAGATTATCAGTCCCAAGCACTTCCGAATAAGTATGGAGCAATTCGGCTTCTACCTTTCCTGGAAAGGGACATGTGTTTTAGCAGGATATTTGTTAACTTTAATATTCACATAATATAATAAACGAGATTCTTGTGCATGTTTTAAAAAGTTTACAATTGATTTGCAAGTGGAATTGTGTGACTATACAGCTTTGTAATATAGAATGCATTGCAATGCGGTAGCCACAATCTTTGTTGTAACACTAATGGTAATGCTATTTATTAAATAGTGTTCTGAATTGGTTGAATTCCAGTAACTTTTATTTAAATCTAAGATTTGACAGCTTGTCAGTGTTCCCATTTAATACCATTATGGTATTTCTATTGTTATTGCACATCACACTGTGTATTTCTAAAGCTACAAAGCTTCTAAAGCTAAAGCTACAAGCAGTGATATACAGTTCAATAAACAAAGTGCCATTAAATTACACAGCTGTTGCCCAAATGAAAGTTACTGACAGTCTATAATATGATTCAGACTTCCTAACCCTTCCTCCTTATAACAGCTTTGAGTAGAATGGAATGCCACATGGAACCAGGAATAGAGTGCCCATCTTGCCCCTCACAGGTAATGGACTCTCTTTGTCTTCCTTCCACAGAAGTCAGGCAGAACATAAGTGTGATTCAGTATAACATTAACAAAAAATTCACAAAATTGATTGGTCCTAACCTCCCTGACAGCCATTTTTAATTTGTGTGTGGCCATAAACATGGTCTCACAATGACTGATGGGTCTACTGTTATTAAAAATTGAAGAGCCTTTTTCATGAAATCTCTACAGGAAATATGTTTTATTAGGACTTGCTTCTTATTAGTAAGGGAGTTCAGAAGTCCATAAAATCAGTTAACTAAAAAATGAATGACTAATTCATATTTGTGGAACTTATTTTTCTGCAGAAGGAAGGAAGGAAGGACGCTTGTGCAAACTTCCTATTGCTTTAAGTTGAAATTGCCTTCTTAAGTAGAACATACAAATGCTACAATGGAGCACATGTTTACATAAAGACAAAACAGTATGAGCTTGCTTTACTCCAGTTGACCTGTTCATACTCCAAAGATATATAAAAAATTAACATGCAAAACTTAAAATAGAAGAGTTGCTTTTTTACCATAAAATGTCAAGTATCCAAAGAGAGCAGCCAAAAGGTACATGAGGAACATAGCAAAAAATGAAACATTGGATACTTTCATCATTCTTCTGCGGGTTCGGCTATTATAGAAAAACAAATAAATTGCTATGAATATTTATGAAATACATCATTCCATATGTATATGCAATTCTTTGAAAACACAAGACAGATGTTAATACATGACATACCCTTTCAGTTCTTCATAAATAGGGAGAATAGCAGGATGACAGACAAAAGAAAATGTCAGGATTGGTACAGCATAGACAGTCTGGAAAACATAAAAATAGGTGTATGACTATTTCTATAACTTAATTTAAAAGACACTCAGATAGTTTCTTGAAAAACTAGAACTATAATTCTAAACAGCATGTTTTTCATTTTTTTCATTCATATTCCTCCTTTTTTATGAACAGTTCAAATTATTATCTATAATTGCCCTTTCTATTTATCAGCTTTCCCATATGAAAACAACTCACTGTGAGTAGTTTTGTGTTGGGGGTTGTGCACTGAGGGAGCTCAACCAATCTCATTATACATATCTTGTGCACTGACAATAAAGGTTTGAATGAAAAAGATTAGGTGGAAGAAAAGTAAATAGTCTAAAGGCAATTGGAACTTTTATTCCTACTCAAATATACTAAATACTAGAAAAGTATTTGTTAGTACACAATTGTTAGTCACATCCACTTTTATTCAAGTCACCAAGCAGGTTATCAATCATTCTATTCATTTTTTTTAAAAAAAAATAATTGTAGAGATAGCACTGCATTTTATGCACAGCATGGAATTATTTAGCAGTGAGATGGAATTTTAAAGGTTTCACTAAATGAGTATGAGAGTGCTCATGTTGGGTTTTATTCAAAAGTGTTGGCTAGTAGAATATACTGTTTATGTAACATTCTTCCATACTTGCAAACTAATTCCAAGGAGTTAAATAATGGGTGATATATGGAATTGGTAGGGAAGGAAAACTCCAGCTGTATGAGATGATACCTGGTTATACCACACTGGTATAAGTGTGGCATCATCATTAGTTTATTCTTGAAGTATTCTGTCTCGTCAAACAACTGGGTAAAGATGAAATTGTTCCCTCACCCATACTTATGTTCAATTTAATTCAAGAACAATAAGCAAGATACTGATCTTAGTATTGCTATAATAGCTTTTATAAGGTGAACAGGAAGTTTCACGACTAGTTAGACTTTGAAGAAGTTGCAATTATACTTACTTAGTTTAATTATTACCTTTGAATTGAATATAAAATATTTTGGTACACAGGAATCATATGTTGCATTAATATTTGTTTCATTTGCAATCAACGGTTGCTCCATGGTAATGTTCAGAGTTGCATTAATTAGATCATGTTCTGCTCCACAAGGAATTTGAAATTTTTTGCAAATGACCTAACAAAGGATGACCACAGTTAATTTCACATGATAAATCTGTTGCCATTCTAATTATAATTACAAGATATGATTACAAGTTTCTGTGATAGCATTTGAATTAATATTCTAAACATTTAAAAATATAGATAAATAAACGATACCTACCACAATAAGGAAGAAGACCATGCACAATAAGGAAAATCCACTGGTGTAGCCTAGATAACCTACAATGGTAAAGGAATGTTTTAATTTAAAGTATGCAGTACATGTGAAAAACAACATGTACAACATATTCAGCATTTTGAACTGTTATGCCATCTTGTTCAGTAGACATTAGTAGGAATTGTTATCAGAAATATTTTAATTTAATATCCACTTACAAATCACCCAGTACACCTTTAATCAATTAATCAGAATTTCCTTTCTAATACATGATTAGTTCAAATTATTCCAAATGGCAAATAGTCAAATTTAGCAAGTTAACTATTGGCATATATCCACTAAGAATATACTGTAGCCCATTTAAGTTCAGACAATATATTCCAAGTTAAGCCAATATAAAATTGGAATACTTAATGTGATGCAAATAGTGCTACACTTTCCTTTCAGGACAGTCATCATGTTTAATTCATGTATTGTTTTAAATTTACATTGGCCAACCAGAGAGTTTCATGAATTTGATCGTGCTATTTACATCTGCATATACAGAATAAAGAAAAAGAAAAACTGGCTTGACTATTAGGGATTTCTCTTACTGAGTGCAAGTAAGTTAACCATTGTTTTTCTTGTTTATTCCACATTAATATCAACATTAAAAACCACTTACCTAAATTTTTTAACAATGACAAAGGAAGAATGAGCACCAAGGATACTAATATAACTAAATAATCGCCATTAGTATACCAATACCATTCTCTAGAAGGAAAAGGAGAATGTACATGGTGAAATCTTTGCATGATAATCTGATTTGACAATTTTCAAAATCTTCTAAGGCTAGGTGTCTCTGCAAGTGAAAGCACCTGGCCAACCTAGACTGGTTTTGAAAACATATTGCTTAGTACTTGAATTAGAAACTTTAAGGAACTCAAGGGCTCTAACCTAGACCAGGAAGTCAAAAAGACTTGTTAGAAGGAAATTATTAATAACTCCTTCCTTCTTGCTGCCAATAAAACTATAGGGACATATTGACAGAACATCAGGAACTGAACTTCAAGTAAAATCTTCTTTCTATTTTGAGGATTGTTTGAGATTAAAATGCAGGAAGCACAAAGATTCCATTCTGGAGTCTCTTCTGCACATGGCTTTCCATATCTGACTATTTGTATTTATTTATTTATTTGTATCCCACCTTTACTATTTTTAGAAATAATTCAAGGAGACAAACATATTCAACACACCTTCCTCTTATTTTCTTCACAACAACCACCCTGTGAGATGGCTTGGGCTGAGAGAGAATGACTTGGCTTAGAGTTACACAGCTGGCTTTCATGGCCAAGACAGGACTAGAACTCATGGTCTCCCACTTTCTAGCTTGGCACCTTAACCACTAGACTTTCAAACAGACCCCTCCAGAATCACGAATGCATAACTGGAATTTACTACTTTAATTATTTTTGTTTAAGAACTTAACCTGTTTCAACAGAAGTCCTCAAATATCAATGTCCCTTTACATGTTCCCATAAAAACAATTTCTACCAAGCAGTTCTAGGACTTACCCTGAATGCTCTTCAATGTTCAAAAATGCTTTGATGACCAATGGCAACTCATATTTCACGATGTAGAGGTAGCTTGACATAGCTGCAAGTGAATAATATTGTAGATAATTACAACGATAACATATTTAAAAAATCACAAAATACAGTTCCTAATGACATCATTGAATTTGTTAATGAAAGCATGTTTTGTGAAAAAATAGTTTTAGGAATAAGAAGAAGACTGCTTTTAGGGTATCTAAGAAGGATCTTACCTCCAATGTTTTGCATTGTAATTGATCCAGATGCTGCAAGTTTTCCAGGCATGCCAAATGCTTTCATTCCCAATTGTTCATATAATAAAGATCCTATAGGAACAAAGATTTAGAATAATGCAATTTAGAAAGGGAAAAGGGGTTGAATCTATGATCGACAAATAGTTACTGTCATTACCTCCTTCGTTGGAAGTCTTCAAAAGAAGATGAACGGAATATAGAGAAAATATTGACACGAAGACTAAGAGAATTCTAAAAAGCAAATACAAATGCAATGTTTTGTTTTGAAATTGAATATATAAATAAAAAGTATCAAAATCATATAAATTTATATACATATTTCTGCCAGTGAGTTAAATGAGAACTATCTGAACACGCTTAAATTCTTTATTGGCTGCAATGCCTTTGAAAAATGAATAAATTTAACATTGTCACATCATTCCCAAAGTAAATAATGAAATTAAATATAAATTTAAATGCAGTGAATATATTAGGAATATTTACTGTGTTCAGGGGACAAGGAACAGTCTAAGAAGGATTAAAAAGAGCCCAACTGCCACTTTTAAAAACAAATCTAGCACAAATCATTTCTAGATCAGGGGATCTACTCATGGTCATTCCTGCTCTGGTAGTCTGCTAGATTACTGCAATCCACTAAATATATCCGGCTGCTCCTGAAGACTATGTGGAAACTTCAGCAGATGCCAAGTGTAATGGTGCAAACAGTTAAGTTTGTTTCTGGTAGAACACATATCACACCTCCACTTCATGAGCTGCATTGTTTACCAGTGTCTTTTTGGGTTCAATGCAAGGTGCTGGTGTTGACCTTTGAAGTTCTTCATAGCATGGCACTGAGTTGTTTGGGGAATCTTTTTCCAATTTTATGCTCCCATTTACCATGCAAAGAGGGCATGTTATAGGTTTGGTTACCTATGGAGCTACATTTTGCAGGCCCTTGGCGCTTATGCTGTGGAGTCTTTTCTGCCTTGGTGCTTGTGCTGTGGAATCTTCTTCTCCATGAGACAAGGTTGGCCTGATCACTGTTGGGCTTCTGGAGGTCCCTTAAGACCAGTTTATGCCTGCAGGCCTGGGGATTCTAGGAGATGGTGAACTAGTGAGGGAGCTCTGCTACTTTTAACAGTTTTTTGTCTATTATTCTTTATTTTAGCTTGGCTTTAAACTTTTAATGTATTTATTAACATTTTTTGCTGTGTTGTATACTGCCCAGAGCACTTGTTTGTGTGGGAGAAGCTATATAAATTGGTTAGAAAATACATGTCAAGATTTAAGTCATTTCAGATGCAGACAGGAGTTATTTTATAAGCTGATCAACATTGTCTACTCAGTTGTTTCTATAGTCTGAAATGCTTATTTATTCCAAGAAGAAATAAAATGGTATTTACTTTTTAAAAATTTTATTCTTTGCTTTACAATATATTTTAGATAAATTAATTATTTATAATTTATATTTTAGATAAATTAATTTCCAATAGAAAAGATAAACAATTTAAGAAAAAAACACATAATGTTAGGTTACATTTTTATATTGGCAAGCCTCACTAAATTCATTGTTTATTCTTACACTGATATAAAATGTACTGACAAACTCTGTGTCTGTGTGTGTATTTGTATGTGTGTATTTCCTCTGACTTAAATGTGCTTTTTGTCAAACCCTGCCTGTCAGAGAATCCCACTAGCATGCATTATGCTGATTACATTGTAACCACTGCAAAACTTTTTTGGAGCATGAAATGGCACAATAAAATACAATTATTTATGTTATTTCCATATTTCTTTGGTTTCTATTAATAACGAACATATACATGCCACTATATATTTGCCTTTCTGAACATGCAGTCCTTTAACTTTTCAGACTTGAAACAGCCTTCTAACAGAAATACATCTGTATGGATCTCCTTGTTTTTCACACCAATGACTACATAGCTAAATTCTACTCAGGATCTGTTGCTCTCTGTAATATGACAGATGCCCTTTTCTTATTTCATGCAGGACCAACAGCAAACTCTACAGCATATGATGTTTTTTAATGAGAAATTATCAACGAAAAATTGACAAATGCTTTATGATGCTATAGGCAAAATGTAGGATGGTAAATGGTATCTAAATCTAGTTTTGTTTCCCATTTTTATAAATAATTCAAGCTGATGAACATACCTAATTCTTCTGCTTCCTACTATTTCCCCATAATAACAACCCTGTGAGGTGGGTTGGGCTGAGAGAGAATGATTGGCCCAAAGTCACCAGCCTGTTAAGTTGTAGAACATTATAATCCAGAAATTAAAATGGAAAAATTGAAGTATTTCCCCCACTATTTGAGAAAACTATCAGTGATATTTATATTAATGTAAAAATCATTTTTGAGGAAAGCATGAAATGGCACAAACAAAATAAAAGGCAACTTAACAAATTATAACTAAAACACTAAAAGTGAGTGCAATTTCATTTTTATAGTGTATAAATTCAAAAATGTCAAAATCTGTTTAACTTCCATTGCCCACAAAAAAGAAAGAAGATGTATATGAGCTATTCAAACCTAAATGTTTAAAATCCTACTGGTTCCAATAGAAGAAATGTAAACATAAACATGAGCTGTATTCTTCAACTGAAATTACTGGGTCTCTAAATTATTAGTTTGAGCTGATTTTTTTTCTGTTCAAAGTAATTTGCAGTCTAATCTCATAGGCTTGCCACTAAAAACAATTAACTGTGAGTTCAAGTATATTTCTACCGTGTTTCCCCCAAAATAAGACATCCCCTGATAATAAGCCCAATTGGGCTTTTGAGCACATGGCAATAAGGCCAAGCACTTATTTCAGGGTTCAAAAAAATATAAGACAGGATCTTATCTTTGGAGAAACATGGTAGATAAATGTTCACTGGTTCTTGTCTCTAGCGATGTCAATGGGAATAAAATGGCTTGTGTTCAGATACTTTCATAGAATTAAGTTTTAGGTTTGAAGCAAGCACCTACAGATATTATCCTAAAATAATAACATATTGTGATTTTATTGCATTCTAATACTTACACAAAGAGAGCAATTCCTGTGTTTGCCATGGCATAAGAAAGTCCAAGGATGCCACTGCCCACAATAGCATTGCTCAGGTTAAATACTGACATTCCAAAGGAAGTTGTACCTGGATGCTGTAAATAAGAATGGTGAAAGTTCACAATCTGCTGTTACTTGCAAACTTGACAGGTTTTATAATAAAATTGATTTTACTTTGTAAAAACACTATTGGTATGTGCTTACATATTCAGTTTCATATTTCTTCTTCCCTTGGTTGGATTCAAGTAAAAAGTTTTGGTTTTCTGGATCCATATCTACGTAATGGCTATGAAAGGAAGAGAAAGAGGAACTTTAAATACTACGGTATTGTAAAATTCCACTTATTTTTAACTGAGTTAAAATCTGAATAAATGCATCCACAATGTGCAACATTTTCTTTTTTTTCCTGGCTTGTGATATGGTCATTTTTAAAGATTTTCCTTTAGTGGGGGAATTCCAAAAACAGAATTATCTATCTATCTATCTATCCATCCTATTTTCCCCAGTTCAGTCAGATGGGACAGCTATTTAAAGACGATGTTGTACTGTGGTTCAAAGTAGGACAGAGAAATCTTCCTGACCTCTTCATTGCAGCTGATTTGGTGGGGTAGTGATAGCTGAAGTCGTTGCTGTTGGAGCTGTAGCTGCTGCTGTCCTCCTCTCGGGTGTTGTTCAGCTTGCCCATTTCAGCTTTGGTCATGCTGGGATCCAGGGTGTCTTCTTAGGGAACGGGTCAATTAGGCCAAAGATCTTTTGTCCTTGGCAGCCGCGGGTCCTGCTTCGTCTGCGAAGGTGAGGGGAAAACGTCAATACTGCAGTAGTCTTCCGAAGCTGGTCACGTGAGACGCTGCTTCGAAGCTGCTGCTCACCGCGGCTGATTCAGCCAGGCGAGTGGAAAAGTACCAGCAGAGAAGGGCGGGATAAGCGAAGAGGGGTGAGGGAAGGAAAAGTACTGGGAGGAGAACAAAGATATCTCCAGCTAGAACACTGGGAGCACACGTTGTCTGGAAAGATGGGGTCGCTGGGGGGAACAAAAGATCTACGGTGAGACGCCAGGGTGATAGGGCAAAAGGCGGCTTCTCTGCCCAGCTAAGCAGACAACCAAAGAGCCTTCACACGTCTTCCCCCGTTTCCATCCATCCAGAGACACAACACATCATTAAGATCAGGAAGCTTATGAAAACATACATACACACACACACACACACACACACACACTCGCGACATGATTGCGTAATCAGATTTGGAAGTGAACGAACTCCACCCATCCGTCCTCTTTTTGCCCGGAACTTCACATGATGCAATCTAAGTAACCGATTGTCACGGTCCCTTTCTAACATTAACTGACTGCCGCCCGAAGCATCTCTTGGACTTTCCGGAGCTTTTTCAGCTATTTATTTCGTCTCCTCGGGAATTCTTTCTTCCCGGGAATTCTACTTCGGAAAATGTAGACAACAATACAAATCAGTCAAGACTGCCTCACCAGCGACGTCTTTTGTGGGGAGGGTTTGAAAAGGCGGAGGGGGGGGGGAGAGATTTTGGACGCCCTGCTGTGACACAGTAGCGCTGGCGGCGGCTGATGGATTCCCCCTCCCCCAAATGCTCCCTCTCTATCCCGCTCACATCTTCTCACACATTCTTACATTTTAAAAATCAGTCCACAGCTAGTTATATCACTAGCAAACGCAGTTAACCCACTCAGACAGCTGTTGATACCTTCTTCAAGCCACTTCCCCAAACCCAAAATTGAATATTTTACCTCAATCTATAAAGCTTAAAACTTGCAAAGTTCCGGGGCTTCTTTCTTCGGTCGATTTCTCTCTCTAAACCGAAGCAAAAAATCCTTAGATACTGGCAGTCCGAAGGACCGGTATGAAAAACAATTACCGGTAGTAATAAAATTAAATATAATATTAAAAAACAATTGTAATATGTCAAGCCGACAGAAAACAATAAGTTAGGTTGTTTCTGGTGAAAACAGACAAAGGCCCCCGCGCTCAGGAGAGAAACGCTGGGGTGAACGGGAGCGAGGAGAAGCCACTCATGGAACAGCACTCTCGGTTCTCGGGGACGCGCGCGGATACCTCTGCTTTTCAGAGAAGCATGTGGCGACGTCAGAGCAAGAGAGCGAGCAGTGTAAGGGAAGGGGAGGATTCGCGTCGGCAGCGTGCAGTGTACCAACATTGGGCTTTGTGGCTCCACCCCTCTTCCCCAAACACCCACTGCGACTTCCAGGAACCTCCCGATCCTGGTCCAAGAGGAGAAGATCTCTCAAGCTGATCGTACGCCGTGTTTTATTCAGACACTATTCGAATTAACTCGGCGGAAGCCTTAAATCACCCGGTGCTGAAAGTAGGGAAGATATTTATTTATGTATTTATCTTAGCCGAGTCCCCTGTTTCAATGGGGTCACAACTGAGATCATGTAACTGCTTCCAAGAACCTGTGTGGCCCTGGCAAACTTGAAATTCTCACTGATAATGACAGTGCAGGGAAGAGACAAGTTAAATAATACTTTAACTCGGAAATATTCCAGGGAAATGATGTCATGTAATATGCCTGCCAGCAAGCTATGCATGCTAAATTCTGGGAATGTCTTCTGAATATTATATACACTCTTCAGTTGAGGTTGCTTAATGATAGAACAGCCATATTGGTGTGGCAGTTATAGCATCAGGTTAAAGCATGAGACCTAGTCTTGTCTTGAGCATGAAGTCAGCTAGGTGACTTTGGGCCAGTCACTCTCATTCATTCCTAGGAAGCAGGCAATAGCAAACCATTTCTGAAATCTTGCCAAGAAAACTGCAGGCAGTTGCCAGAAGTCAATATTCTCAAAGACACTCTATAAATAACTAATTTGTACAGTAGAATAAAAATCATTCTTATGCTACATCAATTGACAACATCCTGGTTAAGATTTCAGATCACACATCAAATAAAAGCAGCAAGAACAAAGGGAGATAATATTGATAAAATCTTGAATTCTGTAGTTTAGTTGATGTAAAAAAATTGACTAGAGAGTTAATGCAAAATGCAGTAGGGTAATTGAAATCATAGAAAAACACAATACACAATGTATGGGTAAGCCCTTCTTATAAGGTGGAGAAGATTATTATGTCAGGTTTCGGTTCTGTCTTAAATGAGTTCCATTATCAAGCGCAGGGTCTCTAATAAATCACTTTTTATTAAGAACAGAAATAGCCGACATTCCTAACTCTTAATTGCAGCCCAACTGGCCCCTCCTTCCAACCCCCTCCTCTTCCGCTCTCCAACCCCAACGTCCCATTGGCCATCATGCCGATCCATCTCTACCTCCCGGCACGTTCTTTTCACAGGAATGTAGCCCCCACCCTCGTCTCCCAGGAAACACTCTCTGTGCATACAAAACTAGGTAAAAGTTCATCTTGTTATGTCAGCACTGGAAGAGAGCCTAATTTGGAACGCTGACATATTATATCAAAAAGGTGAGTTCTACTGTGGGAAGCCTACATCTAAAATATTTTGTGTAATATTTCAGTTATTTTCACTAAAACTCTAGTCCCATTGTACCAAGTCCACTAACACTTTTTGCATGAGACATTGGCAGATACATTGCAGAAGTGAGCAACTTGGCGTAGTTATTATGATTAGTGATTAATATTATTAATCATGCGATTTTAAGTTCCACATAAACATGTGACTGTGTATATGTGTAAGTCGGGCACCTATATAAAGTTAATAAAATAACTAAATAGAAAATCACCAAAAGAGAATATCGTTTGCATAACTTATATTTTTAATACAAGTTTATTATTTTTTTAAATACAATTTATAACAATCGTAAGTCTTGATTTATGCATACAATTTTAAAATAATTTTCAATTTGAATTATTGTTTTCAAATATTGAAAACAAATCTAATATACCCAGGACTCCAAATTTATCAAATCCCAAATTAATGCTAATCCAGACCAATTTAATTTTCCTATGAAAATGTATCTTATTTTCTTACACAGGAAAAGTAAAAATTTATTTCAGATGATAGAACTGAGCTAGAGCAAAATCATTTTTTCTTTGTGCTCTAATTATCTAAATGTTTGGTAATCATTTCTCAGAACAGATATATTATTAATAATAAAAATATAAAATAAAAATAAAATTCAGTACCAGGTAAAGATGAACTGCATGGATTTTGGCTGAGACATCTGAATGGTCTATATCCACTAATTGTCAAGCAGTTTAAAGCATACTGCAAGAAGGTAAAAGTAAAGATTGGCAAAACCTACTTGGCAATGAAAAATCCAACAAAAGGGGTAGCACCAGGCAACTACAAGCCAATTACCTTCTTACCAAGAACTTTCAAATTGCTACCTAGTTGAAAATAAGCTGCCCAAAATAAGCAGAAAGGAAGCAGTGCCCAAACAGTAGAGGACAAAAAGATCAGCCCCTGATCGACAAATTGATTTTGGAAAACTGAAAGAAAAGAAAGACCAACTTGAATGTAGCTTGGACTGATTACAAGAAGGCATTTGACTCCCTACCACATGATTGGATAATCAAATGCCTAGAAATAAGGAGTCAGTAGAACAGGGGTGTCATACTTGCATTGTCATGGCATCGTCATGTGACATATCTTGACTTTTCTCCCCTCTGCTAAACCGGGCATGGCCGTAGCCAGCGCATGATGCATCTGGCCCATGGGCCGCGTGTTTAACACCCCTGCAGTAGAAACATCAGAAATTTTGTGCAAAGATCAATTGCACAATAGAAAAGTTGCTAGTCAATGGTGGTAGACTGGGAAAGGTTAATATCATGAGAAGAATATTTCAAGGAGACTCTATTACCACTATTGTTCATCATTGCATTGATTCCACACTAATGAACAGGCCATCATTAGCAAACATTAAAAACATCTGCCGGGTTATCCCATCTCTTTTATATGGATGATTCTAGGCTGTATGGAAAAATACCATCCAAAGTGGAATTGTTGCTTAACACTGTCTATATCAGGGGTGTCAAACTTGCATCGTCACGGCGGAGTCACATGATGTATCGTGACTTTTTCCCTTTCATTAAACCGGGTGTGGGTGTGGCTAGCGAGTGACACATCTGGCCCAATGGCCATGAGTTGTGACAGCCCTGGTCTATATATACAGCCAGGATATTCAAATGGAGTTTGGATTGTATAAATATGTCAGCCCTATCATCATCAAGGTGAAAAATGAAGGAATTGAGATGCCCTATGGAAATAATATCAAGAGTCTGGATGAGGAAGATCACTACAAATACTTAGGCATCCTTCAAGCTGATAATATCAAGCATACTGAAGTCAAGAAGATTAGTAGCAGCAGTGAAATGCACTTACCTTTGGTTCGGGAGTGTGAGCGTGCATGCACGCATGCTATGCTTGTGTGTGCCTCTTCTGCGCATGCACAGAGCCTTCTGTGCATGTGCAGAGGGTCAAAATCGGGATGTAAAGACATCCCGGCAGGTGGGCAGAGCCCCCTGCTGCTGGCGCTACTGATTTGCATGAGCTGGATAGATCCAGCCAGATTTCACCGCTGATTAGTAGTGAATACATCATGAGAGTGAATAAGGTCTTAAAGTCTGTACTCAGTGAAGGAAATACCATCAAAGAAATTAACATCTGGGTAATTCCAGTTCTTGGAAGAAAAATCCAGTCCAGTTCCAAGCCGGGAGAAAAGCACTGGAAATAAAATGGAGGCTGATTAGAGAGAAGGACTCTGTTTATTGATGAGAAGAACCAACAACAGCATGTAGTTCTGGGATAGCTGACAAAATGGGGTTAGGATAGATAGGTTTTTATACATTCTTCGGGGTTTTGTGTTTGAAATGCTTCAGGGGGTTGTGCAATGTAGTGAGCTTTGTGTCTTTTACTATTCTAATGATGGTGGGTAAATCCTATTATGTCTAAAAGGTTATGTCCTGTCCTTAGAATAATCCCATCAACTCCAGCCTTCTGTGGAGGTGTTTTGTTTGTGAATAGATTGGCCTAGTCTGGGAGGTGGGTGTGGCGAGTGTCAGTGGTGGTACAGCAAATTCTGGGGCTCCTGGAAATGCTGATATCTCAGCTGCTTTACGGGATCCCCAGGAATCATAGCTGTCCTGTAGGGACAGTGAAGAACAGAAGCACAGGCAGGCATGAACAGGGAAGTCGCAAGTTCCCTGAAGTGTCTGCATCAGCCTCCAACCCAGTAGCAGGGTAAGACAGTCATTAGTCAAAAGCCGGGTGGTCACACACAAGAAGAGAAGGAAAAAAGAACGAGGTGATCATCTGGGTGAGATACTGTGGTCTTGGAAACAAGATTCCTTTATATATTTAACTCCTGAACTTTTAAAACTATTTTACTTGAGAAAATTGGCAAGAGAGTGGGGAGGGAGTGGAAAAAGGCTACCTCCCCACCTCCAGAACAGCTGCGAAGAAGCGGAAGAACTGTAATTTGTAATTTTGAGTTTGAAGTTTTGAAGCTGGGGATTTATTTATTTTTTCTCTTTTAAGACTATTTTGGATTGCAGAGGAAATTAAAGAGATATATTGGATAAAGGAAAGATGAGAGTGGAGTGACCTTGGGATGTTTTGGAAACTGGCAAGAAGATTTTGATAAGAAGTGGTCTTGTGACTTTGTAACAGAAGGGGGAAGATATAGAAGGGCAAAAAAAGAAATAAAGTTTTTGTTTTTTCCTTTCCCTTGATGGAGTTATAAATTTTGGAAGATTTTGGAAGTGGTATTTTGGAATATTATTTTTCCTTTCTGTTTTTTCTCTTTTTGTGCCTTTTCCTTTTCCTTTTTTCTTGTAGAAATTTCCTCTTCCTGGACTTAAAAGATTTCATTGGCAGGGTTTTCGTTTTTTCTATTTTTAATTTTTTGGGGGGAGATATATTTTTTTCATCTTTTTATTGCCTGGTTGGATAGTTTGGGCAAACACCTGGGTTTTGGATTAGTGAGTTTTTATTTTTGCTCTGATCTGGGTTTATCTTTTCTTCTCTTTTTCTTTCTATTTTTTCTCTCTCTATTTTTGCCCTTTTGGGCTGTTTGATTGTTCTTGTCTTTTTGTATGGTTTATGGATCAAATCTATGTGGATTAGGGTATCAAGAACCTGAAGAGTCTGATTGGGCATTTTGAATTTAAAGAAATCGAGTATTTGGATTATAAAATTAGGTAGTAAGATTTGAAAAATCATTTTTCTCTCTTGTTTTTCTTTTTCTTTTTTTTTATTCTTGTCTTTTTTGGGGCATCTTGGCTGCTTTTGATTTTATATATTTTTTGGTGTTGTTTCTTCGGATACAGTCTTTCTACCTTTTTTTCCTTCTATATGGAGTATGGATTAAATTTATGTGGATTAGGGTAGCAAGAACCTGAAGAGTCTGAGTGGGCAGCTTGAATTTGAAGAAATCGAGTATTTGGATTATAAATTGGGCAGTAAGATTTGAAAAAATAAGATGAAGAAAACAACACAACATTCATCATCACCATCAATATCTGCAGCATCTGGTACTACTGGGCAAAAGACAACAGGACCCACACCACAGCAAGAGAAAATAAACACAGAATTAAAATAATATGCTACAGACTATATATGAAGATCTTAAGACAAGATTAGACAAGGTAGATGGGAGAATGGAAAAATTGGAAGGAAATATGGAAAAAATGGAAGGAGAATTGAAATGATAGGGAAAAAATGAACAACGATTGCAGCAAATGGAAGAAAAAGCAGAAGCAAATGGAAGAAAAAGCAGAAGCAGGAGAAAAAAGTTGAGATGGACTATAGACTTATAATTACTGATAAAAATCAGGAAAAAACAATTATAACCCTGGAAATGGATAAAGCTGATTTTTATTTAAGATTTCAAAACATTGAAGAAAAGGGAGAAAATTTAGCAGAGAAAATTGCAGAGATACTAGCAGAAGCAATGGAAGAAAGTAAGGAAGGGATATTAAGTGGAATCGATGAGATATACAGAGTGCACACAAAATATGCGATGAGACATAATCTACCTAGAGAAATTCATGTCAGATTCACCAAGAAAACACTGGGAACAGAGATATTACAATTGATAATTGTAGCTCAACGACGATAAAGCACAAAGGAAGAGAAGTAGTGGCACTGAAACAAATTCCAAGAAGAGTGAGAGATCTGAGAAAAGAATATCAATTTCTCATGAAATGTTTGATAAAGAGAGGAATAAATTTTAGATGGTTGATTCCAGAAGGAATATTGGTGAACTGGCAAGAACAAAGATACAGATTAGACTCAGTAGAGAAAGCAGAGTTATTTTATAAACAATTCATAGATGTCTAAGAGGAAGGAAGGTTGAGGGAAGAAAAAGGGGATGAACAACAGGAGGAGAAAAGAAAGCCAAGAGAGACAACGAAAGAACAAGAAGAGAGAGCGTTAAGAGAAGGAGCAAGAGTGAAAGAAGTTAAGGAACTAAGGGAGATAAGAATGACTAGATCGACAAAACAAATAAATAAATAAGAAATGGAAGAAGAAATTAAAATAATATCTTTGAATATAAATGGATTAAATTCGGCAATAAAAGAAAATATTCAATGAATTAGAGAAGATAAAATTAGAAATTATATGCTTACAAGAAGCGCATATTAGAAAGCAACATAATTTTTTTTGAAGTGAATAAAATTAGGGACATTGTATACAACTTTGGCTTGTCAAAGCAAAAGAGGAGTAGCATTTTACATCAAACAGACAATCCAATCCAAACAAATATATGAGGATGAGGAAGGAAGAGTATTAATGGTAGAAATTGTAATGAACTATAAAAAATATTACTAGTGGGTATATATGCTCCAAATGAAAATCAAGAAGAATTTTATGCAAAATTACACTGAAAAATATTAGAATATGAATATGAAGATATTTGCATAATTGGAGATTGTAATGCGATTGTTGATAATGAGTTAGATTATAAATCTACAAAAGTGAATAAAAAACCAAGAAAGACACTCCCGAAAACATTCTATACAATAGTAGATGAATTAAGTTTACAGGATGCTTGGAGGAAAAGAAATTTAAAGGAAAAACAATATACATTTTACTCAAACAGGCATATGTCACGGTCAAGAATAGATATGATGTGGATGTCCATAGACTTAATATCCAAGATAGACAAGATTGATATAGAAGCAAATACATGGGCAGATCACAATCCAATAATGATGACATGGAAAGGACAAAGAAAAAGAATGAGATGGACATTAAATCAAAGCCTATTAAATGAGAAAGATTTTATACAATATATGGAAAAAGAATTGACCTTTTTCTTCAAAGAAAATAGAAAAGAAGATACATCATTGCAAAATGTATGGGACACTAGCAAAGCATATATAAGGGGTTTGGCAATGACATATGCAGGAAAAAGAAACAAACAGGAAGACAAACTCAAAAGAAGTTGCAGCAGGAATATTGCTGAGCACATTGTAAGCCGCCCTGAGTCTTCGGAGAAGGGCGGCATATAAATCAAATTAAAATATATATATATATAAGAAGTTAGAGAAAGAATTAAAAACCTAATGGAATTGGGGAAACATAAATTGAATTTAATAGAAAATGAAGACCTGGCAAGGAAAATAAAAGCATCAAAGGAAAACTTTTTTGAAAATGCAAATAAATCAGGAAGGTGGCTGGCATACAAGATGAAGAAGGAAAAAGAAAGGAAACATAACTCAATTATTAGATCAAGAGGGAAAGATATGTTACCAAAATGAGGAAAAGAAAAAAATAATTGAGAAATATTATAAGAAATTATATCAATAAGAGCAGATACCAGAAGAAAAGAAAGAACAATATTTGGAAAAAGTAATGACCCCTAAAATACCAGAACAATTTTAAAAAGCATTAGAAGAAAGAATATCAATGATGGAATTGATGGAGGGAATTAAAAGGCAGAAGAATGGAAAACCCCCGGGGCCAGATGGGCTACCAGCAGAAGTATATAAAAAGTTGCAAGATGTACTAAGTAATATATTGTTACAAGTATTTAATGATTTATTAATAGAAGCCAAGGCACCAAACTCATGGATGGAGGCATATATAACTCTTATACCAAAAGAAGAAACAGATTTATAACAAATAAAGAATTATAGACCAATTTCACTATTAAATGCAGATTATAAAATATTTGCATCAATTATGGCGGAAAGATTGAAGAGGCTATTAAATGAATTTATACACCCAGATCAAAATGGTTTTTTTGCCTAAAAGACAAATTAGAGACAATGTAAGAATTATTTTGGATACATTGGAATATTATGAGGCACATTCAGAGAAACAAATGGCGTTATTTTTAGATGTGCAGAAAGCATTTGATAACGTGAATTGGCAATTTATTATTTTACAATTACAAAAGATGGACTTTGGGGACAGATTTATCAATATGGTTAAGACTATATATAAAGACCAATCGGCTAAAGTAATTGTTGAGATTGGTTCCAAAGACTGTGACCCTTATTCGCTTGCAAATGCACCAGACAAACCAGACGAGCCAAGAGGAGTTTAAGAAAAGCTAAACTAGTTTAATAAAAACAATCAAGTAAAACAAAACCTATAAAAATCTCAGTAGTCATCTCTTCTTCATAGCAAGGTCCATTCAACTCTCCTGGAGCTTTTCCATGCAGTCTCGAGGCCAGCTCCTTCTTCCTCCCTCAGAAGGAGAGGGGAGTGACTTGAGCTAAAGCTTGTGTGTGAGATAAGCAAGCAGCATGCTGCAAAGAGCAGCAGCGTGGGAGTAAAGCATAGCGTGAGTGTGGAGCTGGGAGCAGCTGCTTATATGCTGAGTCATTGTCAGTTAGAAAGCCCAGGAAACTCAGAGTCAATTGCTGCGGGCTGATTGGTCCATTCAAACATTCAGGCCAGAGACCAATCAAAGCTAATCAATAGATACAGCAAACACTGAGAGAAGTTTTTTCTCACAGTAATAATAAATGGTGAAATGACAGAGAAAGTAGATATAAGAAAAGGAACTAGGCAAGGATGTCCATTATCTCCATTATTATTTATTCTGACCCTAGAAATTTTAAACAGAAAAATAAGACAAGACAAAGAAATAAAAGGAATGAGAATTAAAAAAGAAGAGTATAAGATACAAGCATTTGCTGATGATTTAGTATTCATTATGGAAGAACCAATAGAAATGGGTCCAAAGTTAATTGAGCAAATAGAGGAATATGGAAAAGTAGCTGGATTGAAAATAAATAAAGATAAAACAAAAATTATAGTTAAAAATATGAGAGAAAAACAAAAGAAGTAATTAATGGAGAATTTAGATATTCAAATAGTGAAGAAAGTGAAATATTTGGGTATCCAATTAACCTCAAGATGTATTACAGTGAAGGAAGATAACTATTATAAACTGAGAAATCAAATTGAAACAGATTTTGAAAAACAGAAAAATTTTACAATTATCTTTAATGGGGAGAATAGCATTAATCAAAATGAATGTATTGCCAAGATTGTTTTTTTTTTTTCCAAACAATTCCGATGAAGTTGGAGAAAAAATACTTTGAAAGTTTGAATAAAATGATGTGGAAATATATATGGCAAGGGAAAAAAGCGAGAATTAACCTTAAATTGCTTCAAGATTCCAGAATTAGAGGAGGATTTGGTCTACCAAATTGGGAATTGTATCACCAAGCGGCAATGTTAACTTGGATTAAAGAATGGATCTTATTGAGAAATACAAGACTATTGACTTTGGAAGGACATGACTTACAACTAGGATGGCATGCTTTCTTATGGTATGGAAAAAATAGGATCCATGGATACTTCCAGAGACATTGTGTAAGGAATGGTTTGTTGGTAGTATGGGAAAGAGTAAAAGAAAAACTTTATATGGAAATACCAATGTGGCTTTCAACAATAGAAGTGTTGATACACCCAAATATGATTAACACGGACAAGATTGTAAGATATAAAGACATTTTAACAAAGAAGGGAGAATTAAAACAGAAACAAGACTTAGAAAAACAAGGGATTGAGATACACGGCTGCAGATACAATCAAGATATGATAAAGACTTGAAACAATATGGTTTTAATTTGGGGGAATCAGAATTGGATCAGATAATGATTGGAAAGGATGAAAAATGATTAAAAGACTGTATAATTATTTGTTGCAAATTAGATTGGAAGATGAAAAGGTAAAAGAGACAATGATAACATGGGTGAAAAATTTTGGATATGCAATAGAATTAGAGAAATGGCAACAACTATGGGAAAGGAATTATAAATTGACAATGGCAACTGCCTATAAAGAAAATCTATATAAAATGTTTTATAGGTAGCATATGCCACCAGAAAGATTAACTAAGATGTTTAAGGATAAAGCAGCCAAATGTTGGAAATGTTTGCATTTGCCGGGATCATACTATCATATGTGGTGGTCATGTTTGGAAGCAAAAAATTATTGGTTTAGAATACAGAAATGGTTGGAAGAAATATTACATAAATCTATAGAATTAAAACCAGAGCTTTTTTAATTGGGTATTCTCACAGAGATATATAGTAAAGAAGATGTATATTTAACTATACATATAATAACAGCAGCAAGAATTGTATTTGCACAAAATTGGAAGACAGAAAAAATTCCATCAGAAGATAAAGTAATAAAAAAGATTTTAGACTGTGCAGAAATGAATAGATTAATTTTAAGAATAAGAGATAAAGAGGAATCAGTGTAGGACTTCCGGTTGGTGACCCGCGGCGATATGGCGTTGAGTGAGTGACTGCTGCTCCTCAATACCATCAGTCACCGTGTTTTGGGGACCCCCTGAGGGGTGTGGAGCCCGGAGAGCCCCACGGACGAGAGAGCGAGCCGGGTGAGCGTGAAAGCGGGCGCAAAACGCTGATCGCAAGACCGGGCAGCTCTGTCTAACCCAGCATGCGTGAGTCGGCCAAACTAATGGCTGACGCGAAGCTGCGGTAACCAGCAACCAGATGGAAGCAAGGGAGATCGGATGCTGCAGTGTGGATCGATACACACCTTTCCTGCATTGAGGAGAGAGGACATCAGGAAAGGGGTCGGTGAAATTGGGCGGGAGAGTCTTACAAATGAGAGAAGCGGTGATTGAAAGTTTCCTGTGTATTCTGGCAGAGAGAGAGCCCGACAAGCCGGCATCGAAATAAGAAAGAGAATTGTATTGACAGTGTGCGTGCCAGAGAGGATCGGTGAGAAAATTTAAGACCAGCACTTATTTCCTTTTTTTACTGTGAACACAAGTAGACCCAGCGGAGGCTGAAATTGGGTGGATCGAGTTTGGCTTTCTTTTTTGCACTGAACAGGAAGCTCAGCCATTAGAGTGACTTGACGGAGGAATAGCCTGCCTAGCGGTGGACAGTTTGGCAGCAAGAATACGATAGACTGCTGAACCTGGAGGAACGTCCTAAGCTTATAGAAGATCAGAGACTGAGCAAAAAAGAATAGACTATATCCCAAAAAGGAATAATAAGTATATATATAAAAAAAATTAAATTAACAACAACGCTTGAACCTTTAGATATTTTGTCTTCAGTATCCTGATTGTTAGATTTGATTAGAGGAAGAAAATGGGCAGATATAAAGATATCCTAGATGAAAGAGGGTGGCTTAAACCAAATGATATCTTACGAGAGCAAGGAATAACTTTAGATTGGTGGACTTATGCACAAGTAAAATCCAGATATCAGAGAGACAAAGAACAATATGGTTTAGAATTGGGATCAAATGGACTGGATAAAGTCTTGATGGGAACAAATAAAAAGATTCTGGCAAAACTATACAATTATCTATTAAACGATGACAAGTTCGAAGATGTTACGAAGAACCAAATAATTGCTTGGGAGAAAAATATAGGGCGCAATATAAATTTTGGGGAATGGGAGGAGGCATGGAACAGAAATCTTAAATTGACTAGAGCGGTGACATATAAGGAAAACCATTACAAAATGTTTCATAGATGGTACCTAGCCCCGGCCAGACTAGCGAAGATATATCCCAATATACATCCCAATTGTTGGAAATGTGGCCACGGTCAAGGCACCTTCTTTCACATGTGGTGGACATGCCCGGAAGCAAAAGGATACTGGAATAAAATTAGGAGATGGTTATATGAAATAACTGATGAAGATATTGAATTAACACCAGAGATTTTCCTCCTGGGAATAATAAAGAAGCCATATAGAAAGGAAATGACACATTTAATGATCCATATAATTACAGCCGCTAGATTGGCATACGCACAGTATTGGAAAGAGAAAATTCAACCACCAGAAGAGCTTACAATTAAGAAAATACTCGAGTGCGCAGAGATGACTAAATTAACCTATGAATTAAATGATGAAAAGTCAGTTTACTATATGGTGTGGGAAAGGTGGTACAAGTGGTTGCATGATAGAATGAAAGAAAGATCTAAAGGTGTGTTAAATAATGGTTAAAAGTAAGTTAAAATGTCACCAAGTATTATCTATGTAAATAGTTAAAACACTGCACATCCGATACAAATTGAAAATCTATATTATGTTTATGTTTTTCTATGTTATTGTTTGAATGTTTGTTTGTTTTTTCTTCTTATTTCTCTCTCTTTTTTTTTTTTAAACCTTAATAAAGTTTAATAAAAAAAAAGAGGAATCAGTGTATTTCAAGACATGGGGAAGATTTTATATATGGTTAGAAAAGAAATATGAAGGTAAGAGGATAAATAAATGATTTAGATAATAGAAAGTTAAACGAGGGAAAGGATAAAAAGAAATAGAAACCCAGATGACACCAGAGTAAATGAAAAAGGGGGATGGAAGAGGGGGAAAGAAAGAAGATAATAAGAATAAATGTACAATTATGATGATAATACTGATAGAATAAATCTGAAAAGAAATTGAAATAAAGTATATACTATTAGAATACAGGAGTTGCTCGGATACCAAACAAGGAGAATATTCCACAGCAAAGAAGATAGAAAGGAGAGAGGAGGAGAGGGTAGGAAGAGGAGAGGGAGGGAGAGGAATGGAAGAAAGGGAAAAGGAGAGGAAGGAAGGGTAGGGGACAGGAGTAGGAGAGAAAGTGAGAAGAGGGAAAAGAAGAGAGGAGTGGGGGAAAGGAAGAGGAAATAAGATGAGGTAGGAGAGGAGGAAGGAGAAAGTAGGAGATGAGGGAGGGAGGGAGGGAAGGAAAAGAGGAGGAGAAGAAGGGTTGTTGCGAAATGAGGGAAGAAAGGATAGAAGAGTAACTCCGAATGTAAATTAAAATGCCTTATTTTAATGCTTTCTTTAAGGAAAACATATATACGTATGATTAATTATGTATAAGAAAATGTACATTTTATGTTATGTGTATAAGAAATAAAACTGAAAAACTTAAAAAAAAAAAGATTGGCCCAGTCTTCCTGAATGGATACATTTCTAAAGGCCAGCCTCTTCAAGTTTCTTAGTTTGAAACTGTTTTCCTATGAGAGGAAGACAGTGGCTGCTTCCTGCCTTTGTTAAGATTTTTTCTCCTTTTGGGAAATATAATATTCTGTCTCTTTTTAATATTAATAATAAAAAATAATTTAATCTGGGGGGGGGGGTGTCTTCCTACCCAGTCATTAGATACATCGGTGAAATTATGGACTGACCTCAAGGAAAACTAGTAGCCCTGGATAGAAAGACCAGAAAAATAATACCCTTCATTCATGCAGTAATATTGACAGACTACTTACCAAAGAGCATAGATGAGCAAGAAATGTTGTATACCAGAGAATTGAAAAAGAACAAAGGTCATTGGAATAATAACCTTTGATGATTATTTGGTGATTATTTATTTGATGATTTGGTGCATAAGCGCACCAATGTGCTTACTGTCCCTATCCTACTGTCCCCATTTATTCATATCCTTATCCTGTATTCATAATCATGTTTATACTTATATCTGTTATATGTGTTTGACAAATAAATAAATAAATAAAAAAGTATCTGAAAGACAGTGAAGAAGATGCACTGGAGGTGGTACACTACGAAGGCTTACTGAATACTGAAGAGACCAAAATGATCTACAAGAAAGGCAAAAAGAAGAACAGAAAAGAGATTGGCAAGACAAGATGGTTGTTCTTACACATACATAATACACACACACACACAAATTACATGGCCAGTACACAAAATATCAGTAGGGAAATCAGATAATAAGATCTGGCAATGGCTACTGGCAGGAAAGTTAAAGAAAGAGATAGAGGGTCTTATGGCTGCATAAGACAAAATCTTAAGAACAAATGCATACAAAGCCAGAACTGAGAAGTCAGCAATGGACAGCAAATGCCACCTCTGCAAAGAAACTGAAAAACAGCAGAGCACCTAGTTAGCTGTTTCAAGATTGCACAGACTGACTACATACGATGCCATTCCAAAGTGGCAACTTAGTTATTGGTGTTATGGTGTAACTTAGTTAGTTGCAAGAAATATCATTTTCCTGCAAGCAAGAATCGGTGTCAAACTGGATTTCTTCTTTTTTTTTTATTGAAAAGTTTTAAAATATTTTACAAATTCCCCACCCCTACCTCTTGCTTCCTACCTCTTTCCAAAATAAGAAGCTCTTTATAAGTAGTCACATCTTGTTTCTGCTCCACACTTATATTTTCTATCATATGTCTAGGTATTGTCCAAACAGGTAATTTGTTATTTAATTTATATTGATACTTTTTCCATACACGTAACAATGTATTTCTTAATATATGACTTTTAAAATTCTTATCCACCTTTTTATCATATAGTAAATATGCATGCCATCCATATAACAAATCATACCCTTCAATATTCAATATTCTCTCTTCTGTTAAATTAATCCAATCACTAATTGCTGAGAGCAATACATAATACAAGGCTGAGAGCCTCATAATACAATCTTAAATTAGGCATTTTGAGACCTCCTCTTTCACGTGTATCTTGCATTATTTTCCGTTTTATCCTTGGTCTCTTTCCTGCCCACACAAAATTGGTAATACCCTTCTGCCATTCGTTCAGATTTCCATCTTTTTTCAGTATTGGTATCATTTGGAAAAGAAATAAAAATTTTGGCAAAATATTCATCTTTACTGCAGCTATCCTTCCCAGCAATGATAACTGCAATTTTTTCCAACTTTCTGTCTCTTTCTGGATTTTTTGCCACAGTACTTCATAATTATACTTACATAATTTCACATTTGTTGTTGTAATATAAACCCCTAAATATTTAACCTGTCAGGCTTGCTTCCTTCGAAGTCCAGGAAAGAATGAGCCAAACTCCATATTTTATAGAGTAATGTACTTTAACTGGAAAATGAAATGAACGCAATCTAAGAAAGCTGAAACTGAAGCAAAAGGCGCGAAAGTTGCATATAGAAAGCATCCCCTCCCACTGTTCATCATCAATCACCCAATCCAAAGGTCTCCCAGAGGTCAGGTGGACACACGTCTGGCATCGTCATCAATCAGGAACGCGATGACGGTTGACCCGATAGCCACTTCGGTGCTTAGGTTTCGTTTCTTCAAACCACCAGCTTGTTTCCCTCCCCTTCCTCTTTTCTCTCCCCCTGTTTCTTATGGCAGCCAAAGCAGAAAGTCGGAGGCTGACATAATCTTAACTGATTCAAATCCTGTTATTCTTTCAATTTCTTCTTTTTGACTTTTAACCATATTTTTAATTATTATCTTTGTTTTCCCTGCATTAATTTTAAATCCAGAGACTTGTCCATATTGGTTAATTATATCCATTAAACCTATAACTGAATTTATTGGTTGGGTCAAAGTCACAACCAGGTCGTCTGCGAATGCTCGTACCCTGTAATCCTCGTTCCTAATTTTAATTCCCCTTATTTTCTCTGAACCATGTATTTTATTCAACAAAAATTCCAGAGTCAAAATAAACAATAATGGAGATAAAGGACATCCTTGTCTTGTTCCCTTTTCTATATTAAAGGTTTCCGTTAAACTACCATTAATTATTACTTGTGCTGTTTGTTGCTGATATATTGCCTTAATAGATTGTATAAAGTACTCTCCAAATTGCATCTTTTCAATTATTTTCAATAAAAAATTCCAGTTCAATCGATCAAACGCTTTTTCCGCATCTAAAAATATAAGCACCGCAGGGACCTGGTTGTTTTTTCCCAAATACTCCAATATATTAACTATTTGTCTTACATTACTCTTCATATATTGCCTATTAATAAAACCGGTTTGGTCATTGTGAATCATTTGTTGCATAACTGGCATCAACCTATTTGCCAATATTTTAGTAAAGATCTTGTAATCTGTATTTAACAATGATATAGGCCTATATTTTTTTGGCTGAGTATGATCTTGGTCTTCCTTTGGAATCAGGGAAATAAATGCTGTTCTCCAGGAAGGAGGCACTTGTCCTCCAATTTGTATTTTATTAAATAATTCTTTAAGTGGTTGCACCATTTCTGCCTGCAAATTTTTATAATAAACTGCTGTCAACCCATCTGTTTTCCTCTATTTCCTTTCTTCTTCTAGTTTCTGGAGAAGAGGAACCTCCAGCCTTCAATACATTAAAGTAGAAATCCCTTGCTTTCCATAATGTTTTAGGATGGAATCTCTGTCCTGAATAATCCACCACCAATCCAGTTGGAATCTCCCATCTATACTGTATCTGACGTTTTCTGAGTTCATCCACCACAAAAGCATAGTCCTTCCTTGCTCTCAACATTTTGGGAGGAATTTCTTTTAATGTTAAAACTTCCTGGCCTGCCACTTGAAGTTTATTTTTGTAGGAGGCCTGCAATATCATATTTCTTAGCCTTCTTGTTGTAAAGTAAATTACAATATCTCTTGGTAAATTTCTCTGCCTGGCCACCCATGAATTAATGCGATAAATTTTATCCATTTGCCAATCCAGATCCTCCTTTCTTTCTTGAGTTATCTGTGCAAAGGCTTCTGCAAAATCTCTCTCAAATTCTCTTGGGTATTTTCTTTCAGGCCTCTTACTCTTATAGCAAATTCCATCGATCTGTATTTCATCATAATCACCTCTGAGTCTGCTTTTTCTATCTGAGTCTGAACTTCTCCCATTTTATTCTCCAAATTCACGTTTGATTAACTTCCTCTAGTCTTTCATCTAACCCTTCAATATGGCTTGCCAAACCTTTAAATGCAAAAATAATGTCTTCTCTAATTGCCTTGTTTCGAGCTTGAATTTCATCCTTAATTTCTGTCACTTCTAAAGTTACTTCATCCATTTTATCAGTCACCACTTTTATTTTTTCATCAAGAACAGAAGTAATTTTTTCTTCTAAAGAGAAGGCTTGCAGCTTTAAGGCTTGCTGCAAGGCTTTCAGGGTTAAAACTTGTGGAGCTGTCAAAGATTGCGGTTTGGGTGGTGGAATAGGGGAACTCACAGTAATTTTAGCCCCAGCAATCTTTATTTGCTAGAAGCCAATTTCCAATTTTCAGTTCCAGATTAAAACATTTACAACAACCAATTCCAGAAATTAACTCAATTTCCAATTAGTTTCAGTCCTCAGTAAATTTAAATTTCTCTATAATCCAATTTAATTCTTCTTTCTTTTGAGCCAAGTTCCTTTTATTAGCAGCAGAGCGCAGATGAGTGCTTTGAAGTTAACTTTCGTTACCATACCCAATTAAGACTCGGTGCCATTTCCTTTCACTTTCTTCCCACAGCAATCAAGAAGGAAGTATTCAATACACAGGAGTTAAAGTTTAATACTTACAATTGGAGTTCCTCCTGTCTTTGCTCTGCCTGCTTTTGTATCCAAAATAGTGTTAAAATGTTGCAGGGATGGTCGCGGCATCTTGTTCTGCTAAATGCAGAAGCGTCCTGGGTCCGGAGCTTGTATCAAGCTTCTAGGGAACTCTCACCCATCAAAGAGGCCCCCTCACCCAAGAATCAGACAGAACTCCAGGCTTTTCTCATCCTGTTAAAGGTTTACAGTATTTTTCTGCCACAGAAAGCAACAGTTGCTGAACCCTTACACCCGGCTGTGAGACAAGAAGGCCAATTGTACCTGGGACGAAAGGAAGCCTCTGCCTTTTCTGCTGTTAAGAACTTATTGTCATCCAATAGCATCCTTATCCAATATAATGAGACTTTACCCCTCATATTAACCTGTGATGCATCCCCTTTTTGGGTCGGCGCTGTCCTCAGCCATCGGCTGCTGGATGGGACTGAGGCTCCAATTGCATTTTACTCTAAAACACTATCTTCCACAGAAAGAAAGTACAGCCAGCTGGACAAGGAAGTGCTAGCTGCTGTAGCGGGGATAGCAATATCACTTAGTCTTATATACCACTTCAAAGTGCTTTTACAGCCCTCTCGAAGCAGTTTACAGAGTCAACGTATTGCCCCCAACAATCTGGGTCCTCATTTTACCCACCTTGGAAGGATGGAAGGCTGAGTCAACCTTGAGCCAGTGAGATTTGAACTGCTGAACTGCAGCTAGCAGTCAGCTGAAGGATCAAACGTTTCCACGAGTATCTATATGGAAGGGACTTCAAACTTATTACTGATCATAAACCGCTACTGGGCATCATTGCAGGGGACTGCCCCACCCCAAACATGTTATCCCCGAGAATGACTAGGTGGGCAATTTTCCTGGCAGCATATAGCCACAGACTAATACACTGGCTGGACAAAGATATAGCTCACACAGATGCCTCAGCTGGTGCCCTCTCCCAGTCTTCGTTGAAGACCCTGCCCTCATTGTACCCATCCTGCTCATCGAGGACTTTGCAGCCAGCCCAGTCACAGCAACCGAGATAGCAGGGCAGTCGGTGAAAGACAAAACTCTGGCAAAAGTTCTTAACTGGGTATGGAGGGGGTGGCCTGAGGGGCCAGAGGGGATGAATTCAAGCCATTTATAACAAAACAATATGAATGGTCAGCCCAAAAGGGATGCCTGTTGTGGGAGGATTGAGTGGTTGTACTACACAAATTGAGGAAACAGGTGTTAGAGGCATTACATGTGGGGCATCCTGGCATTGTCCGAATGAAGGCATTGGCCAGGAGCTATGTTTGGTGGCCAAACATGGATAGGGACATAACAGAATGGGTTGCAATTTGTACACCATGCCAATAATCCAGACTAGCACCATCCAGGGCATCCACAAGGGAATGGGAGAAATCAAAAGGGTCATGGTCGAGAGTACACATTGATTTCGCAGGACCGGTCCAGGGTCAAATATTTTTAATTATTGTAGATGCGTACTCAAAATGGCTCAAGGTAATTCTAATGACCACAACAGTGGCCAAAGTAGTCATCAGGGTATTACAGAGAATTTTCGCCTGAGCTACCAGACATTCTTGTCTCCGACAACGGGGCACAATTCACTGCCAAACAGTTTGAGTTATTTTTAGCAGAACAGGGAATCCGACATGCTCTGGCCGCGCCTTTTCATCTGGCTAGCAATGGTCAAGCGGAATGAATGGTATGGTCCACAAAGAAACATTAGCTAGAATGGCCCCTGGGAACTGGCAAACCAAGATAGGCCAATTCCTGCTAACACAGCATATAACCCCTAGTGCAACCACAAACTGGAGCCCGGCAGAATTATTAATGGGTCATAAATTAAGGTCACAACTAGACAGGCTACATCCAAATTACAACACTGAGGCACCCATCAATTCGACTGACCAGCCCCGGTCATTTGGCATAGGGGACTTAGTCTATGCCCACAACTATGCAGGGGACCCCTCCTGGGTCCGGGCCAAAGTAATTGCTATTACCAGACCCTGGTCATACCAAGTGGAACTAGAAGTTAGGAAAATTTGGAGGAGGCATATAGATCAATTCTGGGGCCAAATAGGAAACTCTATCCTAAGACAATCAGAAGATACTCTGCCCCAAACTACTTCCAAAACATCCATAGAACCAGACTACTCTATCCTGAACAGCTTCCAAAACACCCATAGAAACTGACCTACACCCTAATGAACCAGATACTCTACTCTCAAGCCCAAACAGGTTACACACACACACACACCTGAAGGGCCACGTGTCCAGCGAAGAGTTCAGGAAAAGTTGGTTCGGACAGAGTCAGCCATGCCCCAGGGGAACTTCCAGGTGATTCCATTCGCTGACTCCAAAGCAGCAGCAGGCCTGACTGCCTGTTGTGGCCCGCCAGCAGCCTGCACGGATTGTGGCTGATCCCGACGAGGAGGCTGGTGTGGTGTGCCAGCAGCTTGCGCAGCCGGCACTCGCGTCGGACAGCAAGGAGGCTGAAGAGGATGTGGTGCCAGAGGCAGAGACTCAGCCAGGGCCTTCAGAACCTCCAGAGGCTCCTTCAAGTGGAGAGAGCGAAGTGGAGGAGCCTCTTCTCAATGCTCGAGCATGCAGGGCTGCCAAAAGGCAGAGTGGCTACTCAGGAGGAGGAGGTCTCCTCGAGAGTAAGGCTTGAGGATAATTGGCCACTCCCTTAGCCTATTTAAGTCACACACCGTTAGTAAGTTTCTTGCTGGAAACAATTTGTAATTATCATCACAGCATTTTTGGAAATGTTTTATCGTATCTTGTTTTCTGGGATGGTTGCCAACCTTTGCCGGACTTTGGTTTATTCTTGCTACTTAATAAATTTGATAAGGACCGTTGGTGTGTGTCAATATCCTCGGGAATTCGGAGCTGGGGCAGAACATTGCCCAGGCCGCCACCACTGGTAC
The DNA here is from genome assembly GCF_029215685.1 of Pituophis catenifer annectens. NCBI lineage: Eukaryota > Metazoa > Chordata > Lepidosauria > Squamata > Colubridae > Pituophis > Pituophis catenifer. Next base: position 37,648,960 of record NW_027256887.1, read on the forward strand.
GACTGAACTGAGCAGGTCAGGGCAAACCCACCAACACCCCACCTTCCTGCGGGATTACGTGAGTTGAGTCTTTCAGATTGGTTAGTGCCATTCCAGAGGGGAGGGGTGTTAAATATGTAAATAGGGAGTGAAGCCTGGAGGAAAGGCTTCACTCAGGTCCGATTCAGCAGAGACATTAGCATATCCGCCACTCATTGGTCCATTTGAGTGGCGGGAAAATAAAGCGATGTCAATGGCCGGGCTGCATGACGGGTCCCTTTAAAAGAGGGTGCTTTCAGTCAGCCGGCTGAGAAGTTTCTCCAAGCCTCAAAATAAAAAGCTGAAATCACTAGTTGGAATCCTGCCTCTTCATTCGATCCCCCACTCAACAGTACCCATAGTATTAGGTGTCTTGGGTGCAATCCCAAAACATCTGGAGCACCACTTGAATGCCATCAGCATCAATAAAATCAGCATCAGTCAACTGCAAAAGGTAGCTTTACTTGGAACAGCTTACTTCCTGCAATAATATCTTTAACACCATCAAACAACATCTACCTATCCCAGGTCCTTGGGAAGCACATGACAGATGGATAAAAATGCCAAGTCCAATCTAAACATCTGACTGTGTGACCAACCATAAAAAATATGAGAATCCACTCAGGATGGAAATACAGTGAATTTGAAGCATTTTTAATATGCTCCCGTAGCACATATATTAGTTTTGAATATGCACAAAGCTCTTTTTTTTCTGAAGAAAAAAACTTTTATACTTTCAAAGTAGATTTGATTATTGAAGGGAAGTTTTCAAAAGTTCCCTGATAATAGTGCACATCAGAAATTAACTCAATAGAAGATTGTGCATGTTCTCCTTTCATATTTTCATAATTTTCAAACTTGAAAAGGGAAATCTTAACATTGAGCAGTATGCAGTGGCTCATGGTAGTGTATTATGCTGTAGACTTATTCCATTGGCATTTTTTTCCTGAACAATTGTTTGATAAATTATCTTATGGCATTATTTTTTATCATCTAGACCAGGACACATAAACAGAGCTAATTTTAGAAAGCTGCAATTTCTTGATCTTAAAAAAGTTGGAAATATAGCTGAATAATCAGCTTCAGTAAACCAAGTTACATCCTTTCACACTTCCAAATAAGCTTTAATTTACTATATATTATATATATCATTGACTGAGGCATTGTGATCTTCAAAACCTCACGAATCAAAGCTGGTGTTTATACAATACTTTCTAATGTGAGATGATCTTTGACATGTCATATGTACTTCACAATAAGGAACTGATGATAGGGCAATTTAACAATACACCAGGACTAATAACATATCCCTAATTTCAAAAAGTGACCTTTGTAAGACATTTCAGTATAATATCTAATAAATAATTGTCTTTAAGACACTATCCCAAATGGCAATCTGTGTCAAAATTATAATGAACTATGGGTATGCATTCCAAACTAAATTTGGGGCTACTTGAAAGCACAATTCCATTCTTCTAATTAAATGTGTAATTAAATATTTCTATTTCTTATGAGATGTCCCAACATCATATTAGATCTAATATATCTGTCCTTTCATTAAAGATCAAACGAAGGATGTTACTTTTAAAGATACTTTCTGTAAAATTTAGCTCTGGCAGTTAACTCTACTGTAGTGTGGGACCCCCCCCCCCCCCTGAAGAATGAAATATTTTGGGAAATATTAAAAAAGGCAGAATATTATATTTCCCTAAAGGAGAAATGGATAAACATGTTTTAGAGGCAGAAAGCAGCACCCAGTCTTTCTTAATAGCCAACAGCAGATGCTAGTACTTAAAGAAATAAAGAGCTTATTGAAAGAGGAAGCCAACTATCCAGATAGCTCTGTTCACAAGCAAAGCAAATACTGCAGGCAGAAATCCATTCAAGACAGGATATTTCGAAACTCCTTACAGCAAAATTTGACAACTTTAACAAAAGCAGAATAGTAGGATTAGTACAGCAGCCCCTCCCCCAAGATCCAACACAAGACAAAGGCCATTAGCCACAATAGGAATTGGCCAACACCCTTTCAGAACACAAGCCCCTTCATTCCACACACAAACACCCCAGCAGCATTTCAGGACTTGTATAAAAATCCATGTACTCATCAAACCAGGTTCCACAAAGCCTGGTGGTTCTGTTCATCAATAAATGGACCTTCTTTCCAATCAGCCTCTCCATGATTGGAGAGGCTGAGTAAGCTGAAACATTATTTATTTCCAATTCGTTATCACTAACAACTCGACACAGCTGATTTTTTATTGATGTAGAATCTTCAAAAGAATCCTCATAAAAGTCTAAAATTTTCACACACAGTCCTTCTTCACAAGTAAAATATTGTGCAACAACGGGATACATTTTGCGATTTCCCTTGTTTGATGCGTCAGTGGAGAGAGAAAATGGAATTCCAGTTTTAAGATCATTGAGAACCAACTCAATAGAAAAAGGATACAAAACCTCATTGACAATAGCTGATGATTTGGTTCTTCCACAAGACATCTTTTTTACAATTTCTGAATCATCAAAAACTTGCTTCATTAACTTAATATCACAATTTTGAGCCAGGAAAGAAATATGGTGTTTGATCCCATGGTAAGTTTCAGCCATTTCAGCTACAGTCACTTTCTCACTGAGTCTTTAACAATGAAAAACGAATTGATTCGCTTGTTGCTGGAAGCTATTTTCTCCTTATCTAAATGATTTTTTGTGCTTGCATGCTGTGTGACTGCTTTTATACCATTATATTCAATTGTGAACGATTTCTGACACAATTTACAGTAGGCTGTCGTATTTGTTCTGTCGGTTTCGTTGTTGGTAATCCATGCAAAAGTAGCTTCCCAGTCTTTGGTGTATTTGCACACTCCTCTCTTTCGTTTTAAAGAATTTGAAATCTCACCGCTGTCACTCTCATCACTCGACGCCATTTTAGGTCAGTCGATACAAGCTACAATACATTTTAAAAATGTGAGCTGTACATAATTTTATAATATATTTTTATTTTAATCTCATCATTAATTCTTTTGGAGAATCGAGTTCAATGCATATTCGATCTTTGTCTCATTCTAACTTATGAAAAAAAAGACAAAACGCGATTCTCCTATCCTTATTTTCTTAGACTGTACAGCTTTAGATTACGTACCATTTCATCATAAAGCTTTTGAATAAAAAAATGTCCACTATTTTGTGAAAAAAAAAATAGTGAACATAATGTGAAAAAAGTGGACTGTCCGCTCGAATAGTGGACACCTGGCAACCCTAGACACAATGGGTCTGCTGCCGGCAAGGTGGAGGCTTACCCAGGTGAGGTCCATTGGTCAGGTTAGCTTGGAGTCCCATCGTGGGGTGCCAAATTGTTGGAAGAAAAATTCAGGTCCAGTTCCAATCCAGGAAAAAGGCACATTTTACTTGTGAAGAAGGACTGTGTGTGAAAATTTTAGACTTTTATGAGGATTCTTTTGAAGATTCTACATCAATAAAAAATCAGCTGTGCCAAGTTCTTAGTGATAACGAATTGGAAATAAATAATGTTTCAGCTTACCAAGCTGAAGAATTGTGTTTTGTCTTTTTTTTCATAAGTTAGAATGAGACAAAGATCGAATGCTCATTGCAATAATCACATTTTACACAACAGCGCAAAAAATGCATTAAAGCAGTTATCTTTTAATATCGAAAATGTAGTGCTGAAGGTTTTTGCCGAATTTTCGAATTCTGCGAAGAAACGAGAAGAAATCATTTTTTGAGTTTTGCGAGTCAGAATTCCATGAAGTTTTGCGCCATGTTCCAACACGTTGGTTAAGTTTGTTTAAAGAGGTCGAAAGACTTCTTTTAAACTGGATACCTCTAAAATCGTATTTTATTTCTCTTGGATCTGATGAGTGCCATAAGGTTATCTGGAACCTTATTTCGGATCAGGAAAATGAACTCGCAAAGGACGATGAACCAACAATTTCAGAATTGTATTTATATTTCACGCACTTCTTCATGTCAATAATGCAAGACACCCTACTGAAGCTGGAAAGCAAGAAAATTCTTGCATATGATCTTCACATTATCATGTGTAAGCTGCGTGATTCTTTGCAAAAAAAATACGATGAGCAGTTTTTTGGAATGAAAGTTTTATTTGCCTTACGTAAAAAACATTTGCCTGAGAATGCCGTGCAAAAGTTCAAGAAAGAAGCCATCAACGTGTATCAAAGAGCCATTGCGTACCTAGAAAAGTGTTATAATTTCACTGATTCAGTATATGAGACGCTAAGTTGTTTCAATCTAATTGATCGCAATAATCCTTCAACTTTAGAAGAAATGACGAACATCTGGTTATTATCACCATGGCGAGAAGAACTTCCACCCAACACTCTCTTCGATGAAATTTCTGCCTTAGAAGAAGTTTATGTTCATCTGCAGGGCGATTCATCCCTTGATAAGTGGACGTACTTTTTCAAGAAAGAGCCAGCTCCAAGTTTACTGAAACTGTTCCAGTATTGTGCATCAATTCCGGTATCAAATGCAAACGTTGAACGAATTTTCAGCGTCATGGGAAATTTGTGGACTGACGAACGTAACCGACTGCTTGTATCAGTTCGAAGTGAACTTTGTATATTTTTTAATATTTCTCAACGTTGTACTGAAATTAAAGAATTATTCCTTAAACACAAAGAATTAATCAAAGCTGCGCAGTCAAATAAAAAATACACACGACAGCAAAGTAAAATGTAATTTAATATTTTACATATTATTATAATATATTTGATGTTTTGAATTTTAAGTAAAGTTTTGAAGTGATTATTTTAATACGTGTTAAAATGTTTGTAAGAAAATATATAATTTAATTGTAATTTTTTTTATTTTTTTACTACTTAACACCCCCCACCCACCCACCCCCCTCTTGTCTGCTATTTTTTGGAAGCAGACCTGGCAACCCTAATTGTGTCAGTGGATTGGCTCCCCATATTAATTAATGTGCAGATCACAATAGATTTTATCACATAATAAAGGTACTCTATTCTATGTTTTTCTTGTTCTAAATATATCAAATATTTCAGAAATATATTGTTTTGATCGAAGAGCTGAAGAAAACAGGTTTTCCATCCCACATTGTATACCAGATCCCTTTCTCTTGTATAATCTTTTTTGTGATATTCTCTTCTTCAGTTTTGCATTTGCACTTCTCTTTTTATTAAGAGCTATGTTAGCTCTTGCTATGTTCCTTCAGCTGTTTCTCTGTCTCCAAATTTGAAACAATCTTCAGAATTTGCCACTTGGGAAGAAACAGACACCTTTTTCTATGACAGGGAAGACCCACCTAGGCATGTTAAACGCGGCACCATTAAAAAGGAATTGTTTAGAATTATACTGTAGTGTAGAGGTTTATTGTTTGGATGCTTAGGTATTATATCTTATATACAGTATATAAGGTATATAAACGAAGGGCTTTGTTATAGAACGAAAGGCGGAAGGATGGGTGTGTTCCTTTCGTTGCCTGCCACCTTCCAAGCAGCTTCTTCGAGATATTTCTCTGTATAAAATACATGCGTTCATTAATAATGGGTGTTTTGGGCTGCCTCTTATGTAAGGTACTGTCCCTGATAACATGGAAGTGGGGATGTTACATGAAGAAAACACGGTGTGGCCACAACTATACCCTAGACAATATTTTCCCGCCCCCGTTATGAATTCCTCGCTGCTCGGTCTTCAAAAAGGTAGGCGGGAGAATGGAAGACCCCTATTCCGCCTTGCCTTCTTCCCTGTAGGTGCCGCTATAAAAAGGCTATAAAACCCATTCGGAAACAACTCCCCTTCTCTCTTTCCCGAATATTCTAGAATTTAGATGCAGAAGAGAGAGGTAAGGAAGTATTGTTAGCTGCGCGCGCAGCAAATGGATCTAAAAATTTCCACTACTGCGGCTGGGAGACGATTGACGCGCCCTTCTCGTCACGTGAACCTTTTACTCATCTCTACCCCGGGGTGAGGCGCCTCGAGGCGGAGGGTAGCGCAGGTTGGTTCAAAACCTTTCACGCCCACCTAGGGAGGAGAAAGAATGGAAACGCCGACGGTACAGTTAATTATCAAAATTGCTAATGGTGAGAAAAGTCAAGCGCCGGTTTGCGGAGGTGGATCTTCTCTTTGCGGACGCGCGCTGAAGTCGCCTTTCCCACTTCGTAATCTCATCACAGCATCTTCCAGGGACGAAAACCAAGCTGCTTGTAGCTGAATTGGGGGACTGAGCTGGGACGAAATCAGCCTAGCAAGCCGTTGATGGACTCACCCACATCAAAGCAATATAGCTCATCACGTTTCCCATTGTGCAGAGAGTGATTCTTTCAACTCCAAGGAATGTTAACATAAAATATTAAAGGAAAGTTATCCGAGGTGAAACAGAAAGGCATAAAAGATCCGCAGAAGACATGTGGGATTTGTTTGGTTTCTCTGAGTTTCTCAACAATTCAATTTAAGAGTTTATTTACGTTTCCCGTTCACCATTTCCCTTTTAGGTCCTGCCACAGAATTAGGGTTTTTTTTGGTGGCTTTGGACCCGAAGCTCAAGTATTCACATTGGATCTGGCCTTAGCTCTGCAGAGTGTCTGGGGGGGGGGGGATACCCCTTAAGTGGGAAGCCTAATTTGTACTAAAATAATTCATGACATAATCCTGTGACTTTTTCTTTAGTTCACCCTTCCTTTGCCCTTTAGATGTTTTAGAGACCAGCTCCCATAATGGGTGGGGCATCTTGACTGACAGTTATGGGAGCTGAAACGAACAGATTGAAGGATCTCAATTTTGGGCTGGCTGCCCCAGACAATGGGAACATTCAGGCTGCCAGAACAATGTTTGAACAGCAAGAGATATGATTCTTATGTTTATTAGAAATGATGAGTTTTGTGAGTCTGAAAAGCATTTCTTATGTTTATTCTATAATAAGTAAAGATGGGAAGTCATTCAAGCTAAGTTCACTTAGCTCATGTAGCTTCACATGCATTTCATGTGCTTAGAGGCAGGATTTCTAAGCTCTGTAGAAGGTATCAACTTCTCTATGAAGTCACTTTGAGTCAGGCTTAATTTGAAGAGAAGTTTTTTTCATTAGTAGGAAAAAATGACAGCACAAAAATGTCTCCTATAATTTTACCAGTTCTTTTAAAGGTCTTTTAGAGGCCAATAAGATGGGAAGTAGGTCATGCAAATTTCTGGGGGAAGGTTGCTGTTCCTAGAACAGATGCTGCAACAAAGAGCCACCTTCTAGATCCTGTTAGGTGCTATTGCTTAATTGATGGGACCAGGAATGAGATAACTTTGTCAAGTGGGCAGAGACTGTAGGAAACAGATAGTACCTTAAATAATTTAACATGCCTTGTTTTCAAAGTGACAGGCAGCATGTTGAATTGATCCTGGAAGCTAACTGGTATCCATGCTGTTCACAAAACATGGGTATTAGAGGAGTATGGACCAGTGTGTCCATTACTGCTCATGCCACTGCAGTTTGGACCAGCTGTAGCATACAAATAATTTTCAAGGGTAGGTGCTGTTACAGTACATTGCAAGAGTTCATCTGCGAGGTGACAAGACATAGGCCTTTTCAGAAAGGCCTCTTAGTCCAGGAAAGGGTTCAGCAGACATACAAGATGAACTTGTGTGAGACCTTCCTGGTCTCAGATTGTGCATTTTATCTAATTGGTGTACTGTGACTGTATTCAGGATCAAGGATAGAATATCTTCAGCATCAGGGCTTTCAAACATCAGTAGCCTTTCAAAGTAGCAAGGATTGAATCTGCGTTTCTTGTTCACCGTTCAGACTTGCACAGCCTGTAGGCACTGGCTGATAAATTCTATAGTATTGCTTGGCTGATCTAGGAATCGGGTATAGCTTAGTATCATCAGTATACTGATGACTTGACCCAGTAGCCTTATGCAGATGCTAAATTAGAGGGTGAGGACATCCAGCCCTAAACCCCATCTCTCTATTCCTGCAAACCTGATTCCATCCTTGCAATAAACACAGAATGGCTAATTCTAATAAACACAGTGGTTAATTCAAAATCTCAATGAGCTAGTGTTACCAAGTTTCTGAACAGGTAAAGGAGATCCTAGGCAATTTGGGAGGAGGATAAGTGGTGGATATTAGGACACACTAATTTTTTTAAAAAACTTTTTTTGGGCACGTGCAACAAAAATTACAATGAAAAATTGCAAAAAAGTACTTAGGCCTACCTGTATTTCTGATGCTGTATATTCTCCAGCATCAGAAATACTGGTTTTTCAATCTCAGGAATGTGCTAGAGCAGATAAGGAGACAAAAGCTTTCTGCATATAACTGATTAAGGTTTTGTCAATTTCAGGGTACTAATCAGCTAATTAAAGAGCAGAGCTTGTTAATTTGCTGTTAATGCTAATTAGGTAAATGCTGCAGCACAGAAAGCTGCTCAGGAAAAAGCCCTACAATATTTGATTTTAAGGCTATGCCTGCTGGATGGACGGCATGAAGAAAAAAGATGTCCCATAATCCTACCATTTCCTCCATGGCTTGTACATTGAGAACTAGCTTTGTTACTATGTTTTATTATCTAAATAAGATCAAACTTTTTTTTTATCAGACAGCTTTTGTTAATAGTGATGCAATTATTCAAACTTCCCTTTCTTTTAAATTCAATTTTGTTAAACTTTTTTTTTTTTTTTGCAAATTATTTTACAGCTGTGTTTACAATTATACAAGTTGTCATATTTATAATTTACTGGACTCTTTTTAAAACTATAATTTATTTTAACATTTTGGCTTGGCATAATCTTACTCAGTATAAATATATGCTGTGCTCTGAATTTAAGAAAGCATAACAAATACACAACATAAAATTAAATTTTAAGAATTAAAAAAGGTAAATTGTTAGTAGCAATGATTCTTTAATCTTGTTGGAAGAAATGTCCATCTGTGTTCAGTTCCAAGTGGGGAGAAAGACACCGGAAACATGGAGGCTGTTTGGAAAGCTGGTTTAATGGAGCAGAACTATTAATACCTGGTTAATGAACACATGGAGTGGAGAGTGAGTGTTATTTATACCCTTGAGCTTTGAATTTGAGCTTCCTTTTTTTTTTTTTAATGAAATTTTATTGAATTAAGAATATATTACAATTCAAACTATATGGTTCGGCAACGTGTAGTCATATTGTATATTTACAAGTGCGGTGTCTAATCAATTATCTAATTAATTATACAGTTTGTACAAAAGTTCTTATACATGAAGTTAATTACTGTTTGATTAAAGTATAATAATATATAGAATTAACTAATAGTTATGCATTATTCCTCATGAGTATTAACTTTTGCATTTAATTTCCAACCACCTATGCCACAAATCCCAGATCGTATAAAATTCTGAATCCTCCTTTCCGTTTAATACATATGTTAATCTGCACATTTCTGCACAGTCAAATATCTTATTGACTATCTGTTCCTTGGTTGGTCCTCTTTTCTCTTTCCAATATCTAGCATAGGAGAGTCTACAGCTGTGACAATATGAATAATCAAATATTTCTTGTCCTTACCAAATGTTCGTTTTAGCACTCCCAGGAGATAGATTTCTGGCAGAAAATTAATATCCTCCTTTAATATTTCTTGGATCCATTTTTGTATTTTTTTCCAAAACTTCCTCGCTTCCGGACACATCCACCACATGTGATAAAAGGTACCTTGATGGCGGCCGCATTTCCAACACTTGGGGCTTGCATTTGGATAGATCTTAGCAATTCTAGATGGTGCTAAGTACCATCTATATAGCATCTTATACTGATTCTCCTTATAGGTTGTTGCTCTCGTCAGTTTAAGATTGCTATTCCATATTTCTTCCCAATCATCAAGATTTATCTTTGATTCGATGTTTTTTCCCCCAAGCGATCATTTGGTCTTTTAGTATTTCTCCTTCTCTGTCGTATTCGAGCAGGTAGGAGTATAATTTGGCTAATAGTTTGTTCTCACTACCTAGCCATACCTTATCCAAACTATTTGTCCCCATCTCTGTTCCCTTATCTTGTTTATCTTTACTATATCGGGATTTAATTTGTAAATAAGGCCACCAATCTATATGGATCCCTTGCTCTTTTAATATCTCATTGGGTATAAGGTTACCACAATTATCTAAAATATCTTGATAGGTGACCATTTTCTCCCTACCTAACGTATTTGGATGGATCAGTGCCTCCATTGTAGATATCCATTTGGGGTATTTTAAGTAATGTTTATGCCTGATTTCTTTCCATGTCTTCATTAATGTATCTCTAATTTTATGTTGGTGGAAACATGTCCCTGTCCCTTTTCCTTTATCCCAGAGGTAGGCATGCCAGCCTCTCAATAGGTCGTGCCCTTCCAGTTGTAAAATTCTCTTGTCTCTTAATAAGGCCCACTCTCGTAGCCATACTAAGTTGGCCGCTTTATGATATAGTTCCCAAACTGGGAGTCCAAATCCGCCCCTGTTCCTTTTTTCCTGCAAGGACCGTAATGCAATTCTCAGTTTTTTCCCTCCCCAGATAAACTTCCTTACTATCCCATTTAAGTCCGAAAAGTATTTTCTGTCAATACTAACAGGAGTAGTTTGGAATAAGTATAGTAATTTGGGGAGAACAGTGGCTATCCTACCGAGGAATGATATTTGCAACTTCCCCCACCTATCCAAATCTTGCTTTATCTTTGTCAGTAAGGGTGTATAGTTATCCTCCTTTAAGGTTGAGCATCTGGCAGTAATCCAAATCCCTAGATATTTGATCTTCTTAACTATTTGGATACCCAAATTATTTACTAGTATTTCCTGTTCTCTTATTGGAATATTTTTTGTTAACATTTTAGTTTTTGTCATATTTAATTTAAATCCTGATAATTTCCCATATTCATCTAATTCTTTCAATACTTTTGGCCCTGTTATTAATGGATCCTCCATTATCAACACAACATCGTCGGCAAAAGCTTGAATCTTAAAGGTTTCATTCCTAATTTCCAATCCCCGTATCTCTTTATTTTGCCTAATTTTTCTTAGCAATACCTCCAGGGCTAATATAAATAAGAGTGGAGAAAGTGGACAGCCTTGTCTCACCCCTTTACCAATCCGGAAGGATTTAGTTACATCCCCATTCAGTAAGATATTTGCGCTCTGTTTATCATAAATTGCTTTTATCGCATTCTCGAAATACCCCCCGAAATTCATTCTTTGGATTTGCTGGGTCAAAAATCCCCAATTTAAGTTGTCGAAAGCCTTCTGAGCATCGAGGAAGGCCATGGTCAGCTGTTTCTCGGAGTGTATTTTGTAATACTCCACATCCATCACCACTCTCATATTAGACCTAATCTGTCTACTGGGGAGGAATCCGTTTTGATCGGGGTGGATCCAATTATTTAGTATTGTCTTCAACCTACCCGCTAATATTCCCATAAATATTTTATAATCCGTGTTGAGTAAGGAGATCGACCTGTAGTTCCTTATTCGCTTGGGATCGGTACCTTCTTTTCCTATTAGTGTGATGAACGCCTCCTTCCACGATTCTGGGATCCTAGAGCCTCTCAGGGCCTCATTACATATTATCAGAAGTTTTGGTACAAGTATTTCTGCCAGATTCTGATTTTTATATAGTTCTCCTGGGAGGCCGTCAGGACCAGGCGTTTTGTTACTCTTTAATTTGGATATTACCCCCTTCAGTTCCTCTGTTGTAATTTCTCTATTTAACATTTCCCTTTCCTCCTCCTTTATCTGTGGGAGTTTCTCTTTGGCAAGGTATTGATTAATATTATCGATTGAAGTTTCCTCCTCACTATATAGTGTCTCGTAATACTGTCTGACAAACTCAAGTTTCTCCTCCTCATCCTCTAATATTCTGCCTTCCAAGTTCTCCAGACTGTCTATAACACCCTTCTCTTTCTCTTTTTTTAATTTATACGATAGCTATCTCCCGGGTTTGTTTGCATTGTCGAAATAATATTGTTTGGATTGTTTGATATTTTTCACCAATTCTTCCTGTTCCAGTAAATTTAATTTATGCCTTGCTGTCATCCATTGCTCTTTTATTTTAATATCACTTGGGTCATGTTGTAGTCTCTTTTCTGTTTCTTCCAGTTGGGCCAGCAGATCCTTCTGAGCCTTTCTTTTCTCTTTATTGTTATATATATTATGTGATATTACTAACCCTCTTAAGTAGGCTTTCATTGTATCCCACATGTTAGTGGAGTTTCCTGGTTCTCATTCTCCGCATTCTCCGCAAAGAAAAATTGTAGGTCTCTCTGAAGTCTCTTAGTAAACTCTACTTCCCTAAGAATATGGGTATTTAATCTCCATCTCCTTCGTTTGATCCTATTTTGACTCTTCCACTTAATCTCTAAAGGGTTGTGATCAGCCCAAACATTCGGGGTAATTTCAACCGAATGAATATCTAACCCTAGACTTCTACTGACCCAAACCATGTCAATCCTTGACCAAGACCTCTGGGGGTTTGAGTAGTATGTAAATTGCTTATCGTTCGGATGTAATGTACGCCAGAGATCTACTAGATTGTGCTCATCAACCAAATCAAAAAAGGTTTTGGGGAGTTTTTCCCTTGTGGTCTTTTTCTACATTCCACTCTTGTGGTCAACCTCTGGGTTTACTACCCCATTGAAGTCCCCAATAATACAAATATTTGTATGTTCCAATTCATCTATTTTATTGCTTAATTTCCTGTAGAATTCTCCTAGGTTTCTGTTTGGAGCATAAATGGCTACTACTAAAATTGGGATACTACCCCTCTTAATTTCAATTGCAAGAAATCTCCCTTTATCATCTGAATATTTAAATTCAGCAGCAATTCCTTTTTTTACATATAACACTACCCCCCCTTTTTTTTTTCTCTGCTAGAGAGGTAAAGCATTTGCCAAATTTCTCAAATTCCAAATATTTCCTCTCCTCTTTCTTTATGTGGACTTCTTGAAGGCAAATTATTTCCGGGTTAAGTTTGATCAATTTTGAAAAAATATGTTTTCTCTTCCCTCCGTTGTTTAAACCGTTTACATTAACAGACAACAATTTCCAGCCCTCCATTGTCTAGCTAACTACGTAGTTTTTGTTTATATTTACAGCTCTTTGTGGTCTTTGCTTCTTTCCTGTAGTTTCTTTGGCTTCCTTCTCTTCTAACTCCTTATCCTCTAGTATTCCTTCCTTGGACTTTTTTAACTGTGCATTGATCTCTTCCTGGGAGGCTATACCCAGTTCCTCCTTGCTACTTTGGCCTTCCTCCTCACCTCTCAGTTGGTCCAAAAGTTCTTGTGCGGAGACTAGACTGTCGATCTTAATCCATTTCCCTTGCCAGGTGATGAGCATTCCCTCTGGTATAAGCCATCTAAAGGGAATGCTTCTCTTGTTTAGTTGTACCGCCAGGAACCTGTAGTCCCTTCTCAGATTTCGAACCCTCTTAGGAACTTGTTTCAGTACTATTACTTCTTTGCCTTTAAAATTTACAGGTTCATCTCTTACTATATTATATATCACATCTTTCACTTTCCTTCGGGCAAATCTGACATGAACTTCTTGAGGGAGTTTATTCCTCCTGGCATAGTTGGTTTGCACCCTGTAAATTTCATCCAGCTCCTTTATAATATCGTCTTTATCTTGTTGTAGGATTCCAGCTATTAAGTCCACCATAACAGCACCCAGATCTTCGTCTTTTTCCTCAACCACATTCTGGAAACGAAGGTAAAAAGCTGCCCGGTCCATCTCGAGTTGGATAATAGAGTCTTCCAACTCCCTATTCTGTGCCGTCAATTTCTGGTCGATCGAGTCAAGGTTTCTCTCGTTTTGCTCCACTCTCGTCTCGACCTTCTTTATCTTTTTCTCCTTGTTATGGATGGACTCCTGGATCTCACTCATTTTCTGATCGATAGAGTGAATATCAGATTTAAGTTCAACATGATTGTTAGTCATTTTTTCTTGTAACAGGAGCATCGTTTCTTGAATAGTTGACAAGGTCACTTGTATCACTTGAATTGTTGGTAACATTGCTGACTTATCCGCTTTTGTTAGCACCTCAGTGGATTTTTGCTGAGCTGGAGAGGACATTGTTAATACAGGGTTGGATGACGTTTCCTTCCCAGTCTTAAATACTGCCGATGAAATGCTTGTCATCCTTTAAGATTCTCTTCTGGTTTGTAAAAATTACCTCGATGTTCTTCCAAATTATCATCCACTATCCTCTCTTCTAATAGCAAGATTCACTTAATAATTCACTTAATTCATCTAATCCTAAATTTACCCAATTTTCCTGTCTACACACAACAGTTCATACAAATATTATTATATGAATTTATATATAAATAAGCTAAATATGATTACTAAGTGCTCATTCCAATTATGATCAAGGTTATATCTATATATAAAATTAAGTATAGTTAATTAATCCAAATCTATATATCAAATACAATCTATAAATTATTCTTATATGTCTAAATTGGGTATAAATATGGGTATCAATTTACTAAATGTAAAAGGGTAACAATTCAAATAGAAAAAAGGTTATGCAATAAGAGTAAGTTAAAATCTATTAGGTTTTTACAGGATAATATATAATACGCTTAGAGAAAGACAGGAAAAATTATCTAAAATATTTGACCCAGAAAGAAAGAAAGGTTTCATATCTATATAAATAGAGAGATAATTATAGAATAATTAATAAGGTAATAAGTTAATAAGTTAATTAATAGATTAATAAGTTAATAAGTTAGTATTGGTATTAATATCAGTAATAATATTGATAGTTGATAATTCTATAAATGGAGTTTTATGAAATTCATTACTCTTATTTAATTGACTACTACCACAATCAAGGGAGTTCTTCCACCTAAAGGAATGTCTCAGTTAATTAAGGGAAAGTCTCAAGTAAATCCAACAAACAGCAAGTCTTAATAGGCAGGAACACAATTGGAAACAAAAAGATCGCAGCTCAGAATATTACACAGTTCTTCCTGTCGTCAAGCTTCAAATATCCGTTATCGCTTATGGCTGCACTTCCGGTTTCTTCCTTCGGGAAAAGCCAATTAGCTGGAAGATGACAGCAAGAAGTTATTATTATAATAGGTCCTCACGGTATTATCCACCAAATCTAAGTCTGCGCCTCTTCATCCGCGATCGATACCGGTTTGAAAAGAAAAGGTGCCTACAGCTGATTTCGCCTTCCCTCGGCACAACAAATTCTCCTTCCTCCTCGCAGCCTCGCCGGCAGTTCACACTCAATCAAACTGCTCTCTTGCTGATATTCACCGCCTTCCCACCGCCATGAGCCCTATTAGCTGGCTCGGCTCGCAATTCCTTGAGATCAGCTCCTACGATCGTCAGGGATTTGTGGTCGGGTCAGAGCTTTGAATTTGAGCTTCCTGTTCCTGTGGCAAGGGCAGGTTGATGTAGGGATCATGTGCAAATCCTAGGAGTTTGGGATAAGTCTGGTTGAACTATGCAAGGTGATGTAATGAAGGAGCTTGGTTGTGCCATGTGATGAGTTCTGTTGCTAGATGGGTAATCCTATTATGTCCTGAGGGTCATGTCTTAATCTCATCAGCCTGGAGCTGACATCTTTTGTTTTGTAAATAGGCTGGCCCAGTCTTAATGTGCACCAAATATCTGCTGAAGTAGGGAGCTGCTCTTTGTCTTTAAAAAACTGTTTCTCCTTTTCTCATCCAGAAAATATAATATTCTGCCTTTTTAATATTTCCTAAAATATTTCATTCTTCTAGGAGAGGTGGGTGCTAACTTTCTTCAGTCTATAAAGTCTCCTTTAAATGATACTTGGAGATTTAATTGATGCAGCCATTTAGTTTGCTTAGCAAAAACACAAACATGGTTTGTTAACATTTTTCCCAGCAGTTTTATAGTCTAAATTGCAATCCTAGTAATCCTAGTTCTCCCTGCTTAGTTTCTGAGTCCAACAAGGTCAGCCAGATATTGACTAATTGGGTAATCCAACAAATGTTGTGGATTTGAAATTACTCTGTAATTTCAAGGAGGTAAATCCAAGGAGGTAAAAAAAAAATCTTGCTCATGTCCTCATACAGTGTCTTTTATATGATGACCCAAAAGGAAAAGCTCTCGTTTCATTTTTATCTCCATTTTCAAACAATTATGTATTAAAATATGAATAATACTCCAAAAAATTTTTTTGCTTTATCACATGTCCATCACAGATCATAAAAGGCCCCCTCTTTACTTTTACACTTCCAGTATTCATTTGACATACCTTTGTACATCTTAGATAGCTTATCAGGTGTTAAATACCAACAGTACATCACCTTATAAAACTTTTCTTTTAGATTACAATTTAATGTGAATTTTAAACCCTTCGTCCACATATTTTCCCATTATTCAAACATCACATTATATCCAAAATTCCTTGCCCACTGAATCATACAAGGTTTTACATGTTCATGTTCCAAATTCAATTTCAGCAATTTATAGATTTCTAGATCTATAGATTTATAGATTTCAGCAATAATATATTCCAATTCATTTTTAACAAAATCAAATCCATGACTTTTTTTATCCAGTTCAAACCTTTCAATTGTTGATAGGTAAACCAGTGGTATAAATAACCTTCTGATTCAAGTTCTTCCCTCAGCTTTATTACTGGGTCACCAGAATTGAAAGTTAAAATGTTATCATATGTGAGCCAATCTGGCTTTGCCACCATTTCTTTCCTAAAAAAGAGCTTCCTGTGGTGACATCCAAAGAGGCAACTTTGTAGAGAGCCTTGTTTTATATTTATTTCAAACTCTTCGTATGGCACATCTAACAAGATGGTTATTGAAATACTTTACATTTATCATACCATAAGTAGCCATACCATCCAAATCTTAATTCATGGCCCTCTAATTCAAGTAACCTCTTACACTCTGACAACTTTATTTCCCATAAAGACAAATTATGTATTGCACATAAAGGTCCATATTTATGACTTTAAAACATTTATATAGACATTTATTTTGATTTTTCTGATGTCACAGAACTGTTGTGTCAGATTTGCCGCAATGTGATCCTTAGGGAAGAAAAACGCTTGACTCTATTTATTTGAAGCAAAAGGTACTTTTATTAAGAGATGCTGATTGCAGTGGGGTCAGGCAGAATCTAAAGTTCCTGCGCATCAATAGAGAGCTAACCCCTTGGTTTTCTCAGCTCTCTCCCCATGATCTCTCTGATTGGATATAGCCAATTAGGCACCGCCAAGACGTTTTGGGAAACACTGAAGTGTTTGGGCTGGTGAAATTCCACTCTCAGGGTAAACATCTGTGGAGTCAGTCTCATCTTCCAATTTCCCACAATAAAAGTATACAGCTTTATTGCCCATTTGGTCCCTCTCCCTTCCCTGGTTCATTGATGGCAGGACACCAGCAAGGTGCCAAGCTGAAAGTGGTGCACCTGACATGTGGGTATTTAAGATATTATTCCTGCAACTCAAAGCTGTGAATATTGGAGGAAGAATAGTGGAACATTACTAATTCTTTCCAGTTACTTTCTTCTCTCAAAATCTGTTCCAGATGTTTTTCTAGGGAAAAGATGACTATATGGTTATGTAAAATAAAACACTACAATCCCAGATAGGAGAAAAAATGGCGAGGTCAATATCTATGAAAATAAAAGTTATTCATAGGAAAAGAAATGTGAATTTTAATTTCAACATTGTGAATCACACAGAAAAGAAAATTGCACTACTACTTCAATAGAAGTAATGTTCAGTATCTGCAAGGCCACAGATCTCCCCAGGTTAAGAATGCTGATTTGAATGACAAAACTTTGGGAGACTCCTTGCAACTATTTGTATTAAGAAGATCCATCTTTGAAAATTTTGTAACATGATATGTAAAACCGTTACAGATGTGGTCCTGAGATTAAGAACACTTTTTCTGCTTTCCTTTTTCATATTAAAAATCATTGAAACTAAAAAACTTGCAGCAGTTTTGGATAATTTCAGTTGACATAGGTGTTTTTATAAAGTTTTGGATTTTTTCCCCCATGGCTTACATAGCTACTTCTTGCCTCTCTCTAAAGATTAGTTGTTATTGCTTTGCAATATTATAATCTAGACATGAATTTATAGAAGTATAAAACAAACTATAAATGAATTATTTTTTGTTTATATAATTGCTACCATCTCACACTATAACTTGCATTTATTACTTATAGTGTAATACCAGAAAACTGATCTTTGCTGAAAGGTTTAGCAGAAATAGTGTTGCATAAAAGAAGCATTTACTCTTATTAAAGGCAGAGGGAAATAACTATTATTGCATAGCAGAGAAATCTCTTGGTTAAAGTTAATAAGAAATGCATAGAGAAATACAATAACAGATTTATATAAACTTATTATAATAAAGGGGGTAACCTTAATAAATATGTTCCCCTTTCTCTAAAAGTTCATAATGTAATTGTTGTTATTATTCATAGTTCAAAGATCTGAAATTAGCATAAAAGGAAAAATGCATGTATGAAAGATGCAGAGAAATATATGCATTAAACTAATGAAAGTAACTGATTAAGTCAACATAAAATAAGAGGCTAAATGTTAAACCATTTGATTCCAATTCCAAAGAAGAAGAGGAGGCAAGGAAGACTGATTTTTTGATGGACCTGTTTTAGCAATGGAATGCAAGGCAATTTATAAAGTGTATTGGGCTGGCAAAAAGCAAAGAACATGAACATTGCCTGAACAGACTTTCTGTGTTGAAGAATTTGTAGTATGTAGATAAAGGCAGGTAGGTTAATGGTGAATGTCAGGGATATTTAATTTATGTCTGAATCAAACAGTGTCAGCAGTATGTGTAGAATGATAAAAATAAAAACTAGAGTAAGATCCTTTATTCTGCATGAAACTACCAGTAAAGAGGAAAAGAGAATTTTAAATTAATAAAGCAATAGACGCAATTTATATAGACTTCTGTAAAGCCTTTGATTCAGTAGTACACAACAAGCTACTTCTAAAACTAAAATCTTATGGCATTTCCAGATCCCTGCATAAATGGATAGGAAGCTGCATTCCTGTCAAACAGGTAACAGGTAGTCAAAATAGGGAATCCCCTATCAAACCTTGCACCAGTTAACAGCGGTGTCCCCCAAGGAAGCGTTTTAGGACCCACACTCTTTATACTTTACATAAACAACCTTTGCAATCATATTATAAGCAACTGTATTCTCTTTGCTGATGATGTAAAACTATTCAACACCAACTGACAATGCTGCTACCCTACAAAAATACCTTAACTATCAGAATGGTCAAGTGGTGAAATCCAATTTTTTTTACTACCGGTTCTGTGGGTGTGGCTTGGTGAGCTTGGTGGGCATGGCAGGGGAAGGATATTGCAAAATCTCCATTCCTACCCCTCTCCAGGGGAAGAATACTGTAAAATCTCCATTCCTACCCCACTCTGGAGCCAGCCAGAGGTGGTATGTGCTGGTTCTCCGAACTACTCAAAATTTCTGCTACCGGTTCTCCAGAACCTGTCAGAACCTACTGGATTTCACCCCTGGAATGGTCAAACAATTGGCAACTCCAAATCTCAACCAACAAATGTTCAGTCTTACCTATTGGCAAAAAAAATCAAAACACTAAATACAAGCTGGGTAGATACGACCTTGTAGACAACCCTCACTCTGTTAAGGACCTTGGAATACTTATCTCAAATGATCTAAGTGCCAGAGCTCACTGTAACAACATTGCCAAAAAAGCATTAAAAGTTGTTAACCTAATCTTGCATAGCTTCTTCTCCAGTAATATTGAACTGCAAACCAGGGCATACAAAACTTTTGCTAGACCAATTCTTGAATACAGCTCATCTGTCTGGAACCTACACTCCATATCAGACGTTAATATCATCGAATGAGTCCAGAGATATTTCATGAGAAGAGTCCTCCACTCCTTTGATCACAACAGAATACCTTATGCCACCAGACTTCAAGTTTTGGGATTAGACAATTTAGAACTTCAACATCTTCGGTCAGACCTAAGCGTAGCACATAAAATTATATGCTACAATGTCCTACCTGTCAATGACTACTTCAGCTTCAACTACAACAATACACGAGCACACAATAGATACAAACTTATGGTAGACCGCGCTAAATTTGATTGCAGAAAATACAACTTCAGTAACAGAGTCATTAATGTCTGGAATGCACTACCTGACTCTGTGGTTTCTTCCCCTAACCCCCAAAACTTTAACCTTAGACTGTCTACTGTCGGTATTACCCTATTCCTAGGAGGTCTCTAAGGGGCATGCATAAGCGCACCAGCGTGCCTACTGTTCCTGTCCTAATGTTTCCTTTTAATATGTATCCATTTCATGTATTCATAATTATGTTTATACATAATTATGAATACATAATTACATATTGCCTATTACATGCCTGACAAAATAAATAAATAAAAATAAATAATTTTTTTCCCCCATTTATGCATTTTTATTAAGAGCTTATATTGCAAGCACTTAGGGCTGCTTCATAAGAGTATGTTTTTGTTTATATGCTGTGTTTTTTCTGTGTAAAACAGCAGTTGTTTTTGGAGTTGTATGATGTCCTCTCACATTTGTCCATCTACAAAAAAGAGATGGAATATTTAGGAAAAAAAGAGGTAAATTTTGCTACTTCTAAAAGAAGATTTGAAATTGTTGAAGGTGTTGGAGAGGGGAGGTTAGGAGGAGAAAGTGCAGTCAAGATATTTCTTTAAAAAGCAAACGTACTATATGTTTAAAATCAGTTGTTTGTACTATATGTACTATATGTTTGATATCAGTTATGGATAGCAACCAGGTCAACAAAAATTTCAGAGTTCTTCCTGCATTTATGAACTTCTTTAAAGAATAAATACACCATAAAATGGCATACAGTAAGTGAAATAGTTGGAACTAAAAGATTGTAAATAAAACCACATACTAGTCTGTTCATGCTCAGTAGTTTACTTAGAGAAATGTATCTATTTTACATCATTGTTCAGGCATTTCTTGTATGCAGGGATATCTTAGGAATTTGGAATGCAGACACAATCAGGCTTGTTTAATACTATAAGTTTCTTTATTTCAGGACATCATAATTTGAAAAGCATATTGGCCTGTTTCCCTCCCCCCTTCCTTCCTTCCTTCCTTCCTTCCTTCCTTCCCTCCTTCCTTCCTTCCTTCCTTCCTCCCTCCCTCCCTCCCTCCCTCCCTCCCTCCCTCCCTCCCTCCCTCCCTCAGCAAGGTCCAGAGAAAATAATTTGTGGCATGCATCTGAGTCAATCATAAGAAATGTTTTTCTTTTACAATATTATCTGCTGTATCTGCATGTGATACATTTTTGGTAATTTTTCTCTTGCAACTGTTTCCCACTTGAAGCTCTCCATACAAACATGCTCCGGCATGTTTATAGCAAGAATAAATATGTCTAATAAAGTTTAAATATATCAGGCACTGACCAGCCAGAATTGAATCCTCTTGTCTCAAGTAGTACTACTACTAATAACCCACCATAGGGTAACATAGACCAGAGAATAGACATTTTCTGTTGAGAACCTCACACTTTATTATCTACTCCTGAATATGTGCATATCCCACCCCCCGAAGTGGGCTTCAGCCGGTTCGCACCAGTTCAGGCTAATTGGTGAACTTTCTGCACAGTTCGGCAAACCGGAAAATCCCACCACTGGCTGGCCCTGCCCTGCCCTGCCCCTTACATCCACTCCTTTTCTTGCTCGCGTTAGACTCTCTGGCTCCCTCACCTTACTTTCCAGCCTTCACCGGTAGCCTAAATTCACCCCTGTGTGGCCCAGCTGCTCTCTGGTTCTCTCACCAGCTTTCCAGGAGCCTCAGGCGCCCGCAGTGCAGCAGCCAGCTGCTCTCCAGTTCCGTCACCAGCTTTCTGGGAGATCATGTGGTGCCCATCTACTCTTTGACTTCCTCGCTCCCAAGCCTTCTCCGCTAGGTAGGTAAGTTGCTGGGTTTTTTTACATTACCGAGGGGCCGTTGCATTGCCCACAGGAAAATCTATGGCCTGCCACATTCAGCTGAAGGGCTGTGGGGTGGGGGAGGGGACATGGCAAGGCTCGGCCCCCTTTTGGACCTGGCTCTGGGAGAGAGGCCCAAGAGAATGAGCCTGGTCCGGGTACATAGAGCCCCAATGCAGTGCTTTCCCCTGAAGGTCACTCACCCACTGCCCAAAAGCAGTGAGCCGCCCCATCATGGGTTGGGTGCAGGACTCGAGGTGGAGGGGAGGGTGAGTGGGCAGCAGCCGAGAGCTGGGCCTGAAAGGAGGCCAAGCCTTGCCATGTTTCCCCTGAGGCAGCTCTTTGACTGAATGGACAAGTCTGGAGCTGGTCGCCCTCTCGTGGTATGCCGCTTTCCACATTTAATTTTGGAGCCATCCGGGCGAGGGCAGCCTGCCTTATCCAGGCCCGGTGGCACCCCCTGAGTGGTGATCCCTGCCACCATGCGAGCCAGTCAGCCTAGCTCGAGCCCACCAGGTGCTCCTGGCCAGTCCCTCAGGGACCACGAGCAAAGGAACAATCACCTTCTGCCAGCCAGTCTGAATCCAGTCACCCGGTCAGGATGTGGGAGTGCCGGGCCTCTCAGCCGCCCTCCACCCTCTGGAATGGCAGCAGTAGCATGCTCCCGTCATCCCAAAAACACTATAAAGCCTCTGCGGCCTCGTCTTGTGGTACCCGGCTGCTTCGGAGCTGAGGGGGAATAAACAAGTCAGCTGGCAGCCTGAAGCATCGCTTGCTTTGCTGTCCCGCCTCCTCTCTTGTAAATATCATTACCTTTTCTCTTGCTGCATGGCCCTCCCGATCTTTGAGACTGCAGCAGCTCCCTAAATGAGAAAGCTGGTTGCGAGATGAGAGGAGCCGGGAAGACAAAAGGCAGCAGAGGCGGGAGTGCAATGCAAGCAAGTGAACCTTTGCCTGTCGGCTGGCCTCTTTATTCCTCCTCGCTCCCGAGGCAGCTGTCTGGAATGGCAGCAGCAGCACATGTGGCTGCCTTTTCTCTTGCCATGCGATCTCTGAGACTGCGGCTGCCTAAAGGTAATGGTGCTGTGGCAGCAAGGGGGGCTGGCTCATGTGGGCCAAAGTGGCGGTAGAGATGGTCAAAGGCTTAGTATGCAGGAGCAAAGTGCAACTTTGCTTTGTGCTGCCCATTCCACCTTCATCATGGTACATTTGCGCCAGCTGGTGGTGCCGAAGGCAGCCCTCAGTTCTTGCCACTTCGGCTCAGAGATAGAAGCTGCGGCCGGGGTCTGTCCTACCTTTCCTATCCATCGCAGCTAAGAATCTCAAATAATACCGTAAACACTTGTGTTGTAGCCAATCTGGGTGCTAGATAGGCAGGCACAAGTCCCTGCAAACTCTATCATCCACCAAGAAGCCCAGCTGAAGTTTTGCTCGCTGAGGCACAAGACTCCTGATGACCGGATGGGGTCCTTCAGGTACTTAGCTTGGCTACCTATTACCTCCAGCCCCCCCCTCCATCTTCAGGAGTCCCGCTTCTCAGCAAGTGGTGCACAAAACTTCAGCTGGACTCCTCGAGAGACTGAGTTTGCAGGGGGCCGATCTACCACCCAGGCTGGCTACAAGACAAACGTTCATTCTTGGCTTTGAGATTCCTAGCTGCAATGGGCAGCAAAGCTAGGTTCGTCCCACTGCGCCGATCCAGCAGACAAAACAGGGGAAGGGGGTGGAGAGAAACAGTCCCATTGCCGAGGTATGCATGGGTTGGAGGGAAGCGCCGCTGGCTTGCTCACGCTCTCTTTCCCCAGTCTAGCTTGTTGCAGGTGGAGCCACATTGCCCCTTCCAAGCCTGCTGTCAGTGAAGCTGGGTGTCGGTGAGGGCTGGCTTTTTGCCTAGGTTTGTCTGGCTGTCGGGGGGGGGAATGGACAGGGTCCTAGAGAAGAAACCTGCGTCAAGCTAGATTGGGAAAGCTGGCTGCAAGAAGAAGGTGGGTCAGGTGAGCCTGACCCAGATGTTTCCTGGGTCCCATCGTTCAGCAGCAACCTCACACTCTCCCTTCTCTGCTAGTCCCCTTCTTTACATGGGATCGCCCAGCAGTGGGGAGGGAGAGGGAGAAGGCAGTGGTATTCCTGTGTGCTGCCATTTCTGTTTGCTAACACTGTCATTCTCTTCTTCACACAGGATTGCCCAGCAGTGTGGAGGGAGAGGGAGAAGGGGGCAGCGGCGGCCCCTAGCACTGAGGGGAGAGTACCACACAGGAGCAGCAGCAAGCACCAAGGAGACCGCAGAGGAGGGAAGCCAGGCAAAGGGGCGAGATGAGGGGTGTCTGCAGCATGCCAGGCTTGGCAGCCTGCCTAAAGCAGGGAGGGAGGGAGGGAGAGAGAGAGAGATCTGATCTAACATCTCTGTGTGTGAGAGTGTGCATGTATGAGAGAGTGATCCGATCCAATCTTGGAGAGTTATATCAGGGCTGGCAGTGGTGTGCTGTCTCTCTCTCTCACACACACATGCACACACATGCACACACACACAAACAGGTTGGATCTTTCTTTCCTCCCACCCCCCTCTCCTGTCCCACCCACTGGAGACCCCTGGATTTCCTCCCCAACCCTGCCTGTCCCATACAGGCACCACCCACACGAGTGATGTAGCATTGGCCATGCCCACTCAGTCACATGCCCCCCTGCCATGCCCACCTGGTCATTAGGAAGAGCTGGTTTTAAATTATTTGAATCCCACTACTGCCCTCCTCCTTTTGAAAAGCAGTTTTAAATTTAGGTTTTAAATCCAGTTGGTTGCTAATTGTCAGCTCCGTCCCGCCGGGCTGCCATTCGAGGGGGTGGAGGAGAGAGAACCAGCCACAGGAAAAACCACCCAGAGCCCGACGCCAATGTAGTTGCTGCATTCCAGCCATAGATGAGACCGGAATCAGCCCTGAAACACCAATACCATCTCGCTAAGCTGTGAAATGCCACAGACCCATGACAAAACAGAACAGAGCCATTTCTTCTGCCAATTCATGTTGGGAGGAGACCAGCTGATGTTCGGTGCAATATGCAAATGACATTGCTGACAAGGCCACAGGAAATTGGAGATGGGAAACCACCATTACTAGCTGACACGAGGATGCTGCAAGCAGGGGATGGCTGGAGGGTGGGCCATGGGACTGTTCTGCCCCAGCTCCGGATTCCCAAGGATTGTGACACACACCAATGGTCCTTATCAAAGTTATAATGTACCAAGAATAAACAAAGTCCGGCAAAGGTTGGCAACCAGCCCAGAAAACAAGATATGATAAGACACTCACTCTTCAAAAATGCTCTGTAATAATTATAAGTTGTTTCTAGCAAGAAATTACTAACTGCGTGCAACTTAAATAGGCTAAGGGAGTGGCCAATTATCCTCAAACCTTACTCTCGAGGAGACCTCCTCCTCCTGAGTAGCCACTCCTGCCTTTTAGCAGCCCTGTGTGCTCGAGCATTGAGGAGAGGCTCCTCCACTTCACTCTCTACTTGAAGGAGCCTCTGGAGGTTCTGAAGGCCCTGGCTGAGTCTCTGTCTCTGGCACCACATCCTCTTCAGCCTCCTCGCTGTCCGACGCGAGTGCCGGCTGCGCTGGCTGCTGGCGCGACCCCACACCAGCCTCCTCGTTGTCGGGATCAGCCATGATCTGCGCAGACCGCTGGCAGGCCATAATAGGGATGGAGCTAAGAAGGGAAGCGGGAACCTTTAAAAGGTGGTGGGGAGCACAGAGCAAACAGAGCTGACAATGTTTTCATTTTCACGGGTGTTTGTTGGAGCGTGCCAGATCGCTATATAAAGACTCATCATAGCAAGCCTGTTTGAATTGTTTTCTTTACTGGAGTGAGCCGGAACCTGACAGATTGTCAGCTCTCTTCTTTTGTTTTTTTTTTTTCTCTCTTCCTGTACAACGGGAGCATGGCAGAGGGAACTCGACCAAGCTTAGAGACAGAGGACTTGGAGGAGGTGGAGGCTGTAGTGACCATGCTGGAAGACCTGCCTATTGAGAAACCTGGTCCAGATGTTAGGCCCAAGGAGCATGCAGCACCCCTAATTTCACCACAGATGGAATTAGAGCTGGTAAACATTGAACTGGTAGTGCAGCAGATGTCTGAGCGGGTGGGGAGTGGTGGTTAAGCTCCTTGAGCAAAGGGGGTTATGCAGCACCCCCTCCTCCACCAGTGCTCACCCCTTCCAGAAGCCACTTTATCCAGTGGTGGGAAAGACAGATTTTGGAGGATGAGTGGAGCTACTCAACTGAGTTGGGGAGCCAAACCCTAGGTGTACTATGGGAAATGTTCGGGCCTGTAGGGTTCCAGGGACCAGACTCTGGAAGAGGGTGGAGGAAAGGTGTGGAGCCTTTACCAATACATAGTAACCATCCCTGAGGGCAGGGGCTGGCTTACACTGAGGCTGAACGCAGCCCTAGGTTAGACAGGGGGAGTCTCATGGGCCCAGAGACCTTCAACTGCCAAAGGCAGGCATCCCAGCCCCAGAGGCCTGGATAGAACATCACATACGACCAGACAGAACATTGGGACAGGATGCCCGGGGCTCTCCTCCAGCATGGGCATTACCAAGTCAGAGCCAGGCCCCGGTGGGAAGATGGGAACCCCCTGCTGTACGGGCTTCATTTGATGGAAGTCCAGATAGGGTTGCGCTGTTCTTAGGATGGGTGATAGACCATCTAGATAAGTATGGCCATATACCATACTTCCCAGTGGTCAGTGGTCATGGGTGTAGCTGCTGTGATGGAGGCGAAGCGGCTGACTGGGTCTCTGACCTGTACAGCGACTATGCAGCAGAATTGGGGGATGTCAGCCTGTACCTCTTGGCATTACAAGAGAGGTTTGAGAACATTACACGTATGCAGCAGGCTGAGGGTGACTTACTAACTGTGAGGCAATGGGGAAGGCCAGTGGCTGAATATATAACAGAGTTCTGCAGACTTACAGGAAAAGTCAGGGGCTGGCCGGAGAGGTTGGTAGTACATCAATTCAGAGCAGGACTGGACTGTGCTCTACAGCAAGCTTGTGTGACATGCAGCTTGCCACCCTTTTGGCAGCATGGGTATAGGCAGCGACTGAGATCGACATGGAGATCTGAAGGGATGACCGTGCAAGGGCAGGGTGGACACTCAGAGGTCAGAAATCCCCGAAAGGCCGGACGGTCCATTCCAGCAACATGGCCTGCACCCGAAGCAACACCATCAGCCGCCCCTACAACTTCACCGGTAAAACCTGGTTCCACCAGGTCCCTTATGGTCTGCTTCAGATGCGGGAAGCTGGGCCACCGGGCGGCAGTTTGCCCTGAGGGAGGACCTAAACCGGGCCCAGGAATTGTTACTCCAGGGCCCAGGCAGAGTACAGCCAGGAAAAGCGTGAAGAAAACCCCTGCAAGGGGAACCCACCAGATGAGCTATCCCCCTCCAGGCGATGACAGTGCTAGCCCTCTGGTGGCAGAGATAACTAGTGGCAGTGAGGAAGAGGCAGATGTTGATCCTATGGTAAGCTTCCCCATCAAACCATTCCTGATTCTGTTGGTGCTGGCAACACATATTTGACGAAAATGTAAGGCTCTTGTAGATTCTGGCTGCACTTGTTGTCTTATGAGCACAGCCACAGCCAAGAGCTTAGGGGTAGGGATATGCAGATTAACTGACCCTATCAGGTTTGAGCAGACGAATGGGTCACTGTTGGGAGGAAAACCAGCGACACATGTCACCGAGCCACTATCTCTGGAGATAGGGACCCATAAAGTATGTATCAGGTTTATAGTAGGCCCTAAGATCACTGAGGAGGTCGTGCTCGGTCTAGCATGGCTAGATAAATGGGGTCCTACAATATGGTGGGGGTGTCGACATATCTGAATTGGTGTTGGCCCTAACCCACCTCCATACGAACACCAAAATCAGGTGTCACCAAACACTCCTTCATTGGCCAAGCCCATTAATGAATTAGTAGGGCTACTGGAGATTTATAAAGACCTTGAGGAGGTCTGTAGTGAACAGGAGTGTGACAACCTACCCCCCCACCGTGCTACTGATTGTGCCATTGAGATATTACCGGGTCTTCCCTCCCCAAGCCCAAAATATATTCGATGACCCCTCAAAACTCAAGGAAATGAGGAAGTACATCGAGAAGAATTTGAAAAAGGGGTTCATACAACCAGCCAGGTCCAGGGTAGCCGCACCCATACTGTTCCTGGGGAAAAAAAACCGGAGGACTACGCCTCTGAGTGGATTTTAGAGATGTCAATGCTGTATGCATGGAGCATATATACTCCCTTCCATTAATGAAGGATATGCTGGCCCGGCTGGCGGATGGTAGAGTAGTCACAAAATTAGACCTTAGAGAGGCCTATTACAGGGTGCAGATTAGGCCTGGCAATGAATAGAAGATGGCATTTAACTGTCCCTTGGGCAGTTATCAATTTAAAGTGATGCTGTTCGGGTTGCAGGGAGCACCCGCTGTATTCATGCAGCTGATTAATGAAGTTTTGCAGGAGCATCTATACAGCGGAGTGTTAGTATACTTGAACGACATATTAATATATACTAAAACCCTTGAGGAACATGTCTCATTAGTTCACCAGGTCCTAAGTAAACTGTTAGCTGCCAAGCTCTACATCAAGTTGTCAAAATGTGAGTACCACAAGTCGTGTTTAGACTATTTGGGATATCAGATTTCACCAAAAGGTGTAGAGATGGGCCCTGTAAAAGTAAAGGCCATTTTGGACTGGCAGGCCCCAAAGACACAGAAACAATTACAAAGCTTCTTGGGGTTTGCAAACTTTATTGTCAGTTCATTCCGGCCTTTGCTAAAGTAGCCCTTCCATTAACAGACCTCCTGAAAACCAAACAGTTGACACAAAAACCCTGACCTGGCCAACCGATACCCGGGACATTACCATGCCAGCAGGCCTTTGAACAGCTAAAAGTGTTGTTTGCAAAAGAGCTGATCCTGAAACATCCAGCTCCGGATAAAACATTCATAGTACAAGCAGATGCCAGTGACGTTGCTGTGGTGACTGTTCTATTGTAAACCAATGACAACAGAATTCTACAACTGTATGCTTACACCTCCCGCAAGTTAAACAAAACCGAATGCAAATGGGCCATATGGGAAAAAGAGGTGTTTGCAGTTTGGTGGGCTTTGCTAATGTGGAGACACCTGCTGGAGGGGGGAGTACTGGCGTTCCAAGTATGGACGGATCATAAGAATTTGGAGGCCCTCCAAACCCCCTGTAAGTTGTCACCGAAACAGGTCAGGTGGGCATTATATTTTAGGAGGTTTAATTTCCAACTAAAATATATACCAGGGGGATGGAATTTCCTGGTGGATGCCCTATCTTGAATGCTCCAATATGACTGCAATCGTGAGGAGGTGGTCCAGGCCATCATCCCAGCCCCAACAAACACAGGTAGTCTAGTAATACAGGGGGTGAGTATGGCCCGCACAAAAGATCAACGGAAAGAGATAACCCGGGACATACAACAAGCCCTTATCACAGATGAGTGGTTCCAGGCCAATCAAAACACCCTTAGCCAGAGAGCTGGCCTGGCCTGGAAAGGAAACAAAATTGTATGTACATAGCATCCTCCATGTGGAGGTCTTAAGGCGATGTCACGATATAAAGACAGCCACCCATTTCGGTTTCCTAAAGACATTCCATTTAATCAATTGGCAGTTTTGGTGGCCTAGACTGAAACATGATGTGGAAGAATACACATGTAGATGTATTACCTGCACGACAATGAAGAAGCAACCGGGGAAGCCCCCCCCCCTGATTGCTCCAGTCAGTGGTATCTCCTCTCAGGAGGAGATAGCCATGGATTTCATTGTTGATCTGCCAGCTAGTCAAGGACGGTCATAGACCTGTTTTCCAAACAAGCCCACTTCGTGGCCTGTGAAGGATTACCATCCACCCGAAAGTTAGTTAAAATGTTTAGATTACATGGAGTGCTGAGGAGAATTGTGTTCACCGCCCGGTTCTGATGGAGTTTCCTGACCATGATAGGGTCAGCCCAGGGTCTTAGTTCAGCTTTTCTCCTGGCTACCAATGGAGCAGTTGAGAGGACCAATGCAATGGTGGAGCAATACCTCTGGTGCTACATTAAACACCAGCAGACCAACTGGGTGGAATTGCTCCCCTTTGCTGAGGTCGCTTATAACAACTCCCTACACAGCAGCACTGGGTTTACTCCATTCAAGGTAGCTACAGGACATGACT
The DNA here is from genome assembly GCF_029215685.1 of Pituophis catenifer annectens. Classification (NCBI taxonomy): domain Eukaryota; kingdom Metazoa; phylum Chordata; class Lepidosauria; order Squamata; family Colubridae; genus Pituophis; species Pituophis catenifer. The sequence goes on from NW_027256887.1 coordinate 37,679,176, forward strand.
TCGTGCCTATACCAGAGTGTCCCCAGCCGGCAACACAGGACCTAGGCCTATAGGGTTGGATGTCCCAATTATAGCAGGTTTGGCATACTGTCAGGACGGCATTGAAGAAATCTGAGATAAAATATAAAACACAGGCTGACAAGAAGAGACAGCCACAACCCCCTTTCTATGTAGGTCAAAGGGTGTATCTGTCAACCAAATATCTCAACTTGAAAACACCTGTAAAAAACTCAGCCCCAAATATATAGGCGGGGGGACTGTGGGGGGGGGGGGTTCACATGCGCATGCGCAGGGGTGGGTGGGGCACAGGGAGGAATTGAATTATGGGTGTGGGTATGTGCATGCATGACCCCCACACTCCCCCTGCTTTTGGCATGCAACGGCAAAAAGGTTAGCCATCACTGTACTAAGGCATCTGGACCCAGATCACTATCTAGGTAGATTTGATGTGTTTTGTTCCCAAAAATTTTAATGTTACTCTCACTTTCCTGGGAGGAAGCCCACTGAGCCAAATGGGATCTACTTGCAAAGTGATCCATATGTTTCAACTTATGCCCACAGAAGAACCAAACTATGTATTTATCAAATGTAAATTACTTGAATTACTAGAAGGGTTTAAAGTCAACTCTAGCCACTCTGAAACTCAATGAGCAAAGCGAGAAATTCCAACCTAAACAAGACAACACCAAAATAAAACACAATAGGGAGCAAACAGCTTCTTAAAAAATGATGAGCCCATATATGAACATAAAGAAGAAAACCACTGCATCCAAATTGAATACAATAGGCATCTTTTCAAAATGAAGCTTTTGCTCCGGTCACAAATTAAAACAAATCATTAACAAATCTTATTTTCAATTAACACAATATTTTAAACAAATATTTCCCGCAAATCTATCTATATAACTATGCCATTATCCCCAAAAACCCATTACTTAAATCTTAAATCCTAACCAGTTATCAATTCATTTTTCTCTTTCATTTGCTTAGATAGATATTTTAACAATATAAATCATACAATTATATTAAACAGATTAAACATTCATTAATTATTTAATTATTATTAAACCTAACATGCATTTTATCTTAACTATCAATCTCAACATACACCTCTTCATTTTAATTATCTCACCTCTTTTTATTATCTTTGATGTTAAACCAATCATTTCTATTTCTTGACTGTTAATCACAGCATAACCCTTTGTTTTGGCTGTTGAATATAGCGTATTTTTATTTTTTAGCCATTACCCAGCATGCCCTTTGTTTGGTTGTTAAACACAGCATCTCTATTTTTGTTTTTTGGCCGTTACACGGCATATTAAGTTTCATTTTGGCTGATACCCAGCATGACCATTTGTTTGGCTGATCAATACAGCATATTATAGCTTTCTGGCTGTTAAATAAGCATGTTCATAGTTGGTTTAACAATCTCTACTTAAACCTTTCTTTGTTGTTTCCCTCCATCTATGCGTTGCTTTTCATTTAATCATATTTTTCTTTACCCTTTTTCATAGCATTCATAACATTTTAACCTTGAGACATGGTTCTTGCTTAAAACATATTTTTAAATATATTTTTAAATTCCTTTTAGCATTTTCAATTAATCATATTCACCCTTATTCTTTACGTTAACATTTTACCATTAAAACATAGTTCTTACATTAAACATATCTTTACATGTATTAACTAGTTTCATTTAACATTCTTAATTTCTGTAAAAGCCTCCCTTTAATTTATTACAATCATCTTTACTTTATTTTATTTTTAATCACATTATCTTCATTTCCTCATCTGCAAAAATAAATTTCCTTCCATTTTCCAAGTTTTTAATTTTATTCTCCATAAGTCCAATTAAATCTCTTTTCATATTTTTATTCTGGATATAATGTATCAAATCTCTTTCTTTTAAGACTGCGCTTAATCCTTCTTCTATTCCTGCGCCAACATTCAAATTATTATTTGTTCAACTGTAGGAGTTCCATTGTAGATTCCTTTTCTTTTCACCAAAATCCAGCTGCTTGCAGTAAGGAAAGAAAAATCCTCCTCCACAGTTCAGCAATTTTTTTTTTCTGTAGAGCTCAAAATTTTCATAACAAAGGGAGGTTACAAAGTTCCTCTTTACTCCAGATGGTATCTCTCTATAATCCACATTTCCCATTAGTCATGCAAGACTCCATTTTATTTCTTATTATATAACCATCCACTTTATTTTCTTCTTTTAGTTAAAAAAGTATCAAATCTTCTTTCCCCCCCTTAGTCCAATTCAAATTTTTAAAGTGTTTAGAGCTTTTACCATATCTCTAAATTAAGTCTCTTAGTTCTGTTCCAAAATTAGTTGTTTCTTGGGTCTTTGTTCTTTAAAGTTACAGTTTAAAAAATTTCCAAAGCCCCTTTGTTGCTTAGCCGCTGTTTTAGGCTAGGGGTCTTCTAGTTACTGATATAGCTCCAAACGTTGTTACAAGCCTGGGCTGTTGTCACTCACCCGGCTTCAAAAGTCTCCATTTTACTTCGCTTTCCTCCAGCACTTTTCTTGCCCGGTTGTCCCAGCTTCATGGCAGCCGCCATGGCTGTCGCCCCCCGCCGCTGAGTCACAGAGGGTTCCCTCTGACCTCCGAGGAACTTGCCTTTTCCTCTCGGTCTTCTGAGGCGCCCCTCTTCTTCCCCCATCCCTGCAGGACAGGTTCGATCTGCAGACCCATCAGCGGCATTTCAGCAGCCGGGGTTTTCGTGGGACTCATCAGAGCCCGCTATTTCCCCAACTGTCTCGCCGCGACGTCAACCAGAAGATGTGTTTTATGATTTATTTATTTTTTTGTTTTAAAAAAAATATTTTTTTTTATCAAATTGAATACAATAGGGAACAAACAGCTTCCATAAAAAACAAGCCTACATATGTACCTAAAGAGCAATACAATTTTCTTCTCTTAGAAGTAAACAACTAAGAACAAAGCCCCTACTATCTACCTAGTCCACTCCAATGAAGCCCCTCTGAAACCGAACAATTGCTTTCATAGCCTCCCCCTGGAAGAAAATATACAGACACTCACAAAAGAGCATTCATCAATAGTTTCTTTAAAAAGAGGCACAACCCAGTATTCCTGTCACAGGAAGAAAGGTATTCCAGACTTATCTAGGGGAAAATAAAGTGAATATTGGTGATAGGAAATTCAATTCTTAGGGGAACAGAAACTACAGTCTGTAGACCGGGTAGTTAATCTGGGGGGGGGATGTTGGCAACCCGCGGCTCAGAAGCCTCATGTGGTTCTTTGACACCTCTCCTGTAGCTCTCTGCCAACCCAGTTGCATTACCTGTTCTCCACCCCGAGACATTGGCCCAACCCAGCCGTGGCCAACACCAACCTCACTAACATGAGGGCAGGTGGGGTGGGAGTGGGATCCGGGAGGAGAGCACAATGGAAAGGCCTGCAGCTGAGGAGCAAGTATGAGCTGCAGTGGCGGCTTCCCCAAAGACAACCCCCCCCCTCCTCCTCCTCCTCCTCCTCCTCCTCCTCCTCCTCCTCCTCACACAACCCCCTGGCTGGCTCTTGCAGGGCCAGGAGGGCATGCACAAGTAGGGATGCCCTCAAAGGCTCAGCCAAAGCACAGCAAAGGTGCACAGAGCAGGCGGGTTGACTGGCAAGCATCTTTGGCGAGGGCACTCCAGCTTTCTCTGAGCCTGATCCCCGGAGTGGGCATGCAAGGTTCGGCAGGGTCAGCCCTGTTTTCCTGCTGCCCTGAGCTTCTTTACTCCTCCATCTGAATGGTGCCACTGCTGGCATTGATTGAAAAGCATCCTATGGGTGGCGAAAGTCCCCCATGTGAGATTTAAAGCTGCCCAGAGGATGCTTTTCAACCAATGCCATTGGTGCACCGCTCCGGTTGCTTGCAGAGGTTATCCCTGCTCATGCATGTGTGCACGCACAAGAGACAGAGAGAGATGAGAGAGAGAAAAGAGAGAAAGGAAGAGAGAGAAATGAGAAAATGATGGAGGGAGAGAATGAGAGAGAATGAGAGAGAGGAAAGAGAAACAAATGAGAGAGGGGGGAAAGGGGAGAGAGAGCGGGAGAAGAGAGAAATGAGAGATAGCTGGAGGGAGAGAATGAGAGAGAGGGAAAAGAGAGAGAAACAAATGAGAGAGAAGGGGGAGAGAAAGAAAGGAAGAAAGGGAGAGGAAAAAGAGAAAAATCAGAAATGAGAGAGAGAGAGAAATGAGAGAGAGAAAAGGGAAGAGAGAGAGAGGGAGAAATAAGAAAATGATGGAGGGAGAGAATAAGAGAGAGAAAAGGGGGAAAGAGAGAGAGAGAAATGAGAAAATGATGGAGGGAGAGAATGAGAGAGAATGAGAGAGAGGAAAGAGAAACAAATGAGAGGGGGAAAGGAGAGAGAGAGACGGGGAGAAGAGAGAGAAATGAGAGATAGCTGGAGGGAGAGAATGAGAGAGAGGGAAAAGAGAGAGAAACAAATGAGAGAAGGGGAGAGAAAGAAAGGAAGAAAGGGAGAGGAAAAAGAAAAATCAGAAATGAGAGGGGGAGAGAGAGAAATGAGAGAGAGAAAAGGGGAGAGAGAGAGAGAGAGAGAAATGAGAAAATGATGGAGGGAGAGAATGGGAGAGAGGCAAAAGAGAGGGAAACAAATGAGAGAGAAGGGGGAGAGAAAGAAAGGAAGAAAGGGAGAGGAAAAAGAAAAATCAGAAATGAGAGGGGGAGAGAGAGAAATGAGAGAGAGAAAAGGAGAGAGAGAGAAAGAGAGAGAAATGAGAAAATGATTGAGGGAGAGAAAGAGAGGGGGAAAAGAGAGGGAAACAAATGAGAGAGAGAAGGAGAGAAAGAAAGAAAGAAAGAAAGAGGGGGAGAGGGGGAGAGGGAGAGGAAAAAGAGAAAAACAGAAATGAGAGGGAGGGAAGGAGAGGGAGAGAGGGAGAGAAAGAGAAAGAGAGAGAGAGAGACCCATTTCCTACAGAAAACACCAGGAGCCACAAAACCTGGGTAGGTGTGTCTGGGGGGGGTCATGTGACTGCGTGGGAGTGATGTTGAGTTGGCCATACTCACTCAGGTTTTGTGGTTCCCAGTGTTTTCTTTTCTGTGGGAAATGGGTCCAAATGGCTCTTTGAGTGTTTAAGGTTGCAGACCCCTGATCTAGAGAGTTATATAGTCTCCCTGGAGCAAAAATCGAAGATGTAACTGACTACCTTATAAAGTAATCAACCACAGTACTATCCCTTTCTTCTCCTACATGTGGGGATGAATGACACAATAATGAATCTGAAAACAATAACAAGAGATTACGAACAGCTGGGGAAGAAAGTTAAAGAATTAGGAACACAAGTGGTGTTTTCATCTATATTTCCAACAAAGGCCAACATCGTTGAACAAAGATGTCTCTGATTAACTAAAAGGCAAAAAAGATAAGTACAAAAAATGAAAAGAGGGACACATAACTATCAGCAACTAGCCCAAATCTGCAAAAATGAAGTCAGGAAAACAAAGGCTCAGAATAAACAAAGACTTGCAACAAAACTCAAAGATACGTTTTTTTAAAAAAACTTTCTTTCAACATATAAATAACAAGAAAAAAGCCAAGGAAATGGTCAGTCCACGAAAGAAAAGATAGCAAGGAAGTAACAGGCAGTAGAGAGAAAGCAGAGCTGTTTAACTCATTCTTTGTATCAGTCTTCACACAAAAATAAATTATAGCAGGACTTCTGGTTGACATCATGGTGATATCAGACACAGGGAATAGGTCTCCGCATTCCCTGTGCTGAATTCTCCCTGTATGTGGGCTCTGAGAGGAGCCAAAGCTGCCTTGTAGGGGCAGTGAAGCAAAGAGGGGCACACTGTGAGGTTGCAGAGAGTTGCAGCTCTCCTGTCTGACCCGGGGTTCTTTTTCCCTCTCAGCCACGGCATGGAGAACAGGCAGCCTAAAGATGGATGCCACAAAGCTGAGACAACCAAGGAACAATTAAGACTGGTGCTGGACTGAGGTGAATAGTGACTGGAACTGGGGAAGAGGATTCCTTTTTGCCTTAAATTTAATCCCAAGGAATAATTTAGAATTATTTGCTCAGAATGATTTGTTAAAGTAGTGTCTGAGAAAATACCAGACCAGAAGGGGAAGGCACAAAAGAGAAAAATAATAAATTTTGAAATATACAGAAAATTGGACTCTTAAACTGGGAAGACAGGGTACTGGGAAGGCATTTTAAAATGCTGGAATCATTTACTTACAAAACTTATTCTGCTTTTATAATTTTATTTATTATTTATTTATTTTATTATATTTCTATACCACCCTTCTCCTGCGGGACTCAGGGCGGTGTACAGCCAGGATAAAACATAGCGTATAAAATTTAAAAACATTTTAAAAAACAATTAAATAATTTTGGCCCGAATTTAAAACAACCCAATTAAAACCGAAATTCGATTAAAAAACTGAGAGGATGGGATCAAGCGATCCTTTAGTTATAGATTTATAACTAAAATGATGATTGACAATTGGCAATACTGAAATTTAAATTGAGAGTGCCACCAGCTGACAAAAGGAAAAATTACAAGTCTGGGAATACCTATATGAAGGACTTTGAAAACGTTTACTGGATTATCCCTAACTACCCCATGACTACTGGAGACTCAAATACGAAAATAAGAAAGCTATTTAATTAAAGGGACCCCTGAATGTTATGCTAGAAGATTGAACATGTAAAGGGGATACAAAGAGGCTTTTGATAAACTCTGGGACTATTTAAATGGAACTGATTGTATACTGATGGGATATAAAGAGCTGTGATTAATGCACTTCTTGAAGGGCAACTTAATTGAATGAGGGGGAAAACATATTAAGAGAGTTGAAAATAGAATTGGAGATACAGGAAAATTGCTCTTGAAAGCTCCTTCGTGGATTACTACCTTGTTGTGGCGAAGGGGCTTGCAAAGCTCAATGAAGCTATGAGGTATGCCGTGCAGGGCCACCCAAGACCACCCAGGTCATAGCAGAGAGTTCTGACAAAACATGATCCACTGGAGAAGGAAATGGCAACCCACTCCACTATCTTTGCCATGAAAACCCCATGGACAGTACCAAAAGGAAAAAAAATATGACGCTGGAAGATGAGCCCCTCAGGTCAGAAGGTGTCCAATATGCTACTGGGGAAGAACAGAGGGCTAATACTAGTAGCACCAGAAAGAGTGAAGTGACTGGGCCAAAGCCGAAAGGACGCTCAGCTATGGATGCATCTGGTGGTGAAAGGAAAGTCCGATGCTGTAAAGGTTTGTTCTCTATAGGAACCTGGAATGTAAGATTCATGAATCAAAGCAAGCTGGACGTGGTCAAACAAGAGATGACAAGACTGAACATCGACACCTTAGGAATCAGAGAAGTAAAATGGACAGGAATGGGTGAATTTAATTCAGATGACCATCAGGTATACTACTGTGGGCAAGAATCCCTCAGAAGAAATGGAGTAACCTTCTTAGTCAATAAGAGAGTAGGAAAAGTTGCAATGTATGGCTGTGAAAGCTGGACCATAAGAAAGGCTGAGTGCCAAAGAATTGAAGCCTTTGAACTATGGTGCTGGAGAAGATTCCTGCGAGTCCCTTGGACTGCAAGGCGATCCAACCGGTCAGTCCTAGAGGAGATCAACCCTGACTGCTCTTTAGAAGGCCAGGTCCTGAAGATGAAACTCAAATACTTTGGCCACCTAATGAGAAGGAAAAACTCACTGGAGAACTGCCTAATGCTGGGAAAGATTGAGAACAAAAGAAGAATGGGACGACAGAGAACGAGGTGGCTGGATGGAGTCACTGAAGCAGTAGGTGTGAGCTTAAATGAACTCCAGAGTATGGTAGAGGACAGGAAAACCTGAAGGAATGTTGTCCATGGGGTCATGATGGGTCAGACACGACTTCGCAACTAACAACAACAACTCTTGAAAGGGAGATAGGGGCCTGGGCAGAAATTTTGGAAGTTAGGCAGTGGAAGAGCGTAGAGGTGGGAGAAATATCTAGATTGAACAGCCAAGAAGTAGATGCAAACTGAGATAAAGATCCAAGAGAGGAATATGGGAGGAAAGTCACAAAAACCATAGCAATTAAAGTATTGAAGTGGGCAAGAGGGTGGATAGATGATTTCTCCTTTTTGTTGTTGTTCTGATTTGCTTTTCTTTTTCTCTCTTTTTCTTTTCTTTTTTTAGGTAGGTGACATGACTGGAAGTTAGGTAGGATAGAAAGAAAATGTTTTTTAATAAAGGGTGACATGATTAAAAATTAGAATAAGAGATAAAAATAAGAGAAGGGAATATTAGTATATACTTTTATATAATAAAATAAAAGCAATAAGGAGAAAACAAGGAATAATTGAATAATGACAGACTGCAACTTAATATAAATGTGCATTATTAATAGAAATATATAAGTTGATGCCAAACCAATCTTATTTCATTCTTTGACAAAATGACTAAATTAACAGACAAGCGAAATGCTGTGGACATAGTATACCTAGTGCAAAGGTTCCAACTAACAAACCCAAGCAAATCAGAACTCTGAGGTCAAGCACTTACTCAAATAACTGTTCTTGTGCTGTTATGATCAGTGAACAGTACTGCCTTTTACACACACACTACTTCAGGAATAATTATAAAAACGATGATTTCTCACTCATTTCTTTACTAGAAATAGAAACAAAATAAGCAGCCATAAATGTCACCTAAAGTTGGAACCCTATATTTGGATTCTGATGGATATTTATTGTTGTGAATGCTTTTGCAAAACAGTGACTGGGAAGACTTGCCACAGATAAATTTACAAAGCACCTATTTCAAATAACATTTCTTAATTGTGTATTCTTACTTGCCTTTTGTACTGCACCTCTGCATTTTGGATTCAAATGCAAAAATATATATTTTGGAGAGCACAGAGAAAGGAATGCTGCATCTGTTTGAATTCTTTAAGGCAGTTGCATTTTTCCCCCTGGGATTATGTAGCTTCCGGGGATTATGCAACTGCCTTTCTTCCCCAGAAAAGGCCATATTTTGTTTAAAGAATTGCAGACAAATGCATCCCTGTCAACTATAGGAATGCACAGCCCTACACTTATAATTTTTCTGCTTTTTCAAGACAGGCGGACGCACTTCTAAACAAAACACTGGCTGCAGATAGCTCTCTTTTTCACATTGCAGGAAAATTCAGAAATGGCTCAGTGAGTTAACAGTGAGCTAATTTTGGGCCAATCATTCCTTCTCTCAGCCCAGCCTGCCTCACAGGACTGTGGTTGGGAAAATAGGAGAAGGAGGGATATTTCAAATGTTTGCACCTTTGAATTACTTATAAAAATAATGATAAATAAATGATAAATGATAAATAAAGAAATGATAAATAAAGAAATAAATGATTTTTCTGGAGAATGGTGTTTTGCTTTGTGGCAAGTCAGCTTCCCATTTTTAAAAAAGTTTAAACATATTTTGAAGAATATATAAATATAGGTGGAGTAGATAAATTGCCAAGCAACTAACCTGTGGTAGTATGGGAGGGTTTCTCCTAAATTCTACCACCATTTCTACAGTTTTGAGTGTGTTCAGTTCAAGAATGTTCTGGTTGCACCATGAGGCTAGTTGTTCAACCTCCCGTCTGTATGCAGATTCATCATTGTCTTGAATGAGACTGACCACTGTTGCGTCATCTACGAACTTCAGTAGTTTAACAGATGGATCATTTGAGATGCAGTCATTGGTATATATAGAGAAAAGAAGTGGAGAGAGCACACAGCCTATGGAGCCCCTGTGCTAATTGTACAGATATCTGATGTGATTCTGCTTAGCTTCACCTGCTGCTTCCTGTCTGTTAGGAAGCTTATGATCCACTTACAAGTATGTTCAGGTATCATTAGCTGGTTTAGCTTAGTTAGAAGAATGTCTGGAATGATGGTGTTGAATGCTGAACTAAAGTTTACAAAGAGGACTCTTGCGTAGGTCTTTGGAGATTCAAGATGCTTTAGGATGTAGTGCAGAGCCATATTAACATCATATTGTTCTAGCACCGAGTTAGTTCTCTCAGTTTGACCACATGTGATGCGATGAGTTCAAACCCTGGGCAGTGCCCAGTAAACTCAAGAATGCCCTCCAAAATTTGGAGGTGAATTGGACCCCTCTGTTGGAGATGATTATTTGTGGAGCTCCATGAAGATGATAAATGTGTATTAGGAATAATTTTGCTAAACTTTTGGCAGTTGGGATCTTTTGGCAAGGTATAAAATGTGCCTGTTTTGAAAACAGGTCTGACACGACCCAAATGACAGTATTCCCCACACTTTCTGGCAGTTCTACCATAAAGTCCATAGCAACCTCTCTCCAGGGTGCTGAAGGTTCGGCTACCTTCTGTAAGAGTCCTGGGGTTTTCCCCTGACGTCTTTTTGCTGCTGCACAAATGGGACAGCTAGCTACATACTGTAGCTCTGTATGTCTTTTTTTAATGATGGCCACCAAAATTATCTTTTAATTAGCTGTAAAGTTTTCACAAATCCAAAGTCCGTCAATGTTTCCTGTTTTGCCTGGGATCTGATGATTACTTTAGTGGCCAGTTGATTGTTTTGTACTATGGGCTTGATTATGTCTGACTTTGCACTATTGTATTGCGATTTTCTGGAAAGTGCATCTGCCAGAAAATTTCTTCCCTCAGGGAGATATTTGAGAGTAAAATCAAATTGCTTAAAGTACTGAGCCCATTTACTTGTTTTGGGGAGAGTTTCCTTGGGGTTTTTATGGCTTCTACATTTTTGTGATCAATCCAGACTTCGAAAGGGATTTTACTCCCCTCTAGGAAATGCCTCTAGATTAAAAGTGCCCACCAAAATACATAAGCCTCTTTCTCCCAAATGGCCCACCTTTGCTCAGTCTCATTCAACTTTTTGGATGTGTAAGCACATGGTTGTAGTTGGTCTTGCTCATTTTTCTGAAGCAGAACCGCCTCTATTGCCACATCACTGGCATCTGCTTTTATGATGAATGGTTTCTCTGTGTCCGGGTGTTTTAGAATTGGCTCTGCTGAGAACAGCCATTTAAGTTTTTCAAATGCAGCTTGGCATTCCATTGTCCAGTTCAAAGGCTGCTTTGGTTTTGGGTTACCCTCCCCCTTCGTTTTTAAGAGGTTGGTAATGGGGAGGGCAATCTGAGTGAAAGCGGGGATAAACTGGTGATAAAAGTTGGTGAATTCCAGGAAGCTTTGTAACTGTTTAGGTGTGTAGGGTGGGTCCCAATCAAGTACAGCCTGAACTTTTTGAGGATCCATGCCCTGGTGTGAAATGCGGTATCCCAAATAGTCATTTTTTTTGTGGAACTCATATTTAGAGAGTTTAGCAAAAAGTTTGGCAGAGCAGAGCAGAGCACTGGAGAAGATGATGAAGCAGCATATTGATTTAAAACCTGAGATATTTCTGTTGCGGATTTTACCAGGGAATTATAATAAAGAAAATGTATACTTGATTATTCATGTAATAACTGCAGCTAGAATTGTATTTGCACAGAATTGGAAAGGTGAAGAGATTTCTGTAGATGAAAATGTGATTAAGAAAATATTGGAATGTACAGAAATGAATAGACTAACACGTGCAATTAAGGGAAAGGAAGAATCTGATTATTACAATATATGGGATTTATTTTATCAATGGTTAGAGAATAAATATGAAAGTAATGTATAAAGTTAAATAAGTTAAGAAAAGAAATGTTATGATAATATGTTAAGTATTAAGCATTAATATTAAAATAAGAGTAGATATAAATAATGAACATGGTGGTAAGCTTTAATTGTTATGGCACAAAAAATTTGTACCCAGATAACACACTGTTTAATGAATGATGGAATGTTTTGTATTAAAAGAAAATAAAAAATTTTCAAAGCCAAGAAAACGACATTCTGCAGCTCAGTGCCCCTTCTTCCCATACTTGAAACAGGCTGAGGATTTCAGAGAAAATGCATTTTGCGGTTTGCAGGGTTCTTTTTTTTTTTTTTTAATTTGATTTATATGCCGCCCTTCTCCGGAGACTCAGGGCGGCTTACAATGCGTTAAGCAATAGCCTCCATACTTTTGTATATTTATACAAAGTCAGCTTATTGCCCCCACAAACTGGGTCCTCATTTAACCTACCTTAGAAAGGATGGAAGGCTGAGTCAACCTTGAGCCTGGTAAGATTCGAACCTGCAGAAATTGCAGGCAGCTGTGTTAATAACAGGGTGCATTAAACCACTGTACTACCAAGGCTTCTTGCTTCCATTGGGGTGGGGATTTCTTCCACGCTCGTCCCTGGTTTCTGGCCATATCGATCTCAGCTTCTTTGATGGTGAGGTACCATTCATGTAGGTGATTCGGTGACCTTGGGCCACACAGGCATTATAGAGGTCATCACCCAGCCCATCCTTGAAACAGCTTACCAGAATGTCCTCTGGCCAGTTCACACGACATGCGAGGTCTTGAAATTCTTCAGTATACTCTGCCACTGGCCGCCGCCCCTGCTTCATAACTTTAATGCAGTCGCGTGCTTTGCGATCTGTGAGGGGGTCCTTGAAATGTCATCGCAGGGCCATCATGAAACAGTCGAAGTCCTGCAGTTCTGGTGCATTGGTGTTATGTAGGGTCATGATCCATCTTGCAGCGGCTCCCTTCAGGATTAGGGTAACAACTTGCACTTGGGATTCTTGAGTTTGGAAATTATGCCCGTACTCTTGCATGTATGTGAGCACGTGTGCCACAAAGAATCCCAATTGTTGCAGATCCCCATCAAACTTCACCCCAAGGGAGGGAGTTTTTCTTTTCAGTTGTGGGTCTCGGGGCTGGTTGGGAATGGACCTCAGTGTATGCGCCGCCCAGGAGGGGGTGTTTGCTGGCCCCCTATTGCTTCTGCTATGCCATCTGCTTGATCGCTGGGTCCTGGAGGGGGATGGTGGCCCCCCTGGCATCATCCGTGGCAGCTGCGATTTCAGCGTCCCTTTGTTACCGTTCTGGCTCTCCTCAGGTGTTGAGATTTCCCAAAGTCTCCATCACCAACTAGGTTATATATCTCTTCAGACGATCCTCTCTCAGCGGCGCTTCGGTTAGTTCCTCCTGGTCAGAGAGGGCTTCTAGCTCCAATTTCCATCCCGGTTTTCAGCTACCATGGGTAAGGGTGACTCCTCTGGTTCTCCCATCCAAACTGTCTTTCTTTCCGATGCCAATCGACCAGTGGGGCTTTCTGGGGTCTTCCAGGGTCATGTCATCCTCTCTGACAGGGTGCAGGAAGCAGGTATCTGGCTGGGTGGTGGTTGATGTCTCCCCCCCAGCATATGGCTTCTCTGCTCACTGTTTTGCTTGGATATGGTTTGCAGGGTGCCCTCAGTTCCCGACTGGACTACTGCAATGCTCTCTATGTGGGGCTCCCTTGAAGAGCATCTGGAAGCTCCAGCTGGTCCAAAATGCGGCCGCGCGGGTGATTATGGGAGCGGCGGGGCGCTCCCATGTAACACCTCTCCTGCGCGAGCTGCATTGGCTCCCAGTGGTCTTCCGGGTGCGATTCAAGGTGTTTTTTTTTTTTTTAATTTATTTTTTAAAATTTGATTTATATGCCGCCCTTCTCCAGAGACTCAGGGCGACTTACAATGCGCTAAGCAATAAGCAATAGCCTTCATCCTTTTGTATATTTATACAAAGTCAGTTTATTGCCCCCACAACTGGATCCTCAATTTACCTACCTTAGAAAGGATGGAAGGCTGAGTCAACCTTGAGTCTGGTGAGATTCGAACCTGCAGTAATTACAGGCAGCTGGTCTTAATAACAGGGTGCTTTAGACCACTGTACTACCAAGGCTCTTCATTAACAAAGATGTTGATTAACATCTTTAAAGCACTCCATGGCTTAGGACCTGGGTACTTACGGGACCGCCTTCTGCTACCGACAGCCTCCCACCGGCCAGTACGCTCCCACAGGGCGGAGCTCCTCGGGGTGCCGTCGGTCAAACAATGTCAACTGGTGACCCCTTGGGGGACAGCCTTCTCAGTGGGGGCGAGCCTTCTCAGTGGGGGCTCCTGCCCTCTGGAACGAGCTGCCCCCAGAGGTACGGAGGATCCCGGACTTGCGTACCTTCCGCCGTGCCCTGAAGACTTTGTTATTCCAGCAAGCTGGGCTAGCCTAATTTTAACAGTTTTAAATTTTAAATTGGATTTTAATGGGATGTTTTTAATTGTGGGCCAAAGTATTTAATCTGGTTTTAAATTGTTTTTTAACTTTTATATTTATGTATTTGATCTTGGCTGTTCACCGCCCTGAGTCCTTCGGGAGAAGGGCAGTATATAAATATAATTAATAAAATAAATAAATAAGATTGCTTCTCCGGATTGACTCTTTTGCAGACGATGCTTTTTGTAAGGATTGCCTCTCCTCCTAATTTAAGAAAGTGAAAACTCTTGAAATGAAGTATTTCAAAAGGAACCTTTTATTAAGCAGAAGTAGCAGCAATGGATTCAAAGCAGTGCCTGAATACCCTTAGGCAAGACAAGTAGAATTAAAGTAGTAGAGACCCCTCCCTTTAGCTAGATGCAGATTTGGCCAATCCACAGGTGTGAAGATTTTTTTTACCAGCTGCCCTCAGAACCGGATAAACATACATTCCCATGGCTATTTTCCATTGGCTATCAAAAGGAAACATCTCACATGGCCATTCCTCCTATACTTCCCCAAGAGATGAGAAGATCTCAGGGCACTCCGGCACCAGGATGCAAGTTATAAAATACCAATTGTCACAGGCAATATTAATGAATTGAATCCAAGCCCCCACCCTTCTCCCAATTGAATGGCAGTATCACTTTTAGGGATCTGACACTGCTATCCACTGCTACTGTAGCCATTGCTTCTCAGTTGGTTTTTCAACCAATAAAACCTAGAGAACCTGGCTAGAGGTGTTGTGTTGTTTTTTTTTAATATTTTTTTTTAAAAAATTATAAAACAAAAAGACAAAAATAATAAAACACATCTTTTCAAAACAAAGCTTTTGCTCCGGTCACAAATTAAAACAAATCATTAACAAATCTTATTTTCAATTAACACAACTCAATATTTTAAACAAATATTTCCCACAAATCTATTTATATAACTATGCCATTATCCCCCAAAACCCGTTACTTAAATCTTAAATCTTAACCAGTTATCAATTCATTTTTCTCTTTCATTTGCTTAGATGGATATTTTAACAATATAAATCATACAATTATATTAAACAGATTAAACATTCATTAATTATTTAATTATTATTAAACATAACTTATGCATTTTATCTTAACTATCACTCAACATACACCTCCTCATTTTAATTATCCCACCTCTTTTTATTATCTTTGATGTTAAACCAATCATTTCTATTTCTTGACTGTTAATCACAGCATAACCCTTTGTTTTGGCTGTTGAATATAGCATATTTTTATTTTTTAGCCATTACTCAGCATGCCCTTTGTTTGACTGTTAAACACAGCATCTCTATTTTGTTTTTTGGCCGTTACACGGCATATTAAGTTTCGTTTTGGCTGATACCCAGCATGACCATTTGTTTGGCTGATCAATACAGCATATTATAGCTTTCTGGCTGTTAAATAAGCATGTTCATAGTTGGTTTAACAATCTCTACTTAAACCTTTCTTTGTTGTTTTCCTCCATCTATGCATTGCTTTTCATTTAATCATATTTTTCTTTATCCTTTTTCATAGCATTCATAACATTTTAACTTTGAAACATGGTTCTTGCTTAAAACATATTTTTAAGTATATTTTTAAATTCCTTTTAGCATTTTCAATTAATCATACTCACCCTTATTCTTTACCTTAACATTTTACCATTAAAACATAGTTCTTGCATTAAACATACCTTTACATGTATTAATTAGTTTCATTTAACATTCTTAATTTCTGTAAAAGCCTCCCTTTAATTTATTACAATCATCTTTACTTTATTTTATTTTTAATCACATTATCTTCATTTCCTCATCTGCAAAAATAAATTTCCTTCCATTTTCCAAGTTTTTAATTTATTCTCCATAAGTCCAATTAAATCTCTTTTCATATTTTTATTCTGGATACAATGTATCAAATCTCTTTCTTTTAAGGCTGCACTTAATCCTTCTTCTATTCCTTCGCCAACATTCAAATTATTATTTGTTCAACTGTAGGAGTTCCATTGTAGATTCCTTTTCTTTTCACCAAAATCCAGCTGCTTGCACTAAGGAAAGAAAAATCCTCCTCCACAGTTCAGCAATTTTTTTTTTCTGTAGAGCTCAAAGTTCTCATAACAAAGGGAGGTTACAAAGTTCCTCTTTACTCCAGATGGTATCTCTCTATAATCCACATTTCCCATTAGTCATGCAAGACTTCATTTTATTTCTTATTATATAACCATCCACTTTATTTTCTTCTTTTAGTTAAAAAAGTATCAAATCTTCTTTCCCTCCCCCTTAGTCCAATTCAAATTTTTAAAGTGTTTAGTCCTTTTACCATATCTCTAAATTAAGTCTCTTAGTTCTGTTCCAAAATTAGTTGTTTCTCGGGTCTTTGTTCTTTAAAGTTACAGTTTAAAAAATTTCCAAAGCCTTTTTGTTGCTTAGCCGCTGTTTTAGGCTAGGGGTCTTCTAGTTACTGATATAGCTCCAAACGTTGTTACAAGCCTGGGCTGTTGTCACTCACCCGGCTTCAAAAGTCTCCGTTTTACTTTGCTTTCCTCCAGCACTTTTCTTGCCCAGTTGTCCCAGCTTCGTGGCAGCCGCCATGGCTGCCGCCCCCCGCCGCTGAGTCACAGAGGGTTCCCTCTGACCTCCGAAGAACTTGCCTTTTCCTCTTGGTCTTCCGAGGTGCCCCTCTTCTTCCCCTGTCCCTGCAGCACAGGTTCAGTCCACAGACCCATCGGCAGCAGTTCGGCCGCCGAGGTTTTCGCAGGACTCATCAGAGCCTGCTATTTCCCCGACTGTCTCCCCGCAACATCAACCGGAAGTCACTAGAGGTGTTGTTAATAGCAGTATTAACAAATGCACTGAATGCAGCTGTATGGGTTTTTTTAAAATTTCAATCAATCAGATTGAAGGGACTTTGGAGATCTTCTAGTTCAATCCCCTGCTCAAGCAGGAAACCCTATACTATTTCAGACAAGTGACTGTCCAGTCTCTTCTTAAAATCCAGTGATGAACTTTTGATGGCAAGCTATTCTTTCTTGTCCTGCCCTCTGGTGCTTTGGAAAATAAGTTGACTCCCTTCTCTTTGTGGTAACCTCTCAAATACTGCAATACTGCTATCATGTCCCACCTAGTTCTTCTTTTCTCTAAACTAGCCAAACCCAAATCCTGAAACCATTCTTTCTATGTTTTAGTCTCTAGGCCTTTAATCATCTTGCTCTTCTTTACACTTTTCTGAAGTCTCAACATCTTTTTTGCAATGTGGTGACCAAAATTGGATGCAGTATTCCAGGTGTGGTCTTACTAAGGCTTTATAAAGTGGTACTAATACTTCATGTGATTTTGATTCTATGCCTCTGTTTATACAACCAAGGATTGTATTAGCTTTTTTGGCTGCTGCCACACACTGCTGGCTCATATTTATGTGATTGTCCACTAGGACTCCAGGGCCCTTTTACAGTTACTGTTTTTGAGCCAGGTTTCACCTAATCTGTTTTTCCTGCTCAGGTATAAAACCTTGCTTTTCTCCCACATTAAGTTCCATTTTGTTGGATAGGGCCCATTGTTCAAGTTTGGCAAAATCTTTTTGGATCCTGTCTTCTTTTTGGAGCTTGTCTTCTGGGCTTTTGGCTATTCCTGCCAGCTTAGTGTCATTTGCAAATTTGATGAGTTCTCCCCTCTAGTCCCTCATCTAAGTCATCTATGATTGAAGAGTATTGGGCCTAAGACTGAACCTTGTGGTATCCCACTGCTTACTTTCCTCCATGTAGATGTAGTACCATTAAGAACAACTCATTGAGTATGGTTTGTCAGCCAGTTACAAATCCATCTGATGGTGATGCTGTCTATCCCACATTTTTCTAGCTTACCAAGAAGTAGGTTGTGGTCTACTTTGTCAAATGCCTTGCTGAAGTCTAAATATACTATGTCCACAGCATGTTGCTGGCCTACTAATTTAGTCACTTTGTCAAAGAATGAAATAAGATTGGTTTAGCATAATTGTTTTTAACAAATCCCTGCTGAGTTTTAGTTATAATCTTATTTGTTTCTAGATGTTTGCAGATCTATTTTTTAATTATTTTTTCCAGTATCTTCCCGGGTATTGATGTTAGGCTGATTAGTCTGTAGTTTCCTGGGTCTGTTTCCCTCCCCCCCTTTTTGAAGATGAGAACCACGTCATCTCTTTTCCAGTCCTTAGGTAAGTCTCCTGTGTTCAAGGATTTTTGAAAGATATGCTACAATAGTTTGATTAAGTATATAAATTTGAATAGGTATGTAGATATATAGAAACATAGATGCTGCTATAAGCAAGCAATTTAATCATGGGTTCCCTATTAACATAATACTAAATCAGAATGATCTGAACATTTGCTGTGTATGCTGTGGAATTTAGTGGAGCTTATTTACAAACAGTTAAGCTGTGTAATTTTTGTCCTCATTTTCACAGTTATAGAGACAAAGCATGGTTACACGTGCCTAATCCCATTACATCTGCATAGTTAAGAGGTGCATGAAAGAGTGAAGGAATGCAACAGGACACTATCTGGTTACCTACATTTCTCTTCTTTGAGTTCAATGGAATGTAAGCAAATCTAGTTCTTTGACTATGGCCAATATCTATAATAACATAAATAACATTTACTCATGAAAAATGTTTTTGACAGCCTGTGTTTAAAAACCCATTACCAACAATTCTATCTGATACCACAAAAATGTAAATTTGAATGAAATGGCATTTTAATTTTTGTATAGTTCCAATTGTTTAACAGTATGTAAAGGTACTACAGCTACATTCTGTATAATAGAACTGACCAACATTTTAGCTTTGGAGAGCTATGCCATAAATTCCAATAATAGGAATTTATTCCCTGAATGTAAATGGAGCATTGATAAAAAAAACAATTTGATTTAATCTAATTTAAATTTAAATCTGTTAATATTTACCCCTATGTTTAATAATTTCCTCTTTTTGTTATGTTAAAAAATTAGTTGTCCATTTTTCAAGGAGCACTTGAACGGTTCCCACAACATTAAGGGGCTGCCTGAGATCCTGGCATCTCAGGCTATATTTTCTGGCTGAAAGATCGGATGCTGTAGAGAAAAAAGTGTGGGAAAACATGGAACCAGATTGCTAGTAAGCCATTTATAACTGGAGAAGGAGAATCTTTGCACAGATAACATTCAGATATGGAAAAAATAAAAGGAAAAGAAAATAGAGATGGGGAGAGAGAGAGAGAAAGAGAGAGAGAGAGAGAGGAAAGACAGAAAGACAGAAAGAAAGAAAGAAAGAAAGACAGAAAGAGAAAGAAAGAGGAAAAGAAAAAGATGATAATTGCAAAAGGAGTGGAAGAACCAACAGACAAGCCCATTTCTAAGGGTGTACCTAACTTTTATTTCCTATGACAGGATGAGATTATCACTATGTCAACATCCCCTCTCCATGTTGCTGAATCAGTTTCTTTTTTTGTATTTTTGTTTGCTTAAAGGAAGACTATAGCCATGTCATGATGTACAAATCAGGGGTGAGATGCTCCCGGTTCGGACCAGATCGCCTGATCCGGTAGTGATGGCGGCGGGTGGTTTGTAGAATGGGTAGCAAAAATCCCTGCGGCCCCCCACCACCACCATGCCCAGTTGAACCGCACGATCATCAGAGGCTTTTTTAAAAAAACTTTTAAAAGCATTTTTTCTACAACCTCTTCCGATGAAAAAATGCTTTTACAAGTAAAAAAAAGAGGCTCTGATGATTGCGCGGCTCTGCTGGGATCATCAGAGGCTTTTCAAAGCATTTTTTTTCTGCAACCTCTTGGCCAAAGAGGTGGTAAAAAAAAATGCTTTGAAAAATCTCTGAGGATCTCAGCTGAGTTCCCTGATTGGCAGAGAGGCATTTCTCTGATGATCCCAGCTGAGTTCCCTGATCGGCAGAGAGGCATTTTTTAAAAAGCCTCTCTGACGATCCCAGCTGAGTTCCTGATCGGCAGAGAGGCTTTTCAAAGCATTAGAAAAAATGCTTTGAAAAGTTAAAAAAAAAAAAAGTTGGCCATGCCCACCCAGTCACATTACACCCCCCACCAAGCCATGCCCACAGAATCGGTAGTAACAGATTTTACATTTCACCCCTGGTACAAATGATTTCCAAGATGAAAGGTTACTGTTGGCTGAAACTTTTTCTTTGGCATTGCAGGTTAATTGAGCTCTAGCTCTCATACTAGGTCCTAAATTTGCATAGGGGTTGTTACTCTTGAAGGAATAGTTGTATTTGGAATAAAATAAGATTTTATTCCAGATTTATTGAGCCAAGCTCAATAAGATTTATTGAGCCAAGCTCAACTCCTATGACTTAACGGAAATGGATATGATTTGCTATTTTCTGGTTCCAAGACTTTTTTCTTTTAGTTTTCCAGTGTAGCTTTAAGCCCAGGGATTTCCATTCAAGTCCAATGCTGCTTGACTTTTCAAGGTCAGGAAGTTATCTAGCTAATTCCTCATCACTGGAGAACAAAAGGGTTGGGTTTAGGGTATCCTCTCCCCTTTCTGCATAGCCTTCCCTGGAAGAAGCGTCTCAATCGGTGTTTTTCAAACTTGGCAACTTTAAGATGTATAGACTTGAAATCCTCAGCATGGCTAGCTGGGGAATTCTGGGAATTGAAATTCACACATTTTAAAGTTGATCTAGTTTTACTTGTCTGCTGTCACTAATAAAGTTCCAAGCTGATTTATTAGTTTTCAACATCTCTTCTAAATTTATTTTATTTTTAAAAGTGATTATAAAAATGAAGTCACAGTAGAAAATAATTACCTATGAAAACTATTCTGGTATATACTGAATTTTAATTTGGATTCATTATATTATTAAGTGCTCCTTCTATTTAACATTATTCTAAAACTGAAAGCATTTATAAACTTTAATTTCTGAAAACTGGATCTTTAATAATGCTATTTGTTTATATGGACAAGCATCAAAGATATTTGTCAAGTATAATGTGAAACACTACAATGGTAACTGTTTTTTTGCTGAAAGGGATGTACCTGCACATCTTTCACATAGAATGTGGGTCATATGAAAGTCACATTTTATACATCACTTAAACAAATCTAAATAAACTAAAAAAAACAAGAAAAGAAGTTCATTTAGTCATGCAATTGGTGCAAAAAGTTGTGATTGAATATGCAATAAAAACAGTAACAACAAGGCCTGAAAATTAATACCCATGGCGCCATGAGCATGTCTGTGGAAAAGGAATGTAACTAGACATTTCTGATCTGCAGTGCATTAATTCTTATAGGCTGATTCACTGTTACAAGTAAACCTAGATTATTATGTTATATAGGGGCCAACCAGATTTTCATAATCATGTATATTCCTATCTGAGCATGTAAAATTAAAGTATTTTGATAAGCTAACCAATAATGCAGCCAAAGATGGAGAAGCTCTTTACAGTGAGTAAAAACAGGACCAGGAGCTGACTGTAGCTCAGATCATGAGCTTCTCATTGCAAAATTTAGGCTTAAATTGAAGACAGTAGGGAGAAGCACTAGGCCACTCAAGTATGAACTAAATCATATTCCTGATGAATATACAGTAGAGGTGACAAATAGATTTAAGGAATTATATCTCATAGACAGAATGCCTGAAGAACTATGGACAGAGGTTTGCAACATTGTACAAGAGATAGCAACTAAAACCATCGCAAAAGAAATGCAAGAAAGCAAAATGGCTATCTGAGGCTGAGGAAAGACGGGAAGTGACAGGCAAGGGAGAAAGAGAAAGATACACCCACTTGAATGCAGAATTCCAGAGAATAGCTAGAAGAGATAAGAATGCCTTCTTAAATGAACAGTGCAAAGAAATAGAAGAAAACAATAGAATAGGAAGGACCAGAGATCTCTTCATGAAAATTGGACATATGAAGGGAACATTTTATGCAAAGATGGGCATGATAAAGGACCAAAATGGCAGGGACCTAACAGAGGCAGAAGAGATTAAGAAGAGGTGGCAAAATTACACAGAACTATACAAGAATGAGCTTAACGTCCCTGATAACCACGATGGGGTGATCACTGACCTCGAGCCAGACATCCTAGAACAGGGGTCAGCAACCTATGGCTCTGGAGCCGCATGTGGCTCTTTGGGCCCTCTGCTGTGGCTCCCTGTCAGGTGATCCCAACACTGGCTGGGCCCGCCCCTCTCCCTCCCCTCCCAGTCACTCCTCGCTCAGCCTGAGAAGGTAAGGGCAACGGCGGGGGATGGAGAAGCAGCCAGGGCAGAGACAGAGAGATACAGAGAGAGGGGAGAGAGAGAGACATAGAGAGATACAGACAGAGAAGGAGAGAGGGGGGGAAGAGGGAGGGAGGGGAGAGAGATATGTCAAAAGGATTTTGTGGTTCCCGGTGTTTTTTAACAACTGGTTCTCTGCCCTAATGACTGGTTCGGTAGATGTGGCTGGGGGGGTTATGGAAGTGAATGACATCAAGTTGGCCACGCCCACCCAAGTTTTGTGGCTCCTGGTGTTTTCTTTTCTGTGGGGAACTGGTCCAAATGGCTCTTTGAGTATTTAAGGTTGCAGACCCCTGGAATGTGAAGTTTGATCAGGGCAAAGCAATAGATGCAATTTACATAGACTTCTGTAAAGCCTTTGATTTAGTGGTACATGACAAATTACTCCTAAAACTAAAATCCTAGAGCATCTCCGGACTCCTCCATAATTGGATAACTGTGTTCCTGTCAAACAGACAACAAGTGGTTAAAATAGGGAGTGCCCTATCAAATCCTGCACCTGTTGAGAGCAGTGTTCCCCAAGGCAGTGTTCTAGGACCAACACTCTTCATACTATACATAAATGACCTTTGTGATCATATTATAAGTAACTGCGTTCTATTCGCCCATGATGTAAAACTATTTAACACCACCAACAATGCTGCTACCCTTCAAAAAGACCTTGACTTTTTGTTGGAATGGTCAAAAAATTGGCAACTCCAAATCTCAAAAAACAAATGCTCTGTCTTACACATTGGCAAAAGGAATCAGAACACAAAATACAAGCTGAGTGGACATGACCTTGTAGATGACCCTCACTCTTTCAAGGACCTTGGAGTACTCATATCAAATGATCTAAGTGCCAAAGCCCACTGTAACAACATTGCCAAAAAGGCATTAAGGTTTGTAAACCTAATCTTGCGTAGATTCTTCTTCAGTAATACTACACTACTAACCAGAGCATACAAAACATTTGCTAGACCAAATCTCGAATACAGCTCATCTGTCTGGAACCCGCACTACATATCGGACATTAATACAACTGAACGTGCCCAGAAATATTTCACAAGAAGTATCCTCCACTCTTCCACTCGCAACAAAATACCTTATGCCACAGACTTGAAATTTTGGGCTTAGAAAATTTAGAACTATGCCGCCTTCAGTATGATTACGCATAGCTCATAAAATCATCTGCTACAATGTCCTACCTGTCAATGACTACTTCAGCTTCAACCACAACAATACACAAGCACACAATAGATACAAACTTAAAGTGAACCACTACAAACTCGATTGCAGAAAATATGACTTCAACAGTGTGGTCAATGCCTGAAATGCACTACCTGACTCTGTGGTTTCATTCCCAAACCCCCCAAAATTTTAACCTTAGAATGGCTACTGTTGACCTCACCCCATTCCTAATAGGTCTGTGCCTACTGTCCCTGTCCTAATGTTCTTTTTAATTGTATTCATTTTATGTGTTCAATTCATGCTTATACTTATATATATTATCTAATACGTACTTGACAAATAATAAATAAATAAATAAATGGGCCTTAGGAAATCTGAGCAATAACAAAGCTAGTGGAGGTGACAGTATTCTAGCTGAGCTATTCAAAATTTTAAAAGACAATGCAGTAAAAGTGCTACACTCAATTTGCCAGCAAATTTGGAAAACTCAACAGTGGCCACAGGATTGGAAAAGGTCATTTACATTCCAACTCCAAAGAAAGGCAATGCCAAAAGAATGTTCAAACTATCGCACCATTGCACTCATTTCACATGCTAGTAGGTTATGCTTAAAATTCTACAAGCTAGGCTCCAACAATATGTGCGTCGAGAAGTACCAGAAGTATGGGGAGGATTTCGAAGAGGCAGAGGAACTAGAAATCAAATTGCCAATGTAAGCTAGATCATGAAGAAAGCTAGGGAGTTCCAGAAAAACATCTACTTCTGCTTCATTGACTATGTTAAAGCCTTTGATTGTGTGGATCACAACAAATTGTGGCAAGTTCTTAAAGAGATGGGAGTACCAGACTATCTTATTTGTCTCTTGAGAAACCTATATGCAGGTCAAGAAGCAACAGCAAGAACCTTGCTGTTCAATGGAACTATTGATTGGTTCAAAATTGGAAAAGGAGTCCGGCAAGGCTGTATATGTAGCCCTGCCTATTTAACTTATATTTAGAGCATATCATGAGAAAGCCAGGGATAGATAAATCAAAAGATGGAATTAAGATCGCCGGGAGAAATATCAACAACCTCAGATATGCAGATGATATCTTATGGCCGAAATTGAAGAGGAACTAAAGAGCCTCTTGATGTGGGTGAAGGAGAGCGCAAACATTGGCTTGAAACTCAACATTAAGAAAACTAAGATCGGGGACTTCCGGCGGTGACGTCATCACGAATGGGTGAGGAAACGGAGGCTCCGTCTCTGAAACCCAAATTTCCTCATTAATTGCTCTTTAGGGGCATTCCCGAACTTGGAGGGATCGGGAAACGAAAGAGGAATTCGCGAAGCCCCCTGGTGTTGCGCTGTCATCAGGGAGGTCGAGCGATCAACCTCTTAAATTGGTGGAGAAGAAGTCGGCCTTATCGGCGGACAGGAGGGATGGCGCCCGCCTAGATCGAAGCAAAAAGTGGAAGCAAATCCGAGTGACTGTCAGATAGATCACCTACAACAGAGACGGCAAATGGGACGCGCGAGCGAATCAGAGAAAGACAAGTGAGTTACAACAGCGGCGATACAAGAGGAGAAGGAAAAAAGGGGGAATAATTATAGCGCGGAAGAGAGAATCCCATAGAATGACTAAGCAAATATAAGAAAAGGAGAAATAGCGCTCGAAGCGGTCTGACTGCGGACCTTTACAGCTGATCAAAGGGAGCAGCCTGTGGACTTTGTGGATATAGAGACAAGCTGTTTGATCTTGGGAATTATAACTGATTCAAACCCCAAACATTGGAAACCGAATACAGAGACTGAAATACCGGACTAAGTGGTGAATTTCACGGATACAGAAGATCTGTTGGGATTTCGAACTCTGGATTTACAAATAACTTTGGATAATAAGAACTCAAGTTTAAAAAAAAAAAGATTTGAAAATTGAATGCAGAGATCCGATGACTGGGAGAAGAAATTAAAAAAAAAAGACTGAGACGACACAGATTGCGTTTTTCATGATTGTGAAAGAACAGACTGAGAGAGGTAAAGCAAGAAGACAATAAGGACTAAAGAAAATAAAAATTAAGTGAATTATTAATTTTGAAATGTTTAATTAGTTAAATAGTTTAATATTTGAAAGAAATATATAAGTTGACAATATTTTTATAGCTATAAATTGTATTGTGGAATTGTAGTTAGACAAGGAATTATTGTTAAAGCGAAAGACTGATTTTTATATATCTCTGAGATAGACTGATTGAAAAAGGGGGTAACTGAAAAGATTGCTAATTAGAAAATTAAGAAAACTAAATTAAAATCCTGATTGATAAGTAAATAGATTTATACTGTGAACAAGAATTAATTGCTTAATTGGGATAACTGGCAATATAATATAATATAACTATATATAAGTTGTGTGGTGTATAAGTAGTATTTGGAGGGGAAAAGAGATATTAAGGAATAACTTAATAATTGATGTTAAGGTTGGAAAGCTTTACACGAATATTAAAAATGTCTACAACATCCACCATAACAAAGACAGGGAAAAAACCTACAACTAGTACGTTAGTAATGACCCCTTCCCCCTCACAACAAAAAACAATAGATAGCATGATGGGGAAAGAAAAAGAAAAAGAAAAACTGGAAATGGCACCTAATGTAATACAAGATATGTTTCAAAAGATCCAGGAAACACTGCTTCAAACACAAGAAAAAATAGCTGAAAATCAGGAAGAAATGAGAACGTTCCATGCAGAGATCAGAAATGAATTAGGAGAAGTTAAGGAAGATATTAAGACCATGAAAGATAAAATTGGGGGCATTCAAAATTCTATAGCAGAAAATGAACAGAGAATTAGGAAAACGGAAACAAAAATAGATCATGTGGAATTAAAAGTAGAAGCAATGGAACAAAAAACCCTACAACTAAACAAAGAAATGTCAGATTCCTTGGCCATGCTCGAAATGGAAAAGGCCTCATACTTCTTGCGTTTTCAAAATGTCCCAGAAGAAAAAAATGAGGACTTAGAAGGAAAGATGGTGGAGATTATTGCAGGAATGATACAAAAAGAGCCAGAAGAAATAAAAGGACAATTGGAAGAAACTTATCGTGTACAAACAAATTATATAAGAAGACACAGATTGGCGAGAGAAGTCCATGTTAAATTTTTAAAAAAATCAATCCGAGATGAAGCCTATAAGAAATCTAGAGAAGAAACGGTGATCTATAATGGAAAAGAAATTATAATTTTAAAACAGATACCCCGAAGAGTAAGAAATCTACGACAACAATATCAGTTTTTAACACAACTACTGATCAAATACAAGATAATGTATAGATGGTTGCCAATAGAGGGGATCTTAATTACGTGGGAAGACAAAAGATATAAAATAGATACTCTAGAAAAGGCAAGAGAATTTCATAACACACATTTTAGACTAGAAGTAGAACAGGAAAGTAAGGAGGAAACAGATAGTAAAAGTCAAGAAGAAGAACCAACAGAAACAAAGGAAGAAAAAGAAATAAGACAGAGGCAAGAAAAAGAGAGAGAACAGAGAGAAGGTGCAAAACCTAGAGAACGGATGGAAACAAGAAACACCAAAAAACAGATATAATAGGCAATGGATGAACAGATCAAACTCTTTTCGGTAAACATTAATGGCTTAAATGCCCCAAAGAAAAGGAATCAAATTTTCACAAAATTACGAAAATTAGAAGCAGATGTAATATGTCTGCAAGAAGTACACATTCAAAAAGATTATCAAAAAATCCTAGAAAACCCCAAATTAGGAAAATTATATTTATCTCTGGCCCCAAAAAAGAAAAAAGGAGTAGTGATTTACGTAAAAGAAAAAATACAATCTAAACTAGTTTATACCGATGAGCAAGGTAGAGTGGTGATGGTTGAATTAGAAATAGGAAAAAGGAAAATGTTAATTGTAGGGATTTATGCACCTAACCAAAAACTACAGGTTTTTTTTAAAGACCTACATATAAAATTAGCAGAATTAGAATATGATGATATTTGTGTAATAGGGGATTATAATGCAATAGTAAATGCAAAGAAAGACTATAAAACTGGGAAAAAAAAACAAAAGAAAAAAGAAATACTTCCAAAAGAATTCTTTACTATGGCTGAAGAACTAAACTTGGCAGACGTATGGAGGGAAACACATGAAGAAGAGGCCCAATACACCTTTTACTCCCATCCGCATAACTCCTGGTCAAGATTGGACATGGCATGGATGACCCCAAGTATCAAAACAGAAGTAGAAAAAATTGAGATAGGCACAAACCAATGGGCAGACCACAATCCACTATTCATAAACTGGAAAGGGGAAAGAAGACGTAAGAGATGGACAATGAACCAAAGATTATGTAAAGAAAAAGAATTTAATTTGATGTTAGAAAAGGAAGTAAAAATATTCTTTCAGATAAATAAAATAGAGGAAACCTCTTTACAAAACACATGGGATACTTTAAAAGCATATATAAGGGGCCTAGTAATAGCATATACGAGGAAAAAGAATAAAGAGAAGAAAAAACAATTAGATAAATTAGAGAAAGACCTAAAACAAATAGAACAAAAACTCCAGGAAAAGCCCCAGAACAAAACAATAAAAGAAGAATGGGAAATGATTAAGCATAAATTGAATTTGATAAACCAAATAGAACTAGCCCAAAAAATAAAAATGGCGAAACAAAACTATTTTGAGCACGCAAATAAAACGGGCAGATGGCTAGCCTATAAACTGAAAAAAGAACAGAAAAAAAGAATGATATACCAATTGAAAGATGATAAAGGAGAAATTCAACATAGTAAAGAGGCCAAAAAAGATATTATTAAGAAATTTTATGCGAATCTATATAATCAGGGGAAAATAGAGGAAGATAAAATAAAACAGTACATAGAGAAATCAGGAATGCCAAAAATCACAGAAGAACAAAGAATTACTCTCAATAGGCCAATAACCAAATTAGAACTAGATGAAGTACTGAAAAAGCAAAAAAACAATAAAACACCGGGTCCTGACGGGCTACCGGTAGAAATATATAAAACAATGCAAGAAGTATTGGGAGAGAATATGTTGCGATTATATAATGAAGCTATGGAGAAAGCCAAGATACCAAATTCATGGACAGAAGCCATAATAACAATCATTCCAAAAGAAGACACAGATCTCCAGTTAATACAAAACTATAGACCTATTTCATTATTGAATGCCGATTACAAAATATTTGCAGCAATCTTGGCAGAAAGAATTAAATTAGTATTAAATACATATATACACCCAGACCAAAATGGATTTCTGCCGGGACGCCAAATAAAGAACAACATGAGAATAATACTTAATGCTTTAGAATACTATGAATCACACCCGGAGAAGCAGGCAGTGTTGGTTTTTCTTGACGCCCAAAAGGCCTTCGATAACCAAAATTGGAAATTTATGATTGAACAACTACAAAATATGCAAATTGGGGAAAAATTTGGGAAAATTATAGCAGAAATCTATACCAAGCAATCAGCAAGGATAATTATGAATGATGATATAACAGACAAATTTAATATAACAAAAGGAGTTAGACAAGGCTGTCCACTTTCCCCCTTACTATATATTCTATCATTGGAAACCCTGTTGAAAAAAATTAGAGAAGATCAAGGAATTGAAGGTTTAAGGATTAATAGAGAAGAATACAAAGTTCAAGCCTTTGCTGATGACTTAGTGTTTTTGACAGAAAATCCTATGGAATCTATACCTAATTTGTTTCAAAAAATAGAAGAATTTGGAGAAGTGGCTGGACTAAAAATTAATAAAAATAAATCGAAGCTAATTGTTAAAAACCTTACGGAAATCCAAACAAAAGATTTGATAGATAATATACAAATTCAAACAACAAAAAAAATAAAATATCTAGGAATCTGCTTATCCACAAGAACATCAGCAATTAAAGAAAATAATTATGATAAATTACTAGAACAAACAAAGAAAGATTTAGAAAAATGGGAAAATTTACACATTTCATTCCTAGGAAGAATTTCGGCTATCAAAATGATTATATTACCTAAATTTCTATATTTGTTTCAGGTCACCCCAATTAAAATAGATAAACCGTTTTTTGAAAAGCTGAATAAAATAACATCTAAATTTATTTGGCAAGGGAAAAGGCCACGAATAAAATTTAAACTGCTTCAGGATACAAAAGATAGAGGAGGAGCTGCACTCCCTGACTGGGAGATATACTACCAAGCAGCAGTACTATCGTGGGTCAAAGATTGGATAGAATTAAAGGACTCTAGAACTTTAACAATTGAGGGACACGAACTTCAAACTGGCTGGCACTCCTTTATGTGGGATGAGAAATACAAAACACATTCATATTTTAAAACACATACAATAAGGAACTCACTATTACAAATTTGGCTTAAAATTAAAAAACAACATTATATGAAGATACCAAATTGGCTAGCACCGGCGGAATCAATTAGACACCCAAATTTAACAGATAAGACAAAAATAATTAGATATAAAGATATAATTGACTATCAAGGCAAACTAAAGACAAAACAACAATTGGAGACAGATTTACACAGAGGAATAGACTGGTGGACTTACACTCAAATACAATCTAAATATAGAGAGCATATAAAAACATATGAAATTTACAATCAAAAACAAGAAATAGATAAAATTATATTAGATTCAGAAAATAAATTAATTAGTAGAATTTATAAATTTCTCCTACGCTATAAATTGGAAGAAGAGACAGTCAAAGAAACGATGATTAAGTGGGCTCAAAATATCAAACACACAATACCTTTGGAAAAATGGGAAAAGTTTTGGCAGGAAAACCTAAAGTTAACGAAAGCAACGGCGTACAAGGAAAACCAACTGAAAATGTTTTATCGGTGGCATATGTCTCCAACCAGATTGGCAAAAATACAACCTAAAAATAGCCCAATTTGTTGGAAGTGCAAAAAGGTACAAGGGACTTTCTATCATTTATGGTGGACATGCCCGGCAGCAAAAAAATTTTGGTCTAACATCAAAAAATGGTTGGAACAAATAACAAAAACACAGATTGAAAAAGAACCAGAAACATTTTTATTAGGAATATTTAACAAATCATACCCTAAGGATATTAAATATCTTACAATTCACATATTAACTGCTGCAAGAATAATCTACGCAAGAAATTGGAAACAAGAAAAAATACCAAGTGAAACAGAAGTAATAGGGAAAATTTTAGAATGCGCTGAAATGGATAGGTTAACCAAAGAACTACAAGAAAAAGAAGAATCAGACTATTATAAAATATGGAATAGTTGGTATAATTGGTTAAAAATTAGAAATATACAAAAAATATAGGGGATATATTACCGATTGATACATATATATGTAATAAAAATATTATTAGATTACAGAAAGGTGAAGGAATATATTATAAGTAGAATTGTAGAACGTCACTCTGAAAAAATGCTTAAGAAGAAATTATATTCTTTTTGTGTATATGTTGTATAAATGTTCGTTGTGTATATGTTACGTATGTCTTTTTTAATATTTATATTCAATAAAAACTATTTAAAAAAAAAAAAAAAGAAAACTAAGATCATGGCATCCGGCCCTCTCAATTCCTGGCAAATAGGGAAGAAATGGAGATAGTGACAGATTTTATTTTTCTGGGCTCCAAGATCAGTAAATGGGAACTGCAGCCAAGAAATTAAAAGATGCTTGCTCCTGGAGAGGGAAGCTATGGGAAATCTAGACAGCATACTAAAAAGCAGAGACATCACCCTGCCAACAAAAGTGTGTATAGTCAAGGCTATGGTTTTCCCAGTTGCAATGTATGGCTGTGAAAGCTGTACCATAAGAAAGGCTGAGTGCCAAAGAATTGAAGCCTTTGAACTATGGTGCTGGAGAAGAGTCCTGCGAGTCCCTTGGACTGTAAGGCAATCAAACCTGTCAGTCCTAGAGGAGATAAACACTGACTGCTCTTTAGAAGGCCAGATCCTGAAGATGAAACTCAAAATACTTTGGCCACCTAATGAGAAGGAAGGACTCACTGGAGAAGAGCCTAATGCTGGGAAAGATTGAGGGCAAAAGAAGAATGGGACGACAGAGAATGAGGTGGCTGGCTGGCTGGAGTCACTGAAGCAGTAGGTGTGAGCTTAAATGGACTCCAGAGGATGGTAGAAGACAGGAAGGCCTGGAGGAACATTATCCATGGGGTCGCAATGAGTCGGACATGACTTCACAACTAACAAAAAAGCCAATAATATAGCTTGAAGGTCAAATTTGGATATTCAGCCTTTTGGTGAAAGAACTGAAAAGTAGACAATGTTTATATCTAGCAAATATTTTGGAAAATGGTTATTGGATTAAGAATATTTCCTTCCCATCTGAAGATGTCCAGCATTTTGCCAAAGGTATATTAACAGAGATGCTTGCCATATATCTCTTGCCATATCTTATGTTTTAAACTCTGGGATGAATGGATATTCATTTTCCTCATTTGATTCATTAGAACATTTGAACTATATGCAACAAGATATGGACAGCTGCAATTGAAGCTTGAAGAATGCCACTGTGTATTGTTCTCTTTTCCTGATTTTCCTTATCCTCATCACATGTGACATTGTTAATTTGGAGTCTCATTCTAAACATATATAGATGGAGTTATGTCAGGGAAAGTTGAAATTGTGAAAACAGAGGAATTTCCAGATTTTAGGGATGTGGGAAACATTTATCCATTTTGCAAATTAGTGGAAACCTGCTTAATTTTACCGCTTCCAATTTTTACAGTGCAGTTATTCATTTAAAAATATGAGTACAAAAATCCACATTTTGGAGAAGAATAGATAAAAACATACAAATGAAAACAATATACAAAAATATTTTAGAGAATTTTTTTATTTGCAAATATATGTACCATACAAATTTTGCACACAGAAATGAAATATTAATGTAAATTAAAATTATCTAACTGATATGGAAACAGGATGAATGAAATTTAAGAATCAGTGCATTAGAAATAAAAAAAAGATGTATCCTTGGTCTTTATTATGCCTTTTCTACTTAACAAGCAAAATTTGCTGTGTGCTTTACCAAAACTTCTCTGGTTAACTCTAAAGAATTGCAACATGTATAGGCAAGTCAAAATAACTAAGCCACAATGCAACATCATAAACATGCTTAAGAAATTGACAACAATAATAATCCAATACAATCCTTTGCCCCTTCCTTCACACTTGCTGGAGAGCAGTACTGCTGTTCCTGACATAGGAATAAGGTCTTGCCTTTCCTAATCTTCGCAAGAAAGCAGGACTCTTGAAATGGAAGTTGTTCCAAAAGGAGCTTTTGTTGAAAGGCTTGTGATAGCAAGAAGTCTAGGCAGGAACTAAATCTTCCCACTTAAAAAACAGCAATTTAAAGCAGTGCAAACAAAACCTCTTCCACAGTACAGCAATGCAGGAAACAGAAACTCACAGCACAGCAATGCAGGAAACAGAAACTTCATATAGAGATCTCTCCAAGCAGGAAATAGAAACAGAAACGTCATATAGAGATCTCTCCAATCCTTCCCCCTCCCACCAGAATGCCAGCATCCCAATAGAAATATAAGGGACCTGACATGCTGCCCCCCTAGAAAAATGGGAAGCCCACCTGAAAGAAAACAAAAAGAGGGAAGGGGAGACAACCCCCCCTAGAATCAGCAAGGTTTGTCAGGGTACAATTGATGAAATATACATATTAATTTAGGGGCAAGCACATGTTTTTTGTGAACCCATTCGTTGTGGGAGAAGGCGAGATGTTTCCAAGCCACCAGATACTGAGCGGCTTCACGGAATTTCCTAGAGTCTAGAATTTCTTGAACTTCAAAGTGTTGTTCTCCCTCTATCATAATAGGGGGTGGAAGAGAGGTAGTAGCTGGATGCAGGTCAAAGGTGGCTTCAGGCTTCAGCAAGCTACAATGGAAAACAGGATGGACTTGTAATGATTTAGGGAGTTGTAATTCTGCTGTGACAGGGTTAATAATACGAACGATGGGGAAAGGCCCAATGTTTTTAGGGCCCAACTTTTTAGACTGCTGCAAAGATTTTAGAAACTTAATGGAAAGGTAAACTTTAGGTCTAGGTTCTATTCATTTCTTGTCTGCTTGTCTGCTTGTGCTTTATAGGCACAAGGCTTCATCCAAGGCTTTGTGGACCACCAGCCAAATGGTTTGCAAATGATTGATCCACTGTTTCAATGAGGGTATTTCTGGTTCATGTGAAGGTAACTTCACATTTTAAACTGATTTTAAATTGGGTTGTTTTAAATTACGGCCAAAAATATTTAATCATTTTAAACTGCTTTTAAACTTTGTATGTTCTGTTTTTTACTCTGGCTGTTCACCGCCCTGAGTCCTATTGGAGAAGGGCGGTATAGAAATGGAAACAAACAAACAAACAAACAAATAAATAAATAAATAAATTTAGGCATAGCTTTAAATTCTTGCCCTGTGGCCACTCTGAATGGGGTAAAACCTGTGTTAGTGTGAACTGCATTATTATAGGCCACTTCTGCAAAAAGCAATAGCTTGGTCCAGTTGTCCTGTTGATAGTTAATCAAACAACGCAGGTACTGTTCCAGAACTGAGTTTGTTCATCCCATGGCCCAGTTTGTTTGCAGATGATCACTAGAAATAAGTCCCTGTTTGCTTCTGAGTAAGTCCAAAAAGCCTTTCCAGAACTTGGATGTGAATTGGACCCCTCTGTCAGAAATAAAACATTGTGGGGCCCCATGCAAGTGGTATATGTGAACCAAAAACAGCTTAGCCAAGGCTTTGGCTGTAGGGATCTTTTGGCATGGGATGAAGTGAACCTGCTTTGAGAAAAGGTCTATACAACCCAGATCACTGTGTTTCTAGAACTCTCAGGCAATTCTACAATGAAATCCATGGAGATCTCTCTCCAAGGTGCTGAACGGTCGGCCACCGGCTGCAGTAGACTGGGGTTTTCCCCCTGTCTGTGTTTAGTGGCAGCACAAATGGGGCAGCTTGCTACATAGCTTTCTATGTCTTTTTTTTTAATGAGGGCCACCAGAATTGCTGTTTCAGGAAATGTAACATTTTTACAAAACCAAAGTGACCAGCTAATTTGGAGTTGTGACAAGCTTGCATAGCTTTTAGCCGTTCCCTAGGTGGGACATACAGCTTATTTCCCACCCAAGCTAACCCATCTTTTATTATACAAGTATGTCTATGGGTACTAAACCACTCATCTGTTTCCAAGACTTTTTTGAATTCTGTGGTGGTGGCATTGTCTCAGGTGGAGGGGTCATCTGAGAGCGTGTGAAAACTTTAGCCACTAATTGGGAGGCTGGGAGCATGGGCTTAATTACTTCCGCCTTAACACTGTTGTATTGTGGTAGTCTGGACAAGGCATCTGCCAAAAAGTTTTTTCTTCCCGGTAAATACTTCAAAGTGAAATTAAAGCATTGGAAGTACTGTGCCCATCGGATCTGTTTTGGAGACATTTTCTGTGGAGTTTTGAATGCTTCCAAGTTCTTTTGGTTGGTCCATACTTGGAAAGGTATTTTGCTTCCTTCTAAGAAATGTCTCCAAGTTAGAATGCCCACCTGACTGCAAAAACCTCTTTTTCCCATATTGTCCATTTCTGTTTGGTTTCAGTAAATTTCCTAGAGGTGTATGCACATGATTGTAATTTGTCTTTTTCATTCTCTTGGAGTAAAACCGCACCAACTGCCACATCACTGGTTTCTCTGGGTCTGGGTGTTTTAACACAGGTTCGGCCGAAATGCTGCTTGGCAGTCCATAATCCAATTCAGTGGTTGGCTAGGTTTCGGTTTATCTACCCCCTTGGTTTTTAACAGATTTGTAATCGGCAACACTATTTGGGCAAAAGAGGAGATAAACTGCCGATAAAAGTTAGCGAACCCCAGGAAGCTCTGCAATTGCTTGCGAGTTGTCATAAAAATATCCAGTAAAAAGACAAAGCCCATAAGTATTTTCAGAGGCATCAAGTGAGGGGAGTACTATTAGAAACTTGGATGAAAATTAAAAGGAAGTTCTATCCAAAAATCCCAAATGGGTGTCAACAATGGAAGCCTTGGTCTACCCTAATTTAATTGATCTTACCAAAATAGTAACATATAAGGAATTATTAGATGGATTAGGGAATTTGAAATGTAGACAAAAATTATTGGATGAAAGAATCAAAATTGATTGGTGGCCCTATTTACAAATACAAACAAAATACAAAAAAGATTTAGAACTATATGGATTCCAAACTGACCAACAAGAAATGGATAAAATATTAACTGGGACCAATGAGAAAATAATTACCAAAATATATAAATGCCTCCTTCAATTCAAAATAGAGGAGGAAATGGTAAAGGAAATGATGATAATTTGGGCGAAAAACTTTGGGTATAATATTGAATTAGAGTACTGGGAAAAATTATGGTGAACAAATTATAAGATGACGTTGTTGGCCGCCTATAAAGAAAATATTTACAAAATGTTTTATAGGTGGTATTTACCCCCAGTGAGATTGGCCAAAATATTTATTTTATTTTATTTTATTTTATTTCGAATTTATATACTGCACCTTCTCCCGTGGGACTCAGGGCGGTGTACAGCCAGATAAAAAACATACAATACAAACATTAAAAACAATTAAAAAGATATATATTAATTTGGCCCCAATTTAAAATAACAAACCAATTAAAAATATTTAAAAAGTATATTAAGGCAGCCCGGCTTGCTGAAAAAAGAAAGTTTTAAGGGCACAGCGGAAGGCACCAAGGTCTTGGATTCTCCTTATCTCAGGGGGCAGCTGATTCCAGAGGGTAGGTGCCCCACAGAGAAGGCCCTCCCCCTGGGGGTCACCAGCCTACATTGTTTGGCTGATGGCACCCTGAGGAGGCCCTCTCTGTGGGAGCGCACAGGTCGGTGGGAGGTCATCGGTAGCAGAAGGCGGTCTCGAAGATAACTAGGTCCTATGCGATGGAGCGCTTTAAAGGTGGTAACCAACACCTTGAAGCGCACCCGGAAGACCACTGGGAGCCAGTGCAGCTCATGCAGGAGCGGTGTTATGTGGGAGCACCAGGCAGCTCCCGTGATTATCCGCGCGGCCGCATTCTGGACCAGTTGGAGCCTCCGGGTGCTCCTCAAGGGGAGCCCCATGTAGAGAGTGTCTTCCCCCCCAAAATGCATCAAATTGTTGGAAATGCAATCATCAACATGGGACATATTTCCACATGTGGTGGACATGTCCCAAAGCAAAGGCATTTCGGTTAAAAATCCAAAAATGGTTAGAGGAAATGACAGGAGAAAAAATTGCTATGAAACTTGAACTATTTTTACTGGGAATTATAAAAGAGAAGATTAGGAAAGAAATTTATTACCTTATACTTCACATAATTATGGCTGCCAGAATTTCATTTGCACAAAATTGGAAACACAGATTTACTCCATCAAATACAATGATCATAAAAAAGGTGCTAGAATGTGCAGAAGCAGATAAATTAACAATGGAACTAAAAGACTGAGAGGAAACGATTTATTACGAGACATGGAAGAGATGGTATAACTGGTTGGAGAAATTACTGCATAAATATATAAATGTAAAATAAGATATTAGAGAGGAGCAAAATAGATAGGTATAAATTGTAGTGAATATAGAAATTAGTAAGTAATATATAAAATGTATGTGTATATAGTTGGTTAAAAGATAAAATAGATACTATCAAAGATGCCGGTATTGGAAAGCTGTAAAAATATAACAAGGATGTTAAAAATGTAAATGTTGAATAATTTTTTTTTTAAAAAAAATCCCAATAAAAGAAACAAGAAACAGCAATACAATAAACAATTCTTACTTTAAGATTCAGAGGTTTATTTCACACGCAATTTGGAACATGAGCAGCCATAACACTACTTACATCAATAACCCATTGCAATGAGGTCCACTGACATAGCTAAGTCCAACAAGGAGTAGCTATGGTCAGTGGCCCTGAACTCATCCCAAGACATTTTTTAAATACTTTTCTGCACACATTTCATAACTTACTTCCTTGTTTTTTCTTACTGACAGTCTCCACATAAACCCATGTACATCTC
This sequence comes from Pituophis catenifer annectens, assembly GCF_029215685.1. NCBI lineage: Eukaryota > Metazoa > Chordata > Lepidosauria > Squamata > Colubridae > Pituophis > Pituophis catenifer. The sequence continues at coordinate 37,716,884 of NW_027256887.1, forward strand.
AAACCTCTATCCATCAGCTACTTTCAGTTCCCTATTTCTCACAGTTTCAACTTTCTGATTCCAAATATATTTCAAAACTATGTACTTTGCAAAATCACATTTCACAGCAACAGCTCAGCAGGATTACAAATAGTTCTGATACACTTTGAAATCTTTCTATCTAAAATTTTAGTTCATGTCGCTTTTTAGGGCCTGCTATCTTTCTGAGACCTATGGACTCTGGTAGTCCAATAGTCTATTTGTCCGTTTCTCACAATCCCACCTCTTTGTCCTTGAGGACAACACAAACAAGTGATCATATAGTATCTAGCACATCAGCTGTTTAAATTTTGAGTTTTAATTAACCAATTAATAAACCAAAACATCCCTCATTTAAGATGAAGGAGGACAGCTACTTTGACTAAAAGGCGTTTCAGCAAGGCAAGTACATAAAAGGGGATAGATAGGCCGAACCATTTGAATGGTGGGACATGCAACCCTAAATACAGCATGGAACTGAAGGGGAGCAATGCAGCACTGGTCCAGACTGCAGGCATAAGACCTCTCCTAATGCAGGCTGTTTCTTGCAGTTGTTGCTGGGCTTTCATGAAGTAGTTCTTTTATTACTCATCAATTGCAAGTAGAGATGAGTTGATTTGACACTAACTGTTATCTTGGTCAAAGATTGCACTGAGGGAGGGGAAGCAGAGGTTACTATCACTTACTCCCTTGTTGGGCAAAACTTCAGTCTTTGCCTCTGGTGCAGCCAGATGACTGAGGCTGAGCGACTTCCTCATCTGGGGTTGGTATTTTCTTACAGTGCAAAGCATGCACCCAGAAAGCAAAATTTTGATACTTCACAGCTGTATTGGTGGTCAGGAAGATCTGGAACAGACCCTTCCTATGAGGAGTCAGGCAATTTTTCCATTGGAACACTTTTGTCTTTACCAAATCATAGACATAACCAATAAAAGCAGGCACCTTCCTAACCATGTGCTCCAGGGGTGGTATTCACTTACCTTCGTTACCGGTTCGCAAATGTGAGCGCACGCTCCACCTCTGTGCATGTGCAGGGCCTTCTGTGCATGTGCATAGCATCAAAAACATGGATAACTGGGATGTGATTACATCCGGGCAGGTGGGCAGAGCCTCCCACATCTGCTGCTACTGGTTTGCCTGAACCGGATAGAACCGGCTGAATACCACCAACTGTGTGCTCCCAGTACATGGAGGATATACTGGAGAATGACCACCAAGAATGACCACCAAGCAATAATAGGGATAGTGAGCTCTGTCAACAACAACAAGACAGTCCTTATGTACAGAAAAGGAGGACTTCCGGTTTGCTCTCTGTCACTGCCAGACGGTACCTCGGGACCGCCAGCCCCGTCGCCTGTAAAGAGCCGCCTTTACAGCTGAAAGGCGGCTCGAAAAACTCCATTTCCATAAGGAAATGTGAGACAGAGCAGGTGAGGGCAGGTAGAGCTCTCTGCGAAGTCCCCAGAGTTTTTTTTTACTCTTGGGGACGAAGCAGATGAGGCTCCCTATTTCCCTCGCCACTGCTCCGGGCTTCGGGAGACCTCTGCCTTTTTGCAGAGCCAGGCGACGAGAACAAGCCTTTTAATGAAAATTAACAGATTGTTTAATCAAAGAGGATGAGATCTGGCCCTGGGACCCTAAATCGCAAGTATTTTCATTGACTTTATAATGATATTGAAGAAAGGAAAAAAGAAATTTAAAATGGCGACTGCTGAGGCTTGAGAAGGGAAAGCTGAAAGAGAAAGTCCTTCCGTTTCAATAGTTTAACAAGCCACAAAGTAGCAGAATAAATACTGCTGGCTACAATTGAGAAGAAAAAGTTCTATTTTTATGTTTCTTTCTTCCTGGAGATCTGATATTGATTTTGTTTGGAAAGAAGCTTTCTTTTCTTAAAAAAGAGTTTGTCTGTGTGGCAGGATGGCATTTAAACTAACAAAGCCAGACAAATAAGCAGCAGGGGGGGGATTCCCCCATTTACAAACTACGTGAACAAGTTTCAAACCTACAGACTCAGAAAAATGATTTTAACTTAATAGAATTTCTCTTGGAGGAGATGGTAAGAAGGGATGAGATTGTGAACCAGAATCTTGAAAAATTCAAGCAGGAAATTAAAGAATTGATACAATCAAAGTATGACAATTTGAAACAAAAGATTATAACAGTGGCTGATACTTTTACAGAAATATTTATAAAGATGGATAATAATATTAAGTTATTAGAGTCTAAAATGGAGGAAGTTGATGACAAGATTTATAATTTGGATAATAAAATACAAAGAATTGAAAATGATTTGATAAATATTCAAGACAATAGCTCAGAAGTAAAATTTAAAATGGAAGTTGATCATAAGACTTGCACTGTAGAAAATATAAAACAACGGATTGAAAAAGAAGTTTTAATGATGCAACACAGGTTCACAGAATTTGCGATCAGAATGAGAGGATTACAGGAAAATAATAGAGATGATTTAAGAAAAATATCTGCTGAAATTCTGGCTGGGATTTTAAAGGTTCATCCTGAGGAGGTATTTTGCAAGATTGATAGAGTCTACAGAGTAAATTCTTGGATTGCAAAGCAAAGGCAACTGCCTAGAGATGTGGTGATTTATTTTACAGATAAAGAAATAAGAAATAATATTGTGCAAAAATCTTTTAATTCTACTTTACAACTGTATGGAAGAAAGATTTGGATATATAAAGAGCTACTGCCCAAGATGTTAGTAGACAGAAAGAAATTTGGATTCCTGGTGACTGAGCTTAAAAAACAAAATATTTTATTTAGGTGGGATGTTCCAGTTGGTATAATATTGAGATATCAAGGAGAAAGATACCAATTAAATACTGTTGAAAAAGCAGAAGAATTTTATTATAAGATTCTAAAAATGGGTTCAACATCTTCATGCATAACACAGGATAAGCAGAAGGAGTTGGAAATAATGGAAAAACATCGAGCTACAGAGGTCTTTGTAGATGAATCACTTTTGGATCCTTTAGATGTCTCAGTTGGATTACTTATAAATACGAGAGAAGCGGCGTTGGATTCTAATGTGATGACTCATCAAGTCACAGACAAGCATGGAAATCAACCAGTTGATACACAACTTATAGAAAAGAAACCTGAATGGCGATCTAAGCCACAAAAGCAAAACCAACAAGATCAAGTTATAGATCAGTACGAAAACCGAACAGTTGATATACAGCTCATAGAAAGGAAATCAGGATGGAGATCAAACCCACAAAAAGTCAAGAAAAAAAGAAATAGGTCTCACAAAAACAAAAATTTCTAAACTAGGCAACAGCAATGCCAGTTATCTAAAAGATGATTGAATATATGAAAAGACAGTTGAGGCGAAGTATTGGTTAATATTATCCTGAGGAGAGTGACAGACCTCTGCAATGCCGTATTTTTGGGATGTGAAAAGGGCCTTAAACTGTTGGATTGGAATTATCTATTTTGGATTCTTTGATAAATGTATTACGTTTATGCTGAGTTATATGGCAAGAGAGCTACGTTGGGGCACGCAGAAGATCTGGTTGTTACCCCATTATGATGGTTGGAATTAATAATCTTGAAGAAAGCCACTACTACAGATACTATATGGAATACAATTATAATATCACTCAGGTGGTTGTTTTCTTTTTTTTTATATATATATACATGAAGATATTTATTATTGATGGGGGCAGATGATAACTGAGGATTCCGAACATTCTGTTGGAATTAGGATGTGATGTTACCCTAATTAGGATGTGATGGAGTTAACAATCCAGTTGAAAGACATTATAGAAGACATTATATGGATTACAAGTTTAAAGTCATTGATTTTATCTATATAAGGGAATATTTTTTTAGTAGGGTGGGCAGAAGAATAAAGATATTAAGAATTGTTATGTATGGTAATTTTGTAGGAAAGTGGGTGGAGACAGGCTAGTCTATTGATTGTTTAGTTTAAGAAAAGGGATGTTTAAGAGATATACTTATGGGAGTGGAGGAAATGGATAGACTATGAGTTGAATAAATGTTAAATTAGGATTTATTATATAGCTTTATAGTGGAAGGCTGCTTTGAAATGTTATATTAATATACACAAAAGATTAAATGTTAAATTAGGATTTATTATATAGTCTTAAAGTGGAAGGTTGTTTTGAAATGTTATATTAATATACATAAAAGGTTTGATTTAAGAGATATATGTATGGGGGAGGAGAAAAAGGGCAGATTATTGCTAAATTGGGAGTTATAATAATATTACTATGCTAAACCAGAAGTTATTATACAATGTTATAGTAGAATGCTATTTTGAAATGTATAGTAAAAGGGGGATATAATAATATTATTAGAAAGAAAGGGTCAGTATTTGGGGGATGGAGTAAGGGGATGGTAAAGTATTATATAATCTGTTATGAATTTGGGTTTTACTTTAAAGAAGTCACAGGGGGAGGGGTGGCGAGGGGGGGTTAGGGAGGAGAAAAAAGGGGGAAAAATTTGTATTTGAAAAACTTTTTCAATAAAAAAAAAACATGGATAACTGGGATGTGATTACATCCGGGCAGGTGGGCAGAGCCTCCCACATCTGCTGCTACTGGTTTGCCTGAACCGGATAGAACCGGCTGAATACCACCACTGTGTGCTCCCAGTACATGGAGAATATACTGGAGAATGACCACCAAGAATGACCACCAAGCAGTAATAGGGATAGTGAGCTCTGTCAACAACAACAAGACAGTCCTTATGTACAGAAAAGGCCCATTCCCTGTCAAACAACAATAATAAAAGACACGCCACCCCAACAAACAAGCTGATCCTTATCTTTGGGGAAGGTGATGTCCACAAGTAACAGGAACAGAACTAACACAGAGAACAAAAATAGAAAGCATTAAAGCTGAAGGTGGTGGGAAACACTGAATAATTTAAGGCATATACAGTGATAACAATGTGCAGTCAGAACAAACATATCTACTGAAAATCTACTACCACTCTGTCCCATCCATCACACACAGGATGAGAATCAAAACAATGAGATCAACAACAATAATCAATAATAAAACTATAATCACAAAAACCAGCACATCCAACTGGTCAAAAATAACAGCATAAAAACAACTTCATCAAACACCAGTATAACCAACTGGTTAAAAACTCTCCCCCCCTTTTTCTTACAAAACTTCTTTTCCTGTAGGGTGTCATTAATGGTGAAAGCAGGCACTATCACCAAAATGAGACCACATAATACACAAGGGCACAACCCTGACTGAGGGCGTGACCCTCACCCAATTCATGGAAGTGATCAGCTCCCAGGGGAGACTATATCCCACCAGGTCCCAGCCACGGGCCTGGCCTGGACTGTTTTGCCAGCAAAATACGTCGGGAAAGACACAGGCCTGTCCACAAAGCAAGTCTGGTTGTGTCGTTTCCCTTGCAGCCAGATCATGTGACAGGACCTACTCTCTCTATCTAACTTATGTATACATATCCTATCTAACTAACTTTGTCCACAGGGACTAAATGGCTTACCTCTGATCCAAAGTAGATCATTCGTATAAGAGTGGGCTCCTGAACCAATTTAACATGTTGAGTCTTATTTCAGTATAAATCTAGATATCATCAAGATAAACCAAAATTCCCTTATACAAGTGCTCATGCAGCACCTCATTAATTAGCTGCATGAAAACGGCAGGAGCCCCTTGGAGCCCGAATGGCAAAACCTTGAACTGAAAACATCCCAATGGACAACTAAACACTGTTTTCTATTCATCCCTCTCCCGGATCTGGATCCAGTAATAAGCCTCCCTTAAGTCTAGTTTGGAAAAAATTCTCCCTTTCACCAGATGGGCCAGCATGTCATTCATTAGGGGTAGGAGATTTTCCTTGCAAATGGCGTTTAAATTTCTATAATCCACACATAAGCGTGATGAGCCATTCTTCTCCCAGAACAGGACCTTGGGTTTCGCTGGTTCAATGAACCCACGCTTGAGGTTTTTGTCTATAAATTGCCGCAGTTCATTCAGTTCCTGGGGAGTCATAGTGTAAAGTTTCGGTTTAGGTAGTTTGGCCCCTTGTAAAATCTCGATGGCACAGTCTGTAGACCTATGGGTGGGGGGGAGTTCATCTGAGGCTGCTTCGCTGAAAATATCCATCAAATCTTGGTATTCTCTGGGAATGCCCGGTAGGGGTCTATTTGCCACAGTCGCAGCTACCTCCTCACTCTGTGGTATTCCAGAGTGAGGGAATTGACAGGTCCTGTCCATCCAGTCCACCCTTGGGCTCTACTTCTTTAACTAGATCAGCCCCAGAACTAGGGACCAGTCCATTCCTGGTGTTACAATGAAGGCAATGGTTTTAGAGTGATTTGCCATCATTAGTTCGAGTGGTTCAGTGGCAAACATGGCCATGGTGCCCCCCACAATGGACCCATCAAGTTGGCAGAACAAGACTGGAATTTTTAGTAGCCTTAATCAAATGCCCAGTTCTCTGCCCAGAGTTGGGCTTATTAGGCTTCTCATGCACCCCGAATCCAGCAATGCTTTAATTCTCACTTTTCTCCCTGTTAATGGAATTAACAGTTCTATAGGAGTTGTAAGGGGTATATTAGAAAGGAGATGAAGACGAAATTGAAGTATGCAGACCCCAAAGGGAGATTACTAATTGTCGAAATCGAGAGAGGCAATACAACAATTTTAATAGTAGCGATCTATGCCCCAAATAAAAATTTGAAAGAGTTTTATAGTAAAACAAGAGATATAATAAGAGGATTGGACAATAATAATGTTTGCATCATTGGAGATTTTAATGGAGTGGTCGATGCGCATAAAGATCACAAAAGACCCAGAGGTCAAAAGAAAATGAGGAAAAATCTACCAAAAACCTTTTTCGACTTAGCCGATGAATTAAATCTTGTGGATATTTGGCGAACACTACACCCCAACAAGAGACAGTATACCTTCTACTCTAATCCCAACAAATCATGGTCCAGAATAGACATGATGTGGGCAAGCAGGAACTTGGGTATGGACATTGAGTCAGTGGAAATTCTACCTAACACCTGGGCAGATCATAATCCACTGGAAATTAGATGGAAGAGTACATATAAGAGAAAAAACACAAGGTGGAGAATGAACACACAATTTTTACGAGACAAAAAAAATATCGACAAAGTCAAGAGGGAATTAGAAATCTTTTTTGAAGAAAATGAAAAAGAACCAACGAACCCGGGGATAATCTGGGATACGATGAAGGCCTATTTAAGAGGCCTAATGATATCTTATGGAGCGTTCAGAAATAAAGAGAGGAGAGAATCTCTAAGAATATTACTAGAAGAACTGGCAAAGGCAGAGAAAGAGGCCCAAATAAACCCTGACAATGAAGTAATAAAAGCAAATTGGATGAATATTCGTCATAAATTAAATATAATGGATCAAGAAAAACTTGCATTTAACATTAAGAGAACAAAACAATATTACTTCGAGAATGCCAACAAGCCAGGAAGGTGGTTATCTTACAGAATTAAAAAGGAGAAAGAGAAAGGAATCATTTTTCAACTTGAAGACACCGAAGGTCATACCACAACTAAGGAAGAAAAAAAATTGGAGATAGCATACAATTTTTATGCGTCTTTATATAAGGAAGAGGATATATCCAAAGAGAAAGTAAAACAATATTTATTGGAGGAGGGAATGCCACAGATTGGAGAGGAGGAAAAAGAAATATTAAATAAAGAGATTACACTAACAGAGGTAAAGACTGCAATTGCCAAACTGAAAAAGAACAAATCCCCGGGCCCGGATGGATTCCCAGGGGAACTATACAAAAATTTAGAATTAGAAGATATCCTACTCCCAAGAATGCTACAAATTTTTAATGAGGCCCTAATGAAAAACAAAATACCAGAATCCTGGAGAGAGGCCTATATTATACTTTTACCAAAAGAGGGATCAAACACCAAATTGATACAGAATTACCGGCCAATTTCACTTCTTAACACGGATTATAAAATATATATGAACATATTAGCGGAAAGACTAAAAAAAATTCTAAATAAGATAATACATAGTGATCAGAATGGATTCCTCCCAGGGAGGCATATAAGGAATAACACTAGGACGATCCTGGATGTGCTAGAATATTATGAGGAACATCCGGAAAAAGAGGTAGCACTAGTCTTTTTAGATGCACAGAAGGCCTTCGACAATTTGAATTGGGAGTTTATAAAGCAACAATTGAACATAATGGGATTTGGACAAAATTTTACAAATACAATAAAGACGATCTATGAGAAACAAAGGGCCAACATTCTAGTAAATGGGGAACTCACCAAAACATTTCAGATCAGTAAAGGAGTAAGACAGGGATGCCCAATGTCACCACTTTTGTACATACTGGCACTAGAAGTGCTATTGAAAAAGATTAGAGAGAGCGGTCAAATTAAAGGGCTCAAAATAAGGAAGGAAATATATAAAGTTCAAGCGTTTGCAGATGACGTCGTCCTAATCATGGAAGAACCGGTTGAAACAGGTACACATATATTGGAAACACTTGATAAATATGGAGAAGTAGCAGGACTTAAATTAAACAAATCTAAAACTAAAATGCTCACTAAAAATATGACGAAAAATCAAAAAGAAGTCCTGGAGGAATCTATGGGAATCCAAATTGCGAAAAAAGTAAAATATTTGGGAGTATGGATCTCAACAAAGTATTCGGCCCTTAAAGAAGACAATTATATACCCCTGGTAAAAAGTATAAAACAAGATTTGGAGAAGTGGGGGAAGTTGCAAATTTCCTTCCTCGGGAGGATAGCGACCATTAAAATGAGTATCCTACCCAAATTGCTGTTCTTGTTTCAAACAGCGCCAATCAAATTGGATAAAAAATTTTTCAATGAACTTAATGCCATTATCAGGAAGTTTATATGGGGAGGGAAAAAACCAAGAATAGCAATCAGGAGTTTACAAGATAAAAAAAATAGGGGAGGGCTAGGATTACCTATTTGGGAAACTTATCACAAGGCAGCAATCCTTGTATGGTTAAAAGAATGGGCGACGTTAGCGAACAAAAGAATTCTAACATTAGAAGGGCATGAGCTTCAGATGGGATGGCATGCCTATCTATGGGAAACCGGGAAAAAAACCAAAACATATTTCAATAAACATAAACTGAGGGACATACTAAAATCTACGTGGGACGAAATAAGACGGAAACATTACACTAAAATTCCCAGCTGGCTCTCAACCATGGAGGCGATAATCTACCCAAACGTTCTGGACTATGGTAAAACTGTAAAATACAAAGAAATTCTAGATGAGGCAGGGAACCTCAAAACATTAGAACAATTAAAAGAACAAGGCATTTGTATTGAATGGTGGACATATGCGCAGATAAAATCAAGACACAAAAAAGATAAAGTACAATATGGCATAGAAATGGGGAGCAAAGATTTTGACAAAATCTGGATGGGTACAGACAATAAATTATTAGCTAAAATATATAACTACTTAGTAGAATATGATCTGATGGAAGAAGTAGTTAAAGGCCCAATGTTAGCATGGGCAAAAAATATTGGGAAAATATAAATTTGGAAGAATGGGATCAATTATGGAATATTAACATAAAACTCACCAAGGCAACCACTTATAAGGAAAACCAGTACAAGATGATTTATAGGTGGCATCTAGCACCGGCTAGAATTGCTAAGATCTTCCCTAACTCTAACCCAAGGTGTTGGAAGTGTGCACACCAGCAAGGTTCCTTTTACCATTGCTGGTGGACGTGCTCCCAAGCAAAAAAGTACTGGAAGACGATTTGTAATTGGCTCTCAAGAAATAATAGGTGAAACTTTCGAATTAGATCCTAAAATACTTCTCCTGGGAATTCTTCAGAAGGAAATGACAAAAAAGAAGAAATATTTGGCATTGCATATAATAACAGCAGCAAGAATTGCCTTCGCCCAACAATGGAAAGAGAAAAAAATCCCGAATGAGGAACAAGTAATCGGCAAAATAATGGAGTGTGCCGAGATGAACAAATTAACATTAGAAATCAATGACAGAGATGATTCGGATTATTACAGCGTATGGGACAAGTGGTACGGGTGGCTAGAGAAGAGGAAATTGAAATAAAAAGGGAAGAGACCAGAACAAGAAATAGTAAAACGAAATAGTAAGAGAAGATGTAGAGAGGATGGTAGGAAAGATAAGATGGCAAGGAGAGGATACTCGGATAAGTAGGAGACAAAAATCTATGTATTCATTAATGTATAGTAGAAGATTATTATAGATACATAATATACGACCTAAATGATATGAGAACACAATTCTCCACTTTTTCTTTATTTACTGCTATGCACTACTATGTATCTGGGCTGGAAAAATCACTCACTTATGTTCAATATGTAATTTGCATTTATTTCTTTTTCCATACTATGTAACCGGATGGAGAAAAAATTGTATTATTATAACTTCTTACAATAAAACACTTAAAAAAAAAAAAAAAGGAGTTGTAAGGGGTTTGACAACCCCACTTACCAAAGGGTCTTTGTAGTCACTCTCTGACTGATTGGGTTCCTCCACTGGAGGGGTCGGAATTCCTTGCATTGTAATTAATTCTGGCAGGAACTCAACAACCACATAGGTCTTTAGGGCGGTATCTCTGGAACACTGTGATGGCTTTGAGGGTTTCCCTCTGACCTGCTTCTCTCCTTTCTGGTTGGGCATTCTTGCATGGCACTCAGCCTTCCTTCCCACAATGGAAGCAGGCAGCTGAGTGTGGCGGGGCAGAGAGAGTTTTGGTTCTCTCCCTTCTCCCTTCTGGTGGGGATCTCTTCCAGGACTGGCTTGCGCAGTACTGATTTCAAGTTTGGTCTATTTCAGCCTTCTGAACTAAGAAACAGCAGCTACGCAGGCAGACTGGGGCTCCACGGGCAATGCAGGCATGGTACAGGTCATTGTTTAAGCCATCTTTGAACCAACTTACGAGTATTTCCTCTGGCCAATCTACGTGACAAGTCAGGTCATGAAACTCTTCGATGTACTTGGTGACTGGATGGCACCCCTCACTGACATGCCTTATGTGGTCTCTAGTCTTGTGGTTGGCTAGAGAGTCCTCAAACCTCCAGCTCAGGACTGTCATGAAGTGATTAAAGTTGCGGAGCTCCAGTGCAACTGCATTATGGAGGCTCACCATCCAATATGCAGCTGATCTTTCTAGAGCCAGTGTGACAACCCTGACTTTGGCCCCTTCTGTAAGGAGATCTCTCTCATACTCCTGCATGTAGGTCAGTACATGTGCGAGGAAAAATCCCAGTTGCTGGGGATTTCCGTCAAATTTGAGAGGGTGACTTCCATTCTAAGGGTGGAAGCCTTCTCCTGTCGAGTCACAGGCCTTGCTTTGCATTGAGATGTCTCTTGGGCAGATCTTCCATGGTGGCAATGGGTTCACCAGTAGCCCCTGTGATTTCAGTATATGCCCCTGGGGTTGGTAATCCCCTTCATTCATTGGTAGCCTCCTTTTGTGCTCCTACCTCACCTGCAGCACAAGCTGGCACGCCTTGGATCTGCATGCCATGCCATGCCTCCCTCATGAGTTTCATGGCTTCCCTCAGGAGTTGGTTGGACCAGCCTGGGGCTTCTTCCAGTTCGTTGTCGTCATAGAGGTCTCCAATCTCCTGGTTCCAGCTGGGTCAGTGGCTCCCATGGGTGAGGGTGACAGGGAGATGTTTCTCCCCCAGCATTCAGCCTCTTCGTGGTCACTGCCCTGGGCAGACATGGTGTGCATGGTCCCCATGGTAGGGCTGTTACTTCTCCAGGTTGACCAGTTTGGAGTGCCTGCCTAATGTAAGGTCTTGCCTCTCCAATATTTCACAATAAAGCAGGACTCTTGAAACTGAAGTTGTTTCAAAAGGAACTAAACTTCCCACTTAAAAAACAGCAATTTAAGGCAGTGCAAACAAAACCCCTCCCATGGTACAGCAATGCAGGAAACAGAAACTTCATATATAGATCTCTCCAAGCAGGAAATAGAAACAGAAACTTCGTATAGAGATCCCCCCCAATCCTCCCCCCTTCCCACCACAATGCCAGCCTCCCAATAGAAATATAAGGGATCTGACATATAGCTTACTGCAGTGGTGAAATCTAAAAATTTTCCCTACCGATTCTGTGGGCATGGCTTGGTGGGGGGTTCCTGTGACCAACTTGATGTCACTCATAGCCATGCCCACTCCATCACATGACCCCCACCCCCACCAAGCCATGCCCACAGAACCTGGCAGGAAAAAATATTTAATTTCTATTTTCTATTCTAAAACCCTATTTTCCACTGTTGTGAGATGCCGGCAGCTGCAGCCTCTTATTTTTTGTGTGCCTGGAGGCACTTCTTGTGCCGAAAGATGCAGAGGCTGCAGCTTCTTGTAGTAAAACTTACTGAAGCTGCGCTTCCCTTCTTAAATGCGTGGGGAGATGGCTAGGCCCGGCCGCACCATCATGGGGACTGCGTCACTTTCCCTTCAGCCTGGGCAGCAGCGCTTACCCGACTGGGCCACTGCGGGTAGCCCTTCATCTTGCTGAAGACCCAGTCGCTGCACTTATAGTCGCATGGCCAGCCAGATCGGGACATGGCACAGGTGGAGAGGCCAACGCAGCCCCCACTGAGGCTGCTCTGGCTGAGTGATCGCAGTGCCTCTGCAACAACAGGCATGCTGCGGCCTCCTTTCCTGCCTTCACCTTCGTGCACTGCACTTGGAAGGGGCCACTGCTGCCGCCACTCTCCCTCCCTGCCTGGATGCACAGTGTGCACACATCTGCCTGCCCTCCTGAAGCAACCCTGCCTCCGTTTGCTTTCATTTCATGGTGGGAGAAGGAAGAAAGTGAATGGCGGTGTTGCAGCACATGTAAGACACTCCCCTTCTTAAACACACACTGTTGCCTGCTGATGAAAGCGAACAGAGGCACCAAGGCAGAGCTCCAGGAGGGAAAGCTGGCTGAGGATGTCCTGGGGCTGCTGCACATGCACATGCGGTCGGTTTTAGGTAGGGAGGTGGAGATTTTGTCAGACAATAGTAATGAACATATAGGAGAAACGGTTAAATTCTTCTTTCTGATCTCTAGATAGCAATAATGCCAGTTGCATTTTTAAAAAATTTTAAAATTTTCTCCATAATTATTTCCCAGAGTGAATTAAGAACAATAACAATACAAGATGAGAGAGTCATAGTTTGGAGACATTACATCAGAAAAAGACATGGGTGCAGTCATTGACAACAAGCTGATCATGAGCCAGTGGTGTGGACAGCTGCTAGAAAGGATAACATAGTTCTGTGATGCATCGAAAGCAACACTATATCAAAAGTGTGTGAAATCCTCATTCCATTATAGTCTGCACTGGTGAGACCACATCTGGATTATCATGTATCGTTCTGGGCATTACATTTTCAGAAGGATATTGACAAGTTAGGAGAATGACAAAACTTATGCAGCAATTTGAGAATATGCAATATAAGGACAGTCAGAAGGAACTTGGAAAGTTTATTCTGGAGAAAACTCTGAGGAGAGACTTACATCAGTGCTTAAGTTCATAAAAGATGCCATAAGTAATATAATCAGGAACTAATTTCCATTGTGATCAGAGACTTTACATCAAAATTCAGGTGAATAAAAGATGCCATAGAGAGGATGCTCATGAACTATTAATTCAGACACCAGCACCAAAAATAATGGACATAAGCTGTTGCTACCTAGATTTTATTTAAATTTCCTGACTGTTAAGATTTGTACAATAGTGGAACAACTTAACTGGAAAGGCTGGACTCTTCATTTCTGAAATTTTTAAAGAAAAGCTTGACAGCACCTTTCACCAGAGGTTTAATTTGTTTTCCTGCACAATTTAGAGGGGTAGGTTAGATTATCCTTGTGGTCCCTTCAATAACGAAGCTTCAATCAAAAGAAAAATCTCTTTGGTCAAAAAACAAAACTGGCTACGTAGCTAACTTTAAAAGTCATTACAAACCCTTATGCCAACAGATGGATGCATAAGGCAGAATGCATCAATTACCACAGCAAACAATATATACTCTTCTGCACATGCGCAAGATGGCGACTTCCCTGTGATCCTGGTGATCCGGGGGGGGGGGGTGATTATGGCTTCAGGGGGCCTTTGGAGGGCTGAATTTCGATCGTTGCAGCTCTGGCCCAGCTGGAGGAGTGTCGGGGCTCTCTGTTGAGGGGTCTCCGGCTTCTTAGAATGTCCTGGAGGCTCGCGGAGGCTCGCGGAGGCCCGCGGAGACCTTAGGATGGCGAGAGTGGCCCGAAGGAGAAGGAGCGGTGGCAGACTCCCCGTGGCAAAGGCGGCAGAGCCAGGATGATGGCGTCAGCGCCGTGGCGGCGGTGCGGCACCCTCGTCGGGATCCTCGCCAGCCCAATCCGCCCCCTGGACATGAGCTAGGGTGGAGGGGGGGGTGAGGTGAGGATGGGGAGGCTGGTGACGGTGGCGGCAGCGATGCTGGTGGTGTGGAAATGGCAGCTGCCGGGTCAAGGAAGGAGCCGCCGCAGTTCGGCGTGTGGGAGCGTCGGAGATGGTGGCAGCTGCTTGCTCGTGGCGTTAGATCTCCTGGGTGATCGTGGGGCGTTGTTTGGCCCCTTGGTTGTCCCAAAGGCCTCCATGAGGATTTATGGAGGCTGGGCGAGGCAAGCAACATGGTCATAAGGAAGAGCTGGGAAGGATGGGGGAGAGCTGGACCATGACTGAGGGTTTTCTCCCCTGTGGCGTTTGTTTGCCTCTGCTCTCCTCCTTCCCCTCCCATTCCCCATTCCTCTGAATGTGGTGATGCCATGCTGCGCATGCTTGCTGAACAATCATCTCCTGGTCTAGGTGTCATCTTGACCTCCCTGGAGTTTTTGACTGTTATGATCTCCACCGTTTGAGCCTGCCCTGGACTATGTGGACTGACCTGATCCCATTTTTTCCCTCTATTGAACGGAGGTTTACATCTGGGGAGTCAAGTCTTGGTGGAGTGGGTCTACAGCTGCTGTCTCAATTCCGGTTCTTGGACGATCGTGGTTGACCAGCCGCTGTGAGAGGGGGGCTGGGTTACCCTTTACCAGTCCGAAACAGCATCTTACTCCTGCCATTGCCGTGAGAGGGCAATGAGGTCCCACGTGTTCCATTGGAATTCTATTGAAGTCCGGCATTCACTCCTTCTGATTGTGATAACATCAAATTGTCCCCTGGCTATTGGCCATAGATTATCACCCCCCTTGATGTCCAGATGTACTCGGTGAATGAACTTCGTGCCCTGCGAGATTCCCCTCTCTCGCAGGTTTGGCCCTCTTCATTATCGAGGGCCTATCTTGATGACGGGCTTTGGAGCCCCGAGAGATGGCATGCGGCAAAGAAGAGTTTGAGGGGTTTTTTAAGTGGGTTTTTTAGTGGGTTTTTAACAAAAATTTTAAGGGGTTCAGGGGGATTAGGGTGGGTTCTGGGGGAAATCCACCGGGTTCAAGACCAGCCTCAGCGAAGGGCTGTGACACTAGGGACGTAGAACCAGAGGTCGGGGAGGGGGTTGGAGTTCAATTTAAAGAGGGCTGTTCCATCAGTATAGTGAGTGGGAGGGGCAGATATGGCGGAAGCTGGGGACCACATCATGTTCGGGGAATGCGCACTCGCTATCTTAGAACGATTGCGCACTCTGGTCCCCAATGCTTTTCTCATTCCCCAGGCTGTCCAGATTCTCAGGGCCAGAGCCTTCGGCTGATGTTATGCAATGCCAGGTCCGTTGTTAATAAAGCCCCCCTCATTCACGATCTTATTCAGGAGGGGGAGGCGGACCTAGCGGGCATTACAGAGACCTGGTTGGGCCAGGAGGGGGGAGTTCCCCTCGTGGATATATGCCCACCAGGCTTCCGTGCATTCCATCAGCCGAGGGCTCAGGGCAGGGGCGGGGGGGGGCGGTTATTGTAAAGGAAGGTCTGGATCCAAAGGAGACCACTGTTCCACAGATAGCCGGATGTGAGTCCCTCTTTGTGAAGTGGGGTCGTGGAGTACAGATGGGCTTGTTGGTCATGTACCTGGCTCCCTGCCACGTGGCAACGGCCCTGCCTGAGCTGCTTAACGTTATAGCTGAGGTGGCAGTGGATACCCCCAGATTTGCTATCATGGGGGATTTCAACCTGCCATCTATCGGTGAAACGTCTGAGGTGGCTCGAGAGTTCATGGCTTCCATGACGGCCATGGACCTTACTCAGTTAATTCATGACCCCACTCACACAGGTGGACACACTCTGGACTTAGTTTTTGTCTCTGGTCAGTGGTTGAGTGGCCTTGATATAGGGGATATAGCCATCAAACCCTTGTCATGGTCTGACCACTCGCTCCTTCGACTGGACTTTCTAACTGCTGCACCCCGCCGCAGGGAGGCGGGACCGACCAGGTGGTTCCGCCCCAGGCGCCTGATGGACCCTGATAGGTTCCAGATGGAGCTTGGGCCATTTCCTGAGACTCTGGCTCATGACTCGGCTGAAGACCTGGTGGCCGCCTGGGATAGTGCGGCCGCCGGGGCTTTGGACCGTGTCGTGCCTTTGCAGCCTCTGACCCGGCATCGAACTCACCTAACTCCTTGGTTCTCTGAGGAGCTGAGGGAGATGAAGTGCCGGAAAAGATGCCTGGAGAGTAGTTGGAGGTCCAGCCGCTCCAAATCCGACCGAACACTGGTGAGGTCTCATATTAAGACCTACCTAGTGGCGATAAAAGCGGCAAAATCTAGCTATTTTGCCGCTCTTATCACGTCATCAGATAATCGCCTGGCTGCCCTGTTTAGGGTGACCCGCTCCCTCCTCCATCTGGAAGTGCGGGATGACCCCTTGCAGGGCCGAGCTGAGGATTTTGTGCAGTATCTGTATGACAAAATCGCTCAGATTCGGGAAGGGCTGGCCTCTGACTGGGTATGTCTGGACGGGATGACTGAGGCAGGTCTTGAGAGCGTTATCTGGGAGGAGTTCGATCCTGTGGCTCCCGAGGACATGGACAGGGTCCTGGGACGGCTGAACGCGACCACATGTTTATTGGACCCGTGTCCCTCCTGGTTGGTACTGGCTTCCCAGGAGGTGACACAATCTCCAGAAGATTGTTTTTTTTTTTTATTGCAAAAGTTTTACAATTACATTTTCACCCCTTTTTCCCCCCCACCTCCCCCCCCAAACTTCCCAACCTCCCTAACCCTCCCTAACCCTCCCCTCCCCCCAGACTTCCCTATAATATACTCATACTCATAAAGAACCCTTAATATAACACTTATATGTAGACTTGAACCCCTCCCTCCCCTGTATAATTTTTCTCTTTACCTCATTACATTAAAATATTTCTAATACATTATTTTCAAATAAAAGCTATTTGATACTTTCTAGTTTGATATTTGTTCTGAACATATTCTATCCACCTTTTCCATTCCCATTCATAAGTCTCTTGTGAACAATCTTTTAAATATGCTGAAATCTTCGCCATCTCTGCAAAACTGGCCATCTTTAAAGTCCATTCCTCAATAGTGGGCAAAACTTCATTCTTCCAGTATTTACCTATCAACAATCTTGCTGCTGTTATCATATACAATATCAATTTTGTTTCACCCAATGTAAAACCCTTAACTATACCCAATAAAAACAGTTGTGGAGAAAATTGAATTTTTTTCTTCAAAACATTCTGCATGACCCACCAAATTTTTATCCAAAAAGCCTTAACTTTCCTACAGGTCCACCAAACATGATAATACGTAGCATCCAAACATTCACATCTCCAACATTTTGGCTGAACATTAGGGTACATACATGACAACTTTTTGGGATCTAAATGCCATCTATAAAACATTTTATAGAAATTTTCCCTCAGGTTCTGCGACTGTGTAAATTTAACATTCTGAACCCAAATTTTTTCCCATGTTTCCAACATCACTGGTTCTTCAAAATTTTGTGCCCACTTAATCATACAGTCTTTAACTAATTCAGTTTCTGAGTCCCTTTCTAGCAAAACATTATAAAGCCTTTTGATATGCATTGGACCTTTCTCTTTTATATGTCTAACCAATTCTTCCTCATGCAACATAATACCAGTTTTTTGGTCCTCTTTCCATCTCAATTGTAATTGATTATATTGTAACCATGTTAGATTAATCCCTTCGTCCAACAGTGTCTGCAATGTCTTCAGCCGCCATCTGCCCGCATCTGTAAAAAGAACCTCTTTGTATAAACCCCCCCCCCCGAGTGACATTATATTTGTATTCCACAAAGTATGACCAAGATCCAGCCATAGCGGTATTTTATAATCCCATTTGAGTCGGTGCTTCTTCCAAACTCTCATCAAAGAGTCTCTAAGTATATGACTTTTAAATACTTTATCAACTTTGTCGTCATAAAATAAGTAAGCATGCCATCCAAATTCGAGATCAAAACTTTCTGCATTCAATATTCCAGTCTTTTTCCTTCCAAACCAATCACTTGTTAAAGTTAAAGCTGCTGCATCATAATATAACTGTAGGTTTGGAAGTTTAAGACCTCCTCTTTCTGGAACATCTTGCATAATTTTCAATTTCACTCTCGGCTTTTTCTCATTCCAGACAAACTTATTCACTCCAGTTTGCCAGACTTTCAATTGTTTATTACTTTTAAGCACCGGAATCATTTGAAACAGAAAAAGAAATCTTGGCAAAATGTTCATCTTAACTGCTGCTATTCTTCCAAGTAGAGACAGCTGCAGTTTTTTCCAAGTCTCCATGTCTTTCTGCACCTCTCGCCACAACACCTCATAGTTATTTTGAAACAATTTAATGTTTGATTCTGCAACCTGAACTCCTAGATATTTTACCTTAGGCACAGTCTCAAAACCTGCCCTTCTTTCAAGCTTACGATCTTGTGTCATGTTTTTAGCTATCATTTTGGTCTTTTTTGGATTCAGTCTAAAACCTGAAACTTTACCATAGTCTTGTATAATGTCCTTCATCAGGATTATTGATTCCATTGGTTGTGATAGGGTAACAACCAGATCATCTGCAAATGCCTTTATTCTGTAATCCTCTTGCCTAATCATTATACCTTTCAAGATATTAGAGTCCCGTATTGTGTTTAGCAAGACTTCTAGTGTTAGAATAAATAAAAGTGGGGACAACGGACATCCCTGTCTTGTTCCTTTTTCAATTTTGAACTCTGTTGTCAAACTTCCATTAATGATGATCTGTGCCTTTTGCTCTTGGTAAATTGCTGAAATCGCCTGTATAAATTGATCCCCAAAATCCATCTTTTTTAAAGTCTTTAATAGAAAATTCCAATCCACTCTATCAAAGGCCTTCTCTGCATCCAGAAAGACCAGCACTGCAGGAATCTGTTTATTCTTCTCAAGATATTCCAATAAATCTATTACTTGCCTTACATTATCCTTCATATGTCTGCCCTCGATAAATCCCGCTTGATCATCATGAATCACCTTTTGGATTACTGGCATCAACCTGTTGGCTAATACTTTCGCATAGATTTTATAATCTGTATTCAAAAGAGATATTGGTCTATAATTCTCTGGTTTTTTAGGACCGACTTGTTCTTTTGGTATCAAGGATATATAAGCAGTTGTCCATGATGGGGGTATTTTACCCCCTTGTTGAATATTGCAAAATAAATCTCTGAGTTGTCCCACCATTTCAGCTTGCAAAGTTTTATAATACACTGCAGTCAAACCATCCGTGCCAGGAGCTTTGGCTTTTTTTAACTGTTTAATTGCTACTATTATCTCCTCCTCTGTTATAGGATAATTCATTCTTTCCTTTTGTTGATCAGTAATTTTTGTAACTCTTTTATCATTTAAATATTTTTCTATAAGTCCATTCTGCACCTCCTCTTTGGCATATAGTTTGGTATAATAGTCCACAAAAGCTTCTTTAATTAATTTTTGTTGAAAAATTTCTTTCCCTCCAATATCAATACTTTGTTTTTTCCTCAATGTGTAAGCCAACCATCTGCCCGGTTTATTAGCGTTACAAAATGTGTTATGCTTCGCATATTGTAAGTTTGTTGCAACTTGTTCCGCCATAAGCATTTGAAATTGGTCTTTCAAAAGTTTTATAGCACTACGTATTCTTTCATCTGTTGGATTTTTAATAAGTAACTGCTCTTTATTCTTTATTTCTATTTCCAATTCAGATCTTTTCTTTTGTCGGAACAGTCTATGTTTAGAGTTCATGTAGATAAGTACCCCTCTCATATAAGCTTTACTTGCGTCCCACACAATTTCAATTGGGGTACCTTTATTCAAATTTATTTCAAAAAATTCTTTCAAATGCTTTTTAAATTCTGTTGTATTTTTTTCATATCTAAACAAATTCTCATTTAATCTCCAAGAACGTCTCTCAACCTTATCCATCTCAATTTCTATCCATACTGGGCTATGGTCAGTCAAAGTTCTTGGAAAAATCTTTGTTCTTTTTGTCTTAACAAGTAAGTCGTCTGTCAACAAAATGAAGTCAATCCTAGAGAAGGATCTGTGTCTGTCAGAAAAAAAAGTATAGTCCAATTCTTTTGAATTATGTATTCTCCAAACATCTTTTAGTTCCATATCTTCTTTCATGTCAAAAAAGGTCTGTGGTAATCTGATCCTAGACTTTGCCAAACTCTTTTTATCTAATTTAGAATCAATTACTCCATTCCAGTCTCCCATAATTAAAATAGATCTGTAATCCCATTGCAGTATTTTAGTATGTAACATCTTATAGAAATGGTCCTGTTGTTGATTGGGAGCATAAATTCCAATCAAAAGAATTTGGCCATTTGCTGTAAGCAATTCAATTGCTACAAACCTACCATCTTCATCTGCTTCTATAACTTTAGCTGTTAACTTTTTATTTACATAAATAACCACACCATTCTTTTTTTGCACAGTTGAAGATATAAAATGTGTTCCTAGTTTGGAGTTTATCAAATATTTTTGATCTTGAGTTGTGATATGCGTTTCTTGTAAACAAATTATATCATTATTAAATTGTTTCAAATATGTAAATAATTTCTTCCTTTTCTGTGCTGAATTCAACCCATTAACATTCCATTAATGTTAATGGCTCCAGAAGATTGTTAACGCTTCTTTGAGTGAGGGGGTCCTGCTGGCCGCTTTGAAAGAAGCGGTTGTGAGGCCCCTCCTCAAGAAGCCCTCTCTGGATCCAGCTGTTTTGGCTAACTATCGTCCAGTCTCCAACCTTCGCTTCGTTGTGAAGGTTGTTGAGAGTGTGGTAGCGCAGCAGCTTCCCCGGTACCTGGATGAAGCTGTCTATCTAGACCCGCTCCAGTCCGGCTTCCGGCCTGGGCACAGCACGGAAACGGCATTGGTCGCATTGGTGGATGATCTCTGGAGGGCTCGGGATAGGGGTTGCTCCTCTATCCTGGTCCTGTTAGACCTCTCAGCGGCTTTTGATACCATCGACCATGGTATCATGTTGCACCGGTTGGAGGGGCTGGGGGTGGGGGCACCGCTTTGCGGTGGTTCTCCTCCTACCTTTCTGACCGGTCGCAATCTGTGTTGACAGGGGGGCAGCGATCGACCCCGAGGCACCTTGCTTGTGGGGTGCCACAAGGGTCGGTCCTCTCACCCCTTCTGTTCAACATTTATGTAAAGCCGCTGGGTGAGATCATCCGTGGCTTTGGGGTGGAGTTCCATCAGTATGCTGATGACACCCAGCTGTACATCTCCACCCCAGACCACCCCAATGATGCCCTTGAAGTGATGTCCCAGTGCCTGGAGGCTGTGCGGGCCTGGATGGGGAGAAACAGGCTCCGACTCAACCCCTCCAAGACCGAGTGGCTGTGACTTCCGGCGTCCCAATATAGCCAGCTGATGCCATCGCTGGCTATTGGGGGCGAATCACTCACCCCCACAGAGAGGGCTCGTAACTTGGGCGTCCTCCTGGACACACGGCTGTCTTTAGAAGATCATTTGACGGCCGTGGCCAGGGGGGCTTTTTATCAGGTTTGCCTGATATGCCAGTTGCGCCCCTTTCTAGATCAGGACTCCCTACGCACAGTCACTCAGGCACTCGTCATGTCCTGTCTGGACTACTGCAATGCTCTCTACATGGGGTTCCCCCTGGGGTGCACCCGGAGGCTGCAGCTGGTCCAGAATGCGGCCGCGCGGGGGATTATGGGGGCGATGGGGCACTCCCATGTGACACCTCTTCTGCGCGAGCTGCACTGGCTCCCGGTGGTCTTCCGGGTGCGCTTCAAGGTGTTGGTGACCACCTTTAAAGCGCTCTATGGCTTAGGGCCGGGGTATTTATGAGACCGCCTTCTGCCACCAATAGCCTCCCACCGGCCAGTACGCTCGCACAGAGTGGGCCTCCTCAGGGTGCCGTCCGCCAGACAATGTCAGCTGGCGACCCCCAGGGGGAGAGCCTTCTCTGTGGCGGCGCCCACCCTCTGGAACAACCTCCCCCCAGAGATACGTACAATAACAGACCTCTGGATTTTTTGTCGGGCCCTGAAAACTTATTTATTTCAACTAGCTGGGCTGGCTTGAGTTAAATTTTAAACTGATTTTAAATTGGGTTGTTTTTAAATTACGGCCAAAAATATTTAATCATTTTAAACTGCTTTTAAATTTTGTATGTTCTGTTTTTTACTCTGGCTGTTCACCGCCCTGAGTCCTATTGGAGAAGGGCGGTATAGAAATGGAAACAAATAAATAAATAAAATAAATAAACAAGAGGAAAACCTTCTACACACGAAATCCACCCATGCCTTCTATAATTTTGTAAACAACAAACTTAAAGACTCGAGATCCACCCCATCCCTAAAAGGGCCTAACGGGAAAGACTGTAATGATAAAACCATTAAGGCCAACCTCTTCAACACGTTCTTCACTTCAGTCTTTGTAAACAGCAATGGCTCATGTCCTACATTTCCCAGTAGTACCACAACTAATTACAACAATCTACTACATATCAATGCTACAGAAGATGCCATTGAAAAGGCATTACGCAGCCTAAAATCATCTCTATCTATTGGCCCTGATGGATTATCTGCCTATTTCTTAAAAAATCTTTCAATTGCCATAGTAGAACCTCTAAGCATAATCTACAAAACATCTTTCAGAACGAGCTCCTTGCCTAACCTATGGTCACTAGCCATGGTCAACCCTATCTTCAAAAAGGGTGACCCTAGCCTAGTTGAAAATTACAGACCAATCTCATTATGTTGTGTCACCTGCAAAGTCATGAAATCAATCATAAACTAATCCATTACCCTCCACTTAGTTTAGTTTAGTTTAGTTTAGTTTAGTTTAGTTTAGTTTAGTTTAGTTTAGTTTAGTTTAGTTTAGTTTAGTTTAGTTGATTTATATACCGCCCTACTCCCGAAGGACTCAGGGCGGTGAACAGCCACAAGATAAAAACACATAAATACAAAATTTAAAAACAGAATAAAACCGAATTAAACAATTTGGCCAAAGACAGATTTAAAACACCCCAATAAATTAACTTAGAGACAAACAACCTACTCTCCAACAAGCAGTTTGGTTTCAGAAAAAAATTGTGCAATCCTGCAATCTGCAACTCTTATACTGCAAAAACATATGCACTACACAACTCAGCCAGGGTAAAGCAATAGACGCAATTTACATAGACTTCTGTAAAGCCTTTAATTCAGTGGTACACAACAAACTACTTCTAAAACTCAAATCTTATGGCATTTCCAGATCTCTGCATAAGTGGATAGCTGCTTTCCTGTCAAACAGGCAACAGGTAGTCAAAATAAGGCGCGCCCTATCAAACCTTGCACCTGTTAACAGCGGTGTCTCCCAAGGCAGCGTTCTAGGACCCACACTATTTATACTTTACATAAATGATCTTTGCGATCATATTATAAGCAATGGCATTCTCTTCGCCAATGATGTAAAACTATTCAACACCCCCGACAATGCTGCTACCCTACAAAGAGACCTTAACTATGTGTCAGAATGGTCGAACAATTGGCAACTCAAAATATCAACCAACAAATGCTCTGTCTTACACATTGGCAAAAAAAAATCAGGAGATCAAATACAAGCTGGGCAGAAACATCCTTGTAGACGACCCTCATTTTGTCAAGGACCTTGGAGTACTCATCTCAAATGATCTAAGTGCCAGAGCTCACTGCAATAACATTGCCAAAAAGGCATTAAGAGTTGTTAATCTAATCTTGTGAAGCATCTTGTCCGGTAATATTGTATTGCAAACTAGGGCATATAAAACCTTTGCTAGACCAATTCTCAAATATAGCTCATCTGTCTGGAACCCACACTGTATATTGGACATTAATACAATTGAGTGAGTCCAGAGATATTTCATGAGAAAAGTACTCCACTCCTCTGTTCACAACAGAATACCTTATGCCACCAGGCTTGAAATTTTGGGATTAGAAAACTTAGAACTATGCCGCCTTCACTCTGACCTAAGCATAGTATACAAAATTATCTGCTACAACATCCTATCTGTCAATGACTACTTCAGTTTCAACCGCAATAATACATGAGCACAGAATAGATACAAACTTAAGGTAAATCGCTCCGAACTCAATTACAGAAAATACGACTTCAGCAACAGAGTGGTCAATGCCTGGAATGCACTACATGACTCTATGGTTACTTCCCCCAAACCCCCATAACTTTTACCTTAGACTGTCTACTGTTGACCTCACCCCATTCCTAAGAGGTCTGTAAGAGGCGTGTATAAGCGCACCAACATGCCTACTGTCCCTGTCCTACTGTCCCCATTTATTCGTATCCTTATCCTTTATTCATAATCATGTTTATACTTACCGTATTTTTCGGACTATAAGATGCACCAATGTATAAGATGCACCAAGATTTCAAAGAGGTAAGCAAGAAAAAAAAGGTTTTTGCCCTCCCCAGCCTCTAGGAGCACTCTGCAGGCCTCCCAAAGCCTCTGTGTGCCCTGCTTTTGCGAAAAACGGGCCCGTTTTTTGCAAAAACGGGATGCGCGGGGCGGGGCTTCGTGAGGCCAAAAATGGCTGTTCAGTGTATAAGACACACCAACATTTCTACCCTCTTTTGGGGGGGGGGGAAGTATGTCTTATACTGCGAAAAGTACGGTATACCTGTTATCTTACGTGTTTGACAAATAAATAAATAAAATAAAATAAAAATTTCACCATTTAGTGATTCTGTGCTAATTGCAGCTTTTGGCAGCCTAGCCAATGCAGAAAATGGTGAAATACTGTATGTGGAAAGTTCTACACTTATAGCAGCTGGAGAGCCACATCTTCTCCATCTGTGGCTGGCAGATTCAAATTCAGGAGCTTAAATTCAAATGTACTATTCTGTGATTGCAGTACAACTTTAAATAGTTTTAGTTTCACAGAGAGCTCCAATGTGTTGACAAATATTACATCAAACTAGTAGATTACATCTATGCTTGGGCAATCCTACAATTCCCTGCAGATTCATTTTGTACAGGTAAGCACAGAAAAAGAACAGGATGTTAACAGCCTTAACAGAGGCACCAACCATCAAAAAACATTTCAGGGGAAGATGCAATGTCAGTAGTGGGAAAAAATCAGAAGCACCTTGACAAACACATTTTACTAAATAGCATAACTTTTCATGAGCTGCAAAACACTTCCTCAGTTCACAAAAGCTTATGCTGTTTAATAAAATTTGTTATTTGGAAAAGATGCTATCAGAATTCTTCTGGATTTTGTTTTATTTTTTGCAGTCATCTGCAGATGATTTAAAGGATATTACCTTTGAAAATGACACAGGTTATTGCTTTTTTATTAATTGTTTTTGTTTTAAGCATATGCTCATCATCCAGAGTTGCAATTGTAACATGGCTGATATATAAATCAATATAATCAGTCAATGTTAGGTAAACAAAAGTCTGAATATTTCTCTGATTGAGCTATCTATTAAATGTTCAATGTTTATTATACTTTGTAATTTTAAGAGAATAATACCTCAGTATGTGGTACTAAATTAAGTAGCACTGGAGATTCTTCACATTTTATTTTTTTAAAATGTAATTATAAGAATTGTCTGATAAAAGCACCTGATTAAGATTCATAATTCTGGAATTTGCATGGACTCCTTTATCTCTGAATCACCTCTACATGCCAAATCATGAAATGACAGGACTTTGAATCAGACAAGTTTGGACATACAACATGTCTGGACAGAATTATTTCTGAAACAAGAGCTCAAGTATGTTCAGTTCTAATGACAAATTTCACAGGCATAAACTTAGTTTCAGCAAAGTTGCACACTATCTCTACAAATTTTCCTTTGTGCTTTGAGAAGTATCAGTGAGGCTAAGGGAAACATTCTCCAGAAATTTTGGATTACAATTTTTGCAGTTCCTTGCTATTGGTGGCTATGGCTGACGTGAATTTCAAACATTTGAAGACACTAGATCCATGCTTGCCCTATATCCGTGATGGCGAACCTATGGCACACATGTCACAGATGGTGGGCACGCGAGTGTTGCCGTAGCTCAGCTCCAGCGCGAATGCACACACCAGCCAACTTATTTTCAGGCCTTCTGATCCCACCGGAAGTCAGGAAACTGGCTGTTTCCAGCCTCCGGGATGTGGGAAAGGCTGTTTTTGCCCTCCCCAGGCTCCTAGAAAGCTTCTGGAGCCTGGGGAGGGTGAAAAACGGGCCTACCGGGCCATCGCTTGCCAAAAGCAGGAGGGAGCGTGGGGGGGGTGTCACGTGCATGTGCAGGAGGGCGGGGCACATTGAATTATGGATGTGGGCACACGTACCTGCGACCCCCCCTCTCCCGCTGCTTTTGGCACGCGACGACAAAAAGGTTAGCAATCACTGCCCTATATCATTCTTTGGAGAAAACTTTGTGATAATTTCAGTTCCTGGAATTAATGGTTCTATAGTATATGAATCTTCTTAAATAGTCACAGTGTCTGAGGTCACTGTGCACTTGAGAGCTTTCCTGACTCAGACCTTGGACTCTTGCCCCAAGACTTGTTTTGTTTATTTGGAGGACACAATAATGTCAGTTTATGCAAGTGGACCCAAAGTCACAATCAAGGCAACAGCCAGATTCCAGGATGCCAATCATGGCCTATCTATTACTAAAACTCTCATGTCTGTCCTCCTTAACTGAGTGAAATGGTGCATCCTAATGCAAAACTTTGTCAAGAAAGGTACCTCAAATCGGATAAGTTACAAAATGCCAGAATCCATGACTCCTGGGGGGGATCAAATTTAGGAAAGTTGTGGCTGTTTCAGCGCTGTAATGCTACTCTGATCATATGATCATCATTTTCAATGTTCTATGGCAGTTTCCTGGCTACTCATGCATTAGTTTGCTCCTTTCCCCACCCAGCAACAACCATTTACCTGCCTGCTAGGAAAGAAAAAGAAGGGAAGGGAGGAAGAGAGCAAAGAAAGGAAGGAAAGGAGGGAGGGAGGGAGGAAGGAAACTCAGTGCATCTTATCCAATCCATGTGGTACTTCTTGTGCAGCCGCAGTGCCTTCTCTGACCACCCACACACACCCATGTGCACTCTTTCCCACCCATGCTGACCATGTACATATCCTTCCCAACCTGCTGCCCTGCAAAACCCCTAGCTTCTTCCCCCACCCTGCAGCAGCTATTTACCTGCCTACTGATGTTTGACTTGTAATTTCCTTCTGGCTTCCCCAATGATTTTCTCCCTACACACTTACCCCAAGCAAAGCAAATGGGGAAGACAGCAGGAATCCTAGGGAGGAAGGGCAAGAGAGAGAAAAGGAAGGGAAGGGGTGAAAGATGAAAAGGATGAAGGGAGGGAGGGATGAAAGGAAGGAAGATTTTTGATGCTCTCAGTCAGCTTCACACAAGAATACTCAATGGAGAAGCCAGCAAGAAATTAGAAGTTGCTTTTTTGCCCACTTGCGGCCATCCTGTTTCTCTGTTTAGGTATGGAAATATCTCTGAAATGATGACTCAATGGGACTTTCTGTATATAACTAAAATAATTACTGTAAATATCTCTCCTTACTCGCAAGATAGGAAATAGTGATATGCATACATTATCACTGGGGCAAAAAAAATGTACACATCACTTTCTACTATGAATAAAATGTATATATATTAGTAGATATGAGGATTCTTTGCTCTTCAAGAACTGGACACACCATAAAGTAGCAAGCCTGTACAAATTGCTTTTTTGGGGGGGCAACACACACTTCCCCAACAACAGGCTATTGTTCTGGGTCAATTCCACTCTTCTATGACTTTGCAAGGTAATATTATCAAGTAAATATCCCACCAGGATATGCTGCTCACTATAGCTTGTGATCCTGGAAGTCAAATGAAAGTCCTCTTGTCTCTTTGTAATAGTTGACAATCTCCAGATGTCACCTCTACTTCCCAAACAGGTGGTAGGCTGTTTGCTTACCATCTTTCCTGCTACACCTGAGGGAAGGGGAGGGGAGAGATTCTTGCCTGCATGACTGCAGCTGCAGCCTCACTTCTTCCCAGTGCAGTCTCTTTTGAATTGAACTTGAATTCTAGTAACTTCATTCACCTATTCATGTAGTTTTCTTGACCACAGCTGAGAAGTTATTTCCTTGGATGCTTTTTGACTTGCCAGCTTAACCTACTGTATTGGTGTTCTTCTCTGGAAATCTCCCATCCAATGACACTGTTTAGCTTCTGAGTTCAAATAATATCAGCCAGGTATTGGCATTTAGGGTTTCTAAAAATAAGTGGACATATTAGGTCATGATGTTAGGCATTGTAGCCACCCATATATAGTCAGCAAGCCCTGTTTGGGTTTAGAAAATCTGTTAAGACCTGGCAGGCCTTTGGGAATAATGTAACTGGGATCTTTGTATTCCAGCAAAAGTCTGGAATCTTTTACTGTCACTGGGGATTAATCTGCTTAATACTACTGAAGAACCCTATATGCAGTGGTGGGATTCAGCCAGTTTGCACCACTTCAGGAGAACCAGTTGTTAACTTTCTGAGCAATTTGGCAAACTGGATGTTGGAAGAAATAATTAGGACAGAGAACTGGTTGTTAAATTACTTGAATCCCACCACTGCCTATATGCCTGAGAAAGATATAGATAAAAATATCCAGAAAGCAAGCAAGCAAGCAAACAAGCAAGCAAGCAAACACACATCAGACTAGGAAAAGCTGCATATTTTTATCCATGGATCCTCTGGTTTTTGCAGCTTGAAAGGTCATCTGAGCATAGATGCCCTTTAAGTACAATTATGTATCTCTGCTACTGTAATTTATATGGCTCTTAACTGATTGATGATTACAGTGTTGTGTCTGCCAACATAAATCATTTCTGCCTGGTTGAGGCTCCACAAGGCTATACTAACAATTGAAGTAGAGCCTTAGCTATGTGGAAATAATATTTTGCAATAAGTGAACTTACTCCTCAGAAGCCACTATCTTGTAGCAACTGATTTAACTTAATCGACTTGTAAGAAGATTGCATTCACATGAACAAAAAAAGCTTTATTCATGACTTATGCTTTTAAAAGTTTCTTTAGTTAGCATCAGAAGCCAGTGGCTGAACATATTTTGCACACCGAAGGTCTTCAACTTCAAGTTCTATCATTTCCAGGTAAAGGCTAGCTTCTGGAGATTGACTGCCAAGAAGGCAGCATAGGCTGCATTGGGCTCAATGGATATGTCATTTGACCCCTATACTCAGCATAATTATGTTTATATTTATGTTTATGTTTACATTTATATTTATTGGCTGTCCCATTTCAGTGGATTCTGGACAGGTAATAAATATTATAGGAAAAAGTTAGAAGTTTAGCATTTTTTATATTGGGGTATTACATCACATTTGAGAATGTACTGTGGGTCTTTTTTTTTTACTTTATTCCAAAATTTGCAAACAAGTGATTTAATTACAATAACAATCAGTGCCATCACAGGCCAATTTCTGGAGTGGGAACACTCATTTAAATGAGCAAATTCTCCAGTAGTGCCTTGAAACAATTGTGTGAAATTGTACCCTTCTTTGCATTTTGTTTTTAACATTTGGCTCTTTGTTCATTGTTGTACATGGAAAAGAAACAGCAGAGAAGGTTTGCCCAATTGCATAATAAAAGTGAAAGTTGAACAGGATTATAATATAGTTGATGAATATACCTTTTCATCTGGACTGTATTTTGCAATAGCCTGGGTGATGAAATCACATAGACACAAATGTCTCTGGAAGGGAGAATGTAAGGTAATGATATATAAATGAAATATGCTGTACTGCATCAATGTATTTGCAATAGATCAGACCATTGAGATAGAAAGGGTTGTTCACTTTGTTACTCATTCATAATTAGTATTTAATTTAACCAGAGACATATGGCTTCCAGCTTTATTTGAGAGAAACAGACATCAGTTCATGACAAATTTATAAAGTTGATCATGGATGGCTGGTGATAAGAATTAAATATTCAAAGTTGAAAAGCACTCTTGCATTACTTCATAAATGAGAGGAATCAGTCATAGAATTAATGCACATGCGTTCTCACTGAGCATATACAGGCTGTTAACCATCCCTGGATCCGGCAATATTGGCCAACTACCGTCCTGTCTCCAACCTTCGCTTCATGGCGAAGGTTGTTGAGAGTGTGGTCGCGCGACAGTTCCCACAATTCCTGGAGGAAACATCTTATCTAGATCCGTTCCAGTCGGGTTTCAGGTCTTGGCACAGCACAGAAATGGCATTGGTCGCATTGGTTGATGATCTCTGGAGGGCTTGGGACAGGGGTTGCTCCTCTGTTCTGGTCCTGTTAGATCTCTCAGCGGCTTTCGATACCATCGACCATGGTATCATGCTGCACCGGCTGGAAGAGTTGGGGGTGGGAGGCACCATGTTGCAGTGGTTCTCCTCCTTTCTCTCTGACCGGTCGCAGTTTGTGTTGGCAGGGGGGCAGAGGTCGACCTCGAGGCCTCTCATCTGTGGAGTGCCGCAGGGATCGGTCCTCTCGCCCCTCCTGTTCAACATTTATGTGAAGCCGCTGGGTGAGATCATCCGTGGCTTCGGGGTGAGATACCACCAGTACGCTGATGACACCCAGCTGTACATCTCCACCCCAGGCCACCCAAATGATGCCCTTGAAGTGATGTCCCAGTGCCTGGAGGCTGTGCGGATCTGGATGGGGAGGAACAGGCTCAAGCTCAACCCTTCCAAGACTGAGTGGCTGTGGCTCCCGGCATCCCGATATAGTCAGTTGACTCCATCACTGACTATTGGGGGCGAGTCTTTGGCCCCCACAGAAAGGGCTCGCAATCTGGGAGTCCTCCTGTGGCAGGTATAAATGCCCTACCCGTGCCAGGGATCTGCTATAGCTCAATAGTGCAAGGGTTAACCCAGACATCCACCTGGTCAGCTCCTCCCATAGACCCCTCCTTACCTGAATCCCCGCCCACAGGTATAAAAGGTGGGCACACTCCTCCATGTTGTGCAGATCCTGATGTAACCAGTGATGATATGAAGAACCTGTAAATAAAGGAGAGATATTTAACCCGATGACTCAAGTCTCTTCATTGGGCCTGATCCATCAATCCTCGTAACATCCTGGATATGCAGCTGTCCTTGGAGGAACATCTGACAGCTGTAACCAGGGGGACCTTTTGTCAGGTTCGCCTGATTCGCCAGTTGCGGCCCTTTCTTGATCGGGATTCCCTGTGCACAGTCACTCATGCCCTCGTCACCTCTCGCCTTGACTACTGCAACGCTCTCTACATGGGGCTCCCCTTGAAGAGCACCCGGAGGCTCCAACTGGTCCAGAATGCAGCAGCACGGGTAGTGACGGGAGCAGCATTGTGCTCCCGTGTAACACCGCTCCTGCGCGAGCTGCACTGGCTCCCAGTGGTCTTCCGGGTGCGCTTCAAGGTGTTGGTTATCACCTTTAAAGCACTCCATGGCATCGGGCCTAGCTATCTTCGAGACCGCCTGCTGCTACCGACGACCTCCCATCGTCCCATGTGCTCCCACAGAGAGTGCCTCCTCAGGGTGCCATCAGCCAATCAATGTAGGCTGGTGACCCCCAGGGGGAGGGCCTTCTCTGTGGGGGCACCTACCTTCTGGAATCAGTTGCCCCCAGAGATAAGGAGAATCCAAGACCTTAGTGCCTTCCGCTGTGCCCTTAAAACCCACTTTTTCCAGCAAGCCGGGCTGGCTTAAAAAGAAATTTTAAATGTTTTAATTGGTTTGTATTTTTAATTTTGGGCCAAATTTATATATATTTTAATTGTTTTTTTAATATTTGTATTTCATGTTTTTTAATTTTAAAAAAGAGCCTTGGTACTACAGTGGTTTAAAGCACCCTGTTATTAACACAGCTGCCTGCAATTTACTGCTGGTTCGAATCTCTCCAAGGCTCAAGGTTGACTCAGCCTTCTATCCTTTCTAAGGTAGGTTAAATGAGGACCCAGTTTGTGGGGGCAATAAGCTGACTTTGTATAAATATACAAAAGTATGAAGGCTATTGCTTAACGCACTGTAAGCCGCCCTGAGTCTCCGGAGAAGGGCGGCATATAAATCAAATTAAAAAAAAAAAAATTCTGGCTGTACACCGCCCTGAGTCCTCAGGGAGAAGGGCGGTATATAAATTTAAAAATAAATAAATAAATAAATAAATAAATAAATAAATAAATAAATAAATAAATAAATAAATTTTGTAGCATTCAGTTATATATTCCCTTATTTTTTTATTCATGATTGAACAAAGGTGACATGATTAAGTAAACTGAGATTTTCATATGATGCTTCATATGCATAGGACTTTCATCTAAGGTATTTGTAAAAACAAAACAAAACAAAGTTATATACCTATAGTAATAGGTTTATAATATTACTGAAGTATTTATATTGATCATTATATAGTGGAAAGGATCACATGAAAATATATGCTGCTTGATCTGACCAAATAGTATATAGTTCAATTGCTGCAAAATGCTGGATGAGCACCAGATGGTGGCAGAGATAGAGTTTTCTGTATCAATTTGCTGCCATCTACTGATTGTCTAGAAACCACAGTATTAGGGAGCAGCTATTTTATATTTTATACCATTATAACTAGCTTATTTTAGAACCAATAAATCCCAAGATTTTTCAAAATCTTTGTTTGTAAATCACCTTTGGAAGATGCTGGTTTGAAAGACAACTAATAATTATATTTAATATCAAGTAGTATTTCCATAAGAGTCTTCATTTAAAAATATGAAATGTTTACAAGATAGGATTTCTTACAAGTATATTTTAAAATGCAGAAAAGTCAATCCTGCACTTTCAGCCAGTAACAATTGTCTTATCAGTAACCTACATGACTGGCTGATTTTTCTTTATAATATTCCAAGAGTATATTAGCAAAGTATGTTAAGGAATTAGTTTTGAAAAAAAAAAGAGTTTTATTCTTTTTAAACTTCTGTCAATGGCCTGGATCCAAAAATCCTCTTAATATCATTGTTTGCTCCTCACACTGTTTTGTTCACTCTTTAATTCATCAGCTAGCCTTACTCTTACTCGAATTTGAACTTGGGCTGCCTGTAGTAACCTCTGAGCCACTGTGGGCTCCTGGATTGGAGCCGAAAGGTGAAAGGGAAGCAGTATGCTCCCTCCCATGTTGGGGTAGACCAGGTGCTTCGATAGATAGCCAATTTTATTTCAGTCATGGCATCTTAAAACACAAATTGTGGAATCATATATAACAGAAAGCCATAAATCCTAGTTTACAAATAATTGTGCCTGGGTTCCTATCAATCAAAAGCAGACAAACCATTTATGGCTTCAATTAATATGTGAATACATCTCATTGTTATATATACCTGAATGTGTATTATTGAATAACATCTTGCACTTATCCTGCAAAGAATTGCATATGCTGTAGACAGTATGTCAGGCTATGTGATTGTACCAAAAAAAATTAGAAAACCATAGCCTTAAGCGGATTCTCAAGCAAAAGGAAAAAGAAGGCAAATATGCTAACAATGGAATCAAATCTTGAAATAAACTAAGATGTCTATTTTGTCCCTATGTTAATAACGCTATCACAGCCCCAAGAAGTACAACAAGATTATATGTTTTCTGTAATATGATACATGCCGCATCTGCCAGTAATGCCCTTGTATGTATGAGACATGGGACAAACTGTGCAAAAGAATTAATGGATACAAATGTGGCATCAGGTCTCAGGTCAAGGACAAAATAATATTGGTATATTTCAACCACCCTGACGTCAGAGACTAATTTGAACTCTGAAAGCACCCTTGAGTTAAAGATTGCTATACTCATATATCAAAAGATTTCAGACTATTCTCCAAAGGTTTCAACAAACACAATAAAAAAAGGTACTACCTGTGATCTCTTGATTTTTGGATAGGTTTCTTTACCTTTGGTTGTCAATTAGTAGCCTTTCATATTTTTGAAGCCCAGATCTAATAGTGTTGCATGTGATTATGAAGTTTATTCAATATTCCATGAATGGGTCAAAAGGCATTTAATTTGGCATAGTTCACCCTCTTAACATTTTTTGCAAACTCAAGAAAAGCATTAGTTAGCTTGCTCTCCTCCTACTATAACAAGAACACCCTTGAAGGATTGTGGTGTTTGGCCATTGCCATGTTACTTGAGTAATGGAGGAAGCTAACTTTGGCTTGCACTGCCATTCTGTGCCTGTGGAGCATGTGCTATGACAACACTTGCATGCCCGAGATATCCATAGCTCTCAGGTCATGGAAACAGTTTAATTTTGACAGGCAAGGAAGATGTTTGTTTGAACTGGTTTAATTTATATTCACCTGTGAGAGCCAAGTTATGCTTCCAAGGAATTACACTTGTAAGGTAACTAGACAAAAAATTGCTGGACTCATCTTAGCATAATTTTTTAAGAACCCAGAACCATTGGGCTGTACATCTGGCCTAGATAATCTACGGGACTCAGTCTTTTCCTGAATCCTGAGATTCTGCTAATTCTAGTCACAAACTATCTGTAGGTTTTCAGATTGGGAAACCTGCTATAGATAGTTACCTGGGTGTGAATTTCACCGAATTTAGTAGAACTTATTCCCGAGACATCCAACTCATTGTGATATAACAGAATAATACAGTTGGAAGCAACATTGGAGATCTTCTAGTCCAACCCCCTGCTCAAGCAGGAGACCCTGTACCATTTTAGAGAAATGTCCAATCTCTTCTTAAAAACCTCCAGTGATGGATCACCCTCAACTTCTGACGGCAAGTTGTTCCACTGATTAATTGTCCTAAGTATCAGGAAATATGCACACAGTACCTGCAAAAGGGAGGGAGACTATACAGGTAGTCTTGGACTTATGACCACAATTTGGACTGGAATTTCCATTGCTAAACAAGGTGATTGTTAGATGACTTGCATCCAATTTTACACCTTTTTAGTCATGGTCATTAAGCAAGTCACCATGATCATTAAAGTGAAGCACACAATTGTTAAGTGTATCCAGCTTCTTCCATTGACTTTGCTTATCAAGACCTGGCTGGGAAGATCACAAATGCTGATCATGTGACCCTGGAATACTGCAATAATCATAGGAACATTGGCAATCAGCAAGGATTTAAATCTAATCATGTGACCACAGAGACATTGTGACAGTTGTAGGTGCAAGGACAAATAAATCATTTTTTTCAGAACCAACCTACTTTGAATGGTCACTCAACAAATGGTTGTAAATGAAGGACTACTTTACTAATTTGCACATTCCAAAGTATTCTAGGAAGTCAACAGAAGCAATTGAGCATTAGACTTCATTTTATTAGCTTAAGCCTGCCTAATGGTGTGTGAAATTTAGCAAATCTATTAGCTTCTTTCCCTTTTTACCATGTTTTCCCGAAAATAAGACCCTATCTTTAGGGTTGCCAGGTCTGCTTCCAAAAAATAGCGGACAAGGAGGGGGGGGGTTAAGTAGTAAAAAAATTTAAAAAAAATTACAATTAAATTATATATTTTCTTACAAACATTTTAACACATATTAAAATAATCACTTCAAAACTTTATTTAAAATTCAAAACATCAAATATATTATAATAATATGTAAAATATTAAATTACATTTTACTTTGCTATCGTGTGTATTTTTTATTTGACTGCGCAGCTTTGATCAATTCTTTGTGTTTAAGGAATAATTCTTTAATTTCAGTACAACGTTGAGAAATATTAAAAAATATACAAAGTTCACTTCGAACTGATACAAGCAGTCGATTTCATCGAAGAGAATGTTGGGTGGAAGTTCTTCTCGCCATGGTGATAATAACCAGATGTTCGTCATTTCTTCTAAAGTTGGAGGATTATTGTGATCAATTAGATTGAAACAATTTAGCGTCTCATATACTGAATCAGTGAAATTATAACACTTTTCTAGGTACGCAATGGCTCTTTGATACACGTTGATGGCTTCTTTCTTGAACGTTTGCACGGCATTCTCAGGCAAATGTTTTTTACGTAAGGCAAATAAAACTTTCATTCCAAAAAACTGCTCATCGTATTTTTTTTGCAAAGAATCACGCAGCTTACACATGATAATGTGAAGATCACATGCAAGAATTTTCTTGCTTTCCAGCTTCAGTAGGGTGTCTTGCATTATTGACATGAAGAAGTGCGTGAAATATAAATACAATTCTGAAATTGTTGGTTCATCATCCTTTGCAAGTTCATTTTCCTGATCCGAAATAAGGTTCCAGATAATCTTATGGCATTCATCAGATCCAAGAGAAATAAAATATGATTTTAGAGGTATCCAGTTTAAAAAAAGTCTTTTGACCGCTTTAAACAAACTTAACCAATGTGTTGGAACATGGCGCAAAACTTCATGGAATTCTGACTCGCAAAACTCAAAAAATGATTTCAACTCTTCTCGTTTCTTCGCAGAATTTGAAAATTCGGCAAAAACCTTCAGCACTACATTTTCGATATCAAAAGATAACTGCTTTAATGCATTTTTTGTGCTGTTGTGTAAAATGTGATTATTGCAATGAGCATTCGATCTTTGTCTCATTCTAACTTATGAAAAAAAAGACAAAACACAATTCTCCTATCCTTATTCTCTTAGACTGTACATCTTTAGATTACGTACCATTTCATCATAAAGCTTTTGAATAAAAAAAATGTCCACTATTTTGTGAAAAAAAATAGGGTAGGGTTGCCAGGTGTCCACTATTTGAGCGGACAGTCCACTTTTTTCACATTATGTTCACTATTTTGTGAAAAAAAAATAGTGAACATAATGTGAAAAAAGTGGACTGTCCGCTCAAATAGTGGACACCTGGCAACCCTACCTGTCTTATATTTTTTTGAACCCTGAAATAAGTGCTTGGCCTTAATGCCATGCACTCAAAAGCCCGATTGGGCTTATTATCAGGATGTCTTATTTTGAGGGAAATAGGGTAGTTTATTTTTATTCAGTATTTGTTTACTTCTGTTTCAGTTATTTTTTTTTTGTTTTCCAGGAGAGTTTAGACAAAAGAGCATAAAAAATAATGGAACTGTTTGGAGCTGGAAAATCTTTGGAAGACCCAAGAGAGCAAGTATGGACAAGAGAGCAAGTATCCTGGTGATGTGCAAGATATCTGGCATGTTTGTATTCCTACTTAAAGTGGACTTCAAACTATACCTACAGCAAATGCAAATTCAAATATGTGTCATTTGTCTAACCTTGAGAGAGAAGGAAAACAAATAAGTACACTCTTTGAAATAATTGCTTGAAACCCTGCATGGCACTTCTACATCTACTATTTCTGGGAGACCCCTGATGAGCCACTGACTTTAAACATACCAGAGTAATCCCCCTATGTGATAGCATTAATTCTTTATGCATCACTACTTAGACTGGCTAAATAGTGCTTAGTGGTTGAGTTCACAGGGGTCAAGCTATAATGTTTGACTTAAATTTAGTATGGTGTGTAAAGCTTATAAACGATGGGCTTATAAATTATGATTTATATTTAGCATTAAATAACGCAGTCAGTATGGTTTGTGTCCTACAGTGAACCTCTGTATCATGGTGCATGATTTTAATCATTCCTAATTAACATATTGAGATGTAAACTTGATACATTCAATTAGTCCTCCACTCTTTGAATCCATGCAAGTTTGACAATAATTCATCAAATATCTTCCTGCCTCTCTAAAAAGAGATCATATTCTCTTGATTTTCCATTGTTAGCTTTCAGCACCTCTTAATAATCATAATATTGTTAAAACAAAAGATCTATTCAATGAGCAATGCCTTACATGAAGGATGTATTTCAAGTGAAAATAAAAAGAACTTTCTGTCCTCAATCCACTTACAGGATGTGAAATTTTGTCAAAACAAGCACTGGCACATGCATACAACAATATTGTTTTGAGTAACACATAGGAATTAAAAACAGTGGTGTAGGACGCCTAAAGGATGCAGGGTGGAGGATAGATAGAGATATTAATATTTGACAATAAACAAGCCCCCAAAGATTGGCATTGAACTCTAAGAATAAGAAAATGGTGAAGAAATAATTTGTTCAATCTTCTGTTGATTTTCAAAATTTCAGAATGAATATTCAGTGCATTGCCAGCCTGACAATTCTGTTGACTTTGATGTCTGTGATACAGGAGATAATTAGTAACCAATCCAAGTCCATAGTTCAAAATGACCTCAATTTTGGTCTACTTAATATAGCTTTTACTAATTCAGGTCTGTTCATATGCTTTGGCTCATAATTTCTATCATTTTCATAGACAATTACTATTGTATGATTCATAAAAAACACATTTAAAAGAATGATTTTTCAGGTAAGCTTTGCTTTTTCAAAAGTTCATTTGTTGACGAGTTAGATATTTTCTTGTTCTGATACTAGTATCAGGAGGAGAATGCATCTAAGTTTACTGTAAATGCTGTAGTTTTCTGCCATTGCCCCTAATCTATGTTGAATGATTATAGTTTATGATTGTTGTTGATGCAATGATGAAGTTCTCATATATTGAAAGCAAAAACTAAAGGTCATATCCTTTTCTCTGGATGAGCGTGATGGTATTTCAGGAACTTTAATTACTAATCTAGTTAAAGCATTTGATGGCATTGTAAGGAAACCCTTTGATTGGAGCAGCATGTTGGTTCAGCTGTTAAGACCAGGTTTGAGACCTGAGCTCCCATCCTCACCCCAGCTCCTGCCAACCTAACAGTTCAAAAACAAAGAAATGTAAGTAGATAAATAGGTACTACTTCAGTAGGAAGGTAACAGTGCTCTGTGACATCATGTTGGCCACATGATTGTGGAAATGACTTCTTTACCTTTTTTTTAAAAAAAAAAATCTGTAGGGAAATGAACTATTTTGGGTGGTAGTTTTTAATTTGTTTTAGATTAGGTTGAAGGATAAAGTATGCAATCTGAGAAAAAACATTGGATTTAAGAAGCAATAGAAAAAGCAATGTGAATACAATAATCCAAGACTGCTATTATAAATTTAAGTTGCAGCTATCTGTATTGACTTGGAAAAATTAAATGTAGTCCTGCTGATGGAATTCTGGAATTGTACTCATGCTTCCTTTTATATGATGCCAGATTTGAAAAGACTGTAAAAATGTAGCTCTGGAAATATAACTAAAAAAATGCATTATCATCACGATTAGATGAAGATCTACTGTATTTGTAATCTTATTTAAAACATTAAAAATAAGAAAATGTAATTAAAAATGGAAAGATTTAAAACAGATAAAAAACTGCTATCTTGGTGTAATGTGGGCACCTAAACATTAAAATGAACACAGAATATAGGAATAGCAGTTAAATTATTGTTTCCTTACCTTTTGGTTTCTATTCTGAAGTTCAGACAGTCGTAGTGAAATTGTGATTATAACTGCTTATATATTAATTTATTATTTCTCCCACTGTGATTGCATAACTTGGGGCTTAACCTAAGCAAGAGCTGTTTGTTACAGCTCTTTTGAGCAGATGTTAGAGAGTGATTATATAAAAGGCCTCAGAAATTTGCCCACCTGACAATCAGGAGAATGATTCTGAAAACTGTATAGAACAGAGCCAAATTTAATATGATGGGACAAACTGATAGAAGAAAAATCAAATCTGGAAATAGTCTGACTGCAGAGGAAAAAATCCAGAAAGCCCCTCCTCCCAATCTTTATAGAATAGGCATCTGGGCAATGGTATGAAAAGTTGCAGATTGTTCTGCTATAAATTCTGTCTCCCTTTTCTATTCCAAAACTAGAAATATTTTAAGGGCCTGAAAATAATTGCAAAGCCATACTCAGCATGTTTTCTGAACTTCTTTTCCTGATTTCAGCCTTCTTGTCTGTTGGTAAAATTGGTAATATCACACAAATTGTAGAACTAGGAAGCAGTTCGGAAGAAGTTAGGAAGCAGAGATTTAAGTTTTTTTTACTGTCATCAATGAACACTGTTCAACAATATAGTAATATTATTTTTTTAAATAATTTGATGTATGTGTGAGTATATCTGTTGGCCCCATGCACTTTTATTTGGACTATAGGTCAAAGAATTGGCAAAACTGTATGAGACAGAAGGAAGTTGTACCTCAAAACACATGGAAGATGTCTGGTTAATTAATCCAGTTCAAGAAATAGCAAGATATGAGGAGAAGTGACTTCTGGACTAATCTACGTTTAATCTGAATGCGATTTTCCAGATCCATAAATAATAGTACAGTATAACAACACCTGGCTTTTGATTTTTTTCCTTAAGAAAAAGGCTTCTAGTTTCCTGTTTCATTGTTATGAAGTTTTGGAAATTCCTTCACATTTCTTTTGCTGATGTCTTTCAGTTTCCTCTGCCATGTGACATGGCTGAGAGTGATGCTGCTGGTGTTTTTTAGCTACAACTCTCCATCACTTTGCAACTTCATGGCTGCTCCTGTTTTTTTGTTCTTAAAAATTAGATAGAGAAGTTCCCCAAATTTTCTTTCTTTCAGATCTCACTAAAACCTGGGAAGCCAAGGAGGTTGAGAACTTGAAGAGATGAATGTATAGGTAAATGTAGGATGCTTTCACATGCACATTGCTCCCCTTGTTATCTGGCTTACTGCAAAAGCATTTCACTGAATTTTTAACTTTCTTGGGAAAAAAGTGAAAGCAAATTTGTTGTTTACTTAGCAAATTATTTTTCATAAAGTTGTTTACTTACCTTTTCTTTTTGCAGCCATATCTTTAGGCTGTAAATCTGTGATGAAGACAGAGATTTCTCTTCTGTGGGTTAAATGTTTGGTCAAATGATTGCTGATGGGGGAGTGCATTTGTTTGGCATTTTTCTGTCTCTGTGTTCATTATTGTTATGCAGTACAGCTGAAAAACTGAAATATGAATATACCCTTTGTCAAAGAACACAAATGCTAATGAAAAGCAAGAGATAATTCTCAGCAACACTGTTGACTTTGATTTCCTGTTATTTGTGTCTGTATTTACAAAGCAAAATAAGTGTAAAACAGTTTAAATAGTGCAGTGTAGTTTAAAATTTTATCTGGACATTTTGTTTGAAAAGGAAAATTTATTCTACTCTTTCACAATTAATAACAGTTATTAATGACTTTTAGTAATAGAAGTTGCAACTTTTATTTATATGTGTGTTTATGTTTGTAACAAAACATGGGAATTTAATCTAAAAACTGGTTTACCTGTAGCATGAATAAATCAAAGCACTATTTTCTAAGATCTTCATTATTGACCAGCATTTTTCTACAGAGTGTCAGGAATCTTTTCCAACTTCTGATGGCAATCCCAGAAATTTAATTTAGATTTGTGTGCAAACCAGATGCTCTTCTTCTGAATGTATCTATCTCTCAGCATTCACCAGAATATCTCAGAGAATGTGCTAATTTTTGTCATAAGAAAAAGAAGATGGAATTGGAAAGTGAGATTTCCCCATTCTGTTTGCTGAAAGAGAGTACAGTGCCTAACTAGTGTGTGGACCAGGATTGCTTCGTTAAGATTGAAAAGATGGAAACTACAGAATTTTAGGTGACTCACAGAGAAACCTGAGTCTTATGTATCTCCCTAAAGTCATGTAATCCTTCAGGTGCAGCTGACAGAAATATACTGAAACTGATTACCCATCTATTCAGCTTGTCTTGCTATATTGTTAGAAAGAGACAACTGTATTTGCACAAATTATTAGATACAGGCATGCACGCTGTGTTTTCTTTTGTGTGAGAAGTGTGACTTCTTTTATTTCATTCCCCCCCCCTCTAATTTGAAGTCTTACCAAAGAAATAATTGCTTTTACCAGAAAAACCCTCAAAAGGGGGCTGTAATGAAGAGATCCTTAAACAATTCTCATCTAATTTAGTTTACAGTATAATGACCTGCAGCCACATCTAAATACAATAAAATAAAAGCCTGTATTATCAGGAAAAAACTGATCCTTCCCAGCTGGTCACTGTTTGGAATGGTCTAAATCTCTTCTGACCTTGACACATTATTACCTCATGAAAAACAAGTTGGGAGGCAAAAAAAAAAATACAATTTTTAAACTGGGAAAAGACATAATTGCTTGAAAACAGGACCTCTGGGGGTGTGTGAATTTTTGGGCGAAATCTTTTTGCTTCTCAGCAAAAGTTTACACTAAGCAAAAGTTTAGATCTGTTTTTAAGCAGGTAAAAATTCCCAATAAAATTCTAATGAAAATTTTCCATTACAGGAAAAAGAGAATGGGATCTGGTTTTGAAAAGGAAAGATGAAATATGGGTACTTTGTTGTATGTTAAGATTGTACATGTTTCCTGTGAACCTGTGCTGTAGCCTAATTTCCTATTTTAATTTTTGGGAAACTGAAGTAAACAATGTTGCAAGATATAAGTCAGAAGTAAAAAAGGATCAAGGAATATGCATGTTAAATTCTTGTGCATCTAAGGATTTTCAGCAGGCCTACCTTCTGTTGGCCTTTCAGGTAAACCAGACAAGAAATACAACACAATGAGTTAACTCTATTGTAAGGCTATACTAACAGAATATTGCAAGTCTGAAAGCACAAAATCATGCTGCCACTCTTTCTTTGATCATTAAGTTATTGGTGGGGAGGGCCTGCTCTCATTTAATTGTTTCCTGGCAGTATCTCTTCCCCTCCTTTCCCAAGGTCATCCACACCTTCCATTATAACCTTATGGCTGATAAGCATCTGTGTGGAACAGGCTTGACTTTAGCACAATAATAAATGTAGTCTCCCATCTTTTATTGCTTCCAATCACCACAGGCATCCTTACCATTTGGCCAGGTGAGCTGTCTACAGACACAGTCTTTATCAAGTAGGAGAAGGGAGGAAGAAGTAGGAGGAAGTGTCAAGCCTAAATTTGACAGGGTTGTGGGATTGTTTGTATTCTGGGTTATTCTCTCATGAACTCAGTTTGACACAGT
The DNA here is from genome assembly GCF_029215685.1 of Pituophis catenifer annectens. NCBI lineage: Eukaryota > Metazoa > Chordata > Lepidosauria > Squamata > Colubridae > Pituophis > Pituophis catenifer. The sequence goes on from NW_027256887.1 coordinate 37,760,267, forward strand.
TTGGAGCTGAAGGGGGGGAGAACTGAGATGGATGGAGTCTTCAGCCAAAACAATATAGCTAGCTGATGTTAGAGCCATTCCAATGGCTGGCTGGCCAGAGGCGGAGGAGAGAAGTTGCCAAGCAACCAACCCTCATCCCAGTTGGACAGTGTGACACATTGTTTTGAAAAATTGAGAAATGGGTTGGCACAAGTCCCCAGAGAATACCGGGACCTAACAGAAGTGTTCACCGAGGAGGATGCAAACTTGCTGCCCCCTCACCATCTCACTGACTGTGCCATCGAGTTCGTGCTGGGGGCTAAACTATCCAAGCCAAAGATATACTCCATGACCCCAAAAGAAAGGAAAGAACTAAGGAAGTACATTGATGCTAACCTAGCCTGTGGATTCATCCAGCCAGCAAAATCTAAGGTGGCAGCTCCAGTCCCCTTTAAGGAAAAGAAGGATGGGCCGATGAGGCTGTGCGTGGATTTAGGGGAATTAACGCCCTATGCATGGAGAATACCTACCCGCTCCCCCTTATGAAGGACATGTTGGCCCACCTGGCCAAGGGGAAAGTGTTCACCAAACTGGACCTACGAGAGGCATACTACCGGGTGTGAATCAAAAAAGGAGACAAGTGGAAAACTGCCTTCAACTGCCCCCTTGATAGCTTCCTGTTCAGAGTGATGCCATTCAGGTTGCAGGGAGCTGATAAATGAGGTGCTGCATGACCACCTGTACAAAGGGGTCCTCGTGTACCTGATCAACATTCTCATCTTTACCGAGACCTTAGAGGAACACGTGAAGCTAGTACAACAAGTGTTAGAGAAGCTCTTGGTGGCCAAACTATATGCAAAACTGTCAAAATGCAAATTCCACAAGACCAGCCTAGACTACCTGGGCTATTGAGTGCCAAGCGAGGGAGTAGAGATGGATCCAGGAAAAGTGAAAGCAGCACTAGATTGGCAACCTCCATGCACACGCAAGCAACTGAAAGTTTCCTGGGGTTCGCCAACTTCTACTGGCAATTCATCCCCTCCTTTGCCGAAATTGCCCAGCTCATCACTGAGCTGCTGAAGAGAGGGAACTGCCCGCAACAGCCCCGGCCAAGTTAACCCTTAAAGTGGACTTAGAGTGCCAACGGGCTTTTGAGCAGCTGAAGGGACTGTTTGCCAAAGAGCAAACCCTCAAGCACCTTGACCCAGCCCAGCCCTTTGTGATCCAATCTGACACCAGCGATGTAGCCGTTGCAGCGATCCTCCTTCAGAAAAACACAGAGGGCAATGTACAGCCCTGTGCATACACCTCCAAGAAATTAATGGAGACTGAACAGAGGTGGGCAGTGTGGGAGAAAGAAGCTTATGTGGTCCGGTGGGGCCTACTGACCTGGAGACTCTTCCTCGAGGGTAATGCCATGCCTTTCAAAGTATGGACTGATCACAAAAACCTAGAGGCACTAAAGACACCCTGCAAGCTTTCCCCAAAGCAGGTCTGTTGGGCACAATACTTTAAACAATTCAATTTTGAACTGAAATACATCCCCCTTCTCAGCCTGCATCACAAATGTTAATCAAGGGTCAGGCTACTTGAAAGAAAGCCACGGACTGGGGGGTGGGGATGACCCCAAAAATGAAAGACGAGCTGCTGGCTGATCCGTGGCACAAAGATAACCTAGGAATACTAACCCTCAAGGATGGACTAGGCTGGAAGGGATCCAAACTATATGTGCCCAGCAGCTTGTGGCTCCAACAGAGTCATGACTCCAAACAAGCAGGTCATTTTGGCTACTTGAAGACTCTGCCCCTGGCCAGGAGGCAGTTCTGGTGGCCGAGGATGAAGAAAGACATTGAAGACTATGTAAAGAGCTGTGCCAGTTGTGTGGTGATGAAGACGAGGGTGGGGAGACCCCCCCGGGCTACTCCAGGAGGTGGAAGATTGGTCCCGACCCTGGGAAGAGATAGCTATGGATTTCATTGTTGAGCTCCCTGAGTGTGGGGGAAGTACAGTCATTTGGACCATCATAGACTTGTTCTCCAAACAGGCCCACATTGTAGCTTGCCCAGGGCTTCCGTCAGTGTGGAAGCTGGCTAACCTGTTTATCAAGCATATTTATAGGTTGCATGGAGTCCCCTGCAGAATCATCTCCAATCGTGTGTGTGTGTGTGTGTGTGTGTGTGTGTGTTCACCGCTAAGTTCTGGAGGGAGTTCATGAGGACCATTGTGTCCTCCAAGGGCTTAGTTCGGCATTCCATCCGAGCACTAACAGGGCTGCAGAACGGACTAACGCCATGGTGGAGCAACACTTAAGGTGTTATGTCAACTACCAGCAATCGAACTGGGCAGAGTTACTGCCATTTGCTGAAGTAGCATACAACAATGTGGTGCACAGTAGCACCCACCTAACCCCTTTCCAAGTGACCAGTAGCATAGAGTTTGTCCCCATACCAGGGCTCCCCAGACAGCCACCTTCTTCCATGTTGCTAGCTGAGTGGATGGAATAGTTGAAGAAAGCATGGGAGAATACAAAGCAGGCCCTAAGCGAGGCAGTGAAGGCTTATAAAAAACAGGCCGACAAGTGCAGGTCTCCCCAACCAGAGTTTAAGGTGGGGCAGGGGGTAGGGTTGTCCATTAAATATCTAAGAGTAAAACTAGCCTCAAAAAAGCTCAGTCCTAAATTTGTAAAGCCATTCCCTATAGTGAAAGTGATCAACCTGGTCACGGTACAAGTTCAACTTCCCTGGTTGCTGGGGAAGGTACGTCTGATGTTCCACAGTAGTCTGTTGAAACTGGCAGTGAGTTCACAAGTCCGACCAGTAGATCGGGCACCAGTAGATTGGGCTAAACCCATGGTGATCGAGGGTCAGACTCATTATGAGTTAAAGAGAATATTGGATTTGAGAGTGCAGAGAGGTCAATTGGAATACTTAATATACTGGAAGGGATACCCGCTTTCTGAGGCCACCTGGGTGAAAAGTTGGAAGTGAGCGCAGATAGGTTGGTAAAGTAGTTTCATGACAAGTACCCCCAGAAACCAAAGGGGCCTCCAAGGGGAGGGGGGCTAGTGGTATTGACTAACCCTACTTTGTCTCTTGCAGAGATGTTCCTTCAATTGAGGGAGGGCAGCCTGTCAAGCCTGAATTTGACCGGGTTGTGGGATTGTTTGTATCCTGGGTTATTCTCTCATGAATTCAGTTTGACACAGTTTGGAGCTGAAGGGGGAAGAACTGAGATGGATGGAGTCATCAGCCAAAACAACATAGCTAGCTGATGAGTCAGAGCCATTCCAATGGCTGGCTGGCCAGAGGAGGAGGAGAGAAGTCACCAAGCAACTAATTCTCATCCCGGTTGGACAGTGTGACATATTGTTTTGAAAAAGTGAGAAACTTTTACTTATCGTGGGGTGGAAAGCCCAGAAACTTTTAGTACCGGCTTTCCACCAGTTAATGCCAAGATGGTGTATCTAAATAAATTTGTTATTTGAAAAAATGGAATGCCTCAGAGTTTGATTTGTGATAGGTGTATTACTTGGAACCTGACAGGAAGAGGGTGTTGTATTATGAATGTAGTCCGGCTTGAAGGTCTTAAATATCCTATTGCTTCCATGTACACTAGTTGCTTATTGCCAGTGGCCAATTATGTTTTAGTCTAATGTGAATTTAACCCATGTGATTAATATAGAGTTCAGTGTGCCACAGAATGCTAGAAATGTGAGTTGAATAAGTCACGGTTAAATTAATTATAGGTAAATTTGTCTTGTAATCACAACTATGACTTAGTGACATTCCAAACAACTTCTATGCATGAAATTGGGATGGGAGTCATCTTTGCCTTAGGCAGCAAAATATTTTTTGCTTGTCCTACTTACAGTAGATATATTGTCCTGCAATATATACATATAGAGAGACATCCTTAAAAAGGTAAAAGTGAAGAATTCTACAACCTTTCTCTCCTATAGATGGTAATATCTACTTGACATCTGAAGTAGTTAAGTTCAGATTTATCTTTACCAGTTTATTGAGAATTATGTTTTCATTTGCTATTTAAATAATTTAGGAAAGGCTAAGATGACCAGACGTCCCGCTTTTGGCAGGGCAGTCCCGCTTTTGAACAATTTGTCCCACGTCCCGTGGCGTTTTAAAAAATTTCCGATTTTTGGAAAGAATGCATGGCGCAGTGGTGGGTTGCTCCCGGCTGCCTCCTGAGTCCCAGCTGATGGCTAGAGGGAAAAAAACTGTTTAAACTCTTGCCGCGGGGCTTCAAAGGGCCGTCCTACAGCTGATCAGTGTTAAAAGAAAACAAATGAGTAGACCGATGCCTGCAAAAATAGAAAAAACAGCCCCTTAAAGCTTCAGCATAGGTTAATTAGCACAAGTTGATTAGATTGGCTTCCCCACTCTCAGCTGATTTGCTCTCAGCTGTTTTGCTCAGGGCTCTGTAGTTGCTAGCTGCAGAGTGCTGGAGATTTTTTTCCCCTAACTATGCTGAAAAAGCAAAACTGAAAGTAAAGAAGGGTCTTTGTTGCAACGTAGCAAAATGAGACAGAGAGAGATTTCTTTTTCTTTTTCCTCATCAAAAAAGGTAGGTGCAAAACTGCAAACAATGGGAAATTTAGGGCAAAAGAGGAGAGTTCAAGATTTTAAAACACAAAAGAAAAAAAGCTCTATTTAATTAGGGAATTATAATAATTGTATATTGTGTTGAAAGCAGGAATGGTTAAGTTGTGGTTTGGAGGAATATATGGGGGAAATTATTTGGTTTATTATTATTAGTAAATATAATTAATTGATTTTAAGAAATTGGATTGCATGGAAATAATTGGAATATTCATTGCATGGAAATAAATGTTCATATTGATTAATATACAAAAAAGATAGTTATATAACTAATTGATTTATATCAAAATGTTGAATTTGTATTATTTATTATTTATTTATTTTATTTATTATTGAATTTCTATACCGCCCTACTCCCGAAGGACTCAGGGCGGTGCACAGCCATGAAATAAAACACATAGATATACGAAATTTAAAATCGAATAAAATGAATTAAATAAATTTGGCTGAATTAATACCCATAATTTAAGATACCCATATTTTAAAATACATTAAAAATTTAGAATTTACACTTAAAAGGGAGAAGATTTAGGCGAGGCCAGCTTGATGAAATAAAAGCGTCTTCAACTCGCGGTGGAAGGTGCGCAGATCTGGAATCCTCCGTATCTCTGGGGGGAGCTCATTCCAGATCGTCGGTGCCCCCACAGAGAAGGCTCTCCCCCTAGGGGCCGACAGCCGACATTGTTTGGCCGACGGCACCTGGAGGAGCCCCTCTCTGTGGGAGCGTACAGGTCGATGGGAGGCTGTTGATGGTAGTAGGCGGTCCCGTAAGTAACCAGGTCCCAAGCCATTATGTATTAAACAACTGTATTACATAATTACATAATTAACCAATGTGAGGATGGATATAAAAATAGATGACAATGGGAAGGGGTATAATATAGAATAGAAGGGAAAAATTGAATTTGATTAAGATTAGAGATGAGGATGAAGGGTAATATTGGTTTTTTCAAAAAATAGATGAGGAATAAATATGGCAAAAAGGAAATATAGAAATTGTAAATTTAATTGAAATGACCATATGCCCACACTGTTTAAATTTGTGAACCAGCCAAATATTCTGTTCGAAGAAAATACATTGTATGTTTGTATGTGTGTTTCTAATTATTGCTATTTATTCATATTTGTTCTCTTTTATTCTTTCAAGTTTAACAATTCATTCTTTATCTTAATATCTTTATATTTGTTTGGGGTTGGCTTTCTTCCCTTTCATCTTTTTTATTGTACAGCAATCTTTCTCCTCAAACCTACCACCTCTCTCCTTTCTTTCCTTCTTACTTTCTCTTCCCCCCCTTCTTCTCCTCCCTACTTCCTCTTCCTTTCTCCTTCTCCTCCTCTCTTCCTCCCTCTCTTATCCTGACTCCTACTCTAATTTCCCTTCCCTTCCTTCATCCCTCTCTATTGCTGTATCCTTTTATGCATATGGACTACTCAGAGGGCTGAAAAAGTTATTTTTGACTGGTCTGGTCCTCACACTTTTGACCAGTCCTCGAACTTACGACTGTCCTCACATTTTACATTTTTACCCTATCTTGTCATCATGGTGAAGAGAAGCAGTTGTGAAATGAGTGACATGGTTGTTAAGAATGCTGCACGGGCATAAATGTAAGGATGGTCATAAGTGTGAGGACCAGTCAAAAGTGCGAGGACCTGTCAGAAATGACTTTTTTCTATACACATAGCCATGGCCACCTGGTCACATTACCAGCTAGCCACGCCCACCCAGTCACATGACCCCCAAGCCATGCCCATAAAATGGTGGGTGTCCCGCTTTACCAATGTTAAAATCTGGTCACCTTAGGAAAGGCAGATACAGACCCCCCCCCCCATACCTAAATGTTGATACCACAAAGTGAAACTTACGGAGACCACAGCATGTACTGGTTCTTTAATGAGGCAAGCTGAACCAAATGTGATAAAAATAAAATAATAAAAATAATAAAATAAACACTAAGCAGAAGTGTGACATAGGAGGTTTATATCCTAAAATATGTACAGAATATCTGAATTTACTGTTTCCACCTGCTGAGTAATCTTATTTCATACTGAATTCAACTATTAGATTATTTCTAGCCAAATTGAATTCCTATAGCACAATAGTTTAATTCATTCAAAATCAGATTGTGACTTGACTAATTCTTTTTTTTTCCAGGAATAAAATGAGTGGATAGAGATAGTAGAGAATATTTGGAATTCTAAAGCAGGTAGCATTTATCAAAGAAAGAAGTAAAATTGCTAATGGCAAGTAGAAATGGATGACGGTATATACAGAGAGAATAGAATCAGTATTTCCATGTTTACCTGACCAAGACCAGCATTTGAGACACAGTTTAGATACAGAAAAGCTTTTTTGTGAGCTCCAGTTAGCAATTTCAATAGCACTTAGGCTTATATACCAATCTTTAGCTCTTGGCAGCAGTCTCTGGTGGTTTACAATGTAAGCATTATTTGCATATTTGGATTTACCAACCTCTGAAGGAGGGAATGCTGAGTCAACCTTGAGCCCCATCAGGTTCAAACTCCAGACTGTGGGCAGAGCTTGCACTTTAAGTACTGCACCACCAGTACAGTAGGTGTGTAGAGACCTATACTAATTTTTCTCTTCAGTAGGTATGTAGAGACCTATACTAATTTTGGATTCAAATTTGGTGAGGTGGAGAAGAAAAGGGAAAGGAAGGTAGGTTGTTTATATAGATGAAGGCTACATGTAAGACACTTTAAGAGTACCTTATCAATTAATACAAACATACTGTGTTTGTTGAAACTTCTGAAATTGTCTGAAAACTTTTGATATATGCAAATTTAACAGGTTTTTTAAAATACCTTTTTCTATCTCGCCTACCCTTCCCCCCCCCCATACAACTTAAGGTAGAAAACATACAAATGCTCCTCCCTTCTCTTATTTTCCCTACAACAACTCTGTGAGGTGAGCTTCATTGAGATTGGCCCAGAGTCATCCAGCTAATTTTTCATGTCTAAGGAGAAACTAGAACTCACAGTTTCCTATTTTCTAGCCTGGTGCCTTAACCACTAGACCAAATTGGCGTTAAACGATTTCTTTTTCAATGCTGCTATTAAAGGCCTCCATTTTTTAAAACAATTTCTTTGAGAACTGTTATTTAGTTACCTGAGAAATTTAAATAGTCTGATATCACTTTGCTCTTTTCTGAATCTTGATGTAAATTTATGTCCAATACCTTTGTACAGATTTTGTCCCTTTGACTTATATAGAACCTAAAGAGATCTTGATGACAGATGGTGGCATTTATCACATTGAAAGAACAGCATATGAAGATGCTTCTAATATTTTGTGTGTTCTTGTTGGGCATGTAATAGTGCTATTGGTGTTGATATGGAGGCAAAGTAGAAAGATGAGTTTGTTGCATGGTTGGGTTCCTGTGTTATCATTGTACTTTTTTTTTTATTAATTGCTAATACCTGTATAGTAAGTGATTATTACACTAGAGAATGAATCACTGAATTCTGTATATTGAAATAAAAACAAGCCCTGTGATTTGCAAGGGTTTAGAACTGAATCCTTTTTAATTCATATATTATGATATATCTCAGATTGTAAGCCTTTTTCTTTTTCCCTTCTATTGAATTCTAACTTTCCTGTAATATCCCAATGGGGTATATGGTTAGAAAGCCTGGAAGAAAACTGGGTGTTTATCCAGTTTCAAACCAAGGTTTGAAAGACTTTGGCTTTTTTTCAATCTTAGAAACCAGCTTTACAGTTTGAACAAAATCAGAAAATGTATTAAACAGAAATATGAATAACTGGATCAAACCATTGACTTGGATCAGGAGAGAAATGTGACAAGGCTTTGACATCTCCCATTCTGATGAGGAAAATAGCCAGTTCACTGTTGAAAAAGGAGAGTAACAATTTGCATCTATGCCTGGGCTTTTTTCGACCATAGCCATGTTTAATTCATATGGCATATTAAAAAAAAAATAAAGAAGTAATGGCCATTTAAAAAAATTGTCTTACACAGTTAAAAGCTATTCTATTTTAAACAACACATTCTAAAACCCTGTTTGCTTAATTTATTCTGTTTTTGTCTCTCACAGCTGTTGATTTAGTAGCTTTTTGAATGTAGCTTGGGAATGATTTCCTTTGGGGTTTTGTATTATGATAGTACAACCTACAACTCAGGACTATTTATACTGGAAGTTAATGACATTATCCCAGAGGAATTTATGTGTGTACATCTCCCCCTTTCCCTTGCCAGATAGGCCTGCTGATGTAATTCTTAATTATATCACTTTTATCATTAAAGTGTAGACAATTTCATCATTGTCAAAATTCAATTTTCTTTAATAAAAAACAACCACAATGATTTGTTGTCTATTTATCCAGAATATTTCCTTCTTAAACCATAGTTTGTAATTCATTCTACATATAGAAATCAGATAATTTTTCTCTATTTGGTTAAGTAGATAGATTGAAGATAGTGTGAATCTTTTATTATTTTATATTGAATAAAGTTTGTTTTTAAAATTAAAAAAAAAGAAGATAGTGTGAAGAATGCTAATAGTACTTGATGAATATGTTTATATATTGTATGTGTACGTATGTGCATATGTGACTGCACACCCACATACAAATGCTTGATCTGAAGCTGTTCTTTCTGTTCTAGACCCATTGCTTTGCTACCCTGGGAATGAACAATAGCCTTCTGATGTTTCATTTTTTTAAAAAATCTGGATCAATATGTTCTTATTAAGACTTATTCCTAACTAGTATCCCATACTCATACTTAAATATATTTCCCAGGAGCAAATGCCCCTGTCTGATAAATATTCATTTTAAAAACACCAAGCATACATTTGTTTAGAAGAAAGCACAACTGGAGCTGACTCTTAAGTTACTGGACATGGAATTATAGTTTAAAAGTCTAAAATGCTAAGGTGACTATGTGGCATTGGGAGAAGATAGAAAGAGTTTTGTTTTTCTTGACCATTTCTTATTACTATAATCACAAAACTGTTTTTCTTCCAAATAAATATTAATTTAGATTCAAATGAATCAGGCTCAGAGCAGATTTATTGATTTTACCTAGTCCATTTTGTTTAATTTGAAATCTAACTGTTGCCATAATTCGAGGATCAGACTCAATAATATACACAGACTTCTTTTTCATTCAAACAGAAGATATTTTATTTACAGATGTCATTCTTCATTCACAGAGTGATTGTAGGAAGAAGAAAAAAGAGGGGATGTGCACCACCTTTTATACCAAGGAGGCGGGACTAAAAGTAGGGAGAGGTTAATGAGTGATACATTTGGGAGAGGGGACTGAGTTAACCCTTGATATTCCAGAACATATCTTTTCATCATGTATGAGTGAGGCATTTATACATGACAAATCCCCCTCTAAATGCCGAGCTGGTACATAACAATAATTACATTCAGAAGCAGAATAGTATTGAATACATAATTTCGAAGCTAAATAATTATGTTGCTTAGATTGTAGAGGTTTAGTCAATATATCAGCTATTTGTTCTGTAGTGTCACAGTGAATAGCTTTGATGAAACCCTCTTCAGATAATTGTCTTACGTGTTTGTATTTGATATCTATATGCCTAGACCAATAGCGTCTGCTCTTGATATTTCTATTGCAGCTTTATTATCTTCATATATTGTAATGGGTTGTGATGGGTTTTTCCAAATATTAGTTAGCAAATCATTGAACCAGATAAGATTGTTAGCTGCTTTAGATAGGCAAATGTATTCTGCTTCAGTGGTTGAAGTTGCTACTAAATTCTGCTTCCCAGTATACCAGTAGACTGGACAATTGTTAAGAAAGAATACATAGCCGGAAGTACTCTTCCTACTCTTAGTGTCACCTGCCCAATCAGCATCAGCGTAACAAATGAGAATAGGTTCCTTAGTGTTGTCCGGTTCCAATAATAAACAGAAATCTAGACTGTGTTTCAAATATCTCAATACTCTTTTAACCACCTCCCAATGATACATTAAGAGTTTGCTGACATACCTAGATAACAAATTAAGGGGTAAAGCAATATCAGATCTAGTCCAATTAGCAATATACAAAAGGGAACCGATAACTGACCTATAAAGCGTATTGTCATTAAATTCTGGAGATGATTCATTCATATTTTTTATAAAATCAGTCTGCATAGGAGTGTCACAAGGCTTTGCATTAATCATGTTACATTTGTTTAAAAGTTCGATTATTTTATCCTTCTGCGATAGACTAAACCCCTTTTTAGTTTTATTTATATGTACTCCAAGATATTTGTTCACTTTTCCCAGTGACTTCAATGAAAAATGTTCCCCTAGTTTTGTTACAAAAATGTCTCTCTTATTTTTATGTTTACCAATATATAAAATGTCATCCACATAAATTAATACAAACTCTAATGATTCACCTTCTCTTTTGATGAAAAAACAGTTATCTGCTGCTATGGCACTAAAATCCATTGCTTTGAGTACCTTGACCAGACATTCGTACCATCGTTTGCCGGATTGTTTTAATCCATATAGACTTTTGTTCAGTAACCATGTGTCATTTTTGTTTGTGTTTTTACTGTGTGGAGCTCTTACATAAATTTCTTTATCAAGTTTGGCGTGTAGGTATGCAGTCTGTATATCATACTGGAAAACTTCAAGATTAAGTGCTGAAGCTATTACTAAAGCTGTCTTTACGCTCTCTGTTCTCACTGTGGGAGAGTATGTGTCGGTATAGTCCTCAGGATATTTTTGGGCAAAGCCCTGTGCTACTAATCGTGCTTTATATAGTGTGTTACCCTCTTCCAAATTTTTAATTTTAAAGATCCATCTTGTGCCTATGATCGTTTTATCTTTAGGTACTGGGGCTGGAGTGAATACGTTAAGTTCCTGTAAACTATCCATTTCTTTAGACATGGCTAGTTCCCATTTATTTCTCTCTTCTAGGGGGAGTTTTAATACATCTTCATAAGTGTTTGGTGTAGTTGGTTCGCTGTGTATGTGCATTATATAGTCTTCAAATCGTTTAGGAGCTTGATTTCTGTTACATCTGATTGGTCTTTTTGGCCTATCATTATTATCATGTAAGTATCTTGCCTCCTTTTGCGTTAGAGAATCTATTTTAATTTTGGGGCAATTTCCTATCCATACTTTTGTATCATTTTCTTGTGTGTTGTATGTTTGTTCCTTTTTCTTTGTTCTATTTTGTTGATTAATGTTGGGTCTTGTTATTGGATGTATTTCATTGAGATGTATTTTGGACCAATTTGTTTGTTCGTGAAATACAGCGGTCCTAGATACTATGAATTTGTTGTTACTGTCAATAAACCTATATCCTTTTGTACCTGTTTCATAACCCATGAATCTAAGCCTTCTGGATATCTTGTCTCCCTTATGTCGTAATTGCTTTGGTATATGTACATCTGCTGTAACTCCAAACACATGCAGATGAGCTATCTGAGGTTTTTTATTGTACATCAATTCGTATGGTGTTTTGTTTATGACACTAGGCCAGAGCCGGTTGAGTGTATAATTTGAATATACCAGTGCTTCTGACCAAAAATGCTTACCTAATTCTGCATCTTCTAATGTACATCTAATCATGGTTTGTAATGTCGAGTTCCGTTGTTCTACGACTCCATTTTAAAAAGCTGAGAAGGGACTAGAACTGAAATGCAACATTCCTTCTGATTTGAGCCAATGAGAGAATTCTTTTGACATGAATTCAGACCCTCTGTCTGTCATGATTTGTTTGATTTGTATGTGATGTTGTGTCTCTACACGCTTGTGAAATTCCTTAAACTTTTGGAATGCTTCATTTTTATGCCTTAAGGTGTAGACAAAACCATAACGACTGAAGTCGTCTACAATAGTGAGGAAATATCGTTTTTTGTATGTAATTGAAGGGGTTAATGGACCAACTAGATCCATATGTACTAAATTAAAAATATGATTGGTTGACCTCGTTGCCTTTTTGGGTCTGGGCTTGGTTTTTAATTTTGAGCATTTACATACTGAACATTCCAAGTAATTTTTACAGTCCTTTATTTTAATACCTTCAGCATGTTCACTCATTTTTTGTATTACAGGAAAACTGGCATGTCCTAATTTTCTATGGAGTATGTGTGCACATTCATCATGTATTGGCTTTCCAATTATGGGTTTTCTATTTATGTATGTATTGTTATCTGATGCAGCTTCATCATTATGTTCTGTTTTGTGTTCTTCATTGTCACTATCTATACCACCTTCTACTTCAGTGTTAGTGTTTGATTCTATGTTTGAATTTTTGTTGTGTATCCATTTTTCTTCTGTAATTAAGTATGGTAGATCTCCTTTGATAGTTACATTACTTATGTTTGTCTTGTTTTTCTCTAGTGTTACTTTTCCTTTTGAAAATGTTATATCTATGTTTGACTCCCTGCTTAATTTTAACACACTGAGAATGTTGTGAGGTATCTTAGGTACTAATAGTACCCCCTCTATCTTTCCTAGACCGGGTAATTCTACATTCCCTTTTCCAATTACTTGAACTTTGTCTTGATTTGCTACTTTAATTAAGAATTTTTCTTCAATGAAAGAAGATAATATTTTCCTATCATGTGTTGTATGATTTGTTGCTCCGGAATCAATGAGCCAAGCGCTGTCTTTTGAATCTTGATTTTTGATTTTCGTGTGTTTATCTATTCCATATAATGACCCAGACTTTCTGTCCCTTGAGTTGTCTCTACCCCCTCTATGTTCTCTAAAGTTTGGTGAGTTTCTGTGTCTATATCTGTCAATGGATGATTGCCTATCATAATATCTGTTTCTTATGTCATGTCTTTGTCTCTCTCTAGGAGGCTTGGGGCAGTCTCTTCTGTAATGTTCTTTGGACCCACAATTATAACATTCTATCATGTCCTGATGCCTGTCTTGGAATACTACTCTTTTGACCTGTCTATGTTCTTTATGTATATTGTACCGACTCTTTCTTAAATTATCCTCAGCAATTAGTCTGTTTGATAAACTCTCTATAGATAGATAGCCTAAGTTAATGGTATCTAGATGTGATATGAAGTTGTCCCATGATGAGTCTAATGAATTAATAATAACACTTTTCATTGTCTGGTCAGATATTATTTCCCCCCCTTAAATGTAGTTCTGCTCTAGTGGTGTTTAATGATAATAGATGTTCACTTATAGTAATCCCAGGCTTTATCCTGGCTGAGAAAAAGTTTTTAGACATTCTAGTTGTGGTTGCCACACTTTCACTATGAAACAGTTTAAACATATAATGAATTATTTCTGAAACAGTTAAGTTATGCTTAATACTATGATAAACAGCAGGTGAGATACTGGAGATTAGTAAATAAAATGCTCTGTGATGTAGGCAGTCCAATTTTAGTGTCCATGGTTTTTTAGGAGGGTTAGTAATGAAAAACAGTAAATTTTCTTTTAAAAAAACAACCTGGAGTTGCTGACTCCATTCCTGCAAATTAACACCGTCTATCCTCAATTTGGGAAAATCACTAGGCAAATTTCCAATGTTATTTGTTACATTACCTACAGCTGGTGGCTGTCCATGGTGCTGGATATGCTGATAATTGCAGAATGGTGTAGGAACGCTCGCAGGCAGTCTGAATGGTTCTTTCTGTTCTTTACTGTCTCTATGTTCGTCTAGACGTATTTGCGCGTGCGCGAAGCTCATTTCGTTTCTGAAGCTGTCGGAGGAGGATCTCGCCGCTGCAGCTCCCTCGTAGTGGTCTTCCTCTGAAGATTCGCTTTCTGGTTCGGCTTTGGGTGTCCAGTCGTGACGTGAGGCTTGTCTTTTCCCTTCGTAGTTATCATGGCGGAGGTCTCTGGTTCCCGGAAATGTCTGCGGTGTGGGTGAGTATTTGCAAGATCCCCTGGATTCAGGTGTTAACGGTCTAGTCGGTCGGATCGGAGTTGATTTTAATCGACGCTGGGATGCTTGTGTGTTGTCTTCTGTATCTTCTTCTTTAGAGCGTGCAGATGGCTCTTCTTTGTTGTTCGACCGGCTGTCTTTGGTGTTTTCGGTGGTTCTTTTGAGATTTTCAAGTTCGGACCGAAGGCTGCAAAAAGTGTTTTCATAGCTGTTTCGATCTGTAGTTCAGTTGGTGTCTCTTCGGTGTCTGTATCGGATTCTTCTGACGAGTAGAATTTTTCTTTTATATTTTTCTTTCTGTGTAGAGTTTTTCGTGCTGGCCATTTTGAACTCTGCTTTCTGATTGGCTCTTGGTCAGTTATTTTGGCGGGTTGACAAATCAAAGATGGCTGCCATTCAAAATTTTGCGCAGGACTACTAGTCTTTGCTTTAGTTATATTTTCATCTATGAGTAAGTCACTTACCAGTACGTGGTCTTTTGGCTCTGATGCGTCGATGTAGTTTTCTCTCGCTGCTCCGCTATCTTTTATCTTGGAGGTTCGCGATGAGATTTTTGTCATCTTTTTGGTTCTTTAACAGCTTCAGTATTTCTGATCTAAGTGTGTTGCTTTCGGGCGCGCTTGCTTCTTGGTCACTGGATTCATCGATTACCTCTTCATCGTCTGTGGTGAAGTTTTCGGATTCTTTTGTCATTTTCATTGTAATTTCGCTGATCATTTCTTGATCTGTTTACATTTCTTTGGTGTGTGCCCTGGTGTTGGGTCTTTCCTTTTTGTTTCTGGAGTTTTCTTTCTTTGGGATGTCTGCTTTTTATTGAGTCATTCAACCATCCTCTGCTACCATATTGTTGCCATAATTCGAGGATCAGACTCAATAATATACACAGACTTCTTTTTCATTCAAACAGAAGATATTTTATTTACAGATGTCATTCTTCATTCACAGAGTGATTGTAGGAAGAAGAAAAAAGAGGGGATGTGCACCACCTTTTATACCAAGGAGGCGGGACTAAAAGTAGGGAGAGGTTAATGAGTGATACATTTGGGAGAGGGGACTGAGTTAACCCTTGATATTCCAGAACATATCTTTTCATCATGTATGAGTGAGGCATTTATACATGACACTAACCTATCATTTTTAATTTGTTGATAGCAGGTCTGCTGCATAAGCATTAGATCTCTCACCAGGTTTATCCACTCAGTTTACTAATCTCACTTATAAACCAGAAGGCTGAACAAAGGAACAATTGTTTGATTGTACAGGTGTTTGTTTTATTGTACTGTCTCTTTTACAGGTTCACTTATGCATGCTATTTAATATATCCAATAACCAATTATCCAAAGCACCCATATCAATTGGATATTTGGTATTTACTGTCTGATAGAAATAATAAATCCTTCCTAAAAATGTATACATAGCAGGTTTTAAAAAGGTACACCTGTTTAATTGTGTGCAAGAGTGTTTATTATTTACAGGACTTATATGGCATCTATCTTATATAATGTTTCTAGGGAGCACATAACATTCACAATCCAGTATAATATCAGAGTCTTGTTTTTTTTTTACTATCAGGTATTATATTATTAAAAATTATAATTTATATGCTATGTTTTGGGGCATCTTATTTTTAATAGACAAGAATAACTGATTCTTTGTTTTGTACTTTTATAGATTAATAGGTTTTATAGGAATTTATTTAGATTACATATATTTTTATTTCATATTGATACTTTTTATTTATCACTTATTTACAACGAAATGCTTAACTCCAGATGACTGCATATAAAACTTCATGTTACTTTCACTCATTCATGTGATTACTCTGTTCCATAAAATACTGAACTAGGTGGTTGTTATAAACAATCAAATAGTATCTTAATCAACTATTAAAGAGAAAACTACACCCTCAATAACACTGTCAGGTTAAGCCTTTGTATATAAACAGGGAATAAATCCCATACTTATTAGCATTGATGTGATAACTTAGTCAAGTAATGAAATGTCTGCAAATAATCCTCCAAACTCAGAGAGCAGCAAGGACTTCACAGTTCAGCCCTGAGCTACATACATTGTCTTCTATTAATTATATTATTTGTAGAGCATTTAACTGGTGTTGGGAGAAGATTCCTGAGAATATCATGGACATCCAAGAAAACAAACAAAATGTATCATCAAACAAATCAACTCAGAATTCTCATCCAAGGAATAATAGTCAAGAATCAAATTATCCCACTTCGACACAATAAATGAAGACCTACTTCTCTGGAGCATGCTCTACTCCTGGGAAAAGTGGAAGGAAAGAGAAGATGATGACCAGCAGCAAGGAGGTTGGCCTAAGCTACAGCTACAGTGACAATGAGCACCCTTTTGGAGGACCTGAAAGCCCATCAAATTTAGTTTTGCATAATTCTTGAGACTTGAATTTTCTTTTTGAAATATACATTCTCATTTCTCATTCTACATTTATTTTGGATTGATAGTTGTTCTTTTTAGCAACAATATTGCAGCAATTTTTTTAAAAAAGGACTATCAACTGGTCCAGGGAATGAATTTTGTCAACATTGCTGTTTTGGGTATGCATATCATGAGCCTTTATCTGTACTCAAAGGTAGAATTGTGTCTGGACTTTGCTTGGACACGTAAACTATTGTTGGCTAATGGGTTCAGATGCTGATTCTATCAGCCACTGCCTAAAACAAACATAATTCTTGCCAAGTAAAATTCTCAGTTTTCTTTATCAAGGTTTATTAAGAAGATAAAGGGTGGAGGTACAAAAACTCCAACAACTGAACTATTTCTGGTTTAGATCCAATTTATGCATATCTACATGAATGTGGGTTTTATATTGTTTCTAATAATTTTCCTAATAATTTTCACTGATAATATAGAAGCTTGCAGTTAGCTGTTTACATAAGAGGATAGGAACCAACCATTCCAGATCCTGCATGTTTGCAAATTCCCAGAATTTTATGTTATTTGGTCATTACCATTGAGTATTATAATCCACAATTTAAGAATCTCTTCTCTGTAGCCTTACATAGCCATAAGACCAATGCCCTTCAGTCTTATATAAAAATATGGTCAGAGCAAAAATACAGGAATTGTAAAGACAACACTAAAAATAGCCATATCACTGATTTCTGAAAGTAATTGAAGAACCCTAAGACAGCTGTGTAATTCATAGCAAATGGTCTGCATCCAACGTTCAAAGTCTGTTTTGCTGCCTACTTCTAATAACTGATTCTGACATTGTTTTAAGTCTTAACTGTACATATGAGGGGCTCCTTGAGAAATTATTGACTGGTTGGTCATTTCCTATGCCAGTGGTTTCTCACTAATGATGGTGGGTCACACCTTATATTTTCTAGAATGCTGAAGCAATATTAGGGGGAAAAAAGATAAGAAACATTTTAAATGCCAACTCACATCCAGACATATATTGTGAAGGACTCAGTACTAGCAGTGGAATTGGAAGATTTCTTTTTTGTTCATGAAATTCTAGAAATGCCCAATTATGCAGTGTTGTCTTCTAAAGCTTGTTTCTATCCTCTAGATCTTTTTTGTCTCTTGATATGTTTGCTTTCTGATTAAATCTGGAGCTTAATTTCCAAAAAAATATTTAATTGAGTCCATTTTGGCATCTCTATTCTTGTCACTTTAGCATAGCACATAGATTAGCACTCTTCAGAAAGCATTGCCAATCTTCAATTTTGTGCAATACTGGAAGTGCTAAAAACTAAAAAGAGAAAGAAGTAATCAAAATAGCCAAAATATTATGAACACTTATAGGAAAATAAATCTTGAGATATTTGGCTTTTGCACAAGCTTTTCATTATTGTTAAAAAAATCATAAAAAATTAGGAGGCCAATGGTGGCAGCATTTGTGCATATAATAGCAACATTCAGGATCTTTGTTAAGGGACAAATATCAAATAAGAGAAGGT
The DNA here is from genome assembly GCF_029215685.1 of Pituophis catenifer annectens. Classification (NCBI taxonomy): domain Eukaryota; kingdom Metazoa; phylum Chordata; class Lepidosauria; order Squamata; family Colubridae; genus Pituophis; species Pituophis catenifer. The sequence continues at coordinate 37,778,672 of NW_027256887.1, forward strand.
TGCTTACTATTTTCATTGTAATATAGTCAGTGGTCAAAAATATTGCCATATTATTAGATTGCTCAGTGAACTCTACCAAACAATGTTTTCAGAACTGATCAGGCCAATTGTATGAGTCAGCTAATCCCTAAACAAACTTTCCCTAGATTCCTTCACTGGCAGACTCTGCCTTGTGAACAATATCATAACAGGATTATGTTTTATACCAGGAAGTGCAAACGTTTTCAGTCAAGAGTTGTTTTCCCACAGAAATGTTCTGTTAGAAATGCCAGCAGTCAGTGAGGGTGGAACAAGTGGAAGACTTACCTAGACTAAGGTCTTTTTAAAATTCTTCCTCCCCATCTTGCCTCATTTTCTGACACTATGTACTTCTCTGTCTCCCTCTTCTCTCAGAGGCTCATAGCAACAGCTACAAATAGATTGCTTGCAAAGGGTTTTTAAATGAGATCAAGAGCTGCAGGAAATTATACTGAGGGCCAGATATGGTCCTAAGGTTGCATGTTACAAGCTCAGGGAAGCATGACACATAGTCATGGGTTTGTTGCCCACAAAAGGGGAAAACACAATTTCAGTACTGGTACAATTGAAAGCTATCTTATGAATGGGCTGAGAACAACATCACAGGGAATGGAAGAATAAAAATGTTACCAGAGAATATTTGGGTTTGTGGTGATATGGAAAGGTCTTCATTGTTATTACATTATTTTGTGAATAGTTATATCTAGAAAGCCTTTGTACCTATTTATTTATTTATTTATTTATTTATTTATTTATTTATTTATTTATTTATTATTTATTAGTTCAATTTATATGCCGCCCTCCTCCGAAGACTCAAGGTGGCTTACAATGCACTTATAGCAATAGCCTTTCTTCTTTTGTATATACTTGCTTATTAGGGCTTTTGGGCCCCCATAAGCGGTGTTTCTACAAAGTCAGTTTATTACCCCCACAATCCGGGTCCTCAATTTACCTACCTCGGAAGGATGGAAGGCTGAGTCAACCTTGAGCCTGGTGAGATTTGAACTCGCACTAATTGTAGGCAGCTGGCAGCTAAGTGCTACATAACAGCACTTAGTCCGCTGCACCACCAAGGTTCTTATGTCAGTAGATTTGTAAGTGGTACAAGATGGAAGTGATACTATACATTAGGAGTAGTTTGTACCTATTGACCACAATGATTAGCAAACTGGCTCAGGAGTAGAATTTTGACCATTCAGACCAGAATGGAATTTTTTTTCTGCTTATCAGAAATCCACACACTGTGAAGCAAGGCTTAACTATTTATTTAGAACTTTTTCCCATAAATGTCCGTGATTTATGGCTATAATCCAAAGTTGAGATATTCCTCCAAAACTGCTGTTTTCATGTTGCAGCTTAAAATACTTCAGAAAACTTCACATTCTGGAAAGAGTGATAGGAACAAAAGAGTGAGCACACTTTTGACACTCACAATTATTGTGTTACTATTTTTAACTTGTGTTGTCAGGCCTCTTGAGTGCATCATTTCTACATGCCTTTGAGATGACTAATTTTAATAATACACTGAAGATATGTTTTGGGCTATATCAATAAATATAAATGGATTAATGTTACAGATTTGCAAAAAAGGAGGCAGAAATGTTGCTACATGGTTCTGTAATTCTTCTTGCTTATAGCACTTTATGGGAATTCATTTTGGTTCGTGTGAAGACTCATCAGGAACCTGCTGAGTCCTGTGTGTTAGGATAAACTTTACTCTTGATCCATTGCCCTGCTGCTTCAACTACAGTTAGCCCTTGATTTATGACTCAATTGAGCCCAAAATTTATGTTGCTAAGTGAGAAATTTGTTAAGTGAATTTCACTCCATTTTATGACTTTTTTTGCCTCATTTGTTAACTGAATCACTGTAGTTGTTAACTTAGTAACACGGCTGTTAAGTGAACCTGGTTTCCCCATTGACTTTGCTTATCAGAAAGTTGCAAAGGTGACACTGGGACACTACAATCGTCATAAATGTGAGTCAGTTGTCAAGCATCCATGGTGCTGTGGTGACACAGTTGTTAGAATGAAGTACTGCAATCTACTTATGCTGACTGCCAACTGCCAGCAGTTTGGCAGTATGAATCTCACCGGTTCAAGGTTGATTCAGTCTCCATTCTTCCGAGGTTGGTAAAATGAGGATCAAGATTGTTGGGGGCAATAAACTGACTCTGTAAAACTGCTTAGAGAGGTCTGTAAAACACTGTGAAGCCTAAATCTTAGACTTATAGCACTTAGCCTATATGTCTAAGTGCTATTGCTATTTGAATATCAATCACGTGACTTTGGGGATGCTGCAATGGTCATAAGTGTGAAAAATTGTCATATCACCTTTTTCAGTGCTGCTGTAACTATGAATGGTCACTAAATGAACTGTTGTAAGCCTAGGACTACCTGTATTTGATTTTACTATTACAGAGGAACAAGTAAGTGATGAGAGGACTTAGAGTCAGGTACCATATGTTCAAGCTTACTTAGTGTTCTATTTAAAGATGCATTCTGTTTGAAAAGGTTATTCATCCTCCCAATCTGATTTAAAAATAAAGTCCAGAGTGCAGAGACCTTGAGATTGCCATCAACAGCAGTCTGGACACCTGATTATATAATTCTCTATTATGATGAGATGTTTTTCATTAAAATCAAAGCCATTCTTTTTAAATATGCATCTAGAATGGAGGAGAGCAATTTTAGCTCAACAAAGGCTATTTGGAGGAAGTTCATTGAAAGGGGAAATTATACAGAGTGAGTAACCTTGTGATACCTTGAGATACAATCAAGAGCAGAAATATTCCCATTAAGGGCTGGATCCATTGAGATCATTCCATCCACTAGGAATGATCCCTCTTGCAGCTTTCACATATGTCATGAAATTAAATGTAGATTTAGTTCTATATGAACCCAACATATAACAACAGGAGTTGTCTTGTCAATTATTCTACTAATATAACAAAACACACCAATACACTGCAATGACACTGCAAGTAATTGCCTTTATTTCTGAAATCTGAGTGCTTGTTACTGGAATAGGCTAGAATAGAGTAGCAGTAAGATTGCATGTGTATGATTGTGTGGTATGTAAAAAGGGAGAGAAACCCCCTATATATATTATAATTTTCCTGACAATAATATGGCAACATTTTGTTACATGGCAAATGGGTATAATTCCAGGCTTATAAGGAAATGTGGCCCCATTTTCCAGACAATTATGAAACCAACCAAGGGTTAATGCTGATTAGAGTTCTCAGTCATTAGAATGTCTGCATTATTTAAAACCTATATTTGATTTTCCCACTGGTCACAGGTTCTATTACATATACCTAGGCCTAGGTACTCCAAAACCCAAGAGAGCCAACACAACCATACATACTCAACAGCTAGTACTCATTATTTACTATACCATTCTTCCCCAATTCTACAGCAACTCCTGTTGAACACTACTTTTCTTTGTGAACCCTATTTCTGGAAAACAATATTCTTTTATTTGACTTGTGCTAATTCATTTGTCTTGGGCCAATTGCTTAAGTTTCCCAAACAAACACAATCCATTTTCCTCTCACACCACCATCTACAGTTGCCTCTTTGCTCAGCTTTTACAGCTTCCAGTTGCTGGGCTGCCTAGAGAGAAATCTTAAAGGGACAGGGTACCAGCAGCCCGGATGCTAGCCAGTTTGCAGGCAGCCTGTCCTCTCACACCAGTGCTTCTTTTGTATCTGTGACAGTTGGTTCACAAGGCAAAGTGCAGCCATCTGACTTTTCTTTCTGCTCAGTACAGAAAAGAAAACAGACACCCTTCTTCCTCTACAAGGGAACAAGAGAAGAAGCTCCACCAACAAGCAAAGGAGCTGCACATGACACCCTTTCATGGACAATTCATGCTGCCTTCCAAATGTAGCTTGTCTAGGAGCCAAAAAATAGAGAAGCTGGAGATCACAGCAAGGGCCATCTAGGGGCAGTAGAACAAGCTGACCATCTCTAAATAAATGTGTTCCTTTTACAATTGACCTAATGAAGGAATTACAGAGGTTGCCTGCCAAAATTTCTGTAGGCTGATAATTAAGCACCATAATTCTATAGGTTTGACTTACATGTAATCAACATACTGTGTTGGGAATGAACACAACCATCTCTGTCCCTTCAACCACCTTAGATCTGATTGGCAGAGGGAATAGCCATTGGGAAAAACCTTTTTATTAATCAATATTGTGCTGGATAGAAGACTTTAACTTAAATGAATAAATGAGCTTCAATATGCCAATCTCAAAAATCCTTTCTCAATAATATTATAGAGAGCTATTAAAGACCTAAATGCTAAAATTTAATATTTATTTGATCCATACTTCTAAGGCTGCACAACATCTCTCTCTCTCTCTCCCTCCCTTCCCCACCCTCTCTCTTTTTCACAAGAAGCCTCCAGCCACCAGTAATTTCGGCTGCCTTCCGAGCAGCTCTGCTGCAATGCCATCCCTCTGGGGCAGCAGGCCATTCTCCTAGCCAGATCTGACCGTGAGCAGCACTGGCAGGCAATGGGGTGCATGTGTGCGGCTGGTGAGAAGAACAGGGTGGCAGCAGCAGTGACAGGACTTCAGGCCTCTTTTTCGGCCTGTAGTTTTCTGTAGTTTTTGGCACAAGCAGCCTGCAGCTGCCACCTCTTTTTCAACACAAGAAGCTGATCAGAGGCTTCTCATGCCGAAAAAGAGGCGGTGACTGCAGGCTTCTTGCACCAAAAACTACCGGCCAAAAAAGAGACCTGAAGTCCTGCTGCTGCCGCTGCCCTGTTCTTTGCACCGGCCGCACACGCGTACCCCATTGCCTGCCGGTGCTGTTTGCAGCCAGACCCAGCCAGGGAAATGGCCTGCTGCGCTGGAGGGACGGCATCGCAGCGGAGCTGCTCAGAAGGCAGCCGCTGTAGTCTGTCCCTTTAAGGTACTTTGACGCGGGGGGGGAGAGTGGGACCATAAAGGTAGAGGCTGCAGGAGCTGCCTTCCGAGCAGCTCCACTGCAAAGGGAGGCAGAAAAGTTCGGCTAAGTCTTCTCCTCCTTCTCGGGCATACATACAGAGTGTGCACACATCTCACAGTGCCGGGACTTTCTGTGAGGAGATGGCGTATGGGCAAGTCCTCTGGCTCCATGAGATGTGTGCCTGTTTGTCCTGTGTGTATGAGGCTGAGAAGGAGGAGAGAAGCAGCCAGGTTGAACGCTAGAAGACTTGGCCGAATTTTTCTGCTGGTTCTGTGGGTGTGGCTTGGTGGACATGGCTTGGTGGGGGGGACATGTGACTGAGTGGGCATGGGCAACTTAACGTCACTCACAAAAAGGTGCCGCCCCACCAAGCCCCACCCACCACAGAACCGGTAGTAAAACAATTTGAATCTCACCACTGTGAAACACCCAAAGCACCATTCCATGCCAAAAGTCTGCCTACCCACCTCCCTCAGTCTGAAGAATGGCAGCACTGGATGGGCCATGTCCAAGAGTTGAATATCCACACAATTGCAGGTAGCCCACGGGCCTCACCAGGCCAACCAACCATCAGGGTCTTGTCCAGTTTTCCCATCTGCAGTAGTATTAGGAATGTCACTTCCCATCTGCAGCCATCACACCTCTCTTACATCCTGGCAGCACATCATGATAGCCTCCTCGACTTCCACTTTCAATGCAAATTGGACCTCTCAAGCTCATCCATACTGTCATCATCAACTCACCTGTGCCTCTAAGCCAGCCTCTGATCTCAGGGCCCCTTGGTAAGCCCTCCAGGCAGCTAGTGATAGCAGGGTTCCATGGGCTTCTTGGACTCTACAAGGATATCACTAATTCTTGACTGGTAAAAGTTGGTAAGCAGCCATCTTATCCCCCATCTACACAAAACAAAATAAAAACAAAGGAAAGGAAAAGAAAGGAAAAGTTTTAAACAAATTCAAGTTCACTCAGACTTGGCCCTCTCTTCTAGTCACCATTGACTATGAAGTATTATATGGTTCTTTGCATAGATGCCAAGGAACTAATATCTCAGAGAAGTTCCCAGGCTTGATTTTAAGTTATTAGGCATAGGATAAAATTATGGATATATCTCCAAAATTTTCTTTTGTTTTTAAAGTATACCTTATAAAATTAATGCAAGGAGAAAGAGGAAAAAAAGAAACAGTAGTAGTTGTGGTCAAACCGGGACTTGCTAGCTGGAAAAATATGGTTGAGGAATATTTTTAAAGTTCTTTGTTCTTTCAGATTCCAGTTTGCTGAATTGCTTAGGATAGTGAAGTGTGTGAAAGGTTCTGGTGATGCAGTGTGTTGCTTATGTAGTCATCTTAAAGGAATGCAGATATCAAGTAACTCAGTTTCTAGTTGCAATTAGTAGAACAATTATATTGGGAAAGCGCTTGTATTGCTTATGTTTTATGTCACTCTAAGGGATGTGGAGGGTGGTGGATGAAGCATACTTTTTAATGTTATGGTGCAGAAACAGTCAGTATTATTTATCACACTCTTTCTTTCTAAATACTGGAAATAAATAAATAAATAAGCAAGCAAATAAATAAATAAACGAATGAACGAATAGGAAGACACTTAATGTGGCAAAAGAACAATATACTTATTCTACTAAAATAAACCAGACCTTAAAATGATAAGGTTTCAAAAATTGCCACAAGCACTTTAATATGATGATACTGAAGCTTGGGCAACCTAAACAAGGAAAAAGATTTTCACCTGCCAATCTTGTATTTGATTAACAGTGTTCTGCACAAATAATTTGGAGAGGAAAAGGTGCTGTTTAGGATTCTGGGGGAAAAAAGGATTAAATTTTTAAAATAAAACAACCATTAAAGAATATTTCTTCTTCATATATGATTCAGAAAATAATTGAAAAACCTAAATGGTTTTTTTTTTATAATAATTTTTATTAATATATTCTATGCACTAATACACAAATAAAATATACAATCCTGCCACCATGGTATAATATGATTACATTGTCCATAAGTATAAAATCATTCCTTTATACATACATATTTGCCACCATATATATATACATCATCATATATCTATTCTATCCCACCTTTTCTGGACCCAATCGTACCATACTTTCCAACTGTTATAAAATTCTGAATCTTTTTTACCATTGATCAATCTAGTTAATCTATCTGATTCCGCACACTCATTAATTTTATATATTATTTTCAAATCCATCGGTAAGTATTGATTTTTCCACTCCTGCGCATACGCTAATCTTGCTGCAGTGATAATGTGAATCAACAAGAACCATATATCTGATTTAATATTCAAAGGTTTTGCCCCCAATAGGAAAATCTCAGGTCTTAGTTCCAAATTAATCTGTGTAATTTCCAAAATCCATTGCCGTACTTTTTTCCAATATTTAACCGCCTGCGGGCAGGTCCACCATTGGTGAAAATAGGTTCCATTGCTGTAACCGCACTTCCAACAGCAGGCAGATGTCCCGGGAAACATTTTAGCTAATCTCGCCGGGGGGAGATGCCACCGGTAGACCATTTTATATATGTTTTCTTTATATGAGGAGGCCATAGTTAATTTCATATTTTTCAACCAAATCTGTTCCCATTGCTGGAAGTCAAGGGGATATCCAAAATTTCGCCCCCATGCTATCATACAATCCTTCACTACATCCTGTCCTATCTGCAGAGACAATAAATATGCATAACATTTAGATAATATCCCTTTCGCTCCTTCTAATAAGATCTTATCCAATTCTTGTCTTTTACGGTAGATTCCTTCACTATGTAAATCTTTTTTATACCTGGAGTGCACTTGAGAATAAGACCACCAGTCTATCTTATATCCTTGAAGAGTTAATAATTCTCGTGACTTCGGATTACCCTGAACATCCAAGAAGCCTTCATACGTCAAGGTTTTCTCCCCTTTATACAATGTTGGGTAAACCTGAGCTTCCTGCGCCGAAATCCAACATGGAACTTTTAAATATACTCTTCTTCTAACCTTTTCCCAAGTGTACCCAAGCGTCCTACATAAATAGTGATCATCAAAGTGTCTAGGGCGGCCGGATGCTCCCGGCCATAGGAAATAGTGCCAGCCATGTTGAAGACCGGCTCCCTCAAATGTCAAAAGTCGTCTCTTTTGTAGGACCATCCATTCTTTCACCCAGATCAAGTTCGCTGCTTGATGATAGAGCTCCCAATTTGGGAGTCCAAATCCTCCTCTATTTTTGGGTTCTTGTAACCTATTTTAGGTTTTTCTTGAAAAACCTAAATGTTTCAATAGCTTACTTAGGACTATCAATTTTGAACTGCAAAGAGAAAGATAACCTCTAGCTGTCAAAAAAGTGTTAAATGTTTTCTATATCTGTTTGCTACTGAGAATGTTTTTCAAGGTTTTTGTAGCCCTAAGCTTACTTAGCAAAGAACACAATAGGTCTTTGATGAGGGCATTATACACATATACTTGTGTAAGAATTTGGAATTCTAGAAAATGGAACAGATTGATGAAAATCTTTTCCTACCAAACAACTGCAAGAGGCTCTATTAAAGAGTAAAATATTAGGGGGAGACAGGGCTGATGTCACAGCAACACAATGCATCTCATGGGGCTCCATGGAATTGCACCAAATTCGACTTGCTAGGAGGTTTTGAGGGACCCAAGTCACCCTGGAGGGGTGATGAAGAGGACACTCCGTCGATCACAAGGAGACAGCAAACTCCTTGTTTGATTTGGAGGAAGCTCTCAATCCGGTGGGAAGAAAAGGAAAGCCATTGCCTGCCTGACCAAAGCTGTGACAGCCAACCAATGAAACAAGCATAGAAACTGAGGAACAATGTGAACGATCTGGGTGAGATTTTTCCAACTCCTGTTGAGGAACTTGCCCCCTTAAAGTAAGCCTGGGTGAAAGTGGGACTCAAAGAAGAGGACATGGAATTGTTTGTTTTCCACTCCCCAAGAATAGTGGTGATCAAGCTTGAGAGCTATCTATAGAACTGGAAATAGAGAAAATAGAATCTTTCAGAAAGAGAAAGAAGTCTAAAAGCTAGGAAAGACTGGGGATTTTAATTACAATATAGACTAAGTGGAAAACTTTTTGGAATATGAAATCCTGACCCCTCGGACTTTTAAAAAACTTCGGATCAGATGATATAATTTAAGCTAATGAGAGAGAAAGGAGAGAAATAGAGCAACAGCAACATCTACAGGTGGAGAAAAATGCAGAGAAGTGAAAGCAGTGAAAGCATGACCTTGAACATCTGTTGGAGATTATTGTTTGTTACAATAATACCTACTCAAGCAAATTCAGCAGAGACAAAGAATGAAACACTGTAACTATAACTGTAGCTCTTTGAACTTATATGAAAACTAAACAGACAAAGTAAAGAGAAGCTGGGAAATAGCAAGGAACTACTCCCCCCCTTCCTTTTGGAACTTTCCTTTTGGTGATTTATGAGCGTGTGTGTGGTTGAACTTTGGGGCTTGGGGTGCCTAAATGGATTATAAATTTATCAAGAGAAGAAAATATTAGTGTTTGAAGAACCTGAAGACAAACAAGCAATCTTTTTTGGATTACAACAATAGAAAGTGTGAAACTATTTGGAGATTGAGAAAAAGAAGGGGGAAAAAGAGATCTGGTGGTGGATTGATTTGTGAAAATATTTTCTAAGTGGGACATTGGTGGGGGATTGAGGAAACATTAGAATAATATTTGAGTTATTACTGATTATATTTTTTAAAATTTCTTGAAGGTTTTAAGATTATTCAAAATGACTAGTATTTCAAACTTAAGTAAATTGGGGAGGGAATGCATCTGCATCAGCATCAGCATCAGCAGCAGTATCAGCAGCATCTAATCTAGCAAGTCAAAGATCTTTGGATAGCATGTTGCAGCAGGAAAAAATGAACACGATGCAGAATTGAAATTAATGATCCAAACACTTCAAGAAGCTACAACATTTTTTTTTGAAGACATGAAGGAAAGAATGGAAAAGATGTATGATAAAATGGATAATATTCAACAAACAATAACTAAAAATGAACAACGGATCCAGAAAATAGAAGAGAAATCAGAACAAACAGAGAAAAAAGTGGAAGAGACGGGGCGAAAGAAGATATTGTTTATAGAAATAAGAATAGAAATATTAAGATTTGATTAAAAATATGGAAAAAGAACACTTTGGCAGAAATTGTAACTAAGTACAATATATTTGGATATGATAAGTTGTATATGATATGATATGATATGATATGATATGATATGATATGATATGGTCAATACTCCATTTCATAAAATATGTGGGTATGTATTGGGGGGGGAAACCAATAAAACTTGATTTAAAAAAAATGGAAGAGATGGATAATAGACTTACACAGGCAGATAAAAATCTTTAGAGAACAGTAATTATATTGGAGATGGATAAAGTTAAATACTTCTTGAAGTTTCAGAATATCGAGGAAGAAAAAGGGGGAAAACCTCACAGAGATAAAGGCAGAACTGTTGATGGGTGCCTTGGAGGTGGATGAGCAGGAGATGCTTGCTGGGATGGATGAAATTAGAGTATATACAAGATATGCGTCAAGAAATAAACTTCCTAGAGAGGTACATGTGAGATGTACTAAGAAGGCAATAAGAATGGAGATACTTCAAAGAGCAAGAGATGACCCACTGAAATACAAAGAGAGAGAAATAATAGTTTTGTAACAAATCCCTAGAAGAGTAAGAGATACAAGAAAACAATACCAATTCCTGAAAAAACAATTAATTAAGTATGAAGTAGAGGTGGTATTAAGCAGGTTCTGACCAGTTCTGGAGAACCGGTAGCAGAAATTTTGAGTAGTTCGGAAAACCGGTAAATACCATCTCTGACTGTCCCCTCCCCCATCTATTCTCTGCCTCCCGAGTTCCAGCTGATTGGGAGGAAATGGGGATTTTGCAGTAACCTTCCCCTGGAGTGGGGTGGGAATGGAAATTTTACAGTATCCTTCCCCTGCCACGCCCACCAAGTCATTCCCACAGAACCGGTAGTAAAATTTTTTGAATCCCACCACTGGTATGAAGCAAATTTCAGATGGCTGATACCTGAGGGAATACTGGTGACCTGAATGGAACAAAGACATAGTATGGATATTATAGAGCAGTGGTTCCCAACATGGGGCTCATGCCCCACAGGGGGGCAATTTGATTTTTAATGGGGGCAATTTGAACCTTGTTTAAACCAAGTTAATGGCCTTTAGGGCTTCCTTCGTGTGAGTAGAGTTCACTTTTTGAGTAAAGTAAGAATTATATGTCATGGGGGCAGGGGGAGGGATCTTGATTTTAGAGATGCTTAGGCAGGGCATGGCCAAAAAAAGGGTTTGGAACCACTGCTATAGAGAAAGCAGAGCAATTTTATGATGAGCAATTTGGATCATATGAGGAAAAAAGAAAAAGAGAGGAAATAGATGACAAAAAACAAGAAGAAGCATCAGGAGGAGGAAACGCACAACAAAAAGAAGATGAAACAGAACTAAAGGAAAGAGCAGAAGGAGAAGGTGCAAAGATAAAAGAACAGAGAGAAATAAGAGCAACTAGAACAACAAGATCTATCTAGATAGATCTTCCATAGTAAAACTATGGAAGAAGAAATAAAACTGCTGTCAATTAATATAAATGGACTGAATTCTCCTATGAAAAGGAAAAGGACTTTTAACAAACTAGGAATCTCTAATCTTAATCAAATTTAATTTTTCCCTTCTATTCTATATTATACCCCTTCCCATTGTCATCTATTTTTATATCCATCCTCACATTGATTAATTATGTAATATTACAATTGTTTAATACAAATTCAACATTTTTATATAAATCAATTAGTTATATAACTATCTTTTTTGTATATTAATCAATATGAACATGAATATTTCAATTATTTCCATGCCATCCAATTTCTTACAAATCAATTAATTATATTTACCAATAATAATAAACCAAATAATTTTCCCCATATATTCCTCCAAACCTCAACTTAACCATTTCTGCTTTCAACAAATATACAATTAATAGTATCTCAATTATTACAATTCCTTAGTTAAATAGAGCTTTCCTCTTATGTTATTCATTTTCACAACTGAAACTCTCACAATAACCCAAAGTTTTGCCCATATAGAAAAATATTCCAATTATTATTCATTTCATTTTTACAATCATGATTTCCCATTTATTTCTACTACTATTGGTATTTCAATTCTAAATATGTATAACATCTTTCTCTTCATTTCTTTTTCTTTTTCTCCTTTCCCATTTTTATTTTTGCCTTTTTTCTTTTGTGTTTTAAAATCTTGAACTCCCCTCTTTTGCCCTAAATTTCCCATTGTTTGCACCTACCTTTTTTGGTGAGGAAAAAGAAAAAGAAATCTCTCTCTGCCTCATTTTGCCACGTTGGAGCAAAGAGCCTGCTTTACTTTCAGTTTTGTTTTTCAGCATAGCTAGGGGAAAAAAAAATCTGCTCCAGCATTCTTTGCAGCAAGCAGCAGAGCCCTGCGCAGAACAGCTGAGAGCAAATCAGCTGAGAGTCGGCTGGCCGATTTAATCAACTTGTGCTAATTAACCTATACTGAAACTGAAAGGAGCTTTTTTTTCTTGCTGTTTGCTTGCAAGGAGGTAACTGCTGGAGGCACAGGCCACAGGGTGGAAGCCAGTGGGTGGGCAGGGCTACATTCGGTGTATAAGACACACCTAAATTTTCACCCCCTTTTGGGAGGTAAACTCTGAAAAATACGATAGGCCTGTTTTTAAAAGAAAATTGGAATGAAGAAACTACAACTCAAAACTTATGGGATACAACAAAAGCTTATATAAGAGGTTTATTGATAGCATACACAATAAGAAAAAATAATAAAAAGAAACAACTGGCAGAGCTCCAAGGAAAATTAGAAAAAGCAGAATCTAAATTACAGAAAGAACCCCAAAACCAAGTAATCAAAGTAGAAAAAGAGTTAATTAAAGAGTTAATTAAACACAAATTACATTAATAACCCAAGAAAAAGTAGCACAAAAAATTAGAGCAACTAAACAAAATTACTTTGAAAATGCCAATAAATCCGGAAGATGGTTGGCTTATAAATTAAAAAAAAAAAAGGAAAAGAAATTAATAAAACAATTAGAGGATGAGGACGGAATGGTGCATCTACAGGAAGAAAAAAAGAAAAGTATAGCAGTAAACTATACTTATAATGGAGCCTGGTGGCGCAGCAGACTAAAGCACTGTTATTAACATCAAGCTGTCTGCAATTACTGTAAGTTCAAATCTCATTAGGCTCAAGGTTGACTCAGCCTTCCATCCTTTCTAAAATAGGTAAAATGAGGACCCAGATTGTGGGGGCAATTAGCTGACTTTGTATAAATATACAAAAGTATGAAGGCTATTGCTTAACACATTGTAAGCCGCCCTGAGTCTCTGGAGAAGGGCAGCATATAAATCAAATTAAAAAAAAAAACTATTTTCAAAAACTATACAGTTCAGAAAAAATTAAAGAGGAGAATGTTCAAAGATATCTTCAAAAAAGGAATCTTCCCAGAATACCAGATATAACAAAAGAAATATTAAATGAGGAAATAACGAAACTGGAGATACAAAGATCAATTCAAAAGCAAAAAAATAATAAGACTCCAGGCCCAGATGGAATTCCCACTGAATTTTATAAAATATTTCAAGAGTCGTTAGAACAACTGCTATTAGAAACATTTAATGAAGTACTGAAAAAGGCCAAGATACCAGAATCCTGGAGGGAATCATTAATAACTCTCATCCCCAAAAACAATAGTGAACAACAGAAGATACTGAATTATGAGCCAGTCTCGTTGCTAAATGCTGGTTATAAAATATTTATGGCCATAATAGTGGATAGAATTAAAAATATATTGAACAAAATTATACATCCAGACCAAAATGGATTCCTACCCAACAGATATATAAAAAACAATATAAGAATTATCATCAATGCATTAGAATATTACAAAGCTCACCCCGAAAAACAGGTAGCTGTGGTTTTCTTGGATGCACAAAAAGCTTTTGACAACTTAAACTGGGACTTTATGATAAACCAATTAATAAGAATGAATTTTGGAGAAAAATTTATAGACACAATTAGAGCCATATACACTCTACAAAGGGCAAAGATAATAACCAATGGGGAACAAACAGAAAATTTTGAAATAACTAAAGGAGTAAGACAGGGCTGCCCACTGTCTCTGTTGTTCATTCTGTCTGTGGAGACATTAATGTCCCAAATTAGAGATCATTCGGAAATAAAGGGATTAAAAATTAAGTCACAAGAATATAAGGTCCAAGCATTCACAGATGATCTGGCATTTACTATTGAGGAACCTTTAGAATCTGGACCTATTTTACTACAAGATATAAGCCAATTTGGCGCAGTAGCAGGATTTAAAATGAATAAAGACAAAACTAAAATATTGACTAAGAATTTAAACAACAGACAGAGTGAACAACTAGAGGAGGAACTGGGAATCTCGAGAACAAAGAAAATTAAATATTTGGAAATTTGGCTATCAGAAAAGTGTACTACCATAAAGAGGGACAATTACAATACACTCCTATTACAAATACAAAAAGATTTGGATAACTGGACTAAATTACCAATATCATTAATTGGCAGAATTTCAACGATAAAAATGAAATATTGCCCAAGTTACTATACTTATTCCAAACAGTACCAATAACATTAGGGAAAAATTTTTTTTGAACAACTGAATAAATTGACGTCGAAATTCATATGGTCAGGGAAAAAAAATGCGTATTAAATTCAAATTATTGCAAGATAGTAGGAAAAAAGGAGGTTTCGGTTTACCCAAATGGGAACTTTACTATCAAGCGGCATCCCTAACATGGCTCAAAGATTGGATACAACTTAAAAATAAATGGATATTAACGATAGAAGGCCATGACCTTCAACTCGATTGACATGGTTTTTTATGAGATGGGAAAAATAAATCACACATTTATTTTCAACGTCATAAAGTAAGGGATGCATTACTGAAAGTATGGGAAAAGATTAAAAAGAATCATTATATGAAAGTCCCAGTTTGGTTGTCTACAATGGAAGCAATGATACATCCAAATACCACAGACCTAGATAAAATGGTAAGATATGCAGATTTATTAGACACAAAAGGAGAATTAAAATCAATACAGGATTTGAAAAAACAAGGAATAAATTTGGAATGGTGGCAAATCAAAACTAGATTTTAAAAAGATAAGGAACAATTTGGCATAAACAGGAAACAATCGGAATTAGATAAATATTAGGATTGGGAAGAAAAATGATTACAAATATCTATAATTACTTATTAGGATACAAATTGGAAGAAGAAATAGTAAAGGAAACGATGATAAGTTAGGCTAGGAATTTTGGACATAACATAGAATTGGATAAATGGGAAAAATTCTGGGAGAAAAATTACAAATTGACCATGGCAGTATCATACAAAGAAAATAGCTATAAAATGTTTTATAGATGGCATTTAGCACCAGCGAGACTGGCAAAAATGTACCCCAATTTATCATCCCAATGTTGGAGATGTGGTCACAAACTAGGGACATATTACCACATGTGGTGGATGTGCCCTAAGGTGAGGAAATTTTGGTATAAAATTAAAGGGTGGTTGGAAGAGATTACACTCCAAAAGATAGATTTTAAACCAGAGATGTTCCTCCTAGGAATGATTGATAGAAAAATGGAAAAAAATCTCTATTATATTATATTGCATATTCTAACGGCAGCCAGAATTACTCTAGGGCAAATGTGGAAGTTGACCAATACACCATCGGAAGAAACAATAATAAAGAAAATTCTCGAATGCGCCAAAATGGATAAATTAACGATGGAGATCAAAGAAAGAAAAGACTCGGATTATTATAAAGTGTGGAATAGGTTTTATACATGGTTGGAAAACAGAAATAAATTAAGAGATTAAGAATATAAAGTGAAATTAGATATTAACATACTGGATATAAATGTAAATAATGATCCTGCTAACAAAACAGTTAATTATGGGGCTTCCGGTGACGTCATCGTAATGGATGGCTGGACAGAGTGAAAACTCTATACCCAGCTTTCAGTTTTCTACAAACGGCGGCTTTATTTAGCCATTGCAAGCTGCGAAAAGGTTTGCAAAGGAGAGGGGTTACTGAGGCATGTGTGGAGGTGGCATCTTCCACATGCTGAAGACCCCCCCCCGGGGTGCCTTTGTAGGAAGAGGGTGGCAAATGGTCGCTCCGAAGCAGTGACTGATCTTTTTGGAAAGGGAAGCCAATCTGTCACGGTGTAAACTAGTGGACTGAGATTGATGAGCTGAGTGAGTGGGATTGAAGAGAACAATACTAGCCTCTTTGAACTGTTTTGGCCAAGTGAAAGTGAGTGGCTGGAGTGGAGACTGGCCATTTCTGACTTTTGTGGTGTGGAGCCAGCTGTATTTTTTTTCCTTTTGGAACAGCATTTGGGTTTCTGGAAACATTCCCTTTGTGTGTTAAAGATTGGAGACGTTTGGTGATTGTTTGGCTGCTTCCTATCTGAGACTCACTTGAGATTTCTCTGTTTAGAACTCCTGCTGTGTGCTGGACTGAGGGATATATAGTGACTTGACATTTTTTCCTTTCATTTTCTGATCGTTATTGTTGGAGCTGTCTACAACTGGAAGTGCTCTCTCTCCACCTTGTGGCTGAAGCTGGTACAGCAGGGAAGAGAATTTTGAAACACTGAGAAAATTAATATACTGGCTTGTGATTTAGCCTATACTGATTTGGAAGAAATTTTGGTGGGACTCAGAAATGTCCACAACATCCACAGTTACTAAAGTGAATAAGAAGATCCTATCCTTCTCTGCATCTGCATCTCCAAGCTTATCTCCATTAGCTTCAACAAGATCTGCTGAAGATATGTCATCGGTTGGAAAGTCTCCCTCTATGCAGGCTCTTCAGGCTATGATCCAGACCATCCAAGAGTTGATGACCAAGAATCAGGAAATGATGTCTAGGAATTTCGAAGACTTGAGAGCGGATGTTAAGAGTGAGATGGGAGGAGTCAGAGAAGAGGTTAAACAAATGGGTGAGAAGCTTGGAGAACTGCAACAGGCAATAATTAAACAGGAGGAAAGGATGTGAAAGATGGAAACAAGGACAGAAAGGTGTGAACAACGGATAGATGAATGGGAAAAAAAAACAAGTGATGGTAAATAGGGAGCTTGAAGATGAGATTATCTTTCTCTAGATGGAAAGATCCTCCTTTTTCCTTAGGCTCCAGAATGTGGCAGAAGACAAGGGAGAGAGACTGGACGAGATTGTGGGGGAGATGGTAGCAGGAGCCCTGGAAGTAGACAGAGCCTCAGTACAATGTGATATTGACTAAGTATTCAGGGTGTTTACTAGTTACGCGAAGAGTAATATGATCTGGATGCCACCTGGTTCAAATGAGATAACGTCAGAGGTAGAAATTGGTGTTAATGAATGGGCTGACCATAATCCTTTAATGTTGACCTGGAAAATATATGGGCCAAAGAAGGAATAGATGGAGAATGAATGTAGGGATTTTGAAAGAGGAAGAATTTGTAAATATGTTTGAGAGAGAGATGCGGCTTTTTAAAAATGAAAATAAAAAGGAAGATACCTCAATATATAATACTTGGGATACAGCCAAAGCAGTGATGAGGGGATTGGTGATTAAATATTTGGCTGGCAAACGTAAGGCTCAAAGAAAACAGAGGGAAATCTTCCTGAGCAGCTTACAAAAAGCTGAAGAGGCAATGCAAAGAGGTCAGGAAACTGGAAATTGGACAGAAGAGAGGAATTTCTGGCAACATCAAATTAGACTGTTGGATCAGGAAGAACTAGCCAATAAAATAAAATGGGCAAAGCAAAATCACTTTGAGAATGCCAACAAGCCAGGGAGGTGGTTAGCCTATTGTTTAAGAAAGGAGAGAGAAAATCGAAGAATAGAGGGGTTAAAAGATCAGGGTGGAAGGTTGCATGTTAATATAGAAGGTAAGAGAAGGGTGGTGCAAGAATTTTTTACTCAGCTGTGTAAAAGGGGTGAAGAAGGGGAGCAAGACATTTGGACATATTTGGAGAGCACAGATTTGCCAAAAATCACTGGAACAATGAAACAATTGCTTAATGCAGAAATTACTGAGGGTGAGGTAGAATTGATTATGGGAAAACAAGTGAATGGGAAGACACCAGGGATGGATGGATTACCTGTAGAAGTATACAAGATGGGTTTTGAGATGCTTGGTAAGCACATGGTGAAACTATTTAATGGGGTGTTGAAAGATTCCCAAATAACGGCATCTTGGTCAGAGGCCTATATATCTATTCTACTGAAGGAAGGCACTGATTTGACACTTATTAAAAACTACAGACCGATTTCATTGCTTAATTCGGACTATAAAATATTATAGCACTTCTAGGCATGAGACTTGGATGTTTTCTTAACCAATTTATTCACCCAGATCAGAATGATTCCTGCCCAACCGACAGCTACGTGATAATATGAGAATGGTGATGAATATTTTAGAGTATTATGAAAATTGTCCAGATAAACAGTTATCCTTGATTTTTGTCGACACCCCAAAGGCGTTCAACAGAGTGAGCTGGGACTTCATGATTTCCCAAATGAAATATATGGATTTCGGTGAGAAGTTCATGGGAGCAGTGCAGGCAATCTACCGTGAACTGACAGCAAAAGTATTAATCAATGGGGAGGAAACAGAGAAGATTTGGATTGGTAGGGGTACACGGCAGGGTTGTCCACTTTCTCCACTATTATTTGTGCCAACACTAGAACCATTGCTTAGGGAGGTTAGGAGGAATACGTAAATAAGAGGAATGAGGGTTCGGCACGAGGA
The DNA here is from genome assembly GCF_029215685.1 of Pituophis catenifer annectens. Classification (NCBI taxonomy): domain Eukaryota; kingdom Metazoa; phylum Chordata; class Lepidosauria; order Squamata; family Colubridae; genus Pituophis; species Pituophis catenifer. The sequence goes on from NW_027256887.1 coordinate 37,797,560, forward strand.
GGTGAAAGTTCAGGCATATGCGGATGATCTGGTTTTCATACTGGAGGACCCATCAGAATCAGGTCCAAAGCTATTACAGGCACTCAGGGATTATGGGAGAGTAGCAGGATTATTAATTAACAAGGAAAAAACAAAAATATTAGTTACGAACATGACGCAGAGGCAGAGATGCCAGTTGGAGGGACTCTTGGGGATGCAGATAACTAATACAATAAAATACTTGGGAATTTGGTTGACACCAAGGTGTTCTTCGATAAAGGAGGATAATTATGTTCCCCTTTATAATCAGACAGTCAGAGATTTGGAGAGGTGGAAAAATTTACAACTATCACTTATGGGAAGGATAGCTGCCGTCAAAATGTGCATCCTCCCCAAATGGTTGTTTTTGTTCCAAAATGCTCCGGTAAGCCTGAATAGGGAATTCTTCAACACCTTGAACAGAGTTATTTCTAAATTTATTTGGCAAGGTAAAAAATCAAGGATTAAGTTTAAGATGATGCAGGAACCTAGACATAGAGGGGGATTTGGACGAGCTTTACCGTCAGGCAGCCATTCTGATATGGGTGAAGGATTGGATCCCCCTGAAAAGGAGGCGGCTATTGGCGGTAGAAGGCCATGGCCTTCAACACGGTTGGCATCACTTTTTATGGCCAGGACAGTCAACCCGACCGAGGTATTTTTGGAATCATTATTTATGTAAGACCCTAGGAGATACCTGGGAAAGACTTAGGAGAAAGTCGTAACTGAAGATACCATGTTGGATTTCGACCCAGGAGGCCCTGGTATACCCGACGTTATATAAAGAAGAGAAGGTCTTGACCTATGAAGACATTTTGGATACTCAGGGCAGACTGAAGACACGGGAACAACTGAAGTTGGAGGGGTATAATATCGACTGGTCGGCCTACACCCAAATACACTCAAGGTGGAAGAAAGATCAGGAGAGTGAAAGGATATATCATGGAAAACAAGAATTGGATAAAATATTGTTAGGTAATGACAGGAAAGTTTTAGCGAAATGCTATTCTTACCTATTATCATTGAAAGCGGGGGAGGAAGTCATCAAAGACTCCATGTTTGCCTGGGGGCAAAATATGGGTTATTCATTGGATTTTTAAAAATGGGAGGAGATTTGGCTTAAAAATTTAAAATTAACTATGGCATCCTCTTAGAAAAAGAATATTTATAAGATGGTTTATAGATGGCACCTACCTCCAGCAAGATTAGCTAAAATGTTCCCCGGGACATCTCCACAGTGCTGGAAATGTGGGCATAGCAATGGAACCTACTTCCACCAATGGTGGACATGTCCACTGGCAGATAAATATTGGATGAAAATGCGATGATGGTTGCTTGAAATTACACACTGTAGAGTGGAACTGAAACCTGAAACCTTTCTGTTGGGGGTTAGACCCGCAAATATTGGATTGACTAAATGGTATCTGATGCTGCACATAATCACTGCAGGGAGACTGACATTCGCACAAGAATGGAAGAACGAGGACTTACCAACGGACTCAAAAATAATTTATAAAATTATGGAATGTGCGGAGTCCGACAGACTTATAAAACTGATCAAGGGTAAAAGGGACTCAGATTTTTATAGTAGTTGGAACATGTGGTATGATTGGATCCAGAAACGATGGGAGAGAGATAAAGGATAATGTTGGATTATAATTACAGATGAGGGTATAATTATGGTAATCAATAAGTATTGGAAATGTAAATTTGTATATAAGAATATGTAAATAATTGCTATTTTTACTTTCTGATTATTGGTGTACATATATATGGATATTTTGGTGATGTTACACCGTGATAGAAAAACTATTATACATTTGTTTTTGTTTTTGTTTTTTTGAACTATAATAAATTTTTTTAAAAAAACAGTTAATTATGAATATTTAAAAATAAAGAGAAGGAGCAGGAGGATAAAAGCTAAGAGTAAAGACAAAAGTCGATGCAGAAAATTGTAAAATTGTATATATCTGTTGTTAGTATTGTATTTTAACGTCTGGTGTACGTGTGTTTTTGTTTTTTGTTTTTGTCTTTTGATTTCTTTTGCTATTGTGTGTTTGGTTTTAAAATGTAAAATACTCAATAAAAAGTATTTTATAGAAGGCATAATCTTTGAACTCTGCCCTGAACTTATTCCAATTGCTGCCGCAATCTCCACTCACCCTCATAGGCTCAGGCAGAGGTATACTGTTAGCAGCTGCCATACTTCCACTGCTTAGCTTTCGGGAGTATGCTTCAAATGTATCTGGAAGACATGGATTCAGACTTCTGACACCATGTTTCAAGTAAGTGTAATCATAAGTAGTAGAAGAAGAACCCCCAACAAGCCATCATTACAGGTATATATCTACATATGACAGGAACCGGAAATACCTCACAGACACAGCTGAAGGCAGCTCCTCGAGAGTCAGGGAATACATCTCAAACTAATCCTGCCAAGACTGCAGACATAACCCTTGTAACACATCTTCTGAAGCTGTGTCTAGTGCCAGGATATGTGGTCCTTCCTTCCTCTCCTTTTTCTCTCCCTCCCTCCCTCCCTGCCTCCCTGCCTCCCTCCCTCCATATCTCACTCAGTTTCCCTTCTCTCTTTCTCCCTTCCCTCCCTCCCTCCTCCCTCCCTCCCTCCCTCCCTCTCTCTTTCTTTCTTTCTTTCTTTCTTTCTTTCTTTCTTTCTTTCTTTCTTTCTTTCTTTCTTTCTTTCTTTCTTTCTTCCTTCCTTCCTTCCTTCCTTCCTTCCTTCCTTCCTTCCTTCCTTTCTTTCTTTCTTTCTTTCCATTTGCTTTCTTGTCTCCCTTCTCTCTCTCTCTCTCTCTCTCTCTCTCTCTCTCTCTCTCTCTCTCTCTCTCTCTCTCTCTCCCTTCCCTCCCTCCTTCCCTCCCTCCTTCCCTCTCTCCTTCCAAGGCTAGGATACCCACCAGAAACAAAACCTCCTTTGGATGAAGCTGGCTTACTTACTGCCCTCCCCCCGCTCTTCCCTTCCTGTTTGTTATCAGGGAGGCATGATCAGGTACAGAGGAACTTCCACCCAGGGGTGAAATGCTCCCGGTTCGGACCGGATCAGACAATCTGTTAGCAATGGCGGTGGGTAGTTCGGAGAACCGGTAGCAAAAATCCCTGCCACCCCACCCCCGCCTATGCCCACCCAATTGCCAGGTCCCCACTTGCCTACTTGGCAGCTTGCTGCTTCTTTCGGGCTCACTCGCTTTTCCTGCCTTGCTTCAGCTGCTGCAATCTATTGCATCCGCTAGCAACTCAATCTGCCTGCCTGCAATCAATGTGATCGGTGAGCAGCTCAATCTGCCTGCCTGCCTGCCTTGTGCCTTCAATTTGATAAGTAACTGGGAGCTTTAAAAAAATAGTTAATTGGGGTTTTTTTTAGGAGTTTTATTTTTTTTTTAGACATAGCAATTTAAAGTTAAGGAAGTTTTTAATTTAGCTGCTTTTATCTAAAAATATAAATAAAATAATAAAATAAAATATATGTGCAGCTTCTGAGATTTGGTGTGTTTCTGTAGTGTTTCACTCTAACTACACAAACACAAAATCTCACAAAGCTGTATGTGACATTTTGTGTGTGTAAAGTGTGAAAGTTGGTTTTTGAGCTTTTTGTGGCTGTCTGAGGTTCCTGCTTGTTGCAGGGGCCATTTTGGGTGAAGTTCAGCTGCTTTTACATTGTGTGTGAGTCAGTTGTGTTGTGTTGTGCTGTGTGTGTAAAGTGTGAAAGTTGGTTTTTGGTACCTCTTATTGTTTTGTGTACTTTGTTTATTATTTTTATTATTTATTATTATTGGCCATGCCCACCTGGTCACCTGACCATAAAGCCATGTCCACCAATTAAGCCATGCCCACAGAACCGGTAGGGAAAATTTTTAGATTTCACCCCTGCTTCCACCCCTCCCCTTCCTTCTCCTAACAAGTGCCTGATGCTGTTTGGCTGCAGCAGGGGGTTGGACTAGATGACCTCTAAGGTCCCTTGCAGCCCTGGATTGCTGTGCTGTTTCAAAGCATCCTCTGAAGCTGCATCTAGTGCCAGGATTTGTGGTCATTCCTTCCTCTCCTTTTTCCTTCCTTCCTTCCTTCCTTCCTTCCTTCCTTCCTTCCTTCCTTCCTTCCTTCCTTCCTTCTTTCTCTTTCTTTCTCCCTTCCCTCCCGCTTTCTTTCTTTCTTTCTCTTTCTTTCTTTTGTAAGGTCCCAAAATACACTTGAGTCACCAGAATGCCAAAGAGAGAGACTCAAGACGAGGCTTGCAAAAAAAACAGATTTTATTTATGGCCAAAAACAAAATACTGGATGGAACTATATCCAGAACATACAGATACAATGCATGCGAGGAGATAGCCACACCTTGGGGAAGGTATGGCGTCCTTTTATACCCTCAGAGACGTCAGCTTAGTACCCAACTCTGGCCTCCCAATCCAGGCCCGTGCATTCCTTGTTGCCCTGCAAGGGGGAATAGAAACTTCCCAATTAGTCATCTTGAGCATTTCTTTGTTTACTCAATTGGCCACTTAGGCCCCCTGGCCCTGGAAAGTAGGAGTCTATCCAGATCAACATAAATTAAGACTGAGATAGTACCATGCTCTTAGATGGCACAAGAAAGAAACAGGGAGAAGATTAATATGGGTTCAGGTCATATGGCAGGGACATATGTCTGACAAATACCAGATACATTACAGGCCTAATAACAGAATATGTTTGTTACAGGAGATACAAATATAAAGGCATAATATATGTGATACAAATACAAAGGCATATGTGTATTACAAGAACCTAATGGTTACAGAATCTAGTATACCAGTATATCATATCCTAGCATTATTTATTATATCCTTATTATTGTTTCCCTTCATTCCACACTTTTTATTTAAATGATGGAATGCTTTCCATCGCGGGAATCATGTGACTATTCTTTGGATTAAAGGAATGAGACAAGGGAGAAGAAGGAAACCTCCAAGGGTTAACAATCATCAATTTTGCAAACAAAATTTGTGGAAATAATTTTTCCATACACACCGACTTTTGCTAAGAAATAGTGAGCAGCAAGTCTATTCTGGGATATTGCTGTTTTCAACAGAGAGTGTTGTTTTAAACAGAGAGTGCTGTTTAACTAAGAAATTTAGAGCACTAGCAGTTGTATTAGGTATCATTGCAATCATTGGCTGTAACCTTACAATTCTATTCAGCATATAAAGGGAGTTCTATACCATCTTTTGCCCAGGTGGCTGGTCCGTATACCTGAACTTTTATTTCTGGAGGCCACTCATCTTTCTATGGCCTACATCCACATAAATAGGTATACCCAGTTTTTCACCTTGTTGTATTGTCAGTAGAAAAAGGAAGAAAAATAGATTTCACAGTTCCTAATACACATGCTTCATACCATCGGCTAGGCAATTGCACATAGGCAAATTTTCCATTTATCCAATATAAGCCATCTGGAGCATGCCAATTAAGAGTTACCACATCCGTCCATAACCCACTCAGTCTAGGTATATTTTCAAATGGGTTACTAGGTTGTGTCAGGTTAATTCCAGACTGAAAAGTAACAATAAGCAAAGAAAACACCCTTACATGTAAAATGATTTTTCACACTGATCATTGCATTATATTCTCCTCATATTAGTCCTATACATAAGAAAATTAGTCCCAAATATTGAACCATTGCATTAAATCAAATATAGAATTGATATCTATATCTTCAGGGATCATGATATCACTATCTCCTAGGACTACTGTGTTCAAGTCAGATTGACCTGATTCAATGTCTCAATTCTCCAGTGTAGGATAGATATATACATAGGAATAGAGTTTCTATGGGGAGCAATCCCTTGCACATTTACACAAGCACAGTGTCCTATTATTCCCCACAGGTGTGTATAAATTCACAATTACAACAAGAGTAACAATAACATTCAGTGATACAGTTACAATCACGGGACCAACACAATCTGGAGAGTGTGAAGTTGCACAGCTGCTGTTGGGATCTTCAGACGGAATAAGAGAGGCCACCACTCAGGCTGGAAAGTCCAAAAAGTTGCTACTCCTGCAACAAGAAAAATCACAAACAAAACCCATTCATACCACAATGACCACAGCAGTTTTTGGAAAAGTTTATTCTCAGCAGGTCTTCTTCAGGAATCATTTGCCACTCTTTAAGTTCTTCCACTGGTCCTTTTACACGGTCCACCCTTTGTCTTTAGGTTGGACTGCTGTTTCAGTAGTCAGCAGGACTTGGTAGGACCTGTCCCAGGCTTGGCTAAGTTTGTCCTCACATCAGGTTTTATCAGGACCCAATCACCAGGCTGGAACTTATGAACAGCAAAATCGAGAGGTAGGGTTTGAGCTAGGAGTCCTTTGATTCTGAGGTAAAATAAAGAAGAATAGAGGCCAAGTATACAGTTCTTTACAAACATGTCTTTAGTTTCATATTGTGGAATTTCCCCCATTCTGTCCAAACGTGGTAATCCAAACATCATTTGGCAAGGCAAGGCAAGGGTAAAGTTTTGGTTCACAGCAGAGATGATTTTGCATTCCATGGAACATGACATTCCCACTGCCTCCATTATTAATTGAAGCACTTTTGCAATAAAATGAGTCTCTTGGTTGCTGTCTATAGCTTCTACTTCTACTATATAGGTATATATAGGTATAGGTATAATATAGGTATTATCTGTTAATTTTGGTGACTACTGCTGAGTGGCTCTCATGGCTGGATAAGCCTCAACCCATCCAGTCAAGTGACCCACTATCACCAATAAATATCTAAGTCTCCCCACTTAAGTTAGTCTAATGAAATCAACTCAAATTCATTGAAATGGTCTCACACTAAAGTAGCCCTACCTTCTCTTTCTACTGCTCACGTTTTCTTTAACTAGTACTTCTCACCTAACACTAAACATTCAGTTCTTTCTGCCGCTGCCCTCCTGGCTTCCAAGCTTCAAAGAAATTCAAAGCTTGATTTCACAAGCCTGTGCAAACCAACTTACCTAAATGTCTTCTCTTACCTGCTACCACTTTCTCTTCCCATCTATAAACAAATTAACTAGGAGCACTAGGGCTCCTCCAAAAGTCAACTTTCTGCTTTCCTTCATTAACACTGCCATAGCTGCCACTGCTTGAACACAAACTGGAAATCCTTAACAGGCAGGATCTAACATTTTAGACAAAAATGCCACTGACTCTCTCTTACTACATATTGTAATTTCTAACTCATCTCTGTAACAATTCCTAAAAAGGCAACAACTTGTGCTGCTAACAAACAAGCAAGCAAGCAAGCAAACAAACAAACAAACAAACGGATAGGATAGAGCACCTTGTCAAAATTGCATTCCGAGCCAAAAACAGTGAAACTGCAAAGGCAGGTATCAGATATCACCCTTTATCCTGCCTTTTTCAGGCTGGTTCAGCAGAGAACCAGCCCCCAGCCCCCCTTTTTCCTGCTTCTCTCCTCCTTTCATCTCTCAGCATCCTTTCAACAAAACAACCCTCTGCATTTCTCTGTAACCTCAACACACAGGCATTCACAGGTCTCAGGATCACTTTACTTTATGAGCTTCGGGACATCTCACACACACACATTCACATTTGTACTGCAATCAGACTTTTTGTATACATCAATTTCACATACAAAAATTTCATTTAATGCTTCCTCCATGCAAACTAAATTATTTCAGGGAGCTTTTCACAAGCCAATGCGCTCCATTTTCTAAATAGCTTTTTGTGTACTGTTGTTAGAGGGTCTCCTGCAGGTTTGGAAATGATTACATACATATACATACACACACATACCATCAAACATTTCCAGACCTGTGGAGGTTATTTTTTTTTTTGTTTTAATTTTATTTCCTTGGGCAACCTATAGCTTATTCTTAAAGCAGTGGGAAAACTCAGAGAGCAGTTTAAATCATAAATATGATTGTGGGCCCTAACTACTTTCCGTTTCCCACAGCTCCAAGCCGAGATGTTTACTTAATTTGCAGGCTGGCCAGACATATCACAATCAATTCTACATCTTAGTTCTTTCAGACTTCTCTGGCTCTTTTGAGAATGGTAAATTATCAAGATCTTTATAACATTGCAATATTTCTTTGCCACCCATAGATCTCTCTTTAGACACTAGATTGTTACTACGTGCCTCTGCCCTGGGGGTGTTCTGTGTGTTCTCATTCTAACTTGGACCTCTCAGCAATCGCTGGCCCATTTTAAAGATCAAGATGTATAAGAGGTATACACATCGTTTGCATTTAGCCAGGGCTCTCATGAGCAAGTTTGAACTCCACTTTTCTTTTTACAGACAACTTTTACTGCCACAACATTTTTCATTCATTTTTTTTATACTCTTTTTTTTGTTTTGTTTTTTCACAACTTGTTTGTAACGTGTTCCAGTGGGCTAACATAGCCAAATGGAGAACACGGCCCAATTCTTGTTACTAGTTATTTGTTCCAAACAGGCTACCAGCATGGTTGCCCATTTTTCTCAGGGGATTCCCTTCTGTCAGCTCGAAGCCTGACTAGACTCTCTTTCTTCCTGAGGAGATTTCCCACACCTTTCCGTCGGTGCGAAGCCTAACCAAACCCTCTCTTTTTCCCTAAGAGATTTCCCAGACCCCCCCTGCGGGTCCGAAGTTTGGTCAGAGCCCTCTCCTGCACTACAGATTCTTATTCCAACAGTCACACTCCTTTCAAAGCGATCGTCTCTGGCTGATCTCCTCTCGGATAATCAGAAACGCAGATTGGATCTCCGCACATCGCTTCGAGGGCAAACCTCTGAGGAATTTCCCTCGTCTCATTCACACACTCACAAAGCAACACTCCCCTTCCCAAGAGAAAAAAAAATATACTCACCCAGAAGAGCTCAGTTCCATACCCCCCCCCCCCCAGTGCAAGCCTCTTTGTTAGGCATTCAGGACAGGCAGGATCGGAGCCTGCCAGCAAATGACCAGATCAAAGTCACTGGATAAATTTTTCCAGGAGCGCTCTTGACTTCAGTACTGGTCCAAGCTGGTTTCTTCCGTCTGCCTTTAATGAAGGCCACCAAGCCTCAAAGCGGCTCAGTTTGTGGGAAGCTGAATGCAGCCACCTTGAAGAAACTTTGCCTTCAAGTCCCACTTCGGGCGCCAGAAATGTAAGGTCCCAAAATACACTTGAGTCACCAGAATGCCAAAGAGAGAGACTCAAGACGAGGCTTGCAAAAAAAAACAGATTTTATTTATGGCCAAAAACAAAATACTGGGTGGAACTATATCCAGAACATACAGATACAATGCATGCGAGGAGATAGCCACACCTTGGGGAAGGTATGGCGTCCTTTTATACCCTCAGAGACGTCAGCTTAGTTCCCAACTCTGGCCTCCCAATCCAGGCCCGTGCATTCCTTGTTGCCCTGCAAGGGGGAATAGAAACTTCCCAATTAGTCATCTTGAGCATTTCTTTGTTTACTCAATTGGCCACTTAGGCCCCCTGGCCCTGGAAAGTAGGAGTCTATCCAGATCAACATAAATTAAGACTGAGATAGTACCATGCTCTTAGATGGCACAAGAAAGAAACAGGGAGAAGATTAATATGGGTTCAGGTCATATGGCAGGGACATATGTCTGACAAATACCAGATACATTACAGGCCTAATAACAGAATATGTTTGTTACAGGAGATACAAATATAAAGGCATAATATATGTGATACAAATACAAAGGCATATGTGTATTACAAGAACCTAATGGTTACAGAATCTAGTATACCAGTATATCATATCCTAGCATTATTTATTATATCCTTATTATTGTTTCCCTTCTCTTTCTTTCTTTCTTTCTTTCTTTCTTTCTTTCTTTCTTTCTTTCTTTCTTTCTTTCTTCTTTCCTTCCTTCCTTCCTTCCTTCCTTCCTTCCTTCCTTCCTTCCTTCCTTCCTTCCTTCTCTTTTTGATTTCTCCCTTCCCTCCCTCCTCCCCCCTCTCTCTCTTTCTTTCTCTCCCTTTTCTTTCTTTCTTTTCTTTCTTTTCTCCCTTCTCTCTCTCTCTCTCTCTCTCTCTCTCTCTCTCTCTCCCTCTCTCTTTCTTTCTCTCTCTCTCTCTCTCCCCCTTCCCTCTCTCCTTCTAAAGCTACAGTAGGATATTCACCTGAAACAAAAACTCCTTTGGATGAAACCGGCTTACTTACTGCCCCCACCCCCACTCTTCCCTTCCCATTCGTTATCAGGGAGGCACAATCAGGTACAGGGAGCTTCCACCCTCTCCTAACAAGCCGTTTGGCAGCAGCACCTCCCCCCAGTCCCCCAACCCTTGCAATCTATCGCACCATGGCTTCTGGCTGCTAGCATTTGCAGCTAGCCAATTGGCTGGCAGCTAACTGTCCTGGGTGGATGACAGTGTGTCGTCGAATGGGCTGTGCCAAAGCTCATGGGATGGAGGGGCCATGGCCCATTGGCCAGGGTGAACAGCTAGGAGCATGCCTGCTGAGGAGAAAAGCTAGAGGTGAATGCATGGAGGTGGAACACTGCTGGAGAAACAAGTGTGGCCAAAGATAGGAACTGAAAAGTCCCATTCCAAAGGAAGGTATGTTAAATTGGTTAAACAAACATTATTGTTATTATTATTAAAATTATTATAACTAATAGTAAGATAATGAATATTGTTGTAAACATTTTGATTATTTCCTAAAACTATTTGTACCCCAACAACACACTGTTTAATTGAAATTGGAATTTTTATATGTTATAAAATAAAAAAAACTTGGGGGAAAAAAAGTAAAATATTAGGGAAGATTCACATCCAGGGTAACCAAAGCTGACCGTTACTGATCACTTACACATTGCCTTTCCACAAACGAGCACGCCGAGAGATATCTCTCCGTACGCAAATTAAGAATTTTAATTTCTATTTGTTGTTACAACAATTTAGACATCATTATCATAATTCACATGTTGTTTAACCATTCATTTATGTCCGACTCTTGGTGACTTTATGGGAAGTGCTCTCCATGCTTGCCTATACAATCGCCAACAGTTGGACACAACTGAAAGGTTAAAGAACAACATTTGAATTATAATTATATAATTATTATTCAAATAGCAATACAAAATCACTGATCATTTTGGCGGAAGTATGATTTCAATATTTCAACCAGTTCTTCAGATACAACTTTAAAGTCATTCAACTTTTTTATGGTTCTTTATAACCATATATATAAAGAAACTCCATAAGAAAGGACTTTCAGGAAAATGAATTAGAAGGCTGAGGCAGAGGCAGAGGCGAGCAGTAATTCCTAACTAGAAGCCAATGTTATAATGACGGTTTGTCAAGCTGTGCCTCAGAACCTATGTACATACTTGATTGTCTGTTCTACCCAGATACAGTACCTATTTCATAAATTTACATTATTCATATTATTTCATACTATTTCATATATTCATATTAAGGGAGGCCCTACCCACTCAGGTAAAGGGATTGGGGCCCTCTGAAATGCATTTTACCAGTGATAGCACCTTCGTTAATAGAATACATTGTTTATTTTCTGCAAAGTTATTAAAAACATTCTAATAGGTTGCTTGTTTGGATGGAAGATCTGGTTTGCCTTGATAGAGTGATTTTGAGGGAGCTCAAAATGATGATGTGTGAGCAGTTCTGAATTGATGCTCCCCATTTTTATCTTTTATTTTAGTATTTTTATGTTCCAATTTAAAATTAATTTTTTAATCTGCATTGCCTGAGAGGTCACCTATCTGCTCCAGCCATAATTTAATAATATTTAATCTGGGATTTAAGAATGGGAAAAAGGAAGAAGAGATCTATTCTGCAATACAGATTTCAACCAAGCTTCTGAAGCAGCAGAAAATAGACAGATAAATAAGTGGACAACTTCAATAAGTGACTTTGACTCTCCTCCCTCACCAGATAATATAACACTCATAACTCCTTGGAGTGGAAGCTGCAAGTGGAAATAGAAAGCCAAGACTTATAGATTGATTTCTGTAGTTTTGCTGATGTTTTTATCTTATTCTGTCATATTTTAAACTTTTGGGGGCTTTCAAAATACACATATGAAAATAAATAAATAAGCAAACATATACTTGCTCTGGAACCACTCAGTTCTCAGTGTCAGCGTTCCAGAAATTCCCCAACTCCAAGTAAAAACTCCAAGGCAGGCATTTCTCAAAGTTCCAATTTATTAGAGTAGGTATACTGGCACACTGAAAACCTAAATCTGAAAGCTTACAGGTTTTCCCCACCCAAAAGAAAGTCCAAGTCCCTTCCTCTGCACCCACATGTCCATCACATGGTCCAATCAATGCACCATCCCAACTGGAGATGTCTCCCAGTCATGCCACTCCAGGTGCAAGCAGAATGTCCTTGACCCCCAGAGAAAAGAATGTTATTATGGCTAGATATCTCTCCAACTCCATGCAATCCCCCCTCCCAGTTTCTCACAGCACTAAGTGTGGCAGCCCTGAAGATCCAAATAAAAAGATGGCCTCCAGGACTGACAATGACCCTGGAAGGGACTGCAGCAGACTGGATGGTCACTCTTCACAATGATAATGCCTCCCAGCTAAGAGATTTTGACTAGTTTATGATGGTGCTCCACTGGCGGTTCGAGGACCCCCTAGCAGTGGTGGGATTCAAATTTTTTTACTACTGGTTCTGTGGGCATGGCTTGGTGGACATGGCAGGGGAAGGATGCTGTAAAATCTCCATTCCCTCTGCACTCCAGGGGAAGGATACTATAAAATCTCCATTCCCTTCCCATTCCAGGGGAAGGTTACTGCAAAATCCCCATTTCCTCCCAATCAGCTGGGACTCAGGAGGCAGAGAATAGATTGGGGGTGGGGCGAGCCAGAGGTAGTATTTACCAGTTCTCCTAATTACTCAAAATTTCCGCTACTGGTTCTCCAGAACTGGTCAGAACCTGCTGAATACTACCTCTGCCCCTAGCCAAATACAAGTCTAGGACCAGGATGAAAACTATCACCCAGGGGCAGAGGTCAGTGGCAGAATACACCCAGGAGTTTCATGAGCTGGCCTGCCACATGACTGGCTGGCCCCTGGAAGTCCTGATAAAATGCTACAAAGATGGGCTTAACAGTGAAATCTGTCAATGCTGTATCTTCCGGGGGAGCCTTGAGAACTCCAGCACTGGTATGTGTTAGCAGATGAGGTAGAAATCCACCTGACTAGAGACCAGCACCATGGAAACCACATCTGGAGCAAGCCCTCCCCCCTGTCCTAAAGAAGCCACGAAAGCTGCCAAGCCAGGACCCAAAGCAAGATCCACAGCATGCTTCAAGTGTGAGAAGGAGGGGCACCGAGCAGTTGATTGCCTTACCAAACCAAGCTCCAAGCTGGTAATTGCTTGGGAGCAGGAAGCCTTGGAAGCAGCCAGTGAAACAACACTGAAGAGAGTGAAACTGACTTTGATGACAACCCCCTGGTAAGTCAACATGCAGTCCCATGACCATCCCAGTGGAGCTGCGGGTGCCTTCGTCAGGCACCCAGGGGAAGATGGTAGCCCTTTTGGACTCAGGATACACCAGATGCATGATTAGCCCCAAGGTGGTAGAGGAACTGGACCGAGACAGAGAACACTGAGGGTGCCCATAGCATTTTGCCAGCTCGATGGTCAGGGGTTGGTGGAGGCCCACCTCACTTTGTAACCAAACCTCTGAAAATATGGATGGGGGATCACAGAGAGACATTGAGTTTCATTGTAGCCCATGGAATGGAGAGATCCCTCCTGCTTGGATTCACCTGCCTCTGAAAATGGAACCCTCATGTGAATTTGAGGAAGGAGCTTTTAAGAATCCATTCCACACAGATGGAAGAGGGAGAGGCAAAACCCACCCAGAGCCAGGGTTGTGAGGGAGCTAGGAGCTGTAGTGAGCGAACACCCAGATGGAGAGGAAAAAATCCCAAAGGAATACTGGAACCTCAGGGAGGCATTCAGTGAGCAGGACTTTATGTGCTCCCACCCCATTGCCCCACAGACTGCAGCATACAAATCCTCCCTGGGGTGAAACTCCCTAAGCCAAAAATCTATTTGATGACCCTGCAAGAGCTGAACAAGCTGCAGACCTTTATTGACAATAATCTAAAGTGGGGTTTCATCCAACCAGCTGCCCCAGTGTTGTTTCATGGGGAAAAGGATGGGTCTCTTCATCTGTGTGTGGATTATAAGGGGCTCAATACGGTGTTTGTGGAAAATGTTTATCCACTGTCCCTAATGAAGGACGTGATGACACATCTGGCCAAAGGAAAAATCTTTACTAAGCTTGAGAGAAGCTTATTACAGGGTCCGCATTAAAGAGGGAGACAAGTGGAAAACTGCTTTTAAATGCCCTTTGGGCTGCTTCAAGTTCAGGGTGCTCTCATTTGGATTATAAGGGGCACCTGCTGTATTCATGCAATTGATCAATGAAGTGCTGCATGAGCATTTGTACAAGGGGGTCTTGGTTTACTTACCGTGTTTCTTCGAAAATACAACCTGGTCTTATTTTCTTTTGACCCCTGAAAAAATGGCTAGGCCTTCTTTTCGAGGGGTATCTTAATTCCCCCCCATGTGCCTCGCCTGGCCACTGGGCAGCTTCTTTTGTGTCTGAAAAGAGCGAGTGATACGACCCACATACCTCACACACCCTTGCCTACCTGTAATGGTCACTCCAGCTACCAATAGCCATCCACCTGAAAAAGCCTGCCGTCATCCACTCTGGCAAGCCTGGCCACCGGGCCTCTTCTTTTACAGACTAAGAGTGTGTGGATGAGCGATGTGTCTTACGCTGCCTGAAGTATGTAACATTTTTTTGAGTGTTTATGTTTGTCCCGACCCACGTGGCCCAGCGCAGCAAGGAAGACCTTTTGCAAAAAAGGTCCCTATTGCAGATGGTTATAGCCCTGGGTCAAGTGATCCCCTTTTGTGACTTCCTGACAGCCACCACCCCAGATGGCTTAATAGATTGGGTTAGTGGATTAATGTACTTAATGATCTTAAGTCTTAAGATCTTAATGATAAACAACCCTTTTGTAACTTAACAACTGCATGCCAAATCCCAGCCACTAGAGATGGACCTTGAAGAAAGTACGGGTGGTCTTGGAATGGGTGCCCCCTCGCACCAGAAAGCAGTTGCAAAGTTTCCTGAGTTTTGCAAACTTTTATGGATAATTCATCCCCTCATTTGCTAAAATTAGAGCCTTGGTGGCGCAGCAGACTAATGTACTGTTAAGTAACATCAGCTGCCTGCAATTACTGCAAGTTCAAATCTCACCAGGCTCAAGATTGACTCAGCCTTCCATCCTTTCGAGGTAGATAAAATGAGGACCCGAATTGTGGGGGCAATAAACTGACTTTGTATAAAAAAGAACACTGCTTAGGGTGGCCCGAAAGCCCTACTAAGCAGATATATACAAAAGTATGAAGGCTATTGCTTAACGCATTGTAAGCCGCCCTGAGTCTCCGGAGAAGGGCGGCATATACTGTAAATCGAACCAATAAATTGTCACATATAAATGCCTGACCTCAAGCCCAGGCCTGGAGGCAGGGGGGCTGGACAGATCGACTCCCAGGGTCCACCCTAACCCATTGACCCCTCATTACCTTAGCTCCGCCTCAGGGGTACTTAAGGTCCAACCATGCGGCCCAGAGCCAGTTCCAGTTCCAGAACAGCACGTGTAAAGATGAGACGTATTGTGAATAAAGATTATTGATTAAGTGAATACCTGTGTGTTGGAGTTATTGGGCTCGATCCTTGAACACCTTTAACAATATGGTAGCAGAGGATGGTTAAATAGCCCAAAAACACATCAGGATATGCCAAGGAACTCCAAGCAGACAGCAACAATGAACAGGGTGAACACTAGAGCATTCACCAAGAAAATGGCAGAACGGCTGCCATCGGCAAGGACCATGCAAGGGGAGGCGCCAGAGACGAGCGACCGGCTATCCAACCCATGCACCCCAATCAGATGTGGCAAGGAAGGAGAGAAACCCGAAAGCCCAGCACGCGAGGAGAACGACCTAAAGAGAAAACTACTCAACCTCATTGACTCAGCCCCGAACAATACAGACCTCATCGCGGAACTTCGGAGCCTAATCGAAGACTGTGAAGCAGCGAGTGAGGAAGATGAGGGCGAGCCAGACAACGACACCGAAGATCTGGTAAGGAACGATTGCCCCTGCCAGAAACCCACCGAAAAGGCCGATAAAGAATTCGCGCCCTTTCCACGGTGGCCATCTTGGACAGTGACATCACCAAAGATGGCCGGCCAATCACAAGCGGATCCCTGAGATTTGAATCCCATGGCGGGAATTGGGGCCTACACCGAGGCGAACACCCAGACATACGACTACAATTGGGGCGACCCTAAACCAAAACCCACGAGCTCACCTACTGAGCTCGAGATCGATGGGGCAATGAAACTACTCACCGCGGCCTTCGGGGACAAGATAAAGCTACTGGACACATACTCCGGCACCCCACAAAGGCCCGGAGGGACCACCGAACCGAGGGGAATTGGCATCGACGCCCACCCAGAGGGACCAGCTGCCGCGATGTGGGCCCAACGCCAGCCGCGACCCGCGAGGGGCCCATCCATGGAAACACCGGGACCAGGGATGGAGTACCAAAGACGATGGGACTACTCACCCGACTGGCGACCAGGTTCAAGGCCTACGGGATCATCGGTGGGCAGAGGACTTGGCCCGACCCCAGGACACAGCCTCCGCACCAGACCGGGACATCCAGGACAACACGTGGCTCCAGCAGGACCTCCGATCTTCCCAGCCAACCTGCACAGCTTTTTGGGGATCCGAAGACCTTTCGAGCATGCGAGGCCAGCCAGAGAAGAGCCGAAGGCCCATCCGGACAAATGGGGCCTTCACCCGGGAGCTACAGGAATGAGCTCCTCACTCCATGGCTGCTGGACTAGAATGGAGCCCGGGCATGCGCAGAATCCACATACGGGAGAATGGAACATAGAGACAAGTCAATACAAGAACATAGAAGCAAGTCAGTACAGACTCGCAACAGTCATCCCTCTGCCTTATTGTGAGTTTCCATATGCTCAAAACCATGGACAGCGACACAATGTAAGTAATTTAACTTACAATTCAGGGACTTTGCCAAGTGACTTTCCCAAACTGAAGCTAGATGGGGATAATTTCTTGGAGTGGAACCAACAGCTCCAAGTCACACTCCTAAAAGAAAATTTGTTGTTCCTAGTTACTGATCCCCCAGAAAAACCATGGACTTTTGATTTAGATTGTATGCACCACAAAGCGTATTACATAGTAATTGCCAGCATTACCCCCAGCATTTACCCTAGCATTAGCCATCATCTAACAGCCTCAGAGGTAATACACAAAATGCACAGCCTGTTCTATAGTCAGAGCGTAGCAAGTACCACCAGGCTCTCCAGGGAGTTTTACTCAGCCAAACTCAAGGCAGGAGCACCTATGAGTGAACACTTATTATCATTAAATGCCACCAGGGCTGAACTAACACAAAGGGGGGAAATCATAAGTGAGAGAACCATGATTAGCATCATTGTCAATTCCCTGGATTCCAGCTGGGACACATTCATCACACAAATAGACAATCTCAGCCTAGAAAAACTCACACTGGAGACACTAACTAACAAACTCATTGCTGAGGATAGTCTAAGGAAGGACCGCTCACTAAGCCGCAGGGAGCAGAGGCCCACTAGGAGGGTGGAATCACAGAGTAGGAGCCACAACACCACAGAGTGCTTCATATTTGGCTCAAAGAACCACTATAAGAGGGATTGCCCTAGAAACGCTAGAGACAGGGATAGATCACATCGAAGGGATAGACCAGAGCAAAGGACAAGATTCACTGATAGGCATTCGCCCGACAACAGACACAGACGTAGGGATTCCCCCAGCCCCAGAGATAGAAGAGGTTACAGGGATAGCTCCAGGGAGAGTCAAACCGGGTCGCTGTATGGACTGGGGGACCAAGAACAGTACATTGATCAGGGCAAGAAAGAGGGCACATGGTTACTAGACTCAGGGGCCACCAATCACACCACATACGACCAAAAATCACTGACCTCATTCACCAAAGAAAACTTCATAATAAAGGTGGCCAACCAAAATAATGTTCAGGTGACAGGGAAGGGGAACACGTACGTGCCAGGGATAGGAGTGATAGAGGGGGTACTACTCGTACCAAATATACCCTACAACATTCTTGCCACCCTGAAGCTGAGCAGGGACAACAACGTTGAGGTAACATTCAAGAAAGGGGAAGCACACGTAACCAGAGGAGGCAAAAGTGTGGGAAGGACAGTGGTTAGAGGAGGCCTACCATACTTCTACCCAGACAGAGACACACACCCAAAGGTGAACACCAACCTAAGGGTCAAGCCAGACACCACAGATAGCAGAGACAAAGAAAGCCACAGTAAGGAAGTAGAGGGGGTTAGCCACAAACACACAACCGACGAACCAAGAGATCACGGGTCACCTGGCAAGAAGAAACCATCAGTAGGGAAGTTAGTACATGACAATTGTGCACACCTACTGCATAGAAAATTAGGCATATTAGCTTTCCAGTTATACAAAAAATGATGGAATGTTCCAAAGGCATAAAAATAAAAAACTGTGAGAACTATCTCGAATGCTCTGTTTGCAAATGCTCTAAACTAAAAACGAAACCCAGGCCAAAGAAATCGGTACGCACCACCGATTCTATCTTTCAACTCATACACATGGATCTAGTGGGGCCACTAAGACCCTCCATTAAGTACAAAAAAAGGTTTTTCCTAACCATAGTTGACAATTTCAGCCGCTATGGCTTTGTATACACCCTAAAACATAAAAATGAAGTGTTCCAAAAATTCAAAGAATTCTATGCAAGGGTAGAAACACAACATAACACTAAGATCAAACAGATAATGACAGACCGTGGGTCTGAATTTCTGTCAAGCGACTTCTCACACTGGTTGAAAACACGCGGGGTATTACACTACACTTCTTCTCCGTTCTCTGCCTTTCAGAATGGCGTCGTAGAACAAAAAAATGGAACACTGCAAACCATGATGAGGTGCGCACTAGAGGATGCAGGGTTAGGGCAACACTTTTGGTCAGAAGTGCTCATATACTCAAATTATACATTAAACAGACTGTGGTCCAGCGTGCTGAATAAAACTCCATATGAGTTAATGTACCAGAGGAAGCCACAGGTAGCACACCTACATATATTTGGGGTTACAGCTGATGTACACATCCCCAGGCAATTGCGACACAAGGGCGACAAAGTATCCGGAGATTGGGGTTTATGGGGAATGAACCGGGGACAAAGGGATTTAGGTTCATAGATAGTAACAACAAATTCGTAATATCCCGAACGGCTGTTTTCCATGAGAACGCCAACTGGTCCAAAATACACCTCAATGAGGTGTTCCCCAATAAGGACGGACCCAAAGACAGCCAAGGGGAGACAGAACACATCACAGAAGGGACCGTAGAGCAGGGAAAGGACAAACCCAAGAGACAGGAGATACAGGTCAGAGAATGGAAGGAGAACCTTGTGATTTTTAAAATTTTTGGGCCAAATTTATATATATTTTAATTGTTCTTAATATTTATAGTTCATGTTCTTAATTCTGGCTGTGCACCGCCCTGAGTCCTTAGGGAGTAGGGCGGTATATAAATTGAAAAATAAAATAAAAATAAAATAAAAATAAACCACCCCAACATTAAGCTAGACTCACTCACAGAGAAGGAGGCTAAATACCTACATGACACTGAGACACCACCAGCCAGACCAATCAGGGTAAAGCACCAAAAAAATTAGAGGACTATGTCCTATCTATGCACACTAACCAACTAACCCCCAACACATACGAAGACGTGTTAAGGTTACCGGAGGAAGAAAGGGCTAAGTGGGAACAGGCTATGGAACGGGAGATGAGTAGTCTAAGAGAGCTAAAGGTATACACCCCTTCTGAAGTCCCAAAGGATAAGACACCCATAGGCACCAGGTGGGTCTACAAAATTAAGACATTGGAGGGTAACAAAGTCCTATACAAGGCCAGACTAGTAGCGCAAGGGTTCGCTCAGAAGTACCCAGAGGACTACACAGAGACATACTCTCCCACCGTCAGGGCTGAGAGCGTGAAATGCGCCTTGGTGATAGCCTAGGCCTAGAAGTACATCAGTTCGATGTACAGACCGCCTACCTACACGCTGAGCTTGATAAGGAGATCTACGTAAGGGCCTCCCCCCCAGCAAAAGTACAACAAGGGGAGAAACCTGGGTCCTAAACAGAAGCTTGTACGGACTGAAACAATCAGGGAAACGTTGGTACGAGTGCTTGTCTAAAACCTTGAGATCTATGGGATTCTCAGCCACCTCAGCGGACAATTGCTTCTTCATTAAGAAGGTAAACAATTCTATTGAATATGTTCTGATATATGTGGATGATATATTGTACATCAGTGACCAGGCCAACAAATGCAATGATTTCGCTGATGAGTTGGGGAGATACTTCTCGCTAAAAATATTAGGTAAGGTTGACAAATGCTTGGGGGTACAGATCACGAAGACTGACAAAGGCTTCCAGCTCTCACAAAAGGACAAAATATTGGAACTCCTACAGAAATGCAACATGGTTAATGCCAAAACTTGTGAGACACCAATGCAACCGGACTTTCTAAAGGATATGTATAATGAGGCAGAAGCATTCAAGGACAATACACTTTATAGATCCACCATAGGGTCACTACTGTACATTGCTAATTGGACAAGGCCCGACATTGCCTTGCCAGTTAACTTATTATCCCGACACGTAGGTAATCCCACCGTGTACCATTGGGAGGCTATCAAGAGGGTACTGAGGTATCTGAAACACAGTGCTGATGCCTACCTATCCCTAGAACCTGAAGTGACCACAAAACCCACACTAACTTGCTACGCCGACGCTGATTGGGCTGGGGACGTGAAAAGTAGGAAGAGCACATCAGGCTACGTATTCTTCCTCAACAAAAGCCCAGTACATTGGTACACAGGTAAACAGAACCTGGTAGCCACCTCTACGACAGAGGCCGAATACATATGTCTATCCAAAGCCGCCAACAATCTGGTCTGGTTTGATGACTTACTTACCAATGTTTGGGTCGAACCCACCTACCCAATCACTATTCACGAGGACAATAAAGCTGTCATTGAAATATCGAAAGCGGATGCAGTGGGCCAGAGGTCGAGACACATCAACATAAAACACAAACATGTCAGGCAATTTTCAAAAATTGGGTTCATAGAAGTCATACACTGTGATACTGAAGAACAGACAACTGACATACTAACAAAACCTTTACAAAATAAACAACATACGTACCTAACATCCAAACTGGGCATTCTCTCAAAAACAACCCCTCATGTGCACATGATCCATAGACATCCAGATCAGACATTTAGAGGGGGTTTTGTCACATATAAATGCCTGACCTCAAGCCCAGGCCTGGAGGCAGGGGGGCTGGACAGATCGACTCCCAGGGTCCACCCTAACCCATTGACCCCTCCTTACCTTAGCTCTGCCTCAGGGGTACTTAAGGTCCAACCATGCAGCCCAGAGCCAGTTCCAGTTGCAGAACAGCACCTGTAAAGATGAGACTTATTGTGAATAAAGATTACTGATTAAGTGAATACCTGTGTGTTGGAGTTATTGGGCTCGATCCTTGAACACCTTTAACATAAATAAATAAATAAATAAATAAATAAATAAATAAATAAATAAACAAATAAATTACCCATTACCAATCTTCTGAAGACAAAGGGAGAGGCCATGCCCAAGCATAGCCATATCCTTGAGAAGAATGGAATGGAATGGAATGCCAAGCAGCCTTTGAGAAACTCAAGTAGCTGTTTGCAGCCAAACTTAAACATGGATGCCCTGTTTGTGGTCCAGGCCAATGCCAGTGATGTGGCTGTGGGTGCCATGCTCTTGCAGGCTAACGACAAAGGGGCCCTATAACCCTGTGCTTACACCTCCAGGAAATTAACAGAAACTGAGAGAAGGGCAATTTGGGAGAAGGAAGTGTTTGTGGTCCGATGGGCACTGTTAATTTGGAGACATTTCCTTGAAGGGGCAAAGCACCCTTTTGAGGTGTGGACTGACCATAAAAACATGGAAGCCCTGAAAACTCCCTGAAAACTATCACCCAAGCAAGTTCATTGGATGCAATACTTTGACTGTTTTAACTTTATCTTGCCCTGGCGGAAAGAACTTTATGGCTAATGCTTTGTCCAGTACAATACTGCTAGGCCAGTAGTGATATGTCCAATCATCCCTTCTAAGCAACTAGTGACCCCAGTGGTTACCAGAGCCCAGAAAAAGTCAGACCCCAACCTTCCCAATGACTTATGTGAAAGGGGGGCTGAAAAGTGATGGTTGGTTTCTATCCCATACAAAAGAGTGCACCATGTGAGGTGGCTGGAATGGATTAGTGCTAAACTATATGTATGCTCCAGTCTAAGGGGGACTGTGCTACAACAGGTCCACAATTCAAAAGCTGCTGGGCATTTTGGCTTTGTAAAGACTTTACACCTAGTCAAACAGCAGTTCTGGTGGCCCTCGTTGAAAAAGAACATAGAGTCTTATGGTCCTATATGGCCAGCTGTCCTCATGTGCTGCTGCTAAGAGGCCCCCAGGGAAGCCTGCTGGACTCCAGAGTGTTGCCAATTCTAGTGCCCCATGGCACTAGAAATATCTATGGATTTTATTGTTGAATTACCCAAGAGTGGGGGGAATACAGTCATTTATATTCTCCAAGCTGGAGCACTTTGTACCCTGCCGTAAAGTACCTTCTGCTAAAACACTCACTAAACTATTTATCCAACATGTGTATAGGTTACATGGCATTCCTGACTGCATTATGTCAGATAGGGAGGTACAGAATTGAGAATTCACCTCCCAATTCTGGTGGGAATTCCTGAAGTTGTTAGGCTCTGCCTAGGGTCTAAGCTCTGCCCTCCCCGCAAACTAATGGAACCTGTGAATGTGCTAACTCAGTTCTGGAACAGTACCTTAGATGCTACGTAAATTACCAGCAGGAAAATTGGGCTGACCTGCTGCCATTCGCAGAGGTCGCTTACAATAATTCAATACATAGTAGTACTGGCTTCACCCCATTTAAAATTGCTTCTGGTCTTTCAACATATACATCATTCTGTCCGCCTCAGCGCACTCTAATAATTTATTTATAATTTGGGCACTAACCGGTATCTCTTTTTCTTTCCACTGTTGGGCGAACACTATTCTAGCTGCGACTTAAATATGTAGAGTGAGATACCATTTTTTCTTACTCAGCCCCTCTGGGCGAATACCTAGTAAATATATCTCAGGTTTCCATTGGAGGTCCACATTAGTAATTTCCTTAATCCAATTCCCAATCCTTCTCCAATCCTTCTTTGCCATTATACAAGTCAACCATTGATGGAAATACGTACCTCTGGTTTTCCCACATTTCCAACATAACTCTGATGCACCCGGAAACATTTTAGCAATTCTTGCTGGTGGGAGGTGCCACCTATACAACATTTTATATACATTTTCCTTGAAAGATGTTGCCGTAGTCATTTTAATATTTTCCCCCCACATTTGTTGCCATTTTTCTAAAGGAATCGAGTACCCAAAATTCCTCCCCCAGGCAATCATAGTATCTTTTACAACGTCCTCTCCTATCATTCGCTCAAGCAATTGTGCATACATTTTGGTTATGTATTTATGGTCCTCTCCCAATAATATTTTATCAAAACTTTGTTCCATCACATATATCCCATAATTATCTCTATCTCTCCTGTAACGAGATTGAACTGTAGCGTAGGTCCACCAATCTAGCCTGATTCCTTTGTCAGCCAAATCTTCCCTAGATCTTAATATCCCTTGAACATCCACAAGATCTTTATATCTAAAAATTTTATCCTGTTTAAGAGCTGTTGGGTATGTCATTGCTTCTGTTGCTGAGAACCAGGTTGGAATCTTAGTATAGAATTTTCCTCTGAATATATCCCAGGTTTCCAGCAATATTCGCCTTAGGTAATGTCTCTTAAAATATTTATACTGTTGCGCTTTCTCTCTCCATAGCAGTGCATGCCAGCCGTGTTGTAGGTTGTGCCCTTCTAAATCTAATAAAGACCTTCTCTTCAATAACACCCAATCTTTCATCCAGGCCAGCAGTGAAGCTCGATAATATAGTTCCCAGCAGGGGAGGCCGAAGCCCCCCTCTCTCTATGCTCTTGTAACATTTTCAGCTTCACCCTAGGCCTTTTCCCCTGCCAAATAAATTTCAGCATGACTCAATCCAGACCTTTAAAAAACCTTTTATCTAGCCTCGCCGGAGCTGATTGAAATAAAAATAGCCATTTAGGCAAAACATGTGTCTTAATTGCTGCTATCCGTCCCATCAAAGACAATTGTATATTTTTCCACTTCTCCAGGTCTCTTGCAGTCTGATTATATAATTTAACAAAATTATCTTCCTTAATTGTAGAGCATCGGGCTGTTAGCCAAATTCCTAGATATTTAATTTTATTTACAATTTGAACATCCAATTTAGATTCTAATATATTCTTCTGCATCTTTGGAATATTTTTGACCAATATCTTGGTTTTGTCCTTATTCATTTTTAATCCAGTTTCTCTACCATATTCTTCTATCATCTCTATCAACTCTGGGCCCGACTCCAAAGGGTCTTCTAGAATGAAGACAAGATCGTCCACGCATGCCTGTATTTTAAATTCGTGCCTTCGTACTTTAAGTCCTTTAATTGCTGGGTTATTCCTAATTTCCCTAAGAAGAGGTTCAGAATAAATAAAAGCAGGGAAAGCGGGCAACCTTGTCTCGTACTCCTACTGATTATAACCTCCTTTGTTTTTTCCCCATTAACTAAAACCTATGCCACCTGGGAAGAGTAAATTGTTTGTATGGCCTGAGTTAACTTTTCGCCAAATTCCATTTTACGAAGCTGGGTTAACATAAATTCCTAACTCACGCTGCCAAATGTTTTATAAGCATCTAAAAAGAGAAGTGCCATCTGTTTGTCCGAATGGTGTTCATAATACTCAAGAGCATTTAATACTACTCTCAGATTATCTCTCAACAATCTATGCGGTAAGAAACCATTCTGGTCTCTATGTACAAACTGATTTAAAAAAAACTGTAGTCTTTTTGCTAGGATGGATGCAAACAATTTATAATCAGCATTAAGCAAGGCTATTGGTCTATAATTCTTAATATAGGTTGTATTGGTCCCTTCCTTAGGAAGGAGAGAGATATACGTCTCTTCCCAAGACTTTGGTATTCGTCCATCATTCAGCGCTTTGTTAAAGACATCACACAAGTGGGTCCCAATCACTTCCCAGATTACATTATACACTTCTACAGGCAGTCCATCTGTTCCAGGGGTTTTACCACTCTTCTGTTTTTTCAGACTTTCCTCTATTTCCCCTCTGAGATATTTCTGTTTAGCATATCTCTTATCTGATCTGGTACCCCTGGCAAGTTCTCTAGGAAACTGAATTGCTTTCGACTGATGTCTTCTCTTTGATATAACTCCAGAAAAAACTCATACACCACTTCTTTCCCCCCCCCAGTACTGGCCACTAAATGACCCGATTTATCTCTTAACCATTTAATCTTTCTGCTTTCTAGTTCTTTTTTCAATCTGCTTGATAACCATCTTCCCGCTTTATTGGCATATTCAAAATAATTTTGCTTTGCTCTCCAGGTTTTTTGCACTAACTCAGCTTGGTTCAATAAATTCATATGGTGCCTCGCCAATCCTCTTGCTTCTTTTGCTATCTTATCTGTCGGTTCCTTTTGTAATCTCATTTCCCATTTCTCCAACCTGTCTGCCTACTCTAGTCTCTCCTGCTTATCTTCCTTCCATTTTTTGGCCATATACCATATTTTTCAGTGTATAAGACACACCGGAATATAAGACGCACCTTAATTTTGGGGGAGGAAATCAAGAAAGCAAGAATTCTACCTCTGCCTACCAGCATTTTGGAACGGTCTGGGGGGAATCTGCCTGGCAGCTTCGGGGAACAAGGTGGGTGCCACAATTTGTGGCTGGTCACCCCTCTGGCTGCCCAGCAGGCAGCTTAGGGCAGGCAATGGCTGCAATGACTTCACTCCCCTGCAATGTAGGAGCTGCCGCCTAAGCCCTCTGCACCCAGGAGCCAAGCGAGCCGAACGAGAGCTCCTAAAGAAAAATGCCCCTCCTTTCCAGCCACCGCTGCCCAGATTCCCCAGTGGGAAGAAAAGCACTTTCAGGTGGAAGCACTGCAATCCCCTCCCCAAATCCAAAACGGTTCTCAGTTCCCCGCTACACATTGCAGGGGAACTGGCCGCCCGCTGCCTGAAACGCGGCTCTGATTATTGCATTGGGGAATCCGGGCAGTGGTGGCTGGAAAAGAGGGGTGTTTTTCTTTAGGAGCTCTCGTTCGGTTCGCTCAGCTCCTGGGCACAGGGAGGCGGCAGCTCCTCACATTGCAGGGGAACTGGCCGCCCGCTGCCTGAAACGCGGCTCTGATTATTGCGCTGGGGAATCCGGGCAGCGGTGGCTGGAAAGGAGGGGCATTTTTCTTTAGGAGCTCTCGTTTGGCTCCCTCGGCTCCTGGATGCAGAGGGCTTAGGCAGCAGCTCCTACATTGCAGGGGAGTGAAGTCATTGCGGCCACTGCCTGCCTTAAGCTGCTTGCTGGGCAGCCAGAGGGGTGACCAGCCGCAAATCGTGGCACCCGCCTTGTTCCCCGAAGCTGCCGGGCAGATTCCCTCCCCCCCCAGACCATCCTGAAGAGGGTTGTTCCTCAGGCTGTGCCCCGACCCAGATCTCTGCCGCCTGGAACTGCCCGAAAATGGCAGAAGGGTGGGGGCCGGCAGGTGGGCGGGGCTACATTCAGTGTATAAGACGCACCCAGATTTTCACCCCCTTTCGGGGGTAAAAAGGTGAGTCTTATACACTGAAAAATATGGTATTTAATCACGACCCCTCTCACCACTGCCTTAGCCATGTCCCATATTATTTGTAAAGATGTATCCTCTCGTCTATTTTCCTGGAAGAAAAGAGCCAGCTCCCGTATTAACAACTCCACAAAATCCTTATCCTTGTACAGTTCTGCCCTCATCATCCATCATCCTCTGCTGCACTCTCCTTTCCAGGCAAGCATTAAAGGGTTGTGATCTGCCCAATCATTCCCTAAAATTTCAACCCTCCCGTACCATTTCTCCTAATTCCAACGACATCCATATCATATCAATGCGAGACCATGATTTATTCCTGGGAGAGAAAAAGGTAAACTGTTCCCTTATCAGATAAAAGTTCCGCCACATATCCTGTAGTCCAAATTCTTTCCTTAATTGATTCCAAATTGCTGGCAGCGTCTTCCTACCTTTCTTTTTCACCCCCCCTTTTCCAGACTTATGATCCTTCTCTCTATCCATTATAGCATTAAAAATCCCCCATAATACAAATATGTTCATACTCTAATTCTATCAATTTTTTATAAACCCTTTTATAAAACTTCCTTTGATTACTATTAGGGGCATAAATACCCACCAGCAAGATACATCTACCATACATTGTTACTTCGACCATTAACAATCTTCCCTCTTCATCCGAGTATATCTTTTTAGATTCTATATAAGTTTGAACATAAATTGCCACACCCCGCTTCTTTTGGTCCACCAGAGATACATATAACTCACCCAATCGTGAGCATCTTAACATATCCATGTGTTTCTTCCTAATGTGGACCTCCTGGAGACATATTATACCAGTTTTTAATTTTTGTAATTTTGAAAAGATCCTATTTTGTTTTATTGGAGCATTTAGTCCATTAATATTAATCAAAATCAAATTTTCAATCTTCTCTATATCCTCACTTCGCTGTGGCTTTCGCCTTTGTTGTTTGTCTTGTTTCTCGTCGGGTTCCTGGGATTTCATCTTCACTTATATCACTCTTTCCTCCTTTCGTTGTCTCTTTCAGTTTCCAGTCTTTTTCTGTTCTGTCACTCTTCTAGTTCTCGCAATTCTTTTGCTCCAGTTCTTCTTCACTACCGGGTTTGCTTACATTAAACTGGTTTTCATAGAAATCGTGTGCATCTCGAAGGTTCTCATTCTTCACTCTCTTTTCCTGCCACGTCATCATCAATCCCTCTGGGAGCAACCACCGATAAGGAACCCTATATTTCCTTAATTGTTCTGTCAAGAACTGGTATTTCTGTCTTTGCTCACGAACACGTTGCGGGACCTGCTTTAATATCACAATTTCTCGGTCCTTATAAGTAATCTTTTGATCCCTAGTGCTTTGATACAGTTCTTCTCTTAACGATTTTTTGCTAAATTGGACGTGTATTTCATGAGGTAATTTATTCTGCCTAGTATAATTGTATAGACTTGGTAGACTTCGTCTATATCGTGCTGTACCAATTCCTTCTCTCTCCCAAGCACACCAGCTACTATTTCCCTGATTATATCTTCAAGCTGCTAGTCTTTCACTTCCATCATGTTCTGAAATCTAAGATAGAAGGCAGCACGGTCCATCTCCAAGTGAACTATTCTCCCCTTCCAACTCTCGATTTACTTGCATTAATTGTGCTTCACATCTGTCCATTTTATTTTCTGATTTCTCCACTTTTGTTTCTACTCGGTCAAATCTTTGTTCATGAGCCACTAATATTTCTTGAACTTCCTCATATTTTGAGTGGATGTGCATGATTTCCTGCTTGGTACTTGCCATTTCCTCCTGCACATCTTCAAACTTTTTCATTGTCTGTTCCTGATTCTTTGTAATAGTGTTTTGTATCATCTGTAGCATATTTTGAAGTACCTGTACTCTGACCCCTTTTTCCGGGGGTCTTACATCGTCCACCGATCCTCTTAATGCTGGAGATGTCACCGTGGAGGTAGGCACCGTTGAAAGGGTTAAGACCTTTTTCTTCATCACTGTCGACATAATTGCAAGCTTCCACCACCTACCCCACTCTTGCATACACTGGCTCTTTATCCAAAGGATTACAAAGTAATTTCAGAGTCAAGAGCCAGAAATCCAATTTTCTACTCAATTCAATCCCCCAAAATCAGAAATCGTGTGCAATGTCTGAAAGTGAATCAGCCAAAAAACTTTTTCCTCTTTTCTTGCACAGTAAATTTCAAAGCCACTACAGGGTGGTGCTATTGCCTCAGTTTCAGTTAGATCAGCTCTTCCTACCTCTTATCCCAGCGAAGCTCTTACTATTCAGCACTTCTGGAGAAACTCAAAAATGCAAGTCACAATGGCTCCTTACTCATATCAAGCCCAGGCAAGTCCAATTAAGTCTAATTCATGAATATAGAGAGTCCCAGGATTTTCCACAAGACACTTCAGTCACAGCACTCTTGAAAACACCCACGCCGATCTTCTTAAAAGGTAATCTTAACAAGTACAGCCTCTGCCACCACTTAATCACTCCAGCTTGTCAGTCGGTTTGTCGCTTTCAATGGAGCCTCCCATGCTCCCTCTCGTCGGCTTTCCCTCGTACACACACCTCTCCAAGCAGTCCAATCCCAGCACAGGTTCCTCTGCTTCACTTATCTCTGTGTTGTGGGCAAATCTTCTTCCACTGGGCGCGAGCCTGGCTTCGGGGCTACCATATGGAGCCCTCTTCCTCCGCTGGCATTCTGAGGGGGGATTTCCCTTCACAAACCCCCACCAATCGCACTTCGGTGGGCTCGCTAGAGCTTCCCCTCTACTAAACCCACCCCAACGAGATGGGCAGTGGCCAATTCACGCTGCTCGACGGGTAAAATCCAGCTAAGGGACCAGGAGCGATCCACCTTAGCTGTAGTCACCAGTGACATCACGCCCACAATTGAAGACGATTCTGAATTTTTTCAAAGTTGAGACAGTTGGTATTGGTGGTTACATAAAAGGATTGAGATGAAGTGAGGGTCTAAGTCAATACAAGGAGAGTTATACCTATCTAGATTGAAAGATAATTGTATGGAAACCATATTTGGGGATTATTTACTTTATTCTGTGTTGTGGGCATAATTATTTATTAATGAGGGCAGGAATATTATCTGCCAGGATAGACGTGTTTGTATGTTTAGTGTTATGAATGGGGGAGGAAGGGAGGGGAATGTATAGTTTTTGTTTTTATGTATAATCAATGTTTTTGTCTCATGTTGATTTTAACCTAGAAAACTTAATAAAATTTATTTTTTTAAAAAAATAAAATTGCTTCTGGTCAGGATTTTGTCTCCATACCAGAACTGCCTCAGGAGAAGCCTCAGATCCCCTCCTTAGTGGACTGGATTGAACAACAACAACACCCTTGGCAGTCACGCCTAAAGCACTGGACAAGGCACATCAGGCCCATAAGAAACAGGCTGACAAGAAAAGGGCTAAACCCAAAGAATTCCATAAAGAGAGGGGTGAGGCCAGCACCGCAGCGACACAGAGTGAAACTTCGGGGCTCTGAAGATAGCACTGATATCACAGCCATTTGCGGGTCCTTTGGGGTCATAGCTGTCTTATAGGGATGGTGAAGAACAGAGGCACAAGTTGGTATGAACAGGGAAATAGCAAATTCCCTGAAGTTCTGGCAAATAGCCTTTGACTCAGCGGCTAGGAACACAGCCAGGGAGCTGTCATAAGCTGGGGTGGCCACACGGAATGAGAAAAGAAGAAAGCAAGGTGAAACATCTGGGTGAGAACAAATTGCTCTCTTGGAAATAAGATTTCTTTTGTAAAAAAAAAAAAAAAATTACTCCCTGATTAAAAAAAAGCTTTACTTGAGAGAGAACGGCAAAAGAGAATAGTGGAGGAGTGGATACAAAGCTATTTCCCCTCCTCTGGCAGTAGCACTGAAAAAACGAAAGCCATTAATGAAGATAATTGCCAAAGTTTGAAAATTGAGTTTTAATGAATAGAAAGCAGATTGGGCAGAGTGGTTTTTTTGTGCCAAGTTTGATGACTGAACTTTGAAATCCCTATATTTATATCTAAAAAACTAAAAAAATTGGACTGCATATAACTTAAGATAATTGGGATAATTGGGAGTAAATTGTAGTGCCATCTAGTGGTGCTAGAGAAAATTCAACAATTAAATTGAACAAAGAAGAAGACAAGAATGGAATGACCTTGAACAATGTTTTGAGAACTCTGATAAGAAATGGTCTGGTAGCAGAGAAGAAAAAAGGAAAAGAAATATACAGCTAAAAGGTGAACTGCCTACCCGTTATTTTGTGAATTTATAAATTGTGGAATGGTGGATTTTTGTATTTGGTCCTTTTTTTAAAATTGGATTTCCCACCCTTCTCTTTGGAATTAACTTTTTAGAGATTAGCTTCTTTTTTCCTCCCTCCTTGGAAATTTTAGATATCTCTTTTTTTCGCTTCCCCCCACCTCTTTTTTCTTTTTTCCTTTTCTGTTCTTTTTATTCTTAACACTCTTTTTTGGTGATAGATATATTTTTCTTTTTTTCCCCTTTTTTATATTTTTGACTTTCCTGGCTCTTTTTGATTTTCAAATCTGTACTTTGAACGTTTTGTTATATCTCTTTTTGCTCTGCTTTTTGGATTAGGGTAACAAGAACCTGAAAATTTTGATTGTGGATTAGACTTTGATTTTAAACCTGGAAGTAATTAAGAGGCAAATTTGAATTTTAAAGTTGAATCATTTGGATTACAAATTGGGTGGTTTGAATTTAAAGAACAAAATGAAGAAAACAACACATTATCTATCTTCACCATCAATATCAACAGCAACCAGCTCCACGGGGCAAAAAACAGCTGAAACTATAACACAGCAAGAGAAAACTAATACGGAATTTAAAAAAATATGCTACAGGCCATATTTGAAGACCTCAAGGAAAAAATAAACAAAGTAGATAAGAAAATTGAAAAAATGGATGGAGAATTGAAGGAAGTTAAAGAGATTATAGGGAAAAATGAACAATGACTGAAGATAGTGGAAGAAAAAGCAGAAGCAACAGAGAAAAAAAATGGAGGAGATGGATTATAGATTTGCAACCATTGATAAGAATCAGGAAAGGACAATTATAACTCTTGAAATGGATAAAGCTGATTATTATTTAAGATTTCAGAACATTGAAGAAGAAAAAGGAGAGAACCTAGCAGAAAAAATTGCAGAAATATTAGTGGAGGCAATGGAAGAGGACAAAGAAAAGTTATTAAGCAGAATTGATGAGATATATAGAGTGCATACAAGATATGCAATGAGAAATAATTTGCCAAGAGAAATACATGTCAGATTTACCAAGAAAATATTGAGAGCAGAGATACTGCAATTGAGAAGTGCGACAATAAAGCACAAAGGTAGAGAGATAGTGGCACTGAAACAAATTCCAAGAAGAGTTAGAGACTTAAGAAAAGAATATCAATTTCTTATGAAATGTCTGATTAAAAGAGGAGTGAATTTCAGATGGTTGGTACCAGAGGAATCTTGGTGAATTGGCAGGAGAAAAGACATAGATTAGATACAATAGAGAAAGCAGAAACATTCTATGAACAATACATAGGATTCCAAGAGGAAGGAAGATTGAGTGAAGAAAGAGGGGTTGGACAACAGTAAGAAAAAAAGGAACAATTAAAAGAGACAACTAAAGAACAGGAAGAAAGAGCAATAAGAGAAGGAGCAAGAGCAAAAGAAGTTAAAGACCAAAGGGAGTGACTAGATCTACAAAACAAGTAAATAAATAAAAAATGGAAGAAGAAATTAAAATGATATCAATGAATATAAATAGATTAAATTCAGTGATAAAAAGAAGAAGATATTTAATAAATTAGAGAAACTAAAATTAGAGATTATATGTTTGCAAGAAGTCCACATTAGAAAACAACATAAAAAACTTTTGGAACAAGTAAAATTGGGGACATTATATACAACGCTTGCTTGTCAAAGTAAAAGAGTAGCACTCTATATCAAAAAGACAATTCAATCTAAACAAATATTTGAGGATGAGGAAGGAAGAGTATTAATGGTAGAAATAGTAATGAACTATAAAAAAATATTGTTAGTAGGGATATACGCTCCAAATGAAAATCAAGAAGAATTTTATGCGAAATTACACAGGAAAATATTAGAATATGAAGATGAAGATATATGCATAATAGGAGACTTCAATGCAATTGATAATAATGAGTTAGACTACAAACATGCAAAAGTGAATAAAAAATTAAGTTAAACTTTACCTAAAGCATTTTATACAATGACAGATGAGTTAAGTTTACAAGATGCATGGAGAAAAAGAAATTTGAAAGAAAAGCAGCATACATTTTATTCAAACAGGCACATGTCGTGGTCAAGAATATATATGATGTAGATGTCAGCAGAATTAATTTCCAAGATATATAAGATTGAAATAGAAGCAAGTACATGGGCAGACCATACATCACTGCAAAATGTATGGGATACTAGTAAGGCAAGAACTTGGGGTTTTGATTTGGGTGGGGAAAACTCCAAGTCCTTCAGAGTCAGGTTTTCACCAGCTGTGCCAATATGACATTCCTAATAAATTCATACTTTGAAGAAATCCTAGGCCTCAGAGTTTTGATTGCTTTGGGTCTGTTACTTGGAACCCTGACACTAACCCGACTCTCCAAATAAAAACAACCAAGAAGCTCCCAGTGCTTGCCGGGCTGCTGTCTGGGGTCCTGAGCTCTGGCCGCTTACCCAGCTGACCAGGCAGTGGAAAGGTTCAGGGAAGATGGAGAAGAAGATGGAAGAGAAGCACTCTGACACCAGCGGAGCCATGGGAACCATGGGAGCCTGCGGGGACAGCTCTGGGAGCCTCCGTTTCCCCTCAGCAGTCAAGCAGACGGAAGCTGCAGCAGCGGAGGCCAAATGCCAGCTGGGCGCCTAACCTAAAGAGCAGATGTTTGTCAGCTCAGGAGCTACACCAGTGGGGTGACAGTTTTGAAGGCAGTCTCCAATGCTGGGTGCACCTGGAGCCAGTGAATTGGCCAATGCACCAGAAATTATGCTGGGATGAGGAGGACTTAGTCAGCCAATTGGCATTTCAGGAACCCCAGATTGCCTCAGCTCGGATGGAGCGAACCACAGTCTTCGAGTGGAGAGCTACAAGGCCCCTGGATCTCAATGAGTCCAGAGAATGGGGTATCCAGCCGCTGTCGAGAAGTCAGTCCCTGGCAGGACTGACAGAGAGATTCGGCCAGCTGAGCATCAGCAGCAGCTTCCCCCAGGTGGACAGCCTGGCCTGGTCCTGGCCTAACCAATGTTCACCTTCCCCAGGCAAGGGAACATGACCAGCCAGAGCAGGATTTCCTCCTTGTTTCATTCAGTTCAAAGAGGATTGCACCTAGGCCTCCCTCACCAGGTCCAATCTACCAGGATGACAGCTCAAACCATAACTGCTGCCAGCCAGCTGCTGGAGCCCCTAGGTCACTCCAGTCCAGGACTGCAGCAAGGGACCATGGATCTGCTGAGGCCAGGCAGTCTGTGTTGCCAGCCACCACTCAGGCTGACACTGGTAAACCAAATCCCTCCCGGTTGGGCATGCTACTAAGGATGGATCAAGGCAGGATCCAAGGGTGAATCCAGTGCCAATGGGTGCCAGCACCAGCTCCCCAGCTAATCCCAGTTCCGCTGCTGCCATCCCCACCAGCCATCCCCACCCTCTATGCTTTTGATGGGAGCCCTGGGAAGCTAGCATGCTTCTTAAATTGGATCTGGTCCCACCTCGATCACTGCAGAGGCCAGTACCAGTCCAACCAGGAGATGATTTCGGCTGAGGAAGCCGAGTGGGTGGCTCAACTGCACAATGAAGGGGGTTCCTGAGCTCGAGGACACTGATGAGTTCCTGAAGCTACTGAGGACCCAGTTTGAAGACACAGCCCAGGGACAAGAGGCAGAGGCTGAGATCAGAGACCTCAAGCGAAAGGAACTAGTGTGGGAATTCTGAAGGGTGATGGGGAAGCTGAGAGACTGGCCAGTGTGCCCCTTGCCCAGCACTTCAAGGAGGGCCTAGACCAGGACCTCCAGCAGGCTTGCGCCTTCTGAGGGGTCCCCAAGTGCTTACAGGAGTGGTACCGGATGGCAGTGGCCATGGACCTTGAGATCCACCCACACCAAAAAGCCACGCCAGACAAAAAGCCTAAACCCTGGGCCATCAAGCCAGTGTGAGGCAGCCAGAAGAGCAAAAGCTGGCCCCAGCCATGGCCATCAAATGCTTCAGGTTCTGCCAGCAAGGCCACTGAGCATCAGAATGCCTAGCACTGGTGGCAGTCCCCCAGGCCCAGACTCCAGTGGGGCCCAAGGAGAAGAAGGCTCCATACAAGCCAGCGGACAAGGGAAGATTCAATTGGCAAGCCACTGAGGTTCCTCCCTCCTCAGTTGAAGGGGAAAAAAAACTCCGGCTTCAGAAGCCCCACTGGCCACCGTGAGTGACAGCAGTGAGAACAGCCAAGACGACCCAATGGTAAGTGAGGCCATCTACCCCTTTGCCATAAGATTGTGGTTAGTGGTGTCCAGGATGGGAGCCCAAGGGGACATAGAGGCTATCATAGACACCAGGTGCACCAGATGCCTAATCAGGCTCCCCACAGTCCAGAAGCTAGGGGTAAGCATGATGCCCCTGGCATGCCCCATATGCTTTGAACAAGTTGATGGGACATTAATAGATGGAGCCCCAGCCACCCTAATCACCGAGCCAGTAAGGCTTGAAATGGGCCATCACTGGGCACTCCTCTGATTTCTGGTGGTGTCAAGAATAACAGAGTCAGTCATCCTGGGCCTCACCTGGCTGGACAAGTGGGGTTCAACTATCACATGGCTATAGAAAGTTAAAAATAGGAGTGGGACCATTGCCACCCTGCCTTAGGCCCAACAATCGGAATTACCACAAGGCCCTGGCACCTACAAGAAAACTGCTGCTGTTGCTGACTCACCACTGGGTTGCCCCAATTGTTCCCAAAGAATACAGAGACCTGGCGGATGCATTCAACAAGTGAGAGAGCAACACCCTCTCCAGGCCGCCAAATCTCGGGTGGCCGCTCCAGTGCTCTTCAAAGAGAAAAAAGACGGGTTGATGAGATTTTGTGTGGACTTTAGAGAAATTAATGAGTTGTGTGTGGAAAATACTTACCCCCTGTCTCTGATGAAGGACATGCTAAGCCACCTGGCAAGGGGGAAGGTGTTCACCAAGCTAGAACTAACGGAAGTTTATTACCGGGTGCGAATCAAAGAGGGAGATGAATGGAAGACAGACTACAACTACCCGTTTGGCAGCTTCCAGTTCAAGGTGATGCCATTCAGACTGCAAGGTGCTCCCACAGTATTCGTGCAGTTGATAAATGAGGTACTGCATTAGCACCTCAACAAGGGTGTTCTAGTCTAGCTGAACAATATTCTCATATTTAGTGAGATGCTAGAAGAGCACACTAAGCTAGTGCACCAGGTCTTAAAGAAACTCCTAGTGGCTAAACTATATGCAAAGCTGTCAACATGTGAGTTCCACAAGACCTCCCTAGACCACCTGGGCTGCTGAGTGTCAAATGAGGGAATTGAAATGGATCAAGGAAAAGTAAAAGCGATGCTAGACTGGCAACCCCCACACACCCACAAACAACTTCAGAGCTTCCTTGGGTTGCCAACTTCTACAGGCAGTTCATCCCTGATGGCACTACCTGTGTGGTACTACCCCTGATGGGACTATTGAAGACAGGAGGGGAAGGGCCCAGACTGTGATCCAGCCAGCTACTGGCTTGGTCCCTGGACTGCCAGTGGGCATTCGAGAAACTGAAAAGGCTATTTGTGGAGGAGCCCATCCTCAAACACCTTAACCCTGAACAACCATTCATGGTCCAGGCAGATGCCAGTGATGTGGCCATAGTGGCAGTGCTGCTGCAAGCCAATGCCCAGGGCCAACTACAATCCTGTGCTTACACTTCCAAAAAACTCACTGACACAGAAGGGTGGTGGGCAGTGTGGGACAAAGAGGCATATGCCATCTAATGGGCCCTCCTCACCTGGAGGCACTTCCTAGAGGGCAGCTGAGTACCATTTGAAATTTGGACTGATCACAAAAGCCCTAAAAAACCCCCAGAAATCTAACAATTTTCCCGCTCTTATCACATCTGCAGAGAACCGCCCAGCCACCCTGTTCAGGGTGACCCACTCCCTTCTTCGGGGGGGAGTGCGGGAAGATCCCTTGCAGGGTCGTGCTGAGGATTTTGTGCAATTTCTGCATGATAAAGTCGCTCGGATTCGGGATGGCTTGGACTCCGATTGGATGAGTCCAGGGGAGGAGAAGAGAGTAGGTCTTGAGAATGTTATCTGGGAGGAGTTTGATCCTGTGGCTCCTGAGGATGTAGACAGGTACTGGGTAAGATTAGTGCCGCCACGTGTTTATTGGACCCGTGTCCCTCCTGGTTGGTACTGGCCTCCAGGGAGGTTACACGAGGCTGGCTCCAGGGAATTATAAGTGCGTTTCTGAGTGAGGGTGCCTTTCCTGCCACCTTGAAAGAGGCGGTAGTGAGGCCCCTCCTCAAGAAGCCTTCCCTGGACCCGGCTGAATTAGCCAACTACCGTCTGGTCTCCAACCTTTGTTTTGTGGCAAAGGTTGTTGAGAGCGTGGTGGCACGACAGCTTCCCCGGCATCTGGATGAAGCTATCTATCTAGACCTGTACCAGTCGGGCTTCAGGCAGGGGTACAGCACAGAAATGGCATTGGTCGCGTTAGTGGATGATCTCTGGAGGGCTCGGGACAGGGGCTGCTCCTCTGTCCTAGTCCTATTAGATCTCTCAGCAGCTTTTGATACCATCGACCATGGTATCATGCTGCAGTGGTTGAGGGGGTTAGGAATAGGGGGCACCATTCTGCAGTGGTTCTCCTCTGTCACTGCGTTATTTTATTTACCAGCTGAGCTCATTATTTCTGGACTATCTGACCCTCCGTAGCTTGCCAAGAATTGTTATCAGTAAGCTACGTGTTTCCGCATCCACCCACATTCCTTCACTTGCTTCTCACCTCTCTTTCCTTTGTTCTCCTGCCAGCAAGGTCCAGCTTGGACCGGCAGGAAAATTATTTTCAAAAATGTAACAATTAACTTTTCTTAGTTAGTGAGGTGTTTTATTTTCTTTATAACAAATAAATGAGTTTTATTAGAAACCTTCCTCGCGTTTCTTTTAAGATTATTGACAACTTGGATTAAGCCACGACCCATCTCCTCTAAACCAGGGTAATTAGTCCCAGAGCCAAACATGGGATTAATAAATGCCCTGACAACTGCTAGCACGAGGACGGTTGATTTATGGCTTTTTTCCTTGTTTTGTTACTTCTGATAAGAGCGCATAGGCAATTAGTTTTTAGCTACTGAGGTACGCTAATTATTTTGCTAAGATGCCGAAACAGAAGAAGAAAAAAGGAAAAATGAAGCACAGAGCTTTATCCTCTTTGGAAGAAGAACAGGAGATAGTAACGCCCTCAAGATTCCAGCCTCTTGCTACGGCTACGCAATTGGAACAAGAAGGTGCCATGGGTGAAGAAGATCTGAAAATGCCTTCGGAAACACATCAAAGGACAGATATCAGAACAGCTGCTTTTGAAGATAATGAACTGCGACTGAGGTTGGTAGCTTTTTCTTCTCAATTTGCATGCTATGAATCTATTCTACCAGAGCCCACAGATTACGATGTGCTTGGTGCCAGGCCAAGAAAGTTTCCACAAACGGCAAAGCTTTTTCACCCCCACGCAGAGAGAGAAGTAATTCATTATTCTCCTCAAAGCCCTGAGCTCACCCAGCATGAGATGGCCATCAAACCCTATCGTGACCGTATAAAACTCTATGAACAGCAGCTATTCCAGGCAAAAATGGCTATATCTATGCTTGAGCAAGATATGGGAGATAACTTAAATTTTTCAAAAAGCGCCATATTGTCTTCTTGCTCAGAGCCAAAGACACTCCCCCTGGTGGATCCTGTGTCAGGCCAATTAAGGCAAAGAGCACTGCACACATCACATGAAAGTCTCCCTGATCAAGTTACATATAAACATGCCACGTCTGCAAAGCTGCCCAAAGGTGCAGCACCATCTGCTGGCGAAAGTAATTTACTACAGGAAGCTGAAAGAGAAAAGAGCTTAGATGAACATTTTAAATTACTACAGCAGACCCTGGCAAACCTGTCTCTAACTCACTCAGAGATTCAAGTTGAAATGCCACAAGTGTCTCCACGGGCTCAAACTCCAACACCCCCTGGTGGTGATGGTGCCTTTTTAGATGGAACACAGGCAAACTTTATGCAGCAAAGGCAAATGACTGCATCTCCAGCAGGTCATGCCAATATTGCAGATCAAGCACAAATGGCAACTGGAACACAGCAGATTCCAGTGCATCAGCCACAGCAGCTACAAATGCCTGCATATGTGCCCCAGCCACAAGTGCAAATAGGGCCACCTCCTGGCCCGCCTCCAATGGCACAACCAAGACCATTTTTAGGTCCACAACAGGCACAGCAAATACCACAGGCATTTCTGCCAGCACAGCCAGCATACCAAGTGCAGGCTCCTTACCAGGCATTTTCTGTCTCTCCACTAACTGGTGAGTCAAAACTAAAAATGTCAGGACACAATTACAAAGCCTGGGTCAGTGAGATTACACTATTGCTTCTTAGAGAAGGCAGTCACTGTATGGTATTTAACCCACCTGCTCAACCATGGGACTTTGCAATAAGAGATTTAGAGATAAGGGCTCGCACAACATTATTGATGTCCATGGATACTGAACTGCAGGTCACTTTTCCACCAAATACAACAGCCCGACAAATTTGGGCTGAATTGGAAAATTGCTACAGGCCTATCTCAATTGAATCTTCATGTTTACTCATGTCTGAACTCCACGGTTCGAGATTGAAACCCGGTGAACAAATTGGAGGACATTTGACCAAACTGAAAGGTCTGAGAACAGAATTGAGAGAAAGAGGCCATAACATTGAAGATATTCAAATGATCAGCATCATTATTAACTCTTTGAATTATGAATGGAAAGATGCTGTTACAAAAATTAACCAAGTCCCAATTGCTCAACGCACAGTGGACAATGTCTGTAGACTTTTAATTGAAGAAGAGGCATTCATGTTGGCCACGCCACACCTGAGAGGACCACCCGCATCAAAAGCTCCAGCTAGGCGCCCCTTCCGAGGAAGGACCTACGCTCCAAGGACGCCAAGATGCAACACCTGCAATCGTGTGGGACATGCCACCCGGGATTGTCCCCAACGAGTTCCAGCTCCCGTCACGTACCAGCCCAGAGGAACAGATTCCAGAGGCAGAGGCAGAGGCGGAAGACAAGGTCGTCGTGGTCCCCGGCGTGATCCACAAACTCCACTCGCCACATTGGCTTTAACCAATGATCCACAGCCTCAACCAGAGTACGACAGACAACTCCTGTGGACTTTGGACAGTGGTGCAGCATTGCATGTTACCTACAGAAAGGAACTTTTCACAGAAATGCACGAGCCTGAACCAGAACTACGTGAACTTTATTCTTTTTCAAATCATTCTTGTCAGGTCAAAGGAAAAGGAACTGTTTATGTTGAAGAGCTCGATGCATTCATTCCTAATGTTTATTACATACCAACAGCAACCAGTAATTTGCTTAGTCAGTGTCACTTGTCTAGAATGTTAAAGTTTCAGGTTCACCACCTTGAAAAAGCAAGTTACATAGTTAAAGATGGAGATATTGTTGCTGAAACCATATTAATTGGTGGTGTTT
Source organism: Pituophis catenifer annectens (assembly GCF_029215685.1). Lineage (NCBI taxonomy): Eukaryota > Metazoa > Chordata > Lepidosauria > Squamata > Colubridae > Pituophis > Pituophis catenifer. Next base: position 37,838,323 of record NW_027256887.1, read on the forward strand.
ATTACTTAAAGCCAAAGCCTAAAAAACAAACACAGGCAAGTATGCAAACTCCAAAAGGGGAGAGCACAGGCCCAGAGAGAGATGCTCCAGAAAGAGATCCTGTTGCTATTCCTAAGGCTCCTAAAGCCAACAAAAATAGAATTGGTAAACAGATTGCTCAGAGCAAGCCTGAGGTTCCGCATAAAAATGTCAATGTTGAGAATTCACTAACTGGTAAACCTTTGCATTCCAGGTGTATCCATAAATGGCATAGAAGATTGGGGCATGCCAGTTTCCGTGTTCTTAGGAAGATGCCGGAGTTCGCAAAAGGTTTGGATCTAAAGGGGTGTAAGGTGTTTTTGGATTGTGCTGTATGCAAGAAGGCCAAATCCAAAGCAGCAGCTATTCCCAAACACGCTACACGCCTGTCAACACGCATTTTTGATTTGGTTCACATTGACATAGTTGGTCCATTCCCACCATCATTTGGTGGTAGAAAATATTTTCTAACAATTGTTGATAATTACTCTAGATATGGATATGTATATCCTATGAAAGAAAAATCAGAGACTTTTCAGATCTTTAAAGACTTTGCAACCCTTGTTTCTACCCAACACCAAGTTCGCATCGCCAGAATCCAGAGTGATCGTGGTGCCGAATTCATGTCTCAGCGTTTCCAGGACTGGATGCGTAAGAATAGAATTATTCATCAGACTTCACCCCCTGACACATCGGCTCACAACGGAGAGGTACTGCAAACCATGATGCGTTGTCTTCTAGAAGACGCCAATCTTGATATGATATACTGGGGTGAAGCTATCAAGTACGCAAATTACATTGTCAACCGTACTTGGAGCAGTGTAACAAATCAGACTCCTTTCTTCATGTTGTATGGCTACAAGCCTGATCTTAAAAACATCCATATTTTTGGTTCATATGCTATGGTGAACATTCCCTTAGCTCAAAGAAGAAAAGGAAGTCCAGCAGCAAAGAGACTGAGATTTATGGGTATTGATGATAATTCAAAGTGGAGCAAATTTATTGACTCTAAACATGCAATTGTGATTTCCCAATCTGCTAATTTTGAAGAAGATATTGACTGGTCCAGGATTCATTCCAATGATCCTGGAGTTTATTTTCCTAGAGATGATACTGCTGATGTCACACAGATTGATGATCAAGATTCCACTGATTCTTCTCAACCCGATGTTCCGTCTTCGCAAGCCGCGGATGCTGATGCTAGCGACGAAAGTGAGGACGAGGACGAAGCAGAAGAAGACTGGACAGTTGTTCCGAGATGTTCCAAGAGGGCCACAAAAGGGATCCGTCCACAACGATATTCTTGGCAACTGACAAAAGCACCCTTGCCTTTGATTTGCAATGTCACACTTCCACCTGATAATTTCACCCAAATCAAGCAGCTCCCTGATTCAGAGCAAGACAAATGGTATGAAGCAATGCAGGTTGAAATGGACAGTCTAAAGAAACTAAAAGTATTTACACCTGCAAAACCTCCAGCAAACAAAAAGGTCATTGGCACTCGATGGGTCTACAGAATCAAAAAGAAACCAAATGGTGAGTCATTGTACAAAGCCAGACTTGTAGCTCAGGGTTTCGCTCAACGTTATCCTGAGGACAACACAAATACTTACTCACCGACAGTCAGAACTGAGAGTGTAAAAATTGCTTTAGCAACTGCAACTATCCTTGGTTTAGAAGTTTTCCAATTTGATGTTGACACGGCTTATCTACATGCAGACCTAGACGAAGAGATCTACGTGAGAAGTCCTCCAGGATTCCGACAGCAAGAAGGGGATACCTGGTTCCTAAACAAAAGTCTCTATGGTCTGAAACAATCTGGTTTAATGTGGTATTTATGTCTTACTGACAAACTAAATTCAATGGGCTTTATTAAGTCCGAAACTGATGAGTGCGTGTTCACAAAAAGATCTAACAATGCATATGAGATAGTTCTTGTTTATGTTGATGATATTGTTTATATTGGTCCAAATAAGCAAATGAGTGAAATTTTTGCCAAAGCTTTGCAGAGATACTTCACGTTGAAATCATTAGGTCACATTAGCACTTATTTAGGTGTTCAGATTGAAAAGACACAGAAGGGGTTTAGTCTTTCACAAGAAGATAAAATTGAACAAATTTTGCATCATTGCAACATGAAAGATGCTAACACAACAAAGACACCCATGCAAACAGATTTTCATAACTTGACACAAGAAGAAAGTCCTGAGTTCGAGGATCAAACACTTTATCGTTCAGTCATTGGGTCACTGTTATACATTAGTAGTTGGACCAGACCTGACATTGCACTTAGTGTTAATCTCTTATCACGACACGTAGGTAAGGCAAAACAGTTTCATTGGACATGTATTAAGAAATTATTGAGATACCTAAAATACACCAAACACATGAAATTATTGTTAGAACCAACACATACTGATTATGCAGAATTATGTTGTTATGCAGATTCTGATTGGGCAAGTGATAAGAAATCACGTAAAAGTACTTCAGGTTATATGATGTTCTTAAATGGATGTCCTGTTTATTGGCAAGTACGTAAACAGAATTTTGTTTCTTGTTCATCTACTGAAGCTGAATATGCTTGTGTTTCAGATGCATGTAATTCCCTAACTTGGTTTGATGCTTTAGTCACAGATATCTGGACACACCCGATCCGACCGATCACCGTGATGGAAGACAATGAATCGGTGGTTTATATTTCTGAATCTCATTTTACAGGTTCTAGGTCCAGACACATTGACATTCGTTATCAAAACATAAAGCATTTAGTGAAAAAAGGTTTTGTCAAAATGCAATATGTATCTACACATGATCAAATTGCTGATATGCTCAACAAACCACTTCCAGCAGCTCAACACGAGTATCTGCGTGAGAAGATGTGCCTTATTTGATGATGTACTGATATTCGCTCAACTGGCAAAGAAGGGGAATGTCACTGCGTTATTTTATTTACCAGCTGAGCTCATTATTTCTGGACTATCTGACCCTCCGTAGCTTGCCAAGAATTGTTATCAGTAAGCTACGTGTTTCCGCATCCACCCACATTCCTTCACTTGCTTCTCACCTCTCTTTCCTTTGTTCTCCTGCCAGCAAGGTCCAGCTTGGACCGGCAGGAAAATTATTTTCAAAAATGTAACAATTAACTTTTCTTAGTTAGTGAGGTGTTTTATTTTCTTTATAACAAATAAATGAGTTTTATTAGAAACCTTCCTCGCGTTTCTTTTAAGATTATTGACAACTTGGATTAAGCCACGACCCATCTCCTCTAAACCAGGGTAATTAGTCCCAGAGCCAAACATGGGATTAATAAATGCCCTGACATCCTCCTTCCTCTCTGACCGCTTGCAGTTTGTGTTGGCAGGGGGGCAGAGGTCAACCTCGAGGCGCCTCGCATGGGGAGTGCCTCAAGGGTCGGTCCTCTCGCCCCTTCTGTTCAACATTTATGTGAAGCCGCTGGGTGAGATCATCCGTGGTTTTTGGGTGAAGTGTCATCTGTACGCTGATTATACTCAGCTGTACATCTCCACCCCGGACCACCCCAACGATGCCCTTGATGTGATGTCTCGCTGCCTGGAGGCCGTGCGGTCTGGATGGGGAGGAACAGGCTCAGACTCAACCCTTCTAAGACCGAGTGGCTGTGCCTTCCGGCATCCCGATATAGTCAGCAGGTGCCATCGCTGACTATTGGGGGTGAATCTTTGCCCCCCACAGAGAGGGCTCGCAATCTGGGCATCCTCCTGGACGCACGGCTGTCTTTTGAAGAGCATATGATGGCCATGGCCAGGGGGGCCTTTTATCAGGTTCGCCTGATTCGCCAGTTGCAGCCCTTTCTGGACCAGGACGCCTTGTGCATGGTCACTCATGCCCTTGTCACCTCCCGGCTGGACTATTATAATGCTCTCTACATGGGGCTCCCCTTGAAGAGCACTTGGAGGCTCCAACTGGTCCAGAATGCGGCTGCGTGGGTGGTTATGGGTGCAACTCGTTGTGCCCACGTGACACCCCTCCTGCGCGAGCTGCACTGGCTCCCAGTGGTCTTCCGGGTGCGATTGAAGGTGTTGGTCACCACCTTTAAAGTGCTCCATGGCATAGGACCCGGGTACCTTCGAGACCGACTTCTGCCACCAATAGCCTCCCACCGGCCAGTTCGCTCCCACAGAGAGGGTCTCCTCAGGGTGCCATCGGTCAAGTTATGCCGGCTGGCGACACCCAGGGGGAAGGCCTTCTCTATGGGAGCCCCAGCCCTGTGGAATGAACTGCCCCTGGAAGTGCGTAAGATCTCTGACCTCTGGGTATTTTGCTGCGCCCTCAAGTCCCTGTTGTTCCGCCAGGCCTGGCTATTAACATAATAATTTTAAATTGGGTGTTTTAAATTTCTGGGGTTTTAAATTGAGCCGAATTATTTAATAATTTTAAATTATTTTAATTGATGTTTGTCTTGTGCTTTTAATAGGCTGTACACCACCCTGAGTCCTTCGGGAGAAGGGCGGTATAGAAATAAAATTCTTCTTCTTCTTCTTAGAAACTCTCTCCCAAGGAAGTCCGCTGGGTGCAGTACTTCAAATGGTTCAACTTCAAATTAAAGTACATCCTGGGGAGGGGAACCTACTCACTGATGCCTTATCCAGAAAGTCACAGTTCAATAGCTATCATGAAGAAGTAATTCATGTGATCATCCCCTCCTCCCAGCCAGCAGCTCAATCCACCACCAGAGGCCAGGTCAGAGATAGCTGGGATGTATAGCCAAAATAACATTCTTTCCCATGGGAGCCAAGGATGCTCTACCAAGTGATGGAGTGGCATGGACAAAAGCCAGCCAGATCTGAGACTGCAATCTGATTGGACCATGTGATGGACTTGTTGGGCAAGAATTTGAGTTTTTGATTTGGATGGGGAAAACTCGGGGTCCTTCAGAGTCAGGTTTTCACCAGCTGTGCCAATATGACATTCCTAATAAATCAGGGGTGAAATCTATTTACCTTCCCTACCGGTTTGGAAGTGCATGCGCCACACCCATCACATGAACACGCAGACCCTCTGTGTATGTGCAAATGCTATCTGCGCATGCACAGAGGGTAAAAAACAGGTTACTTCATGGTTAAAACCAGGAAGTTATGGCAACTGGACAGGTGGGCGGAGCCTTGTGCTGCCGTCACTACCGTTTCTCCAAACCACCCACCACCATCACTACCGGTTTGGCCAAACCTGTCTGAACTAGTATCATTTCACCCCTGTAATAAATTCATACTTTGAGGAAACCCTAGGACTCAGAGTTTTGATTGCTTTGGGTCTGTTACTTGGAACCCTGGCAGCTTCCTTCAAACCTGGCTGGAAGTTCACAGAAAGTGACATCAAACCTCTGAAAAGAATTGGCACAGGAAAATTGGATACTGTAAATTTCTTTTGTCCTGGCTGTTAGACCTTCATGGGTTGAAAGCTCACATGGACCCTTCTCCAATCTCTCAAGTCTGGACCCCCTCTGCACCCCGGGGAAGAAGAACCCTGCAGAAGCCACAGGACAAAGGAAAAATCACCAAGCAGGCTGTTGAGGTTCCTCTCCTTCCAACTGGGAATGAGGGACTCCAGCCAGAGAAACCCCTCCAGGTTCCGCTGAGGGGAGCAGCGGCAAAGATGACCTGATGGTAAGTGAAGCCATCCATCCATTCACTATGAAAACCCATATTGTAGTGCTGGAAATGGGGGCCCAAGGGGAAGTAGAGGCCATCATAGACACTGGATGCACCAGATGCCTGATCAGCCTCCCCATAGTCCAACAGCTAGGGATAGGCACAAGACCCCTGGCATGCCCCATCCAGTTTGAACAGGTCAATGGGACACTAACAGGTGGAGTCCCTGCCACATTGGTCACAGAACTTGTTCGGCTAGAGATGGGCTGCCACCAAAAACTAATCTGATTCCTCATAGCTCCCAAAATGACTGAATCGATCATATTGGGCCTTGGGTGCTTAGACAAATGGAGACCAACCATCACGTGGGAAGATGGCTACCAAAAAATAAGAATAGGAATCAGACCGCTACCACCCATCAAGCCAGACCATTGCCAAAAGGCCACAAACCCCAGCAACCTTAGCAAGCCCAAAACTGCAGCCCCCACCATAGATGGGCTACCCAGCAGCCCACAAGGGAGTACCAAGACCTATCGGGTTTCTTCAGTGAGGAAGATTGCAACTTCCTCCCCCCTCACTGCCCAACAGACTGTACAATCGAATTCGTACGGGGAGCAAAGCTGCCTAAACCAAAGATGTACTTCCTGACTCCAAAAGAAATGGAGGAATTAAGGAAATACATCGATGCCAACTTAGCGAAGGGTTTTATCCAGCCTGCAAATCCAGAGTGGTAGCCCCAATATTGTTTAAGGAAAAAAAAGATGGGGGAATGAGGCTTTGCATGGATTTTTGTGAAATTAATGCCATGTGCATGGTGAACATCTACCCCCTACTCCTAATGAAGGATATGCTAAGGGCAAGGTGTTCACTAAGCTGGATTTAAGAGAAGCCTATTACCACATACAGATCAAAGAAGAAGATGAATGGAAGACCGCCTTTAACTGTCCGCTTGGCAATTTCCTATTCAAAGTGATGCCATTTGGTCTGCAAGCCCCCCCCCCCGCAGTTTTCTTGCAGCTGATAAATTAGGTGCTACATGAGTACCTATACAAAGGACTCCTAGTTTATCTAAATTACATTTTTATATTCAGTGAGACTCTCGAGGAGCATGTAAGCTGGTGCGGCAAGTGCTGAAAAAAACCTCCAGACCGGGAAGCTCTATGCAAAGCTGTTAAAATGTGAATTCCATAAAACCTTCCTAGATTACCTAGGCCACCGAATATTGAGCAGAGGAATGGAAATGGACCCAGGGATAGTGAAAGCTGTGCTAGACTGGCAACCCCCATGCACCCACAAATAGCTTCAAAGCTTCCTGGGTTTTGCAAACTTTTACAGGCAATTCATCCCAGCATTCACAGAAGTTACCTTGCCCTTTTAAAAACAGGGCCTCCTCCATGAAACCAGGACCAAGTCAACTGCTCGCCTGGTCAATGGACTGCCAAAAAGCCTTTGAAAAATTAAAATGCCTCTTTGCCAAGGAGCCGATCCTCCAAAACCCAGACCCAGAGAGACAGTTCATCGTCCAAGCAGATGCTAGTGATGTAGTGGTGGCAGCCGTGCTCCTATAGAAGGACCCAGAAGGACAGCTTCTGCCCTGCACCTATTTGTCCAAGAAGCTCACCGACACCGAGAAGAGGTGGGAAATTTGGGAGAAGGAAGCCTACACAGTCCACTGGGCCGTCCTCTCCTGGAGACAATTTCTTGAAGAGGGAAAAGTGCCTTTTGAGGTCTGGACTGATCACAAAAACCTCAAAGCCCTGAAAACCCCCAGAAAACTATCTCCCAAAAAAATCCGTTGGGCACAATACTTTAGGCAATTTAACTCTGAACTGATATACATTCCACGGGAAAAAAAAACTGCTAGCCGTGCCTTATCAAGAAAACTGCAATTCAATAGCCATAGGGAAGAAGTCATTCATGCCATCATGCCCCCTCACAACAAGCTGCACAAGTCACCACCAGGGGTCAATCCAGATGGCTACCCAATCCTGGATGGGACAAACTGACAGCAGCACTGAAAGCAGCACTCTCAGCAGACCCATGGCTCACAGATAACAAAGATGTCTTGACCATGAGGGATGGGCTGGCTTGGAAGTAATCCAAACTGTATTTCCCCACCAACTTGAGGCTGGAAGTACTACAATGCAGCCATGACTCACAACTGGCCAGCCATTTTGGGTTCTTGAAAACTCTGGACCTGGCCAGGAGATAGTTTTGGTGGCCAAAGATGAAAGCTGATGTGGAAGATTGCGTAAAAAGCTGTGCCACTTGTGCAACCATGAAGATGAGACCAAGGAAACCTCCTGGGCTCCTCCAGCAAGTAGCCAACTCCAGCCGACCTCGGGAGGAAATTGCAATGGACTTTATAGTCGAACTCCCAGAAAGTGGGGAAAAATACAGTGATTTGGATGATGATCAACCTATTTTCCAAGCAAGCCCACTTCACTGCTTGCTCAGGATTGCCCTTAGTGAAGAAGCTGGCAATGATGTTTATTAAACAGATTTACCAGCTGCATGGAGTACCCCGCAGGGTAATCTCAGATTGAGGGCTCCAATTCACCACTATGTTTTGGAGGGAGTTCCTGAGATTGGTTGGGTCCACACAAGGATTTAGCTGGGCTTTCCATCTGAGTACAAACGGAGCTGTGGAATGAGCGAACTCAATGGTGGAGCAATATATAAGATGTTATGTGGATTACCAAGAGAACTGGGCAGACCTGTTGCCGTTCACAGAAGAGGCTTACAACAATGCCATGCATAGCAACACTGGATTGACCCCCTTCCAGGTCACCAGCAGCATGGATTTTGTCCCCATGTCTGAGCTGCCCAGAGACTCATCTTCCTCCATTACTCTGACTGAGTGGATGGAGTTGCTGAAGAAGGGGTGGGAAAATACCAAAAAAGCACTGGCAAAAGCCACTGAGATATATAAAAAGCAAGCTGACAAACACCGATCTCTTCAACCCCACTTCCATGTGGGAGGTCAGGTTTACCAAATACATAAAACTGAAGTTGCCCAGTAAAGAGCTGGGACCTAAGTTTTTAGGTCCTTTCCCAATAGTGAAAGTAATTAACCCGGTGACAGTTGAGTACCCTTTCCAGTGAACGATACTTGGGTTAAAAACTGGGATGTAAAAACAGGCAGATTAGCGAAGCAATTCCATGATAAATACCCTGATAAACCAAAGTGGGGGGGGGAAGAGATGGTTAATATTGGAATATTGAGTTAACCCCACTTGGTGCCGAAAAGGTTTGCCAACACTGACCTAGGATGTTACTATATCAATGGTTAATGCATTTTTGTTCTGAGCAACTAGTCCACTACAAAATGAAGCAAATACTAAAAATGCCCTCTTTCTGCTATGTATGTGTGTTTGTGTGTGTAAGCTGAAGCAACAGCAGTGCTGCACAGGTCTGGGGGAAAGTCAGCTGGAGCTGTGGTGTTGCTGGGGCTCTACTGAGGTCCTGGAATCAGTGGCCATGGTGCCAGCTGACTGGCACTTTTGGGCTGCCTCAGCTGTATACAGCAGCAGCACGCAGGCTTGGGGGGGAAGAGTCAGCTAGAGCTGTGGGGCTGCCGTGGCTCAGCAGACACCCCAGAATCAGTGCATACAGCTCCAGCTGATGAGCACTATATGCAAAGGTCAGACCGGCAGTGGGTGACCGCATGGGGGTGCATGTGAGGGTGAGGGTGAGGCTGGAACAGTGGCTGATGCTGGAGCTCTACCTGAGCCCTAGAGAGTGGCGCACCTGGAAGAGAAAAAGAGGAGGAGGTGGGGAGACAGGACAGGATATAAAAGGAGGGGGTTTTGGCGGGAAAAAGAAGAAGTGAGAGAGACAGAAGGTGATAGGGAAAATATGAGGGGTTCTGTGGAGAAAGTCTAAGGGAGAGAAGGGGATAGAATAGGAGAGGTTTCTGTGGGGCAAGCCTGAGGGAGAGGAGAGTTTGAGTGAAAGGGAGGCAAGCAGAGGAATCAACAAACTAGTAGAGGCTGTGAAAGGAGAGCTCAGTGTGAGAGAGAATAAGAAGGGCTGACCAGCCACCTGAATATCATCTCATCACATGACCTGCCTGCTGAGAAAAGGCTGACCATCACCCCATCATGTGACCTGCCTGCTGGGAGAGACTGACCACCACTCCACCATGTGACCCAGGCAAGTAGAGGTGCCTGAGCGAGGGATCAGTGTGGACCGGCAGCGATATCAAGAGAGCCAGGAGAACCTGGACTCCAGTGCTCTTACAGGAGTAGCACTACAATAACTACATGTTTTACCATTTCCATTTTACCACTGTAGTGGCTATGATTCATGCTTGTTTATGACAGCTCAGAGCACTTGCTTGTCCTAATTCAGCTGTGTTAAATCATAAAGGACATTTGATTCACAACATTAGCAGCAGCATGCTTGGCAAGGCTTAGTGGAACACTATCAACTAAAGAGTGGCACTGGAGTCAGGTGGTAAAAATAGAGGTGAGCAATTATCATTTAAAAAGGAATAGGTGGTTCAGAAATCACCTCCACAGAGAAAAGGAGAACATTTTAAATGAAACAGATGTTAGCCTGAATCCTGTTAGAATGTATCTCTCATGAAAACTATCTGTTCACCCTGAGTCTTTACTAGGAATTAATTAACTTTATTTAGATGACCTGGTGGTAGCTGTAATACTCAACCATTATTAGCACAAAGTTCTCTCAAGTGAACTTTGGGTATACTATTCTCAGATATGATAAAGGCTGTTGCAGTGTTGTGTTAGCCATGATCCAGATAGATTCACATAACATTTGGGTCATAATTGTGTGTGAAGCAGGCAAAGATATCTTATCTTTCTCTTTGAGTAGCAAAATATTTGGAGCTAGCCATGTAAGGGGGCTGGCCCCATCGAATCTCGCATGCCCACCCCAGGGGTAAGGAAAGGTTGAGCCAAGCTGGCAAGCTCTCCTTGGGGCTCTTCGCTACTCCTTTTCTTTCTTCTTTTTGGAAATCCAGGCTGGCTGAGCGGAGGCTTCCCTTTGGGTGAACCTCCTCCTCCTTCTCCTCTCCCAATTCCCTGGCCGGCTGTGGCAGGCCAGGAGTGTGTGCACGAGCGGGGAGACCCTCCTCAAGCAAGTGTCTGGCTGCCCCATGCGTGCCTTTGCTGTGCTTTAGCCGAGCCTGCCCGCTCGTTTGAGGAGGGTCGCCCTGCTTGTGTGTACACTCCCACCACAGCCAGCGTGAGAGGAGAAGGAGGAGGAGGGTCACCCAAGGGGAAGCCTCTGCTGTGCTTCACGCTCGTTCCTCAGCCAGCCCAGATTTCCAAAAAGAAGAAAGAAAAGGAGTAGTGAAGAGCCCCAAGGAGAGCTCACTGGGCTTTCCGAGAGAGTAAGAAGAGACACAGACACAGATAAAGAGAGAGATACAGAGATACACACAGAGAGAGAGAGAGACATAGAGAGAGAAACACACACACAGAGATAGAGATACAGAGAGAGGGGAGAGAGAGACATAGACAGATATAGAGAAAGTGGGGAGAGAAAGGGAAAGGGGGAGAGAGAAATACACAGAGAGAGATACAGAGTGGGGGAGAGAGAGGGGAGAGAGAGGGGAAGATAGAGGGGGAGGAGAGAGAGATACAGACATAGAAAGATACAGAGAAAAGGGAGAGAGGGGCAGATAGAGAGGAGGAAAGAGATACAGAGAGAGAGATACAGGGGGAGGGAGAGAGAGTGGGAGAGAGAGACATAGAGAGATACAGGGAGAGGGGGAGAGAAGGGGAAGAGAGAGTAGGGGAGAGGAGAAGGTAGAGAGGGAGAGGGGGAGAGAGATACAGAGAGAGGGGGAGAGGGGAAGATAGAGAGGGAGAGGGGAGAGAGATACAGGGAGAGAGATACAGGGAGAGGGAGGAGAGAGGGAGAGGGGGAGATGCAGAGAGAAGGGGAGAGAGGGGGAAGAGGGAGAGGGGGGAGAGAGATACACAGAAGAGATACAGAGAGGGGGAGAGAGGGGGAGATAGAGAGGGGGAGGGGAGAGAAAGAGACAGAGAGAAAGTTACAGGGAGAGGGGGAGAGAGACATAGATACAGAGAGAGTGGAGGGAGAGAGAAAAGGGTTTGTGGTTCCTGGTTGTTTGTCCTAATGATCGGCTGGGTAGGTGTGGCTAGGGGGTCATGTGACTGGGAGTGAGTGACATCAAGTTGGCCATGCCCACCCAGGTTTTGTGGCTCCTGGTGTTTGTTTGTTTTTTTCTGTGGCAAACGGGTTCAAATGGCTCTTTAAGTGTTTAAGGCTGCAGACCTCTGAACTAGATAAAGGAGCCTTCTTTGCAGCACAAAGGCATGTTTGCTCAAAGGCTCAGAGCAGATGCTTCAAGGTTTAAATAGGCTGTAAATTTTCATTGTTATTGCACAAAATATTTGTACCCAGATGACACACTGTTTAGTGAAAGATGAAATGTTTGTATTAAAATAAAATAAAAACCTTTTTTAAAAAAATGTTTAAATTGTCTGCAGGTACCTGTGCATGTACAAGCAGCCCTTTCATTGGGTCTGTTGATGGAGGCAGCCTGGAAAGATTTTCAAAACATTTGTATAAAACCTTCCAGAAGATAGGGCTGTCCCAACACAGCACTTCAAAAGCATCTCCTTAAAATATTTTGTGCAGCCGTACTATCTATCTCTGTCTCAACTCTAACAGCTACTGAATCTAATATCCTTCTTTCCATCCCCATAAAAGCATATTACATAAATGATGAAAGAGTGTTTTCCATGCCTCTTTATGTAGTTGCTACACCATTTGTTGTCATACACTGCAACCTGGAGAAACAGATCAGCCCTTCCCCAAAAGTCAAAATGCAATTCTCTTTCTCCTTCTCCTCACATTGATTCACCTGGATTCCTAAGAAGTGTTATTGCTGTAGCCAGAGGCTGAATGCTAATCTATATAGAATAGACTATTGATTTTGATTCTGTACTGGCAGTTCTTATTGCCTAACTCTAACCCAGTCCTCAGGGTAATTGTGTTCTTCCATGAGTCTTATTCTTTCTGAGTTTGCAAAAAGAGGTTTGTGATATATTATGGTCTCCCTATATTTCATAAAAAAAAAGGTTCCTTAGTATTTTTACTTCTTTATTGTTATATTAATAAAATATCATTATACAGAAAACATGTGCATGGTGAATAACTGTTCAATAATTTTAAAAAATGTCAACTAGATGAAATGTTCATACCCTTATGTGACATGTTCTACTTGCCACATCCTATTTACGCTCATTTATAAAGGGCATAGAAGGGCTTTCTGCATTATGGAATTTACAGCTATCTTTTAAAGTTATTGAATATTGGCATCCATGGGTCACCAAAAAGGTTTGACCATTTTCCATTTGCATTGATGTACCACAAAGATGCACAAAATCCAGCAGTTCAGCAAATGACAGAAATGAAGTTGTTTTCTTCCTAGATACTGTATTAAGAGGAACAGGCCAAATTACTCTTCTCCAACTGAAAAACCAGAATGTTGCCATGATCCCAGCCTTTCAGTGATTGGATCACACAATTTGGCAGGAAGAATGATTAAGGGACCAAAGAGATTGCATTGTCACTGGGGACATTTGAGCTGTCATTTGTTCATAATATGGTAGAAATCAATATTGACATGTGCCACCTATAGATGAAGGAAAGGATAAGTGTACTAGTTCTCTCTGCCCTGTAGCATGATTTTAAACTCTGTTAAATCAAGGCTACTCCAATTGGTATAGGCCAGGGGTCTGCAACCTTAAACACTTAAAGAGCCATTTGGACCCATTTCTCATAGAAAAGAAAACACGGGGAGCCAATAATTTAACAACCGGTGTGACTGGGTGGGCGTGACCAACATATCACTCAATCCCACCCAGTTACATGACCCCCCCCCCAGCCATGCCTACCAGCTGGTCATTAGGGCAGAGAACCGGTTGTTAAATTATTTGCCCTGCCTGGCCCCGCCTCACCCCTCTCTCCCAGCCACTTCTTGCCACACCCGGCCTCAGGTGTGTTGTTCACCTTTCTCTCTATATCTTTGCCTCTCTCTCTCTCTCTCTCTCTCTCTCTCTCTCTCTCTCTCTCTCTCTCTCCCTCTCTCCCTCTGTCTCTTTCTCTCTCTCTCTGTCTGTCTGTCTGTCTCTGTCTCTCTCTTTCTGTGTCTCTCTCTCTCTCTGTGTGTGTCTCTGTCTCTGTCTGTCTGTGTGTGTCTCTCTCTGTCTGTCTCTGTCTGTCTGTCTCTCTCTTTCTCTCTCTTTCTCTGTGTCTCTTGTCTCTCTCTCTCTGTCTCTGTGATTCTGATTCTCCAGGACCTTATCGCTTGCTGGATCTCACAGATGCTTCTTCCGGCCCCTGTTGGTGCTGGGCATGCCTCGGGCACTTGAGGAGATGCATGGCCTGCACTGCACCATGGCCGATGCCACTGCTATTGCCAGGGACAAGTGGGATAGAGTTGCACTGTGGCTTTGCATCATAATGGGCTCCAAGAAGAGGAGGGGATTCTGTCTCCCCCATTGTGAAGTACACTAAATTTCACTGTGCTGCACAAGGTGCTGTGAGAGCAGTGGGCAGGCCATGGAGGCAGCAACAGCAGTAGTGTCGGCCGCTTCTCTCCATAGCAGAGGGATAAAAGAGCCACATGCAGCTCTGGAGCTGCAGCTTGCTGACCCCTGGTACCTGTATAGTTACAGGAGGTTACAGGAGGTTTCCTCAGCAGAAGTTGTTTCTTGAATATTAAAGGCCATATGAACACAGTGGAATCCCAAGGTGTATTCATTCCTTTTTCCTCTCTCATTTCCAGTCAACAGAAAAAATCTACAATCTATATAGATCAAAGATGGGAAACCTGTGGCTTGTAGGCCATTTCTGCAACCCTATATTTCCCTAAGACCCTAGTATCCAAACACAATGGCAAAAACACCAGTTTTAGCAGCATAATAATTATTATTTTTTTTAAAAAAAGGAAATATGTGCCTCACAATAACAGTAGCAATAGCACTTAGACTTATATACTGCTTCATGGTGCTTTACAGCCCTCTCTAAGCTTTTTACAGAGTCAACATATTGCCCCCAACAATCTGAGTCCTCATTTTACTGACCTTGGAAATGATGGAAGGATGGAAAGCTGGTCAGACTTGAACTCCTGGCAGTGAGCAGTGAGTTATCCTGCAATATTGCATTCTAACCACTGCGCCACCATGGCTCAAAGAGCCAAAAATGTTTTCCACTTTTGTGACGACATCACTGTTATATTTGCTTTATATTTAAAAAGGAGAAACACAACTTCTGATCACAACATGGTTGCCCCACCCCTTTTCTGAGTTATATATTGGACTTGATTTGAAGCCTGTATCCTAATTTTCTTTACATGGAATAAGTTTGTCCATTCCATTTCTGGCCATCTATGAATCTTCACGCCTGATCTCTTTCTCCATGGTTGCAGTGTATGGCAACAAATGGTGTAGCAATTACATTAAGAGGCATGGAAAACACTCTTTCATCATTTATGTAATATACTATTATGGGGATGGAAGGAAAGATATTAGATTCAGTGGTTGTTAGTGTTGAGACAGATAGATCCTTAATTCTGCCACAATTTATTGTCATCCAATCTCTTTCCCTGAACAGTTGTGTAACAGTTTTCTGTGAGCTATGGTAGCTAATATAATGTCCTTAGCAACTAAGTGATTTTATGAAAAGTAGAGTGAATTGCTATAGTTCTGCTTCAACATTTGACAACCAACTCCAGTGTATCAAAGAAAGGGCAAATTTTTTTCCTTATGTAACACTTTCCCTTTGCACACAATCTGTTTATTCTAATCCCAGAAAAAAATACAGTGTTGCAATATTTATCATGTTCTGTCACAATTGAATAAAATTATAGATTATAAAGGGACATAGATAAAAAATCCCCTCTACCAATTTGTATGAAACATAGCAGGCTTTATACATTTATTAAAATCTAACCTGGCTGCAGATTTCATCCTATTGTGCGGAAAAAATTATAGCTTTTTGTGTTTTCCTATCTGATTATGAAATAATGGAATGGAACTCTATATTTTGAATATCTTTCCAGATCTAGATTCCAGATTAGATCTGTTTCATAAGATGGGCAGCTGTGTAAGTCTTTTTAAATAAACCTATAGATGGCATTCTGCTTATTGTACCATAATTGTTAATTTCCAGGATGAAACCTGACATGGCTTTTCACAAATCCCTCAGCATTCTTGCATCTAAGCCAACAAAATGGATATTCCTCTGTCTAATTGATATGTGAACTTCATCTTGATTATTAAGTTCACTGAACCTAACAATAGAAATCAAACAAAAAAATGCCATTTGATGTTTCTAATGATATCAAAACCAGATCAAAGAGGAAAAATTCTCCTTTTGAATGGGACTTTTGCCATCTTTAACTCTTATTTTGAAAACTAACCCATTCCTGAATCTTATTAAAGTAAAATAATATTACAGTTTTGAAATTGAAATGCTACTCCATGCTGAAAACTATTCCATGTCATCATTCAAATATTGTCAAATACTAAATAGTATTACTTATCAAATACCATACACTTCTTTGAAATACTAAGGCATATTGAACACAGTCAGAATACTCTTGCACATTGCTTCTCAGATATTTAATATATAAAATGCTATAGCTGCTATAGAAATAACAAACTGTGTTGTTAAAATATCAAAGATGCAAAACAGACTATATTTGGAGAATACTCAATCAAAACTCAAGAATTCCAAGGAATGATTCAGCTAAAAAAAATGAACTAATGGGAGAAAACCCACAACATGCAACAGAATGAATATTTGGAAGCTGCCAAATCCTGATTAGTCTTAGCAAGAAACTTTTATTAGGATTAATAAAATGCTAATTTTATTAGCACTAAGCCCATTCTGGCAGAATGAGTTTTAAATCCTGTGGGAAATACAGCCTAAAGCTTTGAGGGGTGGGGTGGGGTAATTCAGGCAAGACATAACTGGGGATGTAAAGTCCATTTCAATATTATTCTATTCAATGGAGTGAGGTTTGAAGAGATTAGACAGTGCAAAGCTTATATGGACCTGTCTAGATTCCTCTAGATATTTTGGATTATAACCCTTATCATTATGTATAGAGAGATTAATGTGGGAAAAAATAAAACCCACTTTTTCATTATCCTATACAGCCAAATTAAGCTTGGATTATTTTTACATCTTTGGTTATGATTCCTTTTATTATGATAAAAATGCTGTATATGAGAATTGCTCTCTTAAGAAGAGCAAAAGGAAGAGAAATTAGTTAGAACAGGGGTCACCAACCTTTTGGACCTCAGGGACCACTAAATTCATAGTTTTAAATCCCACGGACCACTAATATGATCTGCCTAATGACCGGCTGGGTGGGCATGGCTAGGTGATCATGTGACTGGGTGGGCGTGGTCAATTCGATGTCACTCACATCAACGGGCACCTTGCCGACCTCTACTTGCCCCTCCCTTTCAGTCACTCCTCACCTCCCCACCTGGGCTCCTTAGGGCCCCAACAGAAAGCAGTTGTTGGAGCTAAGCAGCCATCATGCGAAAGAGTTGGCAAAACAGCTCAGTTCAAATTGGATCTGACTGAGAAGGAGGCTCAGCCAAAGCACCTCACTGAGGACTATGAGCATAGGCTTTCCAAGCAGAGCAAAGACCTGTGGAAGTGCAAGGCCAGGTACTGGTGCCTGGAGGCTCAGCAGGCTGAGATGGTCAGCTTGTTCCAGGCCATGATGCAGTCCCATTGGAACAAGGCCCTCCAGCTCTTCGCCACCAGCAGCACTTCCCTCCAGCCTTCACCCAAAGCCCCATACCAGGAGGCTGAAGCAGACCCCAAGTTGGAATTTCTTCCCCCCTCTGACCCACAGAAGGAGACTCTCTGCAGCAACACAAACGTTCATTGCATGTATTCAGCCCAGAGGCCATAGTTTGAGAACCCCTGATTTTGTGCAATATAAAAAATGCAAATAATTTTTCTGAGACCACCAAAATTTTCTCGCAGACCACCATTGGTCCACGGGCCACCAGTTGGTAACCGCTGAGTTAGAATATAGGCAGTCCTTGCTTAGTGACCACGGTTGGGACTAGTAATTCCATTGTTAAGCAGCATTATTGCTACATGGAAAGTCACATGATCACAATGGTTTTCCCATTTGGTCATTAAGTAGAGGTTGTAAAGCAAGATTACATATGATTGAGAATTTTAATTCCTGGTTCTCCATTCTGTTTATTAGAAGCTGTTTATGAAACACCCAAATGGCAATAACATAATTGTGGGACATTGTGACTATTATTAATGTAAGGACTGTCACAAATATTTTTTTACAATATCAAAAATTTGAATAGTTGTTAAAAATAAGGCAGTAAGTGAGGACAACCTGCACTATGTAAATAACACAGGAAAGTTTCAAACGAAAGTCAGTAGTTTAGCTATTTTGCCTGGTATTTTTTTCTCCTGGAAGTCTGATCAGTGAACTATTGAAAAGAGGATTGTCATTTAATGAGAAAGTAAGTAAAAGAGCAATATAAGAATGTTTGGTCACTGTACAAACCACCACCCAAAATCTCATATGCACAGACACCTTTGGTTGATGCTATGTGGTCAAACTGTCAGTGTTGATTTCTCCAATTTCTTATTTTTTCTGACTTAAATTGGATTCATCTAATTTTTTGCATCATTTTAAAAGAATTTTACATTAAAATTACATGTGTTTTGAAGTTATTTTCCTATTTTTTAAATTCTTAAGTTTTTTACAAAATAACTTTGCATAATTACTTCTTTTTATTTCAGTTAATGCACTTGTTTTAATTGATACACACACACAAATACACATACACATATATAGGCAAGTGTGTATGTGTGTTGAACAATTGCATTACAAAATTCAGATGGGTGCACATTGAAATGCAACCAAATTTCTCCATACTTCCATATGTTAGTTCAGGTGCATATAGATCAATCCTATTCTGCAATTTAAGGGTTTTGGTATTTTGAATCCTGTGAATTAAACTACTGAAGTTGAAATTCATACTATTTGGGCTCATTAAATTAAGCACAGGTTTTTTCTTTCAAGAATCCATTTAATGATAGAGAAGCTAGAAAGTCATGCGTTCACACTTAATAACAAATTTTCATTCCAGAAATGAACCTAGTCTGAAAAGAAAGTGACTATAATTATAGTCAATATTTTCCTATTATAACTTCATGGATGACAGCTTGACTTTTTCCTTTTTAAGGTCCAAAATTTATTTTTATGTTAACATAAACAAGCCAATGGGAAAAAAATGGTAAAAATCAAATGGAACTAGTAAAACACGAAATAAATATCTTAGAGAAAGAGGAGCTGGCACAAAAAATCAAAGCAGTTAAACAAAACTTCTTCAAAAATGCAAATAAGCCGGGGAGATGGCTGGCATTTAGATTCAAAAAAGAGAAAGAAAAGAAACTGATACAAAAGCTATGAAACAAGTTGGGTACAATTCAACATAAAAATGAAGACAAGAAAAAAAATAATAAAAGAATTTTGTAAAAAAACTATACAGTAAAGAAAACATACCAGAAGACAAAATTAAACAATATATAGAAGAAGTCAACCTACCTAAAGTTCCGGAAGAAGTGTAAACAATGTTAAATGAAAGAATTACAATGATGGAGTTAACGGAAGCAATCAAGAGGCAAAAAACCAATAAGACACCTGGACCGGATGGCCTACTGGCGGAATTCTATAAACACTTACAAGAGATCTTAGGCCCATACATGCTGGAAATCTATAATGAAGTACTGTCAGAAGTAAAGATCCCAAAAACATGGTCAGGGGCAATTATAATTTTGATACCTAAAGAAGAGTTCAATTTATTACAAATAAAAAATTACAGACTGATATCATTGTTAAATGTAGATTACAAAATCTATGCTTCAATAATTGCAGAAAGATTGAAAAGATTTTTAAATGACTTCATCCACATGGACCAGAATGGCTTCCTACCCAAGAGGCAAATTAAAAACAACATGCAGTTGATTCTGGATACACTGGAATACTATTCTGGACACACTCGGGAAAGCAGATGGCTATGATCTTTCTTGATGCACAGAAAGCATTTGATAATTTAAGTTGGCAGTTGATGTTTGCACAATTAAAATATATGGACTTTGGAGAGAAATTTACCAACATGATCAAAACACTGTATTATAGACAAACAGCAAAGGTAATTATGAATGGTGACATGACTGAGAATTTCAACATAGCAAAAGGTATAAAGCAAGGTTGTCCCTTATCCCCACTGTTATTCATATTGACCTTAGAGGTATTAGCCAGAAATGTCAGACAGGATAATGAAATAAAAAGTGTGAAAACCAAGAAGGAAGAGTATAAATTACAGGCCTTTGCTGATGGCTTGGTGTTTATTTTAGAAGACCCACAGGAAACAGGATCTAAATTAATTAAAAAGATAGAAGAATATGGGGTGGTTGCAGGTTTGAAAATAAACAAAGAGAAAATGAAAACATTGGTTAAAAACTTTTCAGATAAACAAAAGAGATAAACAAAAAAAAAGATAAATAAAAACAATGAATATACAAATTGTAAAGAAAGTCAAATATTTAGGGATCCAATTAACGGCAAGATGTGCAACTCTCAAAGAAGATAATTATGACAAATTGAAAGCACAAATTAAAATGGATTTGGAAAACTGGCAAAACAGTCCCAATTGGGGAGATTAGCCACAATTAAGATGAATATCTTGCCAAGATTATTATACCTGTTTCAGACGATTCCAAGAAAATTGGGGGGGAAATACTTTGAAGACCTAAATAAGTTGATATTAATATTTGTATGGCAAGGGAAAAAGCCAAGGATAAAACTAAAACTGTGACAAGATCTTAAAAGTAGAGGAGGTTTTGATCTTCTGGATTGGAGTTATACTACCAAGCATTGGCACTTTAGTGGGTGAAATAGTGGGTGAATCTGCGGAATGTAAGGCTATTGACGTTGGAAGGTCATGATTTGCAATTGGGATGGCATGCCTTCTTATGGTATGAAAAGGGCAAGATACATAGCTACTTCCAGAGGCATCTGTTCTGACCTAGGCTCCCTTAAAAAGCAGGAAGCAGGAATTGGTCCCGGCAAAACCTTTTATTTACACGACTGTGAATTACTGTCATTCACAGTCAGCAAGATTTGTCCAAACAGTTTTTCAAAGGAATATTTATCAACACACCTTATGGGTTTTATAATGAACCAAATGAGGTGGACCAGATCTTAATGGGAACAGATCAAAAACTAATTAAGATAAAAATGTTTACAAGATGCAAGCCTAAGAGGAGGATTTGGATTACCAAACTGGGAATTATATTATCAAGCAGCAGCATTATCTTGGATAAAAGAATAGATTGTGTTGAGAAACACAAGACTATTAACTTTGGAGGGGCATGATCTACAACTGGGTTGGCATACTTTTTTATGGTATGGGAAGAATAAGATGCATAGCTATTTTCAAAGGCACTATGTGAGGAATGCATTATTATTAGTATGGGAAAGAATTAGAGAGAAACATTATTTGAAAATAATGTTTTCAAATAATGGCTTTCAACAATGGAAGCATTTGTACATCCAAATTTTATCAATATGAGAAATATTATAAGATATAAAGATATGTTATCAGCAACAGGGGAATTGAAAATGAAACAAGATTTAGATGAACAAGGGATTGAAATGGAGTGATATACTCAGCTGCAAATACAATCGAGATATGAAAAAGATGCAAAGCTATATGGTTTTTACTTGGAAATGACAGTATTGGATGAGTTACTCACTGGAACTGAGGAAAAAATGATTAGGAAATTGTATAGTTATTTACTTGAAGTGAAGTTAGAAGAGAAATAAGTCAAAGAAACAATGATAGCACGGGCAAAAAATTTTGGCTATACAATTGAGCTAGATAAATGGGCGGCAACTATGGGAAAGAAATTATAAATTAACAATGGCCACAGCATATAAAGAGAACTTGTATAAATGTTTTATAGATGGCATTTGCCACCAGAAAGATTGGCAAAAATGTTTAAAGATAAATCAGCTAAATGTTGGAAATGCCATCAGATACTGGGATCATATTATCATAGGTGGTGGACATGTCCAAAAGCGAGAAACTATTGGACAAAAATTAGAATATGGCTAGAGAAAATGACACAGCAACATATCAACTTAAAACCAGAATTGTTCCTGTTGGGTATTCTTTCAGAGAAGTATAGCAAAGAACACATATATTTGATAATACATGTAATAACGGTGGCAAGAATTGTATTTCACAAAATTGGAAAGCAGAAAAAATTCCTACAAAGGGAGAGGTAATTAAGAAAATATTGGAATGTGGAGAAATGACATTGCCAATTAAAGAGAAAGAAGAGTTGGAGTATTATAACATACGGGGAAAATTTTATCAATGGATAGAAAGTGAGTATAGACAATAAACATGGTAAAGATAAGAACTTTGGGATGAATAAATTGTACTATAGGAAAATTAAATGAAAAAGGAAATACAAATGTATGCATTAAGACATGATGATAAATTATGAAGAGGATGGCACAAAAATGTTATACCCAGATGATACATGGATTGATTAATAATGTACAGGAAAGTAAGAAGAGATATAATTATAAAGTAAAAAAGAAATTTGAAATTAAGATGTATGTGAATAGAAATCAAATACCATATCAGATTGAATTGAAAAAGGAAACAACAAGGGAGTGGAAAAGGGGGGAGGACTAGAGAGGGGGAAGGAGGGGAGTTGGGAGGTGAGAAGAGAAGAGAAGAAAAGAAGAATGGGAAAAGGAGGGGAAGAAAGAAGGGGAAAAGAAGAGTAGGAGAGAGGGCAAGAAAAGGAGAAAGAAGAGAGGAGAGGGGAAAGAGGAGAAAAAGTAGAAAAGGGAAGGAGAGGAGGAATGAGGAAAGTAGAAAGAGATAGAAGAGGAGACAGAAGGGAAGAAAAAAAGGAAAGGTTGTATTAAAATAAAAGAAGGAGATGGTAGAAGAGCAGACCCGAACAACTAATTAACAAATGGAAGCTAAAGAATAAGATGAATGAATAATGATTAATGATGGACAAAAGACTGTACATTTAAATATGTTGATAAAAAATAAAAATAAAAAACTTTGGACATAAAAAAAAGAGAGAAGTATGAGGGACTGGAACTTTCGAACAAAAAATTAGGTTGTAAGTATTGTGCGAAACATGACTTCACAATAGAGAAAGGCATTCATGTGTCCAGAGAATGCAAACATTTCAACATTGAGGCAGCAGGGACAAGTAAAAAAGTACAGCAAGCATCTCTTAGGAAAAAAAATGAAAGAACATTTTATATCAAAAGCTCACACCATTTGCAGAGATAATTTAAAACAAGGGGAGCAGGATACTATAACAAAAGCAGTAGATAAGGTAAATGAAAAATATTTATCTACTATTTGTAGGGTATTTCTTACAGTTTACAGTCTGGCACAAAGATGTAAACCATTTTCAGACATAGAAGGAGAGGTAGAATTGCTAACTAAAATTGGAGTAGATCTGCGAGTAGGATTGCATTCACAGTCAACTGCAGTGAAAATAGTTGATTTCATTGCAAAAGAAATTAAAACCGAAATGTTTACTAGCATTATTGCACAGAATCTGAAAGTGTGTTTGATCATTGACGAAGTCTCAATGCTATCATGTAAACCAGTTGTGATAGTTTTCATAAAAGTTGAGGATTCAGATAACCTACCAACAATTTTTGTTGAGCTTGTTGAATTGGAAAAACAAGATGCAGAGACAATATGTACTTCAGTTATGAAAAGTTTACATAAGGTTGGGTTTACTATGGACTATCTACAAAAAAAATTAATAGCATTTTGCTCTGATGGTGCCAGCGTTATGCTTGGGAGAAAATCTGGAGTAAGCACTAAAATAGCAAAAGAGTTTCCAAACATGGTTATATGGCACTGCTTAAACCATTGCCTCCAACTTGTTTTAGATGACTCCATAAAGGACATTAAGCAACTAAATCATTTTAAAATATTTCTTGACAAGATACACATCATTTTTTATAAATCTGGTAAGAGCCAAAATGCACTTTGTGAAATATCCGAACAACTTGAAATTAAAATCATAAAGATTGGTAGAGTTTTGGGACCAAGATGGGCTGCCTGTAGTTTAAGATCAACTGTAGTTGTGTGGCGTGCTTATCCAGTGCTACATCAGTAGTTTCATGTGAATGAAAAATACTTAGGTATGGCTGCCCGTGTCAGGTATGCCTCCTTTCAACACTCAAGAAAGAAAAACCCCGCTCCATTTTCATAGAGAAAGGTACTTTTACTGAGTATGAACTGAATGCAACCAAAAAGCAAGGTTTGAGGCAATAGGCGTGAAAATCACATATAGAAAGCATTCTTAAAACCCTACCCCCAATCGTCCAGTCAGGATTATCCAATCCACATCCCCCCCAAGGGGCCATGTTGAGTGCAGCTTCTGGTGGCTCCATCCTCCTGGTATGCCATGACAGTTGACCTTGAGTGGTTATCAGCACGCCTCCCAGCTGCAGAGAAACGCTGAGGAAAACTTTCTCCCATTTACTCCACCAGCTCAGTTCCCCCCCCAGACATCCAGACAGCTTCCCCCTCCCCCTGTTACAATGGCAGCTGAGCAAGCAAGCAATATAAAGGCGGAGGCTGACATTTGGCACTCCTGCAGAAGAAACGTTATTCCTAGAAGAAAAACAGAATAAGGGAAAGTAGAAAATTACATAAACAGGAACATAAGTACAGCTCCAGGATTAAGGTTTATCAGGATATTTGGAATAAAACAATTGCAGCTGCTTCAGAGCCCTAACATCTTGCTCATTTACCTATTCAGACTGAGCTAAAGGGAAATGTTTCCAGGCCACCAAGTACTGCAGCTTACCGCGATGTTTCCTCGAATCCAATATTTCTTTGACCTCAAAATGCTGTTCCCCTTTAATGAGTATAGGAACAGGAGGAGGTTCTTGGTCTGGGTGGAAAGGGGACATACGCTGGGGTCTCAGCCAACTAACATGAAACACCGGATGAATTCTCCGCAAGGTTTTAGGTAGCTCTAATTGCACTGTAACTGGGTTAACTATGCGTACGATAGGGAAAGGACCCACATATTTGGGTCCAAGTTTTTTCGACTTTTGGGTAGTTTGCAAGTATTTGGTGGAAAGGAAAACCCTATCTCCTACCTTGTAATCCCTACCCTGAATTTGTTTCTTATCAGCTTGGGTTTTATGAGCTTGGTGAGCTTTGTCTAGGGCCTTACGAGTTACAGACCAGGTACCACGTAGCTGTTCAATCCATTCAGCCAAAGAAGGTATCTGTGGGTTTTCCTGAGGCAACTCTGGGATGGGCATAAAGTCTTGGCTGGAGGCTACCTTAAATGGGGTAAATCCCATACTACTGTGTATAGAGTTATTATAGGCGACCTCTGCAAATGGCAACAAGTCCACCCAGTTTTCTTGCTGATAATTTATGTAACATCTAAGGTATTGTTCCAACACCGAGTCAGTTCTTTCAAAAGCCCCATTGCTCTGAGGGTGGTGGGTGGAGCCTAATTCATGGGCAGAGCCTAACAACCCCAGGAACTCCTTCCAAAAGTGGGAGGTGAACTGTACCCCTCTGTCCAAGATTATTCACTCTGGAGCCCTGTGTAATCTATACACATGTTGGACAAACAATTTAACCAGAGTTTTAGCCAAAGGGATCTTGGGACATGGGACAAAATGCACTTGTTTAGAAAACAAATCAGTAACCACCCAAATGACTGTATTCCTCCCACTTTCAGGCAACTCAACAATAAAATCCATGGAGATCTCCTTCCATGGGGCTCCTGGTCTGGCCACACTCTGAAGTAACCCAGGGGTTTTCCCAGGAGGCTTCTTTGCTGAAGCACATACGGGGCAGCTCGCCATGTAGGCTTCTATGTCTTTCTTCAGCGCTGGCCACCAGAATTGTGACTTAACTAAATGTAATGTCTTCACGAAACCAAATGCTCAGCGATTTTAGCATCATGGGCATATTGTAATACTACCCCCCTCAGGCTGGCGGGGACATACAGTTTTGCTCCCACCCAGGCGAGACCCTCCCGAAGCGTACATTCATTGGAGTGGGCTAAAAACCACTCGTCAGTTTTTAGTGCTTCTTTTAACTGCTTGCTCAAGTCGCCAGACAAGGTTAGGTCCCCTTTCGCCTGGGCTCTGGTAACTACTGGTGCCGCCAGCTGTTTCAAGGGGATAACCAGATGAATCATTTCCTCTCGAACACAATTGTATTGAGGCAGAGAGGGCATCTGCCCTCTCGAGAGGGCATGTGCGATAAAGTTCTTCCCTCCAGGAAGGTAGCACAGGGAGAACTTAAATCGGTTAAAGTGTTCAGCCCAGTGTTGCTTAGGCTTCTAAGTTTTTGTGATCAGTCCACACCTCAAAGGGGTGTTTTGCCCCTTCCAGGAAATGCCTCCACATTAACAGCGCCCAACGAACAGCAAAAGCCTCTTTCTCCCAGATGGCCCATCTCCTCTTGGTCTCAGATAATTTCTGAGAGGTATAGGCACAAGGTTGCAAATTCCCCTTGGCATTTGCTTGGAGTAACACCGCTCCGACGGCCACATTGCTGGCGTCAGCCTGAACAACAAATGGAGCCTCCATGTCAGGATGTTTCAGGGACCGGTTCGGCGGCAAACAGTCGTTTCAGTTTCTGACATTTCATAGTCCACTTGAGAGACTGGGAGGGCTTTGGCCTCTCCTCTTCTTTTGTTTTCAGAAGGTTAGTAATCGGTAAGGCAATTTTTGCGAATGAGGGGTTGAACTGTCGATAGAAGTTAGCAAAACCCAGGAAGCTTTATAGTTGTTTGCGGGTACATGGGGGAGCCCATTCCAACATGGCCTGGACCTTTTCTGGATCAATTTCTATCCCCTCATGTGAAATGCGGTACCCCAGATAGTCAATTTTAGTTTGGTGGAACTCGCATTTTGACAGCTTAGCATACAGTTCAGCAGCTCTAAGTTTTTTCAGGACGGCTCTCACCAGTTTTACGTGGTTGTCCATGGTCTCGGTGTAAATAAGAATGTCATCAAGGTAGACCAGGACCCCCTTGTAAAGGTGCTCGTGCAGTACTTCATTGATAAGTTGCATGAACACTGCAGGGGCTCCTTGTGGTCTGAAAGGGAGCACCCTAAACTGAAAACATCCCAGCGGGCAGTTGAAAGCAATTTTCCATTCATCACCTTCCTTAATTCAAACTCTATAATACGCCTCCCGCAAGTCCAGCTTAGTAAAAATCTTTCCTTTGGCCAGATGGGCTAGCATGCCCTTCATGAGGGGCAGTGGGTAGACGTTTTCTATGCAAACAGCATTCAGGTTCTTATAGTCAACCACCAGGCGGTAAGACCCATCCTTCTTCTCCCGGAATAGCACTGGGGTGGCTACCCGTGGCCTAGCCGGTTGGATGAAGCCACATTTTAGGTTTTTATCAATAAAGACTCGTAGTTCCCCCAACTCCCGGGGGGGGGGTCATGGGATAGATCTTTGGTTTAGGGAGCTTTACTCCAGGAAGGATTTCTATACTTCAGTCTATAGGCTGGTGGGGGGGCAGCACATCTGACGCCTTCTCACTAAACACCTCCCGGAGGTCCCGATACACTTTTGGGATCTTTTCCTCCCCCACAATGTGTTCCGTTGCAGTTGCCGCCCCCTCACTCACCACTTTGGCCATACAATAGGGGTTATCCCCTCTCTTCCCTTGCTGGTTAGAGCAGATGCACAACATGCCCATCTTCTAATTTATGTGCAGGTTCCATTTTCGGAGCCAGGGTAGCCCAAGTAGGAGTGGTCGTTCCATGCCAGGGGCCACAATAAAGCTCAGAGTTTCTAGGTGATCCCCCATCTTCATCTCAATCAGTTCAGTTACAAAATGGGGTGACCCCCCAAGCTACCGATCTGTCTAGTTGACAGAATGCAATGGGCCTTTTCATCGTTTTTAGTCTTAGACCCATCTGTTCCACAATCTCAGGGCTGATGACACACCTGGTGCATCCTGAATCTAGAAGGGCTAGCATCTTCTTGTGGGCCCCGGTGGATGGTACCTTTAGTTCTACTGGAATGGTCATGGGTCCCCCATTCTGACTTACCAGGAGGTCCTCATCGGAATTGGTTTTGGTTTCGCTGTCATCGGCGAGGTCAGAGTTCCCAACTCATCCTGTTTCAGGGGAGTGAACTCAATGACTTCTACCCCTTTTAGGGTGGTTTAGCGGGGTTTTGCAAGCATTTTGTTGGCTCTCTTCCTTCCACTAGGGGTTGCCTTGGGTCCAGGCTTAGAGAAACACTCAGCCACTTAGTGCCCCTCCTTTCCACATTTGAAGCATGCAGTGGACTTCGGCTTGGAGATTGCAGGTTCCATTGCGGTCTTTGGAGCCCCCTTCTGGGATGAGGAGGGTGATTGGCTCCAGGTGCGCCCACTGCGGAAACAATATCTGGCCAAGTCTATCTCCATGTCAGCTGCCAGCATATATCAACTTTGCAGATCCCTAGGGGTCCCTCGGGAGCAGCAATCCTTGTAGACATCCTCATTAAGGCCATCCTTATAGCTTTCCAGCAGGGCTACTTCTGACCACCCTCTCATGTAGGGCACTAGCTCGCGGAACTCCTGGGTGTACTCCACTACTGATCTCCGCCCCTGATGTATGGACTTCATTGTAATTCTTGCCCTTTGCTCAGCTAACGGGTCCTCAAAGCGCGTTCTGAGGGCTGCCATGAACTGGTCATAATTTCTCATCAGAGGGGAATCTTCATTATGGAGTCCCACCATTCACCCAACTGCCACCCCCTCCAGGGCCCTGATAACACACCTCACGCATGTGGCATCTGAGGGGAAATTCTCCCCCCAGTCTTGCATGTGGTTCCACACTTGGGTTAAAAAGAATCCCAGTCCTTTCGGATCTCCCCCGTATCTTACTGATAGCAAGGGAATTTTGGGCTTTTTATGCCTCCATGGCAAGGCCTGTCCAGCAGGGGACCCCTGGATTGCAGAAGCCATTTGAGTTCCAGAGGTCTGAGCTGCCTCTTCCCGGACTTGGGCTCTCTCTTCCACACAAGCAGCAGCCTCTATTTCACTCCCAGGGCATTCATCCTCCCCCCTGGCAGGCAACCCATACCTTTCACAGGCTCTATGACTCTCACAAGCCTCTCTCAGTAGTTGCAAAGCCTGGGTGATCAGAAGATTTTCTTTTTGCTCTTCCTGCCAGGCAGCATCTCCGCCTCGGTGTCTGGTAGTTGTTACTCCTTGGTGGGGTCTTCTCCAGCTCCGGTATCCTCCCCACACCCAGCAACCATTTGGCTCTCTCCGCCTTTTCCTCAAGCTGTAAATCAGCCATCCACTCCAAAGCCTCCCAGCCGGGGTGTGACGGAGAAGTCGTGGAACCAGCAGCTCCCATATCCTCCTGGTCGCTGTCTTGGTCAGACATTCTTTGCTCAGCCCCCATGGTAATTTTCCGGGATGGCTGTTAATTGCAAACCTTGCTTAATGTCAGGTATGCCTCCTTTCAACACTCAAGAAAGAAAAATCCCGATTCCATTTTCATAGAGAAAGGTACTTTTACTGAGTATGAACTGAATGCAACCAAAGAAAAGCAAGGTTTGAGGCAATAGGCGTGAAAATCACATATAGAAAGCATTCTTAAAACCCTTCCCCCAATTGTCCAGTCAGGATTATCCAATCCACATCCCCCCAAGGGGTCATGAGGGGTGCAGCTTCCGATGGCTCCATCCTCTTGGTATGCCATGACAGTTGACCTTGAGTGGTTATCAGCGCGCCTCCCAGCTGCAGAGAAATGCTGAGGAAAACCTTCTCCCATTTACTCCACCAGCTCATTTCCCCCCCCCAGACACCCAGACAGTTCACCCCTCCCCCCATTACAATGGCAGCCAAGCAAGCAAGCAATATAAAGGCGGAGGCTGACAGCCCATCTTAAAAATATATTTTTTATAAATGATTTGGCATTGATGATCAATATTCTAAACAAAATTTCTCTTCTGTCAAATGCACTGCAAGGAAGAAATACAGACATAATAAAGGCCGAAAAACTTGTGCTAAGATCAATTAAAGCATTTGAAATGCTTAGACAGGGAAAGGGTCAATACGAAAAAAAGGTTGATGGAGTAATTGCTTCAGAAGCCTTCAAAAATATAAAATTTAGGACTTCCAGTGGCTCCGCGGACGTCGACGACAGTCTCCATTGACCGCCAGCCACCCGATCTGTTAAAACTGCTGTCCGGCGGTTTGAAAAAACTCTCCTTTGGGCAAAGAAGGAGAGGAGAGTCGGAGGGGGTGGGTAGAGCTCCCCGAAAGTCCCTGGATTAATCCCAGGGACTCAGAGGGTGAGAGCTCCCCAGTTCAGCCCTCCCATTGCTCCGGATCGCTGGTGCCTCTGCTAGCCAGAGCCAGATGTCGCGTCCAATTCTGCCGGCAAACAGTGAGTTTCAATGATTTCTAACAAGGCAGACAGAGTGGAAGCAAGAGTGGAAGCTTTTTAAAAGAAATAGAGCTTAACTCCATGAATACATTGTTGCAAACGGAAATTTCTTGAGCTGGAGGCTGGAGAGGAAGCCTTTGTTATGGGCGGAAGGGAAAGTGAAAGTTAAAGGGAAACTGTTTGTTAAGAGTCTTCCGCTTGAAGAGAAAATTGCTGGGGACTGAGAAAAGACTGGAGAGAGGATTGTTTATTCTGAAAAACTTTGAAATAAATATTGCAAGACTGTTTATAAGACTTTGTGGCTGTAAAAGGAAAAACTCATTTTAAAATAAAATGGCTGCTAAACAATTAAAGCCACCAACTTCTAAAGGGGGAGGAGGTTCCCCTGTAGTGACTCAAAAGCAACAACTTCCAGCTGATACACAGTCACAAGACCTTAAAGAATTTATAATGGGTGCCCTGAACAATCAGGCAGAAATGATGAAAAATTTTTCGGAGGAGTTAAAGAAAATTAAAGATGTGGTGGAGGAAAAACATGATGCAATAAGAGATGACATTGTTTTTGCAGTTTCAGGTCTGGCTAATCATATGTTAAAGATTGAGGAGAGAGTACGGGAAGTTGATGAAGCTAATTTGGAGCTAGCAACTAAATTAGGAGAGGTTATGATACAAACAGAGAAAGTGGATGATGAAATGGTCATGCTACAATACAGATCAATGGAATTTGCCCTGAGACTGAGAGGTTTGAAAGAAAAGAATGGTGAAAATTTAAAGGATATTTGCTCCAATGCTTTAGCAGAGCTGATTTCAGAAAGGCCAGAAGATGTGGCAATTCAAATGGACAAAATCTATAGGGTTAACTCTTGGCTGGCAAAACAAAGGCAGCTACCAAGAGATGTGGTGATTTATTTCACAACAAGGAGAATTAGAAATGATATCCTGCAAGCTTCTTACAAAAACAAGATTCAAGTGGATGGACAAGAGTTGGTGGTTTTGAAGGAGCTTCCTCCTAAAATGTTAAGAGACAGAAAGCAGTTTGGTTTTTTGGTGAATGAATTAAGAAACCAACAGCTCCAGTACAGATGGGATGTCCCATTTGGGATAATAGTGACATATGCTGGGCAAAGACATCGTTTAAACACAGTTGGAAAGGCAAAAGACTTTTACGCCAATGTCTTAAAGGCTGGATGGCCACCCTCACCAGGGGGTGCTAGCAAGCAATTGGAAATGATACAATAAGAGAAAGATGGAGGGCAAGTACAAACCTATGCTCAAGCTTTAGCTGGAGGAGCTAATTTGGAAGAAGACTTATTGCTGAGTGGGGGTCCACCACCAACCCTTGAGCCATTAAAGAAGATAGAGATGCCAAGAGAACAACGATTGACAAGAGCCACTTACAAACAGCATCTGGCACAACAACCTCAAGATTCAACCCAACAAGCCCAAAAAACACAAGCAGTGGGAGGAGCTAGACCGAAGTCCAAAATGGCGGAGGAGGTTCGGTTGATGCTTTCAAAGCTTGGAGGGCCTAGAGATGGCAAATAAATTTTTATTTTGGAATGTCAATGGTTTAAATTCTCCACAAAAAAGAAAGAAAATATTTCATTACTTGAAGCAATTTCAGAATGATGTTATTTGTTTGCAAGAAACGCATATTAAATTTTCAGATCAAAAGTACTTGATAAATTCGAAATTAGGTACACACTTTGTGGCATCAGCACCAGAAAAGAAAAATGGCCTAGTTATATATGTTAAAAGAGGCCTACCGGCCAATTTAATTGAGGCTGACACTCAAGGTAGATATATCGCAATTGAATTAACAACACAGAGCGGGAAGCTGCTTGTAATTGGAATATATGCACCTAACCAACAGCAAGACAAATTTTTTAAATTTTTACATACTAAATACTACATACATACCTAATACTACAATGGGATTACAGATCTTTACTTTTAATGGGTGATTGGAATGGGGTAATAAATACCCAGAAAGATAAAAAAAAGTTTATCCAAGATATCCATGCGTGCTAAATTGCCTAAATCTTTTTTTGATATTTTGAAGGATATGGAGCTAAGAGACATTTGGAGAGAAAGGAACGTATTGGAAAGTGATTTTACTTTTTTTTCAGATAGGCATCAATCTTTTTCTAGGATTGATTTTATATTAACCACAAATGATCTTTTTTCTAGGGTGAAGAAGATGAAGATATGTCCAAGAACTTTAACTGATCATAGCCCGGTTTGGGTGGAATTAGAACAGGAAAGAGGGGAAAGGAGGTCTTGGAGGTTAAATGAGAATTTATTTAGATATGAAGATAACTTGAATGAACTTAAAAAACAAATGAAAGAATTTTTTGTTAACAATATGAATAAAGGTACCTCGATGGAAATGGTATGGGATGCAAGTAAGGCATATATGAGGGGAACATTAATTTTTTTGAATAATAAATATAGATCAAAACAACAAAACAGACGGAAAGAGATAGAGGAGGAAATTAAAAAGAAAGAACAATTGCTTATAATTAATCCGGGAGATAAAAAGGCAAAAGATATGATAAACATTCTAAGAGAGCAATTTAATATGTTAATGGCTGGACAAGTAGCAACCAGCATACAATATGCCAGACATAATACATTCTGTAATGCCAATAAACCTGGGAGATGGCTGGCTTACACGATGAGAAAAAAGCAAAAATCACGTACTATAGACAAGATAGAATTTAGAGGTAAGGAGATTTACCAACAGAATTTAATAAAAAAGGCTTTTTTGGATTTCTATACAAAGCTATATGCTAAAGATTCAATTCAAGATGTTGATATTGATAGATATTTAAAGATAGATATTCCCGAATTAACGCTGGAACAGAGAGAAAGATTGAACCAGCCAATAACTTCCGAGGAAATTGTTGGGGTAATTAAACAATTAAAAATAGGTAAGGCTCCGGGAACAGATGGACTAACAGCTGTTTATTATAAACATTTACAATCTGAAATGCTAGAACCACTTAAAATTTTATTTAATAAAATACAGGTAGGAGGAGGAGTACCACCTTCTTGGAAAACAGCTTTTGTCTCACTAATTCCAAAGGAGGATCAAAACTCCATCAAACCTGAGAATTTTAGGCCAATCTCACTTTTGAATACCGACTATAAGATTTTTGCTAAGATATTAGCCAATAGATTAATACCAGTTATGCAACAAATAATTCATAATGACCAATCAGGGTTTATAAAAGGGAGACAAATGAAATATAATGTTAGACAGATTGTAAACCTACTGGAATATTTGGAAAAAAATAACCAAGTCCCCGCAGCGTTTATATTTTTGGATGCAGAGAAGGCATTTGATCGCTTGAACTGGCAATTTTTGTTTAAAATAATAGAGAAAATGCATTTTGGAGAGTATTTTACACAATCAATTAGAGCAATATACCAGCAGCAAACAGCACAGATAATAGTCAATGGAGGTTTAACAGAGGTTTTTAGAATTGAGAAAGGAACAAGGCAGGGGTGTCCTCTGTCCCCATTGTTGTTTATTCTGACTTTGGAAGTACTATTGAATAAGATACGTGACTCAGAAAAATTGAAGGGTATTGTAATTAGACATCAAGATTATAGATTAAGAGCATTTGCAGATGACTTGGTTGTTACCTTATCTCAACCTATAGCGTCGGCTCCATATATATTGGATATAATTGATCAATATGGGAAAGTATCAGGATTTAAAGTTAATTCACATAAGACAAAGATGATAACTAAAAATATGTCTGTACTTGAAAGAGATGAACTAGCAAGAATAACAGGGTTTGAAATAGCTAAAAAGGTTAAATATCTAGGAGTGTATATAGCAGCTTCAAATACAAAATTATACAAAAATAACTATGAGGATCTCTGGCAGAAGGTACAGAAGGATATGGAGAATTGGAAAAAATTACAGTTGTCTTTATTGGGAAGAATTGCAGCAATTAAAATGAATGTGTTACCTAGATTCTTATTCTTGTTCCAAATGATACCTGTGCTTAAGAAAGATGAAAATTTGAGAGAATGGCAGAAAGGTGTTAATACTTTTATTTGGGCTGGGAAAAAAAGCAGAATAAAGATGAAAATTATACAAGATACACGTGAAATGGGGGGGTCTCAAAATGCCTAATTTAAGATTATATTATGAAGCAGCGGTCTTATCACAAATTAGTGACTGGTTTAACTTAACTGAGGGGAGAATTTTGAATCTGGAAGGTTATGATTTACTATATGGATGGCATGCCTATTTGTTATGGATGGCATGCCTTTTTTTGACAAAAAAGTGGATAAAGTATTTAAGGCCCATATACTTAGAAATGCTTTGTTGAGGGTTTGGAAAAAATATCAATATAAGTTAAATTATAAGATACCTGTATGGGCAAATCCTAGACATGCAATAGAAAATATAAGTATAGAACAAAAACAGGAGGTGATTACTTATAAAGAGCTTCTTATTATGGAAAGGGGGGTAATGTATTTGAAATCTTTAGATATATTGAGAGAAGAAGGTATAATTTACACATGGTTTCAGTATGGTCAGCTTCAAGCTAGATGGAAGGAAGATAAAAAAACTGGCTTTGTGCAAAATGAGGAAAATTTGGTAAAACAAATTAGAGATCAAAAACAAATGCATATCAAAAGGCTGTATAATGCCTTATTGGAAATAGACTCTGAGACGGAACTGGTTAAAGATTGCATGATTAAATGGGTGCAAAATTTTCAAGAGCCAGTGATGATGGAGACTTGGGAAAAGATTTGGACTAGAAATGTGAAATTTACACAAGCACAAAATTTAAGAGAAAACTTTTATAAAATGTTTTATAGATGGCATTTAGATCCAAAAAAATTATCATGTATGTATCCTAATGTGCAAGCTAAATGTTGGAGATGTGACTGTGATGATGCAACTTATTATCATATATGGTGGACTTGTAAAAAAATCAAAGCATTTTGGATAAAGATTTGGTGGGTGATGCAGAATATTTTAAAAAAAAAGATTGAAATTTACTCCGCATTTGTTTCTACTGGGTATAACTACGGACTGTACAGTTGTAGAGACTAAACTGATTTTGAACTTGATAACAGCAGCAAGATTGTTGATAGCACAACATTGGAAGAAGGACTTTTTGCCTACTATTGATGACTGGATATTGAAAGTAACTAATTTAGCTGAAATGGCTAAAATTTCAGCATATTTGAAGGATCACACACAAGAAAGGTATATACAGGACTGGAGAAGATGGATTGATTATATTCAAAATAAGTATCAGACTAAAAAATATCAAGTAGCTTATGAATGATTTTTTTTAACTGTACAAGCGCTATATGAGTGATATTAGAAGTATTATGTTTAAGAAGTAGGATTTTATCTATGGGGGGTTAAGAATTTTTTTTAGGGGGTGTTAGTTTAATGGTTGGTTAAGCAATTTAGTTTATTGTTAAAAGTTAATAGAAATACTGTCAGGTTTCGGTTCTATCTTAAAATAAGTTTCATTTTCAAGCGCAGTCTCTAATGAATCATTTTTTATTAAGAACAGAAATAAGCCGACATTCCTGAATCTAATTGCAGCCAAACTGGCCCCTCCTTCCAACCCCCTCCTCTTCCGCTCTCCAACCCCAATGTCCCATTGGCCAACATGCATATCCATCTCTACATCCCGGCACGTTCTTTTCACAGGAATGTAGCCCCCCCTCCTCGTCTCCCAGGAAACCCTATCTGTACACACACAAAACTAGGTAAAAGTTCATCTCAGCAATAAATCAAGCTCCTGCTTCATCTTGTTATGTCAGCGCTGGAAGAGAGCCTAATTTGGAACGCTGACAAATACCTTGTGTTGTGCTCTGGGAAGTCGGGGAGGGGGAGGGGATTTGGGTGGGAGGGTTGTGGGAAAACTGTGGTTTTTTTTCATCAATAAAACTTTTTCAATAAAAAAAATATATAAAATTTATACAAAATCATCAATTTGTTGGACTTCCTCAGGAAAGACTTTTGAAAAGCATCATAACCAATTTGAAGAAAAGACTAATGGATTGTGAACATTTAAAGACAGGTAGCCAATTGCAAGACATGAATAAATAACAATTTCTCAATTTTTTGGAGCCAGATTACTGGAATATTGAAAAAGTAGTAGTCCCATAGCCAGAAGCCGAAGAAAAATTGCTTGAATTTACTGACATTTTTAATTATGAAATTAATATGAACAATTATAGAGATTTTGTAGAAAATGTTTTAAAAGATCCCAAGAACTATGCAATTCCTGACAGTATTTAAAAAGTTAAAGATATTGTCAGAACAATTGCTGTAAATTCAGCAGAAGCGGAAAGTGGTATTTCAAAAATGAACCTCATATGTTCAGAATAGAGAAGTCGCCTAGCTGTTTCCAACATAACCAATCTGATGACCATTAGTGTGATTGGGCTACCTCTAAAAGAATGGGACCCTATTCCCACCGTCAAAAAATTAATAATAATAATAATAATAATAATAATAATAATAATAATAATAATAATAATAATAATAATAATAATAATAATAATAATAATAATTTTATTTCTATACCGCCCTTCTCCCGAAGGACTCAGGGTGGTGTACAGCCAATTTAAAAGCACAAGACACAACAATGATTAAAAATTAAAATAATTAAATAGATTTGGCTGGTTTAAAACCCCAAAAAAATTAAAATACCCCAATTTAAAATTATTATATTGATAGCCCAGCCTGGCGGAACAACAGGGTCTTCAGTGCGCAGCGAAAAACCCGGAGGTTGGAGATCTTACGTATTTCCGGGGGCAGTTCATTCCACAGGGCTGGGGCTCCCACAGAGAAGGCCCTCCCCCTGGGTGTCACCAGCCGACATAACTTGGCTGATGGCACCCTGAGGAGACCCTCTCTGTGGGAGCGAACTGACCGGTGGAAGGCTATTGGTGGCAGAAGTCGGTCTCGAAGGCACCTGGGTCCTATGCCATGGAGTGCTTTAAAGGTAATGACCAACACCTTGAATCACATCCGGAAGACCACTGGGGGCCAGTGCAGCTCGCACAGGAGGGGTGTCATGTGGGCACAATGAGTTGTGCCCGTAACCACCCGTGCGGCCGCATTCTGGACCAGTTGGAGCCTCCGAGTGCTCTTCAAGGGGAGCCCCATGTAGAGAGCATTACAATAGTCCAGCCGGGAGGTGACAAGGGCGTGAGTGACCGTGCGCAAAGCGTCCCGGTCCAGAAAGGGCTGCAACTGGTGGATCAGGCGAACCTGATAAAAGGTCCCCCTGGCCATGGCCGTCATATGCTCTTCTAAAGACAGCCGTGCATCCAGGAGGACACCCAGATTGCGAGCCCTCTCTGTGGGGGGCAAAGATTCACCCCCAATAGTCAGCGATGGCACCTGCTGATTATATCGGGATGCCGGCAGCCACAGCCACTCGGTCTTGGACGGGTTGAGTCTGAGCCTGTTCCTCCCCATCCAGACCCGCACAGCCTCCAGGCAGCGAGACATCACATCAAGGGCATCGTTGGGGTGGTCTGGGGTGGAGATGTACAGCTGAGTATCATCAGCGTACAGATGACACTTCACCCCAAAACCACGGATGATCTCACCCAGCGACTTCACATAAACGTTGAACAGAAGGGGCAAGAGGACCGACCCTTGTGGCACTCCCCATGCAAGATATCTCGAGGTCGACCTCTGCCCCCCTACCAACACAAACTGCAAGCGGTCGGAGAGGAAGGAGGAGAACCACCGCAGAACGGTGCCCCCTATTCCTAACCCTCTCAACCGCTGCAGCATGATACCATAGTCGATGGTATCAAAAGCTGCTGAGAGATCTAATAGGACTAGGACAGAGGAGCAACCCCTGTCCCGAGCCCTGCAGAGATCATCCACCAACGTGACCAATGCTGTTTCTGTGCTGTGCCCCTGCCTGAAGCCCGACTGGTATGGGTCTAGATAGATAGCTTCATCCAGGTGCCCGGGCAGTTGTTGTGCCACCACACTCTCAACAACCTTCGCCACAAAACAAAGGTTGGAGACCAGACAGTAGTTGGCTAATTCAGCTGGGTCCAGGGAAGGCTTCTTGAGGAGGGGCCTCATCACCGCCTCTTTCAAAACGGTGGGAAAGGCACCCTCACTCAGAGAAGCAGTTATAATCCCCTGGAGCCAGCCTCGTGTAACCTCCCGGGAGGCCAGTACCAAATCCAAGCGACTTTATCATGCAGAAATTGCACAAAATCCTCAGCACGACCCTGCAAGGGATCTTCCCGCACTCCCCCCCCGAAGAAGGGAGTGGGTCACCCTAAACAGGGCGGCTGGGCGGTTCTCTGCAGATGCGATAAGAGCGGAAAAATGGTTAGATTTCGCCGCTTTTATCGCCACTAGGTAGGTCTTGATATAAGACCTCACCTGTGTCCGGTTGGAATCAGAATGACTAGTCCTCCAAATGCTCTCTAGGCATCTTTTCTGACGCTTCATCTCTCTCAGCTCCTCAGAGAACCAAGGAGCCAATTGAGATCGGCATCAGGTCAGAGGCCGCAAAGGCACGACACAATCCAAAGCTCCGGCGGCCGCACTCTCCCAGGCGGCCACCAGCTCTTCAGTCGAGTCGTGTGTCAGAGTCTCAGGAAACGGCCCAAGCTCCGTCAGGAACCTTTCGGGATCCATCAGGCGCCTGGGATGGAACCATCTGGTCGGTTCCGTCTCCCTGCGGCAGGGGGAAGCGGGAGGAAAGTCCAAGTGAAGGAGCGAATGATCTGTCCATGACAAGGGTTTAATATCTAAGTCCCCTCTACCAAGATCATTCAACCACTGACCAGAGATGAAAATCAAGTCCAGAGTGTGTCCCCCTATGTGAGTGGGGCCTTGAACTAACTGGGTCAGGTCCATGGCCGTCATGGAAGGCATGAACTCCCGAGCCACCTCTGATGCCTCACCGCGGATGGAAGGTTGAAATCCCCCATGACAATAAGTCTGGGGGTGTCCACCACCACCCCGGTGATGACGTCGAGTAGCTCGGGCAGGGTCGCCGCCATGTGGCAGGGAGCCAGGTACGCAGTCAGAAAACCCATCTGCACCCCACGGCCCCACTTCACAAAGAGGGACTCACATCCGGCTATCTGAGGAACAGTGGTCTCCCTCGGACAAAGACTCTCCCTAATAATCACCACCACTCCCCCACCCCTCCCCTGGGCCCTTGGCTAATGAAATGCATGGAAACCTGGTGGGCACATTTCAACGAGGGGGACCCCCCCTCTTGGCCCAACCAGGTCTCCGTAATACCTGCCAGGTCCGCACCCCCCTCCAATATAAGATCACAGATGAGGGGGACTTTATTAACAACCGACCTGGCATTACACAACATCAGCCGTGGACCCTGGGCCTGAGACTCTGCACAACCCAGGCCACAAGTCACGCATTGGGGACCGGGGTGCGCAATTGCTCGTAAACAGCGTATGCGCACCCCCGACACATGATATGGTCCCCTGTGCTGGTCATACCTGCCCCTCCCACTCATTATTTCAATTGCATTGCCCTTCTTGTTGTCCCCCTGCTCCCCGGATAAATTTTCTTTCCTGACCCCTCTGCTGCAGCCAGTCAACCTATCACCCCGCTCAGTAGCTATCTGGACCCCCCAGGTCCACTTTTACAACCCCCTCCCTTCTTCCTGGGTCCCCTTAAAATTTTCTTTAAAAATTTAAATAAAAAACCCCTCAACCCCCTCTTCGCTGCATGCCATCTCTCGGGATTCCAAAATCCGTCATCAAGGTAGGCCCTCGATAATGTGGAGGGCCAGGCCTTCGAGAGGGGGGAGTCTCACAGCACAAGGAGTTCGGCGGCTGAGTGCATCCAACAATCGAGAAAGGGTGAAACATCATCTGGCTGAGGTTCCATAGAATAGTCTAAATGTCCTACGGAACGGAGAGGCAGCAATTCAAGACATGGAAAAAACTGGACTCCACTATCCTCTCATGACAGTGGGAGAAGTCTCGTGCCATTTCAACAAAAACTCAGAAGGTGCTCTCTCCAGGCCATCCTCTCAGGATGGCTAGCCAAGATGGAGTTGGCTATGGAGAGATTCGATAGTCTATCCACTCTGGTAGGGAAACGGCAGTTGAAACCGAACTCCCTCAGAATCCACATCATATCTGTCCATTCTCCACACCATCAAGGGCATAGGTGGAATAGAGCCAGTCCAGAAGGCAGAATAGTAAATCCGGGGAATAGATGACACACGGAAGGCGATGGAGGGAGATGGCTTGCAAGGCAGGAAGCAGCTGGGGTGATGACCATGATAAGGCCTATACAGGCCAACAAAAGGGGGGAGGGGGGAATGGCCCGAGGCAGCCCTAGGCCAACCCCCGGCTGTCCTCCAACCTCTCCCACTCCCCAGGTCTTCCAGGTCTTCCAGCATTTGGTCCTTTCATATCCCCAGTCTAC
The DNA here is from genome assembly GCF_029215685.1 of Pituophis catenifer annectens. Lineage (NCBI taxonomy): Eukaryota > Metazoa > Chordata > Lepidosauria > Squamata > Colubridae > Pituophis > Pituophis catenifer. The sequence continues at coordinate 37,878,935 of NW_027256887.1, forward strand.
AGCCCCAGTCTCCAAATGGGGCCTCCGGATTCCTGCAAGAAAATGGGCCAGCAGAAATAAGCTGCCCCCTAGCAGGTCCAGGGTTCCAAGATAGAAGTCAGCAGCCTCTCACCATACCGTCCTCTTCGGTAGCAGCCAGCTGCCACCCCCTCACCTCCGCCATCGTCCAGCGGCCACCGACAGCCCCGCGCCCACTGCCAGCACTGGCGCCGCTTCCACCATGGCTCCCACCATACTCCAGAGTCCCCAGGAGCCTCAAAAAAGCCCCAGAGAAGCCAGGAATCCAGGGGAGCCACCGTATTGCTGCCGCCGCCGCCATCACCGCAGAGCTGCCGCCGCCGTCGGTCCATGCCGGAGAGCGAGAAAAGCGCCGCCAGTCAAGCCGCTACCGCCGTCACCCCGTGGAGCCTTCAGCAGCCATTTTTTTCCTCGACCCGATGTTCCGGAGGGCGAAAAACCCCTCAATGGGTCGGGAAAAGATTCCCTTTACAAGGACTGGGGGCCATGATGGATAATTGGCCCCAGGAACCTCCCAAAATTACCAGAATCACCCCATCTACCGGGAGCGTCTCAGACTAGATCCGCCATCTTGGACATGCGCAGAAGAAGTTAAGAGCACACCATCACACAGCTGATGATCCGAGAGTCAAGATTAAGAAAAGTGCAAGTGAGGAGGGCGGCAATGAAAGAATGATGTGGAAACATCTTAAAGTTAAAGACAAATAAAACTTTACCTCTAAATCAGCGGCGGGGGATGGCAGCCATGGCAGCTGCCTCGAGGCTGCGACAGATCAGAACAAGCAAAGTGCAGGAGGAAGGAAGAAAGGATGAAGTGCTTCAGAGCCGGGTCAGTGACACCAGCCCAGGTGAGAACAACATGAGAAATTTATAGATAAGACCCCCAGCCTTACTTAGCGGCTGAAGATCTCAGGGGCTTGAAGATTTTTGGGGGGGGGAAAGGGAAGGGAGTTTTAAACCCTTTAAGAATCTTTTTTCACCACTGATTGATTGGAGGGAATGTCACTGCATTTTTTTATTTCCCAGCTGAGCTTCATTATTTTTGGACTAATAGACTTACTGTAGTTTGCCAGGTTCCTTATCAGTATTTTACTACGCATGTCCGCATTCTTTCACATTCCTTCACATTCTTTCCTTTGTTCTCTTGCCAGAAAGTTCCGGCTGAGAAATAGCCGGCAAAAGCTATTTCAAAATGTAGCAATTAACTTTTCTTAGTTAGTGAGGTGTTTTATTTTCTTTATAACAAATAAATGAGTTTTATTAGAAACTTTTCTTCGCGTTTCTTTTCAGAATATTGCAATAAGGAGGAGCCACGATCCATCCTCTAATTAAACCAGGGTGATTTGTCCCAGAGCCAAACATGGGATTAATCGATGCCCTGACAGGGAATTGCTTATTAACTAAATAGAACTGGATATTTGAACTTTTTTGCTAAAACTGAAATGAACTTGAAAAGAGAAAAGTGAAATTAAGGATTTGCCACTTTTAAAAGCCAGACAAAAAGACCAAACGGATTGCTACATAAATGCTTCAAAATGGCGATTGAAGCTGTGACTAAGTGAAAGTGTTGATTGTGGAAACTTGTTCTTTTCTGAAAAGAACCTATTTGACTTGTTACATATTGTGGATTACCTTGAAAAGAACTATGGCTTTTTGAACTTTGGAGATTCCTATTCTGTCGTTTGATGGCTTTACAAAGAAAGAAGAAATATAATGTTTAATAAACTTTTAACTAACTAGCACAGCAACAGAAGTCTTGACGCAGGACCAGAAATCGAAAAGCTGATGTTTTACTGGAAACAGACTTTATAATCGAATCAAAAAGGATATGCAGAGTTTTAAGCGTGAAAGTATTGACTTTGAATTGAAATGCTAATGGACAGATAAGGAAAAGAAAAAGCAAAATAGATAAATTGAATAGCAATGTTTGAATGTTTAATTGTTTAAATGCTTTAAAATTTAAATGAGCTTTAAATAAAAACAAGAAGTGTTTATGGTAAACAAAGCTAGAAATATTATAAAAATAGAAATGGGAAGCTAAGGTGACTAAAAGTGATATGTTCATAAAAGCATAATTTGTTGTAACATGCTTAATTTTAATTTGATAACAAAGTGGTGGATGATAATTATGATTAATTGTTAATGATTTTAGATGATGTATTAAGGTACATAGATGGAAGTTATAATTGTGATTGCATTTAATATATGTTGGGAATGATTAATATTAAGAAATAAATGGGGATACACCCTGGAAGAGTACAGTTGGAAACAGTGGATTAATAGATAACATATGGAAAAGGAAATTTTTAATAAGTTAGTAGAATAGAAGTTGGAGTTAATGGAGGAAAATATGCTGAGAAATCAGCCAAATAATGAAATGCTGGAAATCAGCCAAATAATAGGTGGAGTTAAGGAGGAGAATGCTGTTAATCAGCCAAATAATAGGTGGAGTAAAGGAGGAGAATGCTGTTAATCAGCCAAAATAAAACATGCTGGAAATCAGCCAAAACAATAGAAAATGCTGGTAATCAGCCAAATAAAAGGGGGAGTTAAGGAGGATAATATGCTGAAATATGCTATGCTGGAAATCAGCCAAATAATAAGTGGAGTAATGGAGGAGAATGAGGAGAACATATTGAAGAATAATTATTAATAAGGGGTGAAAAAGAAAATGTTGGGTGATAATTAAAATGAAATGGTAAATTTTGAGATTTCTGTGTAAAAGTTTAAGAACATGATAGGATAGATTGGGGTTAGAAAATGAGAAAAATAGAAAGAAATTTTGATTAAAATTGAAATAAAAATTGAGTTGTATACACTTGGAAATTAAGATTTGTGGTGATAAAATTGTAAGGTAAATATATAGATTAATAGAATAGATTGTCTTTGTGTTTAATGTTGATGCTAAAAGGAGCAAGGGATAAAATTTTTAGATAAAGCGGTATTGAATTTTGACTTATAATTGAATTTATAATTGAATATAAAAAGGAGTTTTGCCTTAGTAAGAGATTAGGATGTATGATGAAATAATAGAAAAATTTATTAAGATGTTGGAATTTATGTTAAAATTGTTTGTTTTTCATTTGTTAAATTAGTGACCGGACCAAGACTTCGTCCTTGAAAATTTTTTCTTTTTTATGTTTATGTTGGAAAAATAAAAAATTCTTTACAAAAAAAAAAAAAAGACAAATAACACTTTTATGTAAGTACTTGTGTACCTCTTTTATTGTTTTATTCTTATTTAAGTAGTAAGTGCACGAAATTAAAAACTTCCTTTTTGTATATCTTCTTTTTGTAGGCAAAGAAGTCAGTGATGTTGACTTGGCCACACTCACCCAGTCACATGACCGCCAAGCCACTCCCACCCAGTCACAGGCATTCTGTCTATCAGATCTAATTCCTTAAATCTATTTGTCACCTCTACTGTATATTCATCAGGGATATGATTTAGTTCATACCTGAGTGGCCTAGTTCTTTTCCCTACTTTCTTCAATTTAAGCCTAAATTTTGCAATGAGAAGCTCAATATCTGAGCCACAGTCAGCTCCTGGTCTTGTTTTTACTGACTGTATAGAGCTTCTCCATCTTTGGCTGCAGAGCACATAGTCAATCTGATTTGTGTGTTGACCATTTGGTGATGTCCATGTGTAGAGTCTTCTCTTGGGTTGTTGGAAAAGAGTGTTTGCTATGACCATTGTATTATCTTGACAGAATTCTATCAGCCTGTGCCCTGCTTCATTTTGTACTCCAAGGCCAAACTTGCCTGTTATTCCGGTGATCTTTTGGCTTCCTACTTTAGCATTCCAATCCCCCATGATGATAAGGACATCATTTTTTGGTGTTAATTCTAGAAGGTGCTGTAGGGCTCCATAGAACTGGTCAATTTCATCCTCTTCAGCACCAGTGGTTGGGGCAGAGACTTGGATTACTGTGATATTGAATGGTTTGCCTTGGATTTGAACTGAAATCATTCTGTCATTTTGGGGATTGTATCCCAGTATTGCTTTTCCTGCTTTTTTATTGACTATGAAGGTTACTCCATTTCTTCTGAGGGATTCTTGCTTGCAGTAGTATACCTGATGGTCATCTGAATTAAATTCACCCATTCCTGTCCATTTTAGTTCGCTGATTCCCAAGATGTCGATGTTCAGTCTTGTCATCTCTTGTTTGACCACGTCCAGCTTGCCTTGATTCATGGATCTTATATTCCAGGTTCCTATGGAGAAAAAATCTTTACAGCATTGGACTTTCCTTTCAAATGCATCCACAGCTGAGCATCCTTTTGTTTTTGGCCCATTTGCTTCACTCTTTCTGGCGCTACTAGTACTAGCCCTCTGCTCTTCCCCAGTAGCATATTTGACACCTTCCGACCTGAGGGGCTCATCTTACAGCGTTATATCTTTTCTCCTTTTTGTACTGTCCATGGGGTTTCATGGGAAAGATACTGGAATGGGTTGCCATTTCCTTCTCCAGTGGATCATGTTTTGTCAGAGCTCTCTGCTATGATCTTGGCCATCTTGGGTGGCCCTCCATGGCAACCCTCATAAATTCATTGATCTACGCAAACCCCTTTGCCATGACAAGGCAGTAATCCATGAAGGGGTAGGCATGTTTAGTATGGCTTTATTATATAACAGTAGTAGGAATATTTTAAAATAATATATTGTATTATTTGGAAACAGAGATCTCTATACAATGTTCATTGGAGATTATTAACACTTTGATGATTCAGACAACTGAAACTTAAAAATAAAGGAAAAAAGATTTATATTAATGTTAATTATGGTTTCTAAAATATTAATGTTGATAGGCATAAGATTCATTAGATTTTATCTCTAAAGCTGAATGTGATATCAATAAACAATTGCAAAATATATTAAATTATTTACTATATATTAAAATTTTCATTCTGAAGCTTAACACTTAATTCTTAGATTGCTACTGTACTGCTACATATTGTTGGTTTTGCATATTAAATAAAGAAAAAAGCAAACAAAAACAGAACAAGAAAAAAAATCTATTTGATTTCTGTTTCCTTCTTATCACTACCAATTTGTGGAAGTCTTTTGACTATGACAGCAATTGCAGCAAAAATTTCCATCACTAAGCAATGCAATGAAAAGAGTGATGTCACATGACTGCATTGCCTAGGAATGGCAATCCCAGCATTACCTGTTGCCATCATTAATTGAAGATTATGTGTCGTTAAGCAAGGACCTCCTTGTAGCTTCCTGCTGGCTACCTATGAACAAAGTCAATGGGGAAGCCTTCAGCAAATTGTACATCTCAACTTGCAACAAGGCCGGCTGATGTTTGGTGGAGGTAAGTGGCTGATGTTGGGTGAAGAAGGGTGTACAAATGGCTGTCACAGTGTGAGCACAGTGGGGCTGGGGTGAGGGATGGTGCCCAAGTGGCTGTTGCAGTGCGGATGCAGTGAGACTACAATGGCTGCTCCAAATGTGCAAAGTGTCAGACTTCGATGCTATCTCATAATAAATGAATTTCCAAATTGCCAATCTTTAAGGAAATCTTCTCTTTAATTGAGCACAGCAACCGGATCATGACTCGATGCGGACAAGACTGACCTTTTGCCTCCCAATCCCTCCCTTTCCGATCCCCAATTATCTGCTTCTCATTGGCTATCTTCCAAGTCACTCCACTGACTTCTTGTCTCGTCATTTCCCAGGAATGTCTCCCCCCTCCTCATTTCCACGATGACCGGGCTTCAAAGGGATTTAGCAGGCAAAAGTTCAGGGCTTATCTCTCTCCTCTCTATGCCAGCGGTGAGACACTGACACAAAGCAGGGGTGGGTTCTAAAATTTTTTACTACCGGTTCTGTGGGCGTGGCTTATTTTGTGGGCATGGCTTGGAGGTAATGTGACTGGGTGGGCATGGCTAGCTGGTCATGTGACTGGGTGGCCATGGCTATGTGTATAGGGACTACTCAGAGGGCTGAAAAAAGTCATTTCTGACAGGTCCTCGTACTTTTGACTGGTCCTCACACTTATGACCATCCTCACATTTATGCCCATGCAGCATTCTTAACAACCATGTCACTCATTTCACAACTGCTTCTCTTCACCATGGTGATAAGATAGGGCAAAAAATGTAAAATGTGAGGACAGTCGTAAGTTCGAGGACTGGTCAAAAGTGCAAGGACCAGTCAAAAATAACTTTTTCAGCCCTCTGAGTAGTCCATATGCACAAAAGGACTACCCAGAGGGCTAAAAAAAAGTGATTTCTGACAAGTCCTCACACTTTTGACCGGTCTTTGCACTTATGACTGGTCATCATTTATGCCCATTGTAGCATTCTTAACAACCATGTCACTCATTTCACAACTGCTTCTCTTCACCATGGTGACAAGATAGGGCAAAAACGTAAAATGTGAGGACAGTCATAAGTTCGAGGACTGGTCAAAAGTGCGAGGACCAGTCAAAAATAACTTTTGCAGCCCTCTGAGTAGTCCATATGCATAAAAGGATACAGCAATAGAGAAGGATGAAGGAAGGGAAGGGAAATTAGAGTAGGAGTGAGGATAAGAGAGGGAGGAAGAGAGGAGGAGAAGGAGAAAGGAAGAGGAAGTAGGGAGGAGAAGAAGGGGGGGGAGAGAAAGTAAGAAGGAAAGAAAAGAGAGAGGTGGTAGGTTTGAGGAGAAAGATTGCTGTACAATAAAAAAGATGAAAGGGAAGAAAGCCAACCCCAAACAAATATAAAGATATTAAGATAAAGAATGAATTGTTAAACTTTAAAGAATAAAAGAGAACAAATATGAATAAAGAGCAATAATTAGAAACACACATACAAACATACAATGTATTTTCTTTGAACAGAGTATTTGGCTGGTTCACAAATTTAAACAGTGTTTAGTCATTTCAATTAAATTTATAATTTCTATATTTCCTTTTTGCCATATTTATTCCTCATCTATTTTTTTAAAAAACAAATATTACCATTCATCCTCATCTCTAATCTTAATCAAATTCAATTTTTCCCTTCTCTTCTACATTATACCCCTTCCCATTGTCATCTATTTTTATATCCATCCTCACATTGGTTAATTATGTAATATTACAGTTGTTTAATACAAATTCAACATTTTAATATAAATCAATTAGTTATATAACTATCTTTTTTGTATATTAATAATATGAACATGAATATTCCAATTATTTCCATGCAATCCAATTTCTTACAAATCAATTAATTATATTTACCAATAATAATAAACCAAATAATTTCCCCCATATATTCCTCCAAACCACAACTTAACCATTTCTGCTTTCAACACAATATACAATTAATAGTATCTCAATTATTACAGTTCCCTAGTTAAATAGAGCTTTTTTTCTTTTTTTTTCTTTTAAAAAATTGAACTCTCCTCTTTTGCCCTAAATTTCCCATTGTTTGCAGTTTTGCACCTACCTTTTTTGGTGAGGAAAAAGAAAAAGAAATCTCTCTCTGCCTCATTTTGTCACGTTGCAACAAAGACCCTGCTTTACTTTCAGTTTTGTTTTTCCAGCATAGCTAGGGGAAAAAAAAATCTGCTCCAGCACTCTTTGCAGAGCCCTGCGCAAAACAGCTGAGAGCAAATCAGCTGAGAGTCGGGAGGCCAATCTAATCAACTTGTACTAATTAACCTATGCTGAAGCTGAAAGGGGCTTTTTTTTCTATTTTTGCAGGCACCGGTCTACTCATTTGTTTTTTTTAACACTGATCAGCTGTAGGACGGCCCTTTGAAGCCCCACTGTTGTAGTGTGGGAATAACGAGAGGCACAAGCAGGCTAGTGACAACAGCTCTTTAATTCAGGGTGAGACTTCAGCAAAGGAACACAGGCAACAGCCCTCTTTATATGCTTTTCAGGGGCAACCGTTAACCAATCACAATTCACAGGACATTTGAATTTCCCGCACAAAATAGATACATACATAACACCCCTCCACTCCCAGAAGGCACTTATCCTATCTATTTACATATTTACATGCAAAATCACACAGGTGACCAGGGCGTGTCTTTACTCTGGTTGACCTGCGCAGTTCAGTTGCTGGAGAGGCGTCGAGCCGGTCATAGGGACCTCCTGTCTCTCCTGGCTCCGCCAATGGAACCTCCTGGATTTCTCCAGAGGCGTGGTTATCCCCGGCTGGGAGTGTTGACTCGCTGGGGCGGCGCTGGAACTCTGGCTTGCCTGATAAGTATTCCGGCTTACTCGGGCCCGGGGACACAACATCAATCAGTAGCACCGGGGCTTCCGGAGTCGGGTTTTCTAATATTTCGGGCAAGGGGCATCGGCTGAGGGCATCAGGATGACCCAGGGTTCGGCCCGGTCGGTGGAGCAGTTTGTATGAATAGGCAGCCAGGAAAATGGACCATCTAGTCATCCAGGGGGAGAGTGCAGCCGGGATCGGTTTGTCACCAGCCAAAAGTCCCAAAAGAGGCTGATAGTCTGTAATAAGTTCAAAAGTCCAGCCAAACAAATACTCGTGAAATTTTTTGACCCCAGCTACAGCCGCTAATGCCTCCCTGTCCAGCTGGCTGTAATTTCATATACTACTTTGTTAAGGTAATGATTTAATAGCTGAACAGCTGCTGTAAGGCTGTAATACTGTAATACTGAAATGATTATGCAACTTTATCAAGAATAGCACTATAGCAATAGCACTTAGACTTATATACTGCTTCATAGTGCTTTTACAACTCTCTAAGCAGTTTACAGAGTCAGCATATTGCCCCCAACAGTCTGGGTCCTCATTTTACTGACCTCAGAAGGATGGAAGGCTGAGTCAACCTTGAGCCGGTGAGATTTGAACTGTCGAACTGCAGCTAGCAATCAACTGAAGTAGCCTGCAGTGCTGCACTCTAACCATTGCATCACCTCAGCTCGGAAGAGAACTACATGCATCAAATATACATTTTTCAATGTTCAAAGAGCAATGACCTATTTACCTGAAAAATTCCTTGTCTTGTGATTATTATCTCACAGACACCAGTAAGAATATAACCTGTTATTACAAGTTCACAGGAATTTCTCTCTTTGATTCAAAGATGTAAAACTCACAACAGAGAAAAGAAGCCTAACAAATACCTTCATGATTATGAATAATTGGAAAAAATGTGTCAGCATTTAGCAGTTTCTGACAGTCTCTGGCAAACTAGAAAGGATTATCTATTGAAATAATTCATAGGTATTTCTAGATGTGTGGTCTTCCTGTCACACTCATAGGATTATGTTGGAAGTTTAGATATTAATTTTCAGGTGAAACATTCTTGTGTTTTCCATCACTCGCCCCTTCCTTTTTTTCTTACTTATAACAATAATTAATGAGAAAATAGCTGCATGATGTCTTCTGTCCAGTAATCTGATGTGCTCTCTAACTAGAACCATACCATATTACATATCCTGCAGATACACAAAACTTGTCTAATTTTTCAGTACCTAAAACTACAATCATGATATCTGTAAGTTATTTTAAATTTCTTAGCAGTTTTTGGAACCATTAACCGGGATCTACCTCCAGATTCTTATGTGAATTGAGCTTACAAAGCATAGTATTATGAAGTATAGTATTGCTGGAGAAACAGTCCCAGAAGATAGCATGATGATGATCTTGTTATCCAGTCATGTCCAACTCCTGGCAATTCTGTGGGCTTTACATCTTCCGATCTTGCACTATTTCTTTGAGTTTTTCTATGCACTGGCTGGTGTCATCTTTGGTGGGGTCCAGTCACTGTGTTCTTTGGCAGCATGGTTTCCTTTTACTGCTAATGCTTCCAGAAATAATTGCTTTCTCCAATGAATTTCCTCACATGACATGGTCAAAATAAGTAGGTTTTATGGCTCGTTTTGTGATTTTGCCTTTTAGTGACATGTCTGGTATTATGTGCTCCAGTTCTTGGGAATTTCTAATCTGACATATGTGGTATTGGAGGGTTTCTCATCTTGCCTCTCATGCTTTCCATCAGGCGAGAGAGCTAGCATTATTTTTTGAAAGGTTTTATTGGATTTTTATTTTTAAATATACATCAATATCAATACATGAATAGTGTAGCCTCTGGGTATAATTCATTTTGATACAAACAGCAATAATAGTAATAATAATAATAATAATAATAATAATAATAATAATAATAATAATAGTTGTTACATTAATCAAATTTATATAATCCTATATTGATATACATGTTTGTTTTAGAGTAGTTATTCAATATTTCAATGTTCCATTTTAAAGCCAATATTATTAAGCATATATAGTATTACCATCTTTCAACCTCTAATCTTTTCATCTAATTATTACTTATATTCTATTATATAAAAATTATATCTGCTAATATTCCCTCTATTTCTTATTTCTATTCTAGCTTCTAATCAGGCCACCATTACTAATCCTAGTGTTAATACACATGTTTATATTAAGACATAGTCCTTCATTATTTGGTTATTCAAAGTCACAATAAGCCATTCAAGTACCAATCATCCTATTATTTAAACATACCTAATAATGCCATCTTTCAACCTCCAATCTTTCCATCTAACTATTGCTTTATATAAAGGTGTGTATTCTTATTTCTACCTCTATTCTAGTTTTAATCAGGCCATTATTATATTAGAATTAAAAATAAATCCTTTCTACCCATCATCTCTTGCCCGTTTTAATACTTCAATTCTTATTCGTTTTTTTTAGCTTGCCTCCCATATTCCTCTCTTGGATCTTTGTTTCATTGATCCATTCGGTCTGAATATTTCTCCCATCTCTATCCTCCTAAGCTGCCAGGTCTCCAGAGTGTCCACCCAAACCCCATCTCTCTTTCATAAGTATTTTCCAGGTTATCTGGTTTCATTTTTAAATCTCTTAAAGTACTTTTCCCTTGGTTTATTTCATCAATCATTATTATTTTTATCATCTTCTCCTTCACATCTTCTTGCTTTGTTTGCTGGTTTGCCTGTTCTATCTTTTCCTCCATTCTTCCTGCTGTCTCCTCTCTTTCCTGGGCTCTTTGATTTTCATTCATCATCAGTTGTAGGATATTTTCTATTTTCCCATTTATGTCTTTCATTAGGTTCTTTATTTCTCTGTGATTCTTTGTCATAGTACCCTAATGCTTTGAAACATCAATGCCATTTCATTTGAAATCTCACTCATTTCCCCCTGGTGGAACATCTTGTTTTACTCAATAATCCAAAAACAATATATTCAAGTCCAATGTTGCTCCTCAGAAAGTTCAATAATCATAGTTCAGGATTATTATTATTTTTAATATTTTTTTATTTTTTTAAAACAAACAAACATACACAGAAACAATACATTTTTTCTGAATAGAGTATTGACCAAGTCAAAATTTATACAGTTTATTTTCCCCAAATTTAATTTATATATTTCAATTTCTGCCATACTATTCCTTTTCTACTTTTTTATTTTTCATCTCTATTTAATATTTAATATATAATCAATATTGCCATCCGCCCTGACCTCCTAATCTTAATCTTATTTCATTTCATTCTATTATTTCTCCCTTTATCACATATATTTCTCAATGTTGTCTTTTTCTATTGAAACCCTTTAATTTAAACACCATCATTTCCATCCAGAATGTATCTGCCCTCAGTGTGGAAGGGATTGCCACTTTTAAATTTGCCTTTTTAGTCACACTAGATGTTGCTTTAGGACCTCTTTCCAGAGCACGATACCATAGTCTTTTGAGACTGAAGGATGCCAATGACATTTCCATCCTTAATTTCCAATTTTTAGTTTGATATTTCACACCCGGAGGCTCCAACTGGTGCAGAATGCGGCTGCGCGGGGGATTATGGGAGCGACGGGGCGCTCCCATGTGACTCCTCTCCTGCGCGAGCTGCATTGGCTTCCGGTGGACTTCCGGGTGTGCTTCAAGGTGTTGGTGATCACCTTTAAAGCGCTCCATGGCTTAGGGCCAGGGTACTTACGGGGCCGCCTTCTGCCACCAATAGCCTCCCACCGGCCGGTTCGCTCCCACAGAGAGGGCCTCCTCAGGGTGCCGTCGGCCAGACAATGCCGGCTGACGACCCCCCAGGAGGAGAGCCTTCTCTGTGGTGGCACCTACCCTATGGAACAATCTACCCCCAGAGATACGAATGATCTCCGACCTCCGGATTTTTCGTCGGGCCCTAAAAACTTATTTTTTTCAGTTAGCCGGTCTGTCTTGATTTTAGGGTTAGTTTTAAAATTTTAATATTGATTTTAATTGACAAGTTTTAAATTATGGGCCAAATTTATAAATTATTTTAACTTTATTTTTAACTGTGATGTTATGTATAGATGTTTTTATCTTGGCTGTTCACCGCCCTGAGTCCGAAAGGAGAAGGGCGGTATAGAAATTTGAATAATAAATAAATAAATAAATAAATAAATTATTTCTTAATATCAATTTTTTTTCTAGGGTGGACCAATTTATTATGTCTTACTTCCTTATTAATCATTCCATTTTTCCAAAAACAATATATTTCTTCAAATTTATTTTTCACCCCACCTTTTTAAAATAAAAATATCTTATTCCATTTCAATTTCATTTCAATTTCATTTCAATTTCCATTTCTTAACCCCTTCTAAATAAAACATTTTATATTTCACAATTTGTATCCTCATTTCCATTTATCTTCCCCTCTGAGTAAATAATTTCAATCATCATTTTGCATTACCTTGAATTCAGTTTTTACAATACTAATATTCATCATTATTTTCCTTCTTTCCTACATATTATTCATTCATTCATATTAAACCATATATTTCATTATTCAGCTATTACAATTAGTAATATTAATAGTGATACAATTCAGTTAATACCATATTAATACAATTTGTTCCAATCTATACCATTCATATTAAACAATATATTTCATCTTGTTCAAATATTACAATCACCAATATTAATAATAATACAATTGACTTATTAGCATGAGTATATATCATATTACCCTTCCTCCTTTCCATTAATTACTCCTTTTAATAATTTTCTCTTGGTCCATCCAACAAACCGCCTCTTAAAATTCTCCTCTTTTTATCCCGTTCTCTTCATTTTCTCATTTTCTTTTTTTTACTTTTATAGTTGTTATGTCTTTTCTCCTGTATCCTTCCTTTGACTTTTAAATCCATTACTCACTTATTTTTCCCTATATTCCTATCTGATCTATTCCCCTTTTTTCCTCTCACCTTTCTTATTTGCCCACTGTTAATCTCAGTGTAATCATTTTCTGATCTATTCCCCCTTTCTCTTCTCATCTTTTATATTTCCCCACTATTAATCTGTGTAATCATTTGATTTTTTTTGTCTCTAATTTCTTCCCCTTTTCTTGTCTTTCTTGCTACTTCCTACCCTCTCTATTTTTGCCACTGTTAATCCCAATGTAATCATTAAAAACTTTTTTTTCTAATCTTTTCCCTTTTCTTTTCCTTCCCTTAATTTGCTTCTTTTTTATTGGTTGTTTCCTCTTAACCCTTCTCTTTTTTTAATTGTTACCCCCAATGTAATCATTTAATTTTTCATCAACATCTTTGTCTTCCATGCTGTTTTCTTGCTTCTCGTTCAAAGCCAATTGAATATGTTCTGACAAAATTCTTGGTTTTTTTCTATCCAAATTGAATGATACACGCATCATTTTAACTATCTCAATTAGTTCCTGCCACATTTTGACATTCTGGTTTATTTTTAAATCCATTTTAGAATTTTATTATTTTCCACCTCCTTTGGTTATCAAAGTCAAACAGCTAAAGAGAAAACAAATCCTCCTTAAAACTTCTCACAACTATTGTAGATCAAGGTCATTAATTTTTTCCAGATTTCAAAGTGTTCAACGTAGTGCTTTTTTTCCACCAGTAGATGTCTCTCTCCAATCCACAAGTTTCAAATCAACAATTTAACAAAATATCCAATTTGTGTATTAAATCCACTTATCAAATGTTTTTCAAATTTCTTCTTTCTCTTCTTAATTTTTATATATCCCAAATTCAAGTTTACACTCCAATTTCAAATCCAATTAAAATATCCTTTACAGGGCTTTTCTATTTTGAATTTTTCTTTATTCTTCCTTTAAAGTTCAGAATTTTCTTTAAAGATTATGTCCAATCCTGTTCAGAAACTATTTTCTTTTGGGTTTCTTTTTCTTGTAACACTTTTAATATCTCCAAATCCAATTTCCAATTCCAAATATCAAGGTCCACTCTGGGCTTAGTGCTTTAACTTCCGCTTTGTTCTTCTCTCTCCATTAACATTCCCTGATGCTAATTAGCTGCTGTTTCCATGCGGGGACTCCTTTTAAAAATTTTAAAATGTTTTTTTTTTACCTGTGAGTTGGCCAATCACTCACCCAGTACCAATACTCTATCCAAATCACCACTCCTGCACAATTCTTATTCCGATTGCCCCAGCTTCATGATGGTTGCAATGGCTGCTGCCCCCACCACTGGATCAAAGAGTTTTCTCTGACCTCCCGAGGAACTTGCATGTTCTTCTTAGTCGTCCAAGGTGCCTCTCCTTCTTCACTGTCCCTACAAGACCGATCTGGTCCGAAGACCCGCCAGTCTCGTCGTGACGCTTTTCCAGCCAGTCTTGTCATGATGCTTCCAGTTCCTCACATCTCAGGATTATTAATCAGTTCCATTTAAGTAGTCCAGGCAGCTTCCACAAATCAAGAGTCACTTTACTTTACTTAAGAGTCTTCCTTATTCTCACAATAGAGTCTCCAGTAATCATAAAGTAGATAGTTATAGAACAGTAAGTATCACCACAGTCCTCCAAATGAATGTTGTTTATTTATCTTATCAGAAATTTTCCCAGGCTTGGACTTCTGCGTTCCCTGTGCTGAGTTCTCCCTGTTCGTGGGCTCTGAGAGGAGCCAAAGCCACCCTGTAGGGGCAGTGAAGCAAAGAGGCATGCCCTGTGAGGTCGAGGAGAGTTGCAGCTCTCCTGTCAGACCAGGGGTGGGTTCTAAATTTTTTTACTACTGGTTCTGTAGGTGTGGCTTATTTTGTGGTTGTGGCTTGATGGTCATGTGACAATTATTTAGGATTTAGCAGAGGTATTGGTCTACCAGGCTTTTAACTGCTTGCAGAGCTGTACTGGTCTACTCATTTGTTTTTGGAGGCATCGATCTACCCATTTGTTTTTGGAGGCACTGGTCTACCCATTTGTTTTTGGAGGCACTGGTCTACCCATTTAATTTTGC
Source organism: Pituophis catenifer annectens (assembly GCF_029215685.1). Lineage (NCBI taxonomy): Eukaryota > Metazoa > Chordata > Lepidosauria > Squamata > Colubridae > Pituophis > Pituophis catenifer. The sequence goes on from NW_027256887.1 coordinate 37,894,147, forward strand.
AGGCACCGGTCTACTTATTTGTTTTCTTTTAATACTGATCAGCTGTAGGGTGGCCCTTTGAAGCCCTGCGGCAAGAGTTTAAACAGTTTTTTCCCTCTAGCCGATCATCTGGGACTCAGGAGGCAGCAATAGATTGGGGGTGAGGTCAAATAAAAGGTAAAAATAATGCAGGGGAGCAGGGGGGCGGGGGTGGGGGAGGAGGCAGAACCGGTTTGGTGATGTCATATCATCACCGCTACCAGCTCAGCGGAACCGGCCCGAACTGGGAGAAAGCCACCACTGTGTCAGACCCAGGGTTTTTCTTTCCCTCTCAGCCATGGCAAGAAGAAGAGACAGCCTAAAGATGGCTGTTACAAAGCTGGGACAACCGAAGAACAACAACTAGGACTGGTGCTGGAGCGAAGTAGCTGAACAGTGACTGGAACTGGGGGACAGGATTTCTTTTTGCCTTAAATTTACCCCAAGGAATAATTTGGAACTATTTGCTCAGAACTATTTGTTTAAGTGGCGTCTAAGCATTTTGGGAAATACCAGACCAGAAGAGGAGGGCACAAGAGAGAAAAAGAATAAAATTTGAAATGTATAGAAAATTGGACTGCTGAATTGGGAAGATGTGGTACTGGGAAGGCTTTTTAAAATGCTGGAATTATTTACCTATAAAACTTATTTTGCTTTTATAATTGATTTATAACTAAAATGATAATTGCTGAGTGGTGATATTGAAATCTAAGATGAGAATGCCATCTGCTGACAAAAGGCAAAACTACAAGCCTGGAAATACTTATGGAAACAACTGTGAAAATATCTATTGGATCATCCACAGCTACCCCAGGACTACTGGATTTAAATACGAAAATAAGCAAGCTACTTAACTAAAGGGACCCCTGAAAGACTTCTGATAACTACTGGGACTATTCAAATGGAACTGGCTGTTTACCTTTGGGATATAAAGAACTGTGATTAGCTCACCCCTTGAAGGGCAATTTAAGGATTGAACAAATAGCTCTTGGACTGTTGAATAAAAGTGGATTTTTTTTCTTAAAAACAAAATAAGATGCTTTATAAGGAAGAAACCAGTGAAACATTGAAGGAGGTGGTGTTATTTTTTTCAAAACACAAAGGACATTATGAAGAAAGGATTTAAGGAGATTATGGAAAAAATTGAAAATGCTATACAAGGGATGATGAGCAAAGATCAAGATGGCCAGGAAAGGGAGGAGCTAACAATAGAATGGTGGAAAAGACTGAGACAAAGAATCAGAAAATAAAAGAAGACAAAGAGGAGACAACAAAGAAAATAACAGTGATTGATGATTCAAGCCAGAGAAAAAATATATTAAGGGAGTTAAAAAGAGAATTGGACATACAGGAAGACACCTTTGGAAGGGAGATGGGGCATGGGAAGAAATCTTGGAAACTAGGCAGTGGAGGAAGAGGGTAGAGGTGGGAAAAATACTCAGATTGAACAGCCAAGGAGCAGATGTAGAAAGTGATAAAGATCTTAGAGAGGAATATGGAAGACAAGTCAAAAAGAAAAAAAGCATAGCAATTAAAGTATTGAAGCGGGCAAGAGATGATGGATAGATGATTTTTTTTGTTTTTGGTGTTGTTTTGATTTGCCTTCCTTTTCCTCTCTCTTTCCTTTCTTTTTCTTTTGTAGGTAGGTGACATGATTAGACATTAGGTAGGATAGAAAGAAAATGTTTTTTAACATTGGGTGATATGATTAAAAGTTAGAATAAGAGATAGAAATAAGAGAAAAGGGGAATATTAGTGTATACAGTTTGATATAACAAAATAAGAGCAATAATAAGAGAAAATATGGAATAATTGAATAATGAAAGATTGCAATTTTATATAAATATGTATCACTATTAGAAATATATAAATTGGATTGAAAGTAATAACTATGATTAATGCTATTAGTTTTATTTGTATTAGAATATAATAAAATAAGAGTAATAATAAGAGAAAACATGGAATAATTGAATAAGAATAGATTGCAACTTTATATAAATATGTATTATTATTAGAAATATATAAATTGGATTGAAAGTAATAACTATGACTAATGCTGTTAGTTTTATTTGTATTAGAATGTATGACACTCAGGTGCCACATTGTTCATGCATTGATATATTTGGGGAAAAAAAACTTTTTTTAAAAAAAGAAATTTTCCCAGGCTTGTAGATGTATGGTATATTTTTCATTCACCAGTAGATGATACCCTCAGTTTAGATTTCAGCATTGTTTCAAGTCTGATAAATTAGTTAATCCAATTTTAGTTCAAGTTATGGAAGCAAAGTCAATTATTCAAGTAGATAATTCCAGCCTTTTATAATGCCTTATCAAAACAATACCTACCCAGTTTAAAAATTCAATTTTCTATGTTTTAAAAGGTATTTAACTTTTCTTCCCTAGGTTATTGACATTGGAGGGACATAACATGCAATTGGGTTGGCATGGGAAAAGTAAGATACATGGTTACTTCCAAAGACATTATATAAAAATGCTTTATTAGTAGTATGGGAGAAAATTAGAGAACAACATTATTTGAAGATACCAGTTTGGCTTTCAACGATGGAAGCACATATACATCTAAATATTATTAATATGGGAAATATTGTTAGATACAATATTGTCTGAAAAAGGGGAACTTAAAATGAAACAAGAATTAAAAAAATAGGGAATAAACATGGTTTGGTATATACAACTTCAAATACAATCTAGATATGAAAAAGATGCTAAACTATATGGTTTCTATATGGAATTGACAGAACTGGATAAGATCTTAATAGGAACAGAAGAGAGGGTGATAAAATATTGTATAGTTACTTATTGCATATTAAATTTGAAGAAGAACAAGTAAAGGAAACAATAATAGCATGGGCGGAAAACTTCAATTATATGATAGAATTAGATAAATGGCAGCAATTATGGGATAGAAAATATAAATTAACAATGTCAACTGCAGAAAAGGAAAATTTGTATAAGATGTTTTATAGATGGCATCTGTCATGGGAAAGATTGGCAAAAATGTTTAAAGACAAATCAGCTAGATGTTGGAAATGCCATCAGATACCGGGGTCATATTACCATATGTGGTACACACGTGTACAAGCAAAAAAATACTGGGCAAAAATTCATATGTTGTTGGAGAAGATGACACAACAACACATTGATCTTAGCCCTGAATTATTCTTGTTGGGGATTTTACCAGAAACCTATAGTAAAGAAAACGTATATTTGATTATTCATGTAATAACTGCAGCTAGAATTGTATTTGCACAAAATAGGAAAAGTGAAGAGATCCCTACGGATGAGAATGTGATTAAGAAAATATTAGAATATGCAGAAATGAATAGATTAACACTTGCAATTAAAGGAAAGGAAGAATCTGACGATCATTGAATATGGGAGGTATTTTATCAATGGTTAGAGACTAAATATGAAAATTAGAAATAAAAGCAGAGGAGTGAACTATGGAAAATATATTACAAAGTTGAATAAGCTAACAAGAGAAATGTTATAAATAGTATGTATTAATGTATTATGTATTAACCTAAGAACCCTTCATGGATTACTGCCTTGTCGTGGTGAAGGGGCTTGTGTAGCCCCTTCTATGAGCTATGCCATGCAGGGTCACCCAAGATGGACAGGTCATACCAGAGAGCTCTGACAAAACGTGATCCACTGGAGAAGGAAATGGCAACCTACTCCCGTATCATTGCCATGAAAACCCCATGGACAGTACCAAAAGGAAAAAAAGATATGACTCCGGAAGATGAGCCCCTCAGGTCAGAAGGTGTCCAATATGCTACTGGGGAAGAGCAGAGGGCTAGTACTAGTAGCGCCAGAAAGACTGAAGTGATTGGGCCAAAACCAAAAGGACACTCAGCCGTGGATGCATCTGGTGGTGAAAAGAAAGTCCAGTGCTGTAAAAATCTATTCTCCATAGGAACCTGGAATGTAAGATCCATAAATCAAGGCAAGCTGGACGTGGTCAAACAAGAGATGACAAGACTGAACATCAACATCTTAGGAATCAGCGAACTAAAATGGACAGGAATGGGTGAATTTAATTCAGATGACCATCAGGTATACTACTGCAAGCAAGAATCCCTCAGAAGAAATGAAGTACCGTCATAGTCAATAAAAAAGTAGGAAAAGCAATACTGGAATACAATCCCCAAAATGACAGAATGATCTCAGTTCGAATCCAAGTCAAACCATTCAATATCACAGTAATCCAAGTCTCTGCCCCAACCACTGGTGCTGAAGAGGATGAAATTGACCAGTTCTATGGAGCCCTACAGCACCTTCTAGAATTAACACCAAAAAATGATGTCCTTATCATCATGGGGGATTGGAATGCTAAAGTAGGAAGCCAAAAGATAACTGAAATAACAGGCAAGTTTGGCCTTGGAGTATAAAAAGAAGCAGGGCACAGGCTGATAGAATGTTGTCAAGAGAATATGATGGTCAAAGCAAACACCCTTTTCAAACAACCCAAGAGATGCATCTACACATGGACATCACCAGATGGTCAACACAGAAATCAGATTGACTATGTGCTCTGCAGCCAAAGATGGAGAAGCTCTATATAGTCAGTAAAAACAAGACCAGGAGCTGACTGTGGCTCAGATATTGAGCTTCTCATTGCAAAATTTAGGCTTAAATTGAAGAAAATAGGGAAAAGCACTAGGCCACTCAGGTATGAACTAAATCATATCCCTGATGAATATACAGTAGAGGTGACAAATAGATTTAAGGAATTAGATCTGATAGACAGAATGCCTGAAGAACTATGGATGGGGGTTTGCAACATTATACAAGAGGTAGCTACTAAAACCATCGCAAAGAAAAAGAAAGGCAAGAAAGCAAAATGGTTGTCTGAGGAAGCTTTGCAAATAGCTGAGGAAAGAAGGGAAGCGAAAGGCAAGGGAGAAAGAGAAAGATACACCCACTTGAATGCAGTATTCCAGAGAATAGCTAGAAGAAATAAGAATGCCTTTTTGAATGAACAGTGCAAAGAACAATAGAATAGGGAGGACCAGAGATCTCTTCAAGAAAATTGGAGATATGAAGAGAACGTTTCATGGAAAGATGGGCATGATAAAGGACCAAAATGGCAGGGACCTAACAGAGGCAGAAGAGATTAAGAAGAGGTGGCAAAATTACACAGAAGAACTATACAAGAACAAACTTAACATCCCTGATAACCAAGATGGGGTGGTCACTGACTTCGAGCCAGACATCCTAGAATGTGAAGTCAAATGGGCCTTAGGAAATCTGTGCAACAACAAAGCTAGTGGAGGTGACAGTATTCCAGCTGAGCTATTCAAAATCTTAAAAGACGATGCAGTAAAAGTGCTACACTCAATTTGCCAGCAAATTTGGAAACTCAACAGTGGCCACAGGATTGGAAAAGGTCAGTTTACATTCCAATTCCAAAGAAAGGCAATGCCAAAGAATGTTCAAACTATCACACCATTGCACTCATTTCACAATCTAGTAAAGTTATGCTTAGAATCCTACAAGCTAGGCTCCAGCAGTATGTGGATCGAGAACTACCAGAAGTACAGGCAGGAATTCGAAGAGGCAGAGGAACTAGAGATCAAATTGCCAACATACGTTGGATAATGGAGAATGCTAGGGAGTTCCAGAAAAACATCTTTCTTCTTCTTCTTCTTCTTCTTCTTCTTCTTCTTCTTCTTCTTCTTCTTCTTCTTCTTCTTCTTCTTCTTCTTCTTCTTCTTCTTCTTCTTCTTCTTCTTCTTCTTCTTCTTCTTAATTTGATTTATATGCCGCCCTTCTCCGGAGACTCAGGGCGGCTTACAATGCGTTAAGCAATAGCCTTCATTCTTTTGTATATTTTATACAAAGTCAGCTTATTGCCCCCACAAACTGGGTCCTCATTTCACCTACCTTAGAAAGGATGGAAGGCTGAGTCAACCTTGAGCCTTGGAGAGATTCGAACCAGCAGAAATTGCAGGCAGCTGTGTTAATAACAGGGTGCACTAAACCCCTACTTCTGCTTCAATGACTATGCTAAAGCCTTTAACTGTGTGGATCACAACAAATTGTGGCAAGTTCTTAAAGAGATGGGAGTACCAGATCATCTTATTTGTCTCTTGAGAAACCTATATGTGGGTCAAGAAGCAACAGTGAGAACTGGACATGGAACCACTGATTGTTCAAAATTGGGAAGGAGTCTGGCAAGGCTGTATACTGTCACCCTGCCTATTTAACTTATATGCAGAACACATCATGAGAAAAGCAGGGCTAGATGAATCAAAAGTTGGAATTAAGATTGCTGGGAGAAATATCAACAATCTCAGATATGCACATGATACCACTCTAACAACAGAAAGTTAAGAGGAACTAAAGAGCCTCTTGATGCAGGTGAAGAAGGAGAGTGAAAAAGTTGTCTTGGACTTCCGGTTGGCACCTCAGGCATCGTTGACATCTCTTCAGACCGCCAGCCCCGCGATCTCATAAAAGCCACCTTGACAACGCTAATCAGCTGTCTGATGGCTTAAAAACCTCTCCATCGGGAGAAGAAGGAGAGGAGAGCCGGTGGGTGCGAGTAGAGCTCCCCAAAAGTCCTCTGAAAGGATTACAGAGGCTTGGAGGGTGAGAGCTCCTTGGTCAGCCCACTAAGAAGCTCTGGATCTGGGACAACTCTGTTTTAAACAGAGCCAGACGCTGCATCCGATCCTGCTGTCAAAAGTGAGTTTGATTGAATACAAGCACAGGCAGAGCGGAAAAAGGAGAACAAGCTTTAAAAGTAACTGTGCTTAACTCCAGATTTACATTGTTTCTAATTGAATCTCTTTGAGCTGGAGGCTGAAGATGGCGCCTTTGTTATGGGTGTGAAAGTGAAAGTCAGAAACAAAAGTGTTTATTGAGAACTTTGCACTTTGAGAGTGGATTAAAGCTGCTGGGAATTGAGAGCTTGTGGAGAAAAGACTATTTTGCTGAATAAATCATAGACTATAAATTACAAGCTTTTGAAAATTGTTCAAGGGATTTTGTGGCAGTGAAACGAAAAAAGATTTTTTTTAAAAAAAAGATGACTTCTAAACAAGTTAAGCCAGGAGCTCCTAGGGGTGGAGGGAGTTCTCCAGTAGTGTCAGTAGTGACACAGAAAGCACAACTTCCGGCTGATTCACAGAGTCAGGAGGCTTCTTTTAATGAACTCAAAGAATTTATAAAGGAAGCCATGAATAATGAAGCTGCAGCTATGAATAACCTAACAGTAATTATGGAAGGGAAATTAAAGAAATTTGAGGAGGATATAAAGTCAATTAAAGAAGTTGTTGAAGTAAAGCATGATGAAATAAGAGATGATATTGTTTTTGCAGTCTCAGGATTGTCAAAACTTATTATCCAGGTGGAAGAGAGAGTGGAAGAAATTAATGAAGCTAATCTGAACCTGGAAAACAAAGTAGGAGACATTATGACTAAAACAGAGAAGGTGGATGATGAACTGGTAATGTTACAATATAGAGCTATGGAATTTGTTTTGAGACTGAGAGGGTTAAAAGAAAATAGCCGGGAAAACTTAAAGGACATTTATGCAGAAGCAATTGCAGGGCTAATCAAAGAAAGTCCAGATGATGTGGCAAGTCGAATTGATAAAATCTACAGGGTTAATTCTTGGGTGGCAAGACAAAGGCAGTTGCCAAGAGATGTGGTGATTTATTTTACAACCAGGAGGATCAGAAATGACATTTTACAAGCTTCCTACAAGGACAAGGTTCAAGTGGCTGGACAAGAAGTGGTGGTTCTGAAAAAGATCCCTCCAAAAATGCTAAGAAGCAGAAAGGATTTTGGTTTTTTGGTAAATGAAGTGAGAAATCAACAAGTGCAGTACAGATGGGATGTGCCAACTGGACTAATAGTGAATTATAGTGGAGAAAGATACCAGTTAAACACAGTTTGGAAGGCAAAAGATTTTTATGTTAATGTTTTAAAGGCTGAACATCCACCCTCACCAGGAGGGGGTAGAAAGAAAATGGAGATGTTACAACAAGAAAAAGATGGAAAGCAGATACAAATTTATGCTGAAGTTGCAGCTGGAGGAACCACCATGGAAGAAGATTTGGATCTTGGGGGCCCACCCCCGACTTTGGAACCACTTAAGAAGGAAGAGCCAAGAGAACAACGATTGACCCGAGCAACTTATAAACGTCAAGAACAACAACTAAAAGTGCAACAACTTCAAGATTTACCTCAAGAAGTTCAAAAAACAGAAGCAGTGGGGGGGAGGGGCTAGGCCGAAGAGTAAGGTGGAGGAGGATGTTCAGCTGATGCTCTTAAAGCTTCGAAAGGCCAAAGATGGCAACTAAACTCCTATCTTGGAATGTTAATGGTTTAAATTCACCACAAAAAAGAAAGAAAGTTTTTCATTATTTGAAACAATTTAAGAATGATGTTATTTGTCTGCAAGAAACACATATTAAATTATCAGACCAAAAATATTTGATAAATTCAAGATTAGGTACACACTTTGTGGCATCAGCGCCGGAGAAGAAAAATGGGCTAGTTATATATGTAAAGAAAGAACTATCAGCTAATTTAATTGAGGCAGATATTCAAGGAAGATATATTGCAATTGAATTATTAACTCAGACTGGAAAAATGCTTTTAATTGGAATATATGCCCCAAATCAACAACAAGATAAGTTTTATAAATTTTTACACACTAAAATAATACAATGGGACTATAAATCTTTGATCTTAATGGGTGATTGGAATGGAGTAATAGATTCACAGAAAGATAAAAAAAAACTTTATCAAAGATTTCAACACATGCGAAATTACCTAAATCCTTTTTTGATATGATGGAAGATATGGAATTGAGAGATATTTGGAGAGAACGCAATGTTGAGGAGAGAGACTTTACATTTTTTTCCGATAGACATCAATCCTTTTCTAGGATTGATTTCATACTAATTACAAATGATTTTATTTCTAGGGTGAAGAAGACCAAGATATGTCCAAGAACTCTAACTGATCATAGTCCGGTTTGGGTGGAACTGGAACAGGAGAGGGGAGAAAGGAGGTCTTGGAGGCTAAATGAAAATTTATTTAGATATGAAGAAAATGTGAATGAGCTTAAAAAACAAATGAAAGAATTTTTTGCCAATAATATGCATAAGGGTACTTCTATGGAAATGGTTTGGGATGCAAGTAAGGCTTATATGAGGGGAACTTTAATATATATGAATAATAAACATAGATCAAAGCAACAAAAGAAGCGGAAAGAGATAGAGGAGGAAATAAAAAAGAAAGAACAATTACTCATACTTAATCCAGGAGATAAGAAAGTAAAAGAAACAATAAATATACTACGAGAGCAATTTAATATGTTAATAGCTGATCAAGTGGCAAGTAGTTTACAATATGCTAAACACAATACATTTTGTAACGCTAATAAACCAGGCAGGTGGTTGGCCTATGTGTTGAGGAAAAAACAGAAATCACGAGTTATTGGTAAGATAGAATTTAGAGGTAAGGAAGTTTATCAACAGAATATGATCAAAAAGTCTTTTTTAGAATTTTATACAAAGTTATATGCTAGTGATTCAATACAAGGTATAGATATAGATAGATACCTAAAGGAAGAGAATATTCCTGAATTAACGTTAGAACAGAGGGAAGGGCTGAATTAGCCAATAACCTCTGAGGAGATTATTGCAGCAATTAAACAGTTAAAAACAGGTAAAGCTCCGGGAACAGATGGATTAACAGCTGTTTATTACAAGAATTTACAGTCTGAAATGGTAGAACCACTTAGAGCATTATTTTGTAAAATTCAATCAGGGGGAGGAGTTCCACCTTCTTGGAGAACAGCTTTTGTGTCACTGATCCCGAAGGAAGATCAAAACTGTACCAAACCTGAAAACTTTAGGCCAATATTACTTTTGAACACTGACTACAAAGTTTTTGCCAAGATATTAGCGAATAGGTTAATGCCAGTTATGCAACAAACAATTCATAATGACCAATCAGGTTTTATAAAAGGGAGGCAAATGAAATATAATGTTAGACAAATTTAAATTTATTGGAATATTTGGAAAAAAACAACCAGGTCCCTGCAGCGTTTATATTTCTGGATGCAGAGAAGGCATTTGATCGATTGAATTGGCAATTTTTGTTTAAGATAATAGAAAAAATGCATTTTGGAGAGTATTTTACACAATCAATTAGAGCAATATATCACGAGCAAACAGCACAAATAATAGTTAATGGAGGTTTAACAGATGCTTTTAAAATTGAGAAAGGTACAAGGCAGGGCTGTCCTTTGTCCCCATTGTTGTTTATTTTAACTTTAGAAGTTTTGTTGAATAAGATACGTGACTCTGATAAAATAAAAGGGATTGTAATTAGACAGCAAGACAGCAAGTAAATCAACACAAGACAAAGATGATAACTAAAAATATGTCCATATCTCAAAGAGAGGATTTAGGAAGGATAACAGGGTTTGAAATAGTTAAAAAGGTTAAATATCTAGGAGTGTATATTGCAGCTTCAAATACAAAATTATTCAAAAACAATTATGAAGTTCTTTGGCAAAAAGTGCAGAAAGAAATGGAAAATTGGAAAAAGCTACGATTATCTCTACTGGGAAGGATAGCAGTAATAAAAATGAATGTATTACCTAGGTTCTTATTTTTGTTTCAAATGATATCAGTGCTTAAGAAAGATGGAAACTTGAGGGAGTGGCAAAAAGGGGTTAATACCTTTATTTGGGGCGGGAAGAAACCAAGAGTGAAACTGAAAATTATACAGGATGTATGTGAGAGAGGAGGTCTTAAAATGCCAATTTAAGATTGTACTATGAAGCAGCTGTTTCATCACCAATTAGTGATTGGTTTAATTTAACTGAAGAGAGAATGTTAAATATGGAAGGTTATGATTTGTTATATGGATGGCATGCTTATTTGTTGTATGAAAAAAAAGTGGATAAAGTGTTTAAGGGTCATATACTTAGGAATGCGTTGCTGAGAGTTTGGAAAAAATATCAATATAAGCTAAACTACAAAATACCTATATGGGCAAATCCCAGACATTCAATAGAAAATATAAGTATAAAACAAAAAATGGAGGTGATTACTTATAAAGAGCTTCTTTTTATGGAAAGGGGTAAATTGCAATTGAAATCTTTAAATGTATTGAAAGAAGAAGGGATAATTTATACTTGGTTTCAGTATGGCCAGCTTCAAGCTAGATGGAGGGAAGATCAAAAAATTGGTGTCATGCAAAATGAGGAAAACCTGGTAAAGCAGATTAGAGATCAAAGTCAGATGCATATTAAAAGGTTGTACAACGCTTTATTGGAAATAAATTCAGAAACGGAATTGATTAAGGATTGTATGATAAAATGGGCACAAAACTTTCAGGAACCTTCAGGAAACATGGGAAAAGATTTGGGTTAGAAATGTTAAATTTACCCAAGCACAAAATTTGAGAGAGAATGTTTATAAAATGTTTTACAGATGGCACTTAGATCCTAAAAAATTATCATGTATGTACCCGAATTTACAAGCTAAATGTTGGAGATGTGAATGTGATGATGCAACTTATTATCATATATGGTGGACTTGTAAGAAAATCAAGGCATTTTGGATAAAAATTTGGTGGGTGATACAGAACATTCTGAAAAAAAGGTTGAAATTTACTCCTCAATTGTTTTTATTGGGTATAACAATGGATTGTACAGTATTAGAGACTAAACTGATCTTGAACTTAATATCAGCAGCTAGGCTGTTGGTAGCGCAATATTGGAAGAAGGACTCTTTACCTACTATTGAAGAATGGACATTGAAAGTAGCGAACTTAGAGGAAATGGCGAAAATTTCAGCATATCTGAAGGACTATACACAAGAAAGATACATATCGGAATGGAGAAGATGGATTGATAATATTCAAAATAAGTATCAGACAAAAAAATATCAAATAGCTTATGAATGAATGTTAAACTTTATTTTATGTTATCCATAGTGGAGTTAAGGTTTCAGGGGGGGATTAGGTAGTTTAAGAATAGTTAGGCTAATTTAGCTTATGATTGTTAATTGAAATACCCTGTATTTTGCTCTGGGAAGTCTGGGGGGGGGGCGGGGTGGGAAGGGGGGAAGGGGTGTGGGGGTGGTGGGGAGGGATAAAGGGTGGGGGGAATATTGGGGGGGGTTTCTTTGTAAAACTTTTCAATAAAAAAAAAAGTTGGCTTGAAACTCAGCATTAAGAAAACTAAGATCATGGCATCCAGCCCTCTCAATTCCTGGGAGATAGATGGGGAAGAAATGAAGGTAGTGATAGATTTTATTTTCCTGGGCTCCAAGATCCTGGGATTGCAGCCAAGAAATTAAAAGATGCTTGCTCCTGGGGAGGAATGCTATGGGAAATCTAGACAGCATACTAAAAAGCAGAGACATCACCCTGCCAACAAAAGTGCGTATAGTCAAGGCTATGGTTTTCCCAGTTGCAATGTATGGCTGTGAAAGTTGGACCATAAGATAGACTGAATGCCAAAGAATTGAGGCCTTTGAACTATGGTGCTGGAAAAGACTCCTGTGAGTCCCTTGGACTGCAAGGCGATCAAACCGGTCAGTCCTAGAGGAGATCAACCCTGACTTCTCTTTAGAAGGTTGGATCCTGAAGATGAAACTCAAATACTTTGGCCACCTAATGAAAAGGAAGGACTCACTGGAGAAGAGCCTAATGCTGGGAACAATTGAGGGCAAAAGAAGGAGACGACAGAGAATGAGATGACTGGATGGAGTTACTGAAGCAGTTGGCGTGACCTTAAACAGACTCCAGAGGATGGTAGAGGGCAGGAAGCCCTGCAGGAATATTGTCCATGGGTTGCGATGGGTCGGACACGACTTCGCAATTAACAACAAAAGAATATATATAAATAACAAACATGGTTGTAAACTTTAATTGTTATTTCACAAAATATTTGTACACAGATGACACACTGTTTAATGAAAGGTGAAATGTTTGTACTAAAAGTAAATTTTAAAAAAGTTGAAAAAACACCTTTTCTCCCCTTAGTTCCTTTCTTTCGGGTTTAGAATTTTTTGCTCTATGGTTGTTCACTGCTTTAAGAAATAGTTCTAAGACTCTCTTTTCCTGGATTTTCTTCTTCTTTTTTCTTTTAAAGTTAGGGTCTAAATTAAAAAAGAATCTTCTCACCCAGCTCCACTCACTGTTCATCTACACTGCTCCTGCATATTTCTTTGTGGCAGCCATGATGGCTGCCTCTTCTCATTGTGGATGAGAGGGAAGAAGCCCAAGGTCAAGCAGGAGAGTTGCTGCTCTCTGCGACCTGCAGGGTACCCCTCTTTTCTTTACCATCCCTATTGGGTGGTTTTAGCTCCTTTTGGAGCCCTCAAATGGGGAGAACTCAGCACGGGAATGCGGAGAACCACTCCTCATGTCCAATCTTGCTGTGACATCAGCCAGAAGTTGGAGAGCTAGCATTTTGTGTTATAAGAAGATAAGAAGTAATGGATGGAAATGTATTAATGAGAGATCCAACCTAGATGTAAGGAGAAATTTTTTGACAGTGGGAACAATTAATCAGTGGAATGCCTTGAATTCAAAAGTTTTGGGTGCTCCATCATTGAGGTTTTTAAGAAAAGATTGGACAGCCACTTACCTGGAATGATATAGGGTTTCTTGTTTGAGTAGAAGGTTGGACCAGAATTGCCTCCATGCTAAATGTAAAGTCTTTAGGAACCCGAGGTAGCCTGCCGGTTTGATGTCGTGGCTCCTCTGGAGGATTAAAATGCGTAGGGATTCTGGGACGTAGATTTTCATCCCCTTACATGCTAGGCCATATCTTTTTGTCAAGATGTATTGGTTGTCTTGGAACCAGGGGTCTGCTAGCAGTACGGTTTTGAGTTTCATGGTTAGGTCACTTGTGGTTTAGTGTTTCTGGTCTGGTTGTCATCTGGTGGTCACTTGGGTGGTTGTTTGGGTAGGGGGGGATGATGGCATCTACTACCTCCTCCTATCTGCATTTGTACTGGGGCATGTGGGAGAGGGCAACAGCTAAAAAGTTCCTCCTCCCTGGGATGTGCTTTAGCATGAAGTCGAACCGGTTTAGCATGAAGTCGAACCAGTTGAAGTATTGAGCCCAGTGGACTTGTGGGGTCCTAAGGGCCTCTAGATTTTTGTGGTCAGTCCAGACTTTGAATGGTCTCTGCCCCCCTTCCACAGGTGGCGCAGGTTAGCTGTGCCCATCTCACTGCAAAAGTGCAGGACTATAGGTTTC